>NC_088171.1:24374612-25067612 GCF_028769735.1 Zonotrichia leucophrys gambelii
TGATTTTAAATAGTTTTCTCAGTCTTCACAATTAATGATCATAAGAATAAAAAATGGTCAGGCAATTAAAATGAAAAAAAAAATCAACAAGGGAAATAAAAAATTAATTTTATGTATTGACAGTCTCAGCATAACTAGGAATATGTATAAATACCAGAATGGGAGAAATGCCATATACTAAAATACCAATTAAGTTTTCTGCCCTAAACTTTTTACAAGCCAGTCAGCTCCAAACACAATGAGATGTGCTTGTAATGGCCTGAATTCCAAGGGCTTAGTGGTTCCTGCTGCCTGTCAAGGATGAGAGCTGTAAGTGGCCTTAAATTTAAATGTACTGATTTTTTGGGGTTTTTTTTTAATTGTGTATGGGCATATGTGACCAGCACCCAGAAGGCCCAAATCACCTTTAAGATACTGCATGAAAGCATGAAAATGTTGCACTAGGCTTCTGTTCTAACTTTGTGAAAGGCACTGATTTAAGATGTAACATATCTGAAAGTCTCAGGTATTGACAACTTAGTACAGTGGGACCTGTGAGGGCAGGAACCAGATAGATTTGTTTTGGCCTGCAGCTTCTGTTCTGCCCTCTTCAAATACAAGGAAGAACAATCAGCCTTGAGGGAGTAGATGCTGAAGTTAAGGGATACTGTCAATAATTCAGAATGCTCAGAAATTAGCAGTAGATTGGTAATGCAGAGTTAAATCTTAATCTTCAGTCACTTACAAAGATGAGATGTGTGCCTGTGTTCAGTGTGTTGCAGTGATTAATCCCAAGGTGACCTCCCTTCTCTCCATTCTCTCAATTCCTCTAGGTTTTTTTCTTCTTATTTCTTTATTAACAATTCCAAGAAAATAAAAATAACAAGTCCTATATTTACAGTAACCAGAGTGACTTCCTTGACTCAAATGCTTTCCTTCCTTTCTCTGCAGTCCGCAAGGTTTTCACTTGGGATCACTGTAAAGTCCCTGTGCTGCCTCAGCATAATCCATGGACCTGTCCTCTTCTGTGGGCTGTCTCACCTTATCTGAATCACCAGGGTTGGAAAAGGCCTTAATGGTCGTTGAGCCCAATGAAGCTTAGCTGTGTTTCTTGTCAAATCCTCAGGAATAAGGAGAGAAATTGTGCTTTACATTGTTTTGGTTT
This sequence comes from Zonotrichia leucophrys gambelii, assembly GCF_028769735.1. Taxonomy (NCBI): domain Eukaryota; kingdom Metazoa; phylum Chordata; class Aves; order Passeriformes; family Passerellidae; genus Zonotrichia; species Zonotrichia leucophrys. Next base: position 24,375,757 of record NC_088171.1, read on the forward strand.
TTTCATTTGGTGTACCCTGTACGAACTCAAAAGTACTTTTTGCCATTTGCCTTATTTGTCAAAGAATTGTAACATAAAAGGGACAATTCATTTTTCATCAGAATACATCTTTCTAAAATTCAGTGCTGCTGGCAATTCAAGTATTATACTTCTAACTGCAGTCTAAACAGACAACATTTTTTTTCCAGAGAGCTATGGAACAACTTCCTTTAGTAAACACTAAGTATTTTTATTTTAGTTTAGTTTTTATTATACTGGGAAATGTTAAAAAATAATTCAAATGAACAAGAATTCTGAGTGTAAGGTCTCAAAAGAGAGTGGATTTGCAGGCAATGACTGTTACTGTCCTGTTTTTCTTGTGTTCAGAACATCACCCAGTAACACAGGGAAAATTATTAACTCTCCAGACAGCTTCTTATGGATGGACAAGCTGAAGAGTGGGACCTCTAAGGGCAACGTCTCTGAAAATTCTTCATCTCTTTCATATTAAGAAAATGGAGGCCAAAATGAAGACCTGCAAAATGGACTCAAAAGCAGAAGGGATATCAGAGGATCCTGTGGGGACAGGCTTTGATGCCCTGCAGCTGAGGGAGCTGAGCTCACCCATTTCTGTCTTGGTAACTCCCCATGCCAAAATGTAGGTAGGTTTCATATTTGTATCACTGGACTGTGAGTGGATACACTGCTGCTGAATTTATGGCCCTGGGTTGAGCTCCAGAGTTGTGACCAGCCAACAGTAATTTTCATCAAGGCATTTTAGTTCCAAAGATGGAACTTGCAGCCAAGAGCTAAAAGCCACAGAGCCGATATAAAATACTGAGTATTACATAGACATGTGGCCTGTGCCCTGAGGCACACATTGCAGGAAGTCTGTGGGAGGGGTAGCCCTTACCTTTCATGTGAACTTCACTGTACCAAAACAATGCTTACTGGAGAAGGGTTTCCATTTGGGCAATGGCTTTGTTGGGAGCAGAATACTTTCTGGGAAAATGTGATGCAAACACAATGGATAAATAAGTGTGTGGTTCCTTGAGCTCCTAAAATGAAGCTGGGGTTCCTCTCTTGCTGCTGTGCCGTGTTACATGGCAATCCTCTCAGTCATCCTGGCAGAGGCTGGATTAAGCCCCTACAGCTTGGTATCCAAGCCAATCTAGTAGCTTTGCTTTCATGTAATGCAGCCTTCAACTTTAACATGAATATTATACAAGAAGCAAAGCATACATTTATTGTGGTTGGTGGTTTATAATGCATTATGATTAATAAAGGCCCTAAATAGTCTTACAGAACTGAGAACAAAAATATTAATAGGTGTAGTATTGAAGTTTCAACTGCTCTTTACAGTTACTGAATTAGGAAGACAAATTAAAATTTTACTCTATTTTCACACAGATAGAATTGGTACATCTGTTAGATAGGAGACTACATCCCTCCAAAATTATGGAAGATGAACATTATGTGCCCAAGCAGAAACACTTTTACAAAAGTTAACAGTTGTTAATAGTTCTTTTTGTGTGCTCCCTACTACACAATCTCGTGATCACTGACAACAGAATTTTTTATTTGGCAATTGTTTCTCTTTCACCCACACAGTCACGCTTACCTTCAGGAAGACTACATTATTTTTTTTTCACTCAGCCCTTCTAGTTTGTGATTTGTTATTCTTGAATTTAGCCTACAGCTTCAGTGAGATTATTTTTCTTTTCTGGTTTGGTAGCTTCAATCACAAGAACAACTTCATGGAGAACATCTCCAGGTGGTTCATGCATCTTTGTGAAATGCTTCAATGTCTGTTTAATCAAACAGAAGTATTACTGGAATCTAGTTTGGATAGAAAGTTGTTTTAACCAGAACATATCAAGATTATGCTGTGCAGGGGATTTAAACTCAGAACAGTTAACCCAGGCACCTGCTTACATATGGCAGTTGGGCTCCTGCAACCTCTTTTGAACTCCTTCGTTTAGGGAGAACAGAGCAGGAGCATTCCTCTTTTCTCATTAAGCTGTCTAGGGGCAAAGTTGCTTTCAGTAATTCCACCTGTGTTTCTACACTCCATCAGTGTCCGTGGGCACTTCTTTGCTGAAGGCCATCACACAAAGTACCCTGTTATAAACTGGCTCTGTCAACTGATCCAGATTTGAAACACACACAATACCTTTCCTCTTAACAGAAATCTTCTCCTAGGGAACTGCAGTAAGAATGTTCAGTTTTGTATTCAGATGGCCAAATCCTTGATAATCCTTCTCAGTGTATGTAGAATCCTACACAACTGATGTTCCCTTTCTCTCCAATTAGGTTATTTTGTATAAAATGACACTGTAAGGCTGCTTATGGTAGTGAATCTGAATTATGTAAGCAGAATTTGGGAGCCTCTTCTCTCCTAAGCCTAGATTTCAGCAGGTCATTAAGAATTAAAGCAAAGAGTAACCTGTCCTTTTAATCTGTGTGCCCTTCTCATATATCCATTTCCCAAACTGGGGGAATCCACATAGAGAATTTTCCAGTTACCTCTCCTTAAGGAGTTTATTGGAGCATTCTTAGGACTCTTTATCTGAACTATGTTGTAACAGACCCCTGCTAGGCAAGGTAAAAGAATTGTCTCTTCTTTATGAGAAGCTGGTGGCAACTGTGGAGGAAATGGAAGTAGCTTTGGCATTTATTGCTGGCCAAAACAATACCAAAAGCAACCACTTCATGCCTGCAGAGTTTGCAGAGCCTGAGCATGGCTTAATTGCTCCATTGATAAGTGGAAATGATGTGTTGTAACTTAACATATCCATATGAGGCTATGCAAAGGAACAAATACTGGGACAGTGCCAGGGACACATATTGCAATGTACTTCCTTGGTGGGCTCTCTAGTCAAGCTTAACCTAGCAGCTCCTGAATTAAGTTGAGGCCATCAGGAAAGAAGCATCCACCTCAGCTTTTAGTGACCAGCAATATTTTTGACACAAAGGTCAAAGATAGAAAAAAGTAAAAATGTCTCTTCTAGAAAATTATTGTAGAAGTCAGTGCAAGATCTGGGTAAAATCTGTTTTTAAAAATCTCTTGTCAATTTTACCCACCCACGTTCCTGCCATAAAGGAGTGGCATGTGTGATAGGCTGTTTGTTTCTGACATCCCCAGTTCTGCTCTATCCTTTTTGATGCAGTGGGATGTGAACAGCACATAACATTTGACAGCACACATGAAGGAACAGCAAGGGGTTTTTGTGAAGGAATGCTTTCTGAAGTCTCTCTGTTTCTTCTCTATTCATTTCTAACATTCAAATTCCTTTAACAACAGGCTGGTGTTTAATGGGGGATCATCACTGAGGAGTAAAAAGCACTATCACATTATTTTTTTCTTTTTAACAAGACATTTCATCTGCCAAGTACAGTCAAGTTTTGTGAAGGTCTTCTGTAGGGTTTTATTACCAACCTTTGTTTTTCACAGGCCTGAAAAGCTTACTCAAGAGGGGCTGCTGGTGCTGTTTCACTGTTCAGTCCCTGTCAAGGTCAGATGAATATGTTGAACCCCACAGGTGTCTCTGCACAGCACTGGTGTCACACACATGCAGTGCTGGGGCACAGGCTCTGGGCTGGCCAGTACAAGGCCTGGACATAATGAACAAGAAAAGGGCCTCACCAGTGACTGAGAGACTGGGAATACAGGGAGAGGGTGAGAGCTGGGACTGTTCAGCTTGCAATAAAGATCACTTGGTGGAGGGAAACTTACTGTCTAAATACAGGATAAAAATATTTATCGAAAGCACAGAGATCCACAGCAAGACAATCCTGCTATAGGAACCTCTATGGCAGCATTCTGTTAATTCTGCAGTTCTAGTTTCCTCTTACCAAACCTAAATAGTGGAGCAGACAGGGAATTAATTCTGCAAATATTTTAATCAAAAACAAAGCAAAAGAAGTCCCCATGCAATGCTGTCAATTGAGTATACATTACAGACCTCAAAAGGTTTTTTAATAGTTAATGTATGAAAATGCTATCCAATGAATACAGGCACACAGAAATAATCTGAAAGAGAGCCCAAAGTCAAAATTAAATGCCTCCTCAGCACTCAACCTGCATATACAGAAAGGTGTATCAAATGCTTGAGAGATGTATATGCTTAGACAGAGCTCATGAATAGAGAAAAACATTTTACCCGTTAAAAGCATTCAGCAAAATTTTAATATCAGCTGATTCAACATTTTCAGTTTTCTGATTAAAATATACAGTCCATAATACATTGTAATATGCACAACTAGAGCACAAGCTTTGAAGACTTTAAATGTAGCAGCATGATGTTGCTGTATTACTTCATGCTTGGGATAAACTTGAAATTAAATAATCATGTTTTGTTTCCACATTCTAAACATTTTTAATATTTAGAAAATGTCATGGACTGCAAATTCTCAATCCACTCATGATTCCCACAAATTACATTATTTGCAAAGATAACTGCCAAGGAACTCCAGGAAATAAAAGTTTACTTATGAGAGGCCCTGATATTTACCTTCCCTGCCATGTGCAATGTCTTTGAGTGTTAATGGGTACTGTGTGCAAGACCTTCTCAAGCAGTGAACTTTCAGTGTATTGCCTTTGATTCCAGCTACAGGAGGAAAATACCTGAAAAAAGATAACATTAAAAAACAATGGCATCTCAAACACAGCCTGTCTTGCTTAAGATCATCTTTAGAGTAGGTGACCTCTGACATATCCTGAGCAGAAAACAGAGACTGAGGCATTATTTCTTTTTCACAGAATCAGCTGCTGTGGGATGGCAGTTTCCCAATTGCTCTTCTAGCCTAGTTCCTCCAGCTATTTATGGTATTATATGTACCCAAAGAACCAGTCTATAATATTATTAATGAGAACATTTCCATCTCCAGAAAGCAGAAGAAACATGTGAAGATCTCTAAAGAGTTAATTTGGTCTGTGATCCGTCCTGACAGCCAAAGGGACAGCAGGGATTCCAGCTGCTTCCCTCTGCTAGGATCAAATGGGAAGGGTCTGAATGCTCAGGCTCCCACGGTCTGACAAAGGCACAGACTGTGTCTAAACACAGGCACCACACTGATCAAGCAATTAGATAATTAGAACAACTTCAATATAGCTAAGAAAAAAAAAAGTTCTGCACACATTTGTCTGTATCCAAAATACCCAGTTTTTTATTTGTCACCTTGAAACTGAGCTTTGTAAGTGACCTTCCTTGTAACAATATGCTCTATCTGCTGTTAAACCTTGTTTTCTGTCTTGAAAGAGGACACAAGAAGTCTATCTGCTTCATGTTTTGAAACATCACTATCATCCATCATCACCACATCTTAGGTGAAATGTTTTACTGTTTTGCCTGTGCTGCCACTATTGGATCTTTCACAAAGAGCTGTGAGTGCATTTATAATTTTCCATCAAGTGTGCAGATCATGAATATCAAGACAATAAAATCAGAAAACATTTTAGCCTGAAATACTAGCAAGCACTATTTTGTGGACATTCACAAAACCAAACATTTCCACTGGGAAGAAAAGCAGTTTAAAGTACAGAGAAGAATGTGGAAAAAATTGGATGTGACAAGCAATATTGTCCCTGGTTATGCAGTCCCAATCAGCATAGAATCACTGATCATGCTAAGTGTCTTGAACAAATGAAGTTTCCTAAACTCTGGAAAAATTACATTTTAGATTTTTTAACTTGTTGACATTTTCTTCTTAGCTGTAACTAAGAAAAAACCTCTACAAAATCACATTACACATGTTTCTTTAATTATCTGAGTAGGTTGTTACAATAGCATAGTCTCTCTTCTCAGGGTCAGGACAGTATCTTGTTTACAACACCTTGAATTCATTGCAATCTACAGAGAAAGAAACTTGGTCTTAAAAAACAAGAACTGTTCTTCATAAAATACAGTCCTTCATAAAGTACAGGGAATTTCTCTGCATTTTGATACAGTGCCCAAATTATAAAATCAGCTCTTGTTGCTATAGTAGGACCCACCTGGGTCACAAGACTGAAAATCTGCAGAGATGAAACTGTACAAGTACTTCAATGCTGAGAACATATGCTGCTTGCAAAACAATAAGGAAAGCAGGAAAATCTGAGATCTGTCTGAGATACCTGCTTTTTAGTTTCCATAATGTGGCTTTTAATTTTTCAACTGCTAGCTGGAAAGGGTGACTTTCTTCATCAGTCACCTACGGAGAAAAAATATCAGCAAGAATAAAAAGATTGAATTTCCAAAGAGGTAACTAATGTTACACAACTTATGTGGCAAATACATCTTGCAGTGCTTGAGGGGAAACATTTGCAAACCAAATTTACTCGTAGCATGACAAACTGAGAGTTGACAAATGTCAGAGCAGAACAGTGCCTGCACAGAATGAGTGCAATCCTACACATCTTATGACACCCCCCTGCTGCCACTCTGCAGTCTGAGAAAATGATGGGCTGTCTCAAAAAGCACTGCACAGGGCAGTCTCTTCGCTTGGCCTTGGGTTGCAATTTCAGGTTTTTCTGATTGTTCCCTGTAAATGTCTGTTAATGTATGTGAATGGCCCAAGCTCCATCTCACCAAAGAAGGGCCTGTGAAGAGGCTGTATTCCACCCTACAGCCTTTTCTGGAATTCATTTCACCATAGCAGGGAGCTGGGATAAGATATCCACTTTAAACTAAGAAATGAAATTAATATTTCTTATAAGCATTTCTCTCTCCTCCTGCCTGCCTGCCCCAGCTGCTCAGGGAAGAAGGAGCACCCTGGGGAGGCTCTGCAGTAGCTTCCAACCATGGCCCCTTAGGAGAGATCAACTCTTCCTTGTGCTCCATGGTGCAGGGGCCCTGCATCCCTTACGGACAGAGAGGAACAACCCCGTGTGTCTCATGCCACCCCAGCACTCTGCCTGCTCCCCACTGCAAGAGTTCTGCTTCAGACCCACTGTCCTCACCAAGAATGGCTCAGCCAGCAGGACCTGCAGTGCTGGGCAGCTGCTGGGGAAGGACAGAGAGATCCAATCACCTAAACATGGGAAGAAGGGCTGGGGTCAGTCCTAGAGGATTAGGACTCTAGTGCCTAGAGGCAGATGCTGATGTGAGCAAAGCCAAGACCTTTTCCCCCCCAGGACCTGTAGAAAAAACAAGTTTCAACATGCTGACTTCAAGTGGGTTTTTCCTGCATCTATGCTTTATACCTGTCCTTAATGAAGGACATTTTGATCTTTTAACAGTGAAGAAAATGTATTTTAGACATTTAGAAAATGAACAGGTTTTTAACTACTGGAAAAATGGCCATTAGAAAATGGGGATAAGACTTAGTTCTTGGCAAACACTAAAACAGTAAACCACCAAATAGCTCCTGTTGTAGCCTTTAAGTATCTCAACAAGGTCACATGAATTTGATCCTCGAGTTATAAAATAACTTCAGCAGTGCTTCGGCAATATACAAGCATTGCAATAAAGTAATACATATTATTAAGAAATCATTTTATTTCCTGAAATTTGGCAATAATTATGGAAGTGGAGATTAGCACTGAATTTGTAATTAGTTCATCTGAAGGACCTAGATACCTTCCCAACAGAAAATGGGCATAAAACCATGTGGATGGTTTTAATCCTGCCGGTGCTAATGCTGGAATTATATAAATTGGCACTGATGGCATTTTGTGGATGGTTCCAAACATTTTGGTTTTTATTCTTTGCTTTTTATTCTACAAAGCTGATCTCTGGAAATAAGGGAAATTTGCCCAACACCTGCATTACCTTAGTAATTTTTGATGTACCAAAATCCATGTCCACACTGGGTCTCCACAAGCTCCATACTGTGCTGTAGCTGTGCCTACATAGGTAGTGATCATTCCTGCAGAATCCTAAGAGCTGGTTTTGTGTAAACAGTGAAGAACGAGCGCATCTTTTTGTACTCAGGAGTCCCAGACTGACTTTGTCCCTGGGATACCAGTCTTCACTAAATCATTTCAACTAATTCAAGCTATTAAAGACTTTTGGACACTTTAGAGACTGGTAGGGGACAGTACTGCTGAGAGATGCAAAATCTGCCCTGGTTACCTAATAGCAGCTGACATGACTGTTGTAGGACATTACACAAAGGCCACATACATGAAAGTCTTACAAAAGCCCTGCCTGCTGCTAGAGGATAGAGAGAATTGATTTTTCCCACTTCTTTCCTGTTAATCTGATTTACACTTGTGACCTAAACACCAGCAAACTGATTTAGCATTTCTACTACTGCCTGAGCATCTGGAAATATTTAATCCTGGACCTCTTTGTTGTATCACTGCAACAGCAGGCTAAACCTTAGTCAACAGATTTCCATTTCACTGTGGTATGTAAGACAGATTGTTACTGTTTGGGTTATTTTAGAAAGGGGAAAACTCAAGTAATTGAACCTTTAAGCCAAAATTCTCAAGGGGTGGCAGTAAATGGGTTATTCCCAAATGATGCCTGTGAGAGACAAGTGAATCCTTACCTGACAACTGACATTGACAAATTGTAGTCCAGTCTCCCACCTTTGTTCCACAGGATTAACTCTGCAAATAGCTGATGAACTCATGCAAGAAACTCTGTTCTGCTTCTGGTCTCTTCAAAGTTCCTCCACAGCTTATGGATTTATGATTGTTATCTTAACTTCTTGGAAAGCAGGCTTCACTCCCACCCTACTGCATGAGCTCAGGAGCTATGAAGTAATAAACAAGGAGTCAGATCCTCATGCACTGATACAAAATGCATGGATTTTACTGTTTTTGCAATAACTGGGAGTTAATAAATAAATTAGGCAAGAAGTCAAATTATAAATTACATTAATAAGATTAAAAAGTCAATTATATATTTTAATAATTTTTATATATATCACACACACACCCAGTTAACTGGAGTAAAATAGCCTGTGAAAAAAATCAAGTTTATGCAATGCTTTTGCTTTGAAATTGTGTTTTAAAATATTTATTTGGTTTTAGGCTGGAGAAATTGACTATGTTTCCTTAATGCCACAAGAGAGGGATGGAGAAACTCCCTGTTTGACATTAAATCCACAGATTGGTCCACACAAAATTTAGACTTGTTTGGTGAGCTAAAAGCTAAAGTACATTTCAAATCTAATATAAATGATAAAATTCATGTGTTTTAACCAGGCTGTTAACTGTCATGCTTAAAATATTGTCAAGCAGAGTTCTAGCTGGTGACATCATCTATTGAACAGAAGGCTAAGTAATTTAAGCCTCCACAGATGTTGCTTATCTTTTAAGTTAATTTCAAATGGATTAAGAAATCTTTTCCATTTTTCTCTTTGAAAATAGAACAAAGTGTGATTCCTTAAGAAATTAGACAATCAATGACCTTGTGAAACTTTTCCTATACACCAGAAATACTGTTTCCCAAAGAATAAATGTGATTTATGGCAGAATACCATTAAAAGGATGCAACACACTGGATGAGACTTAATGTGCCCCAATGCCCCCAATTCTTGGAAAAGCAAGTCTGTAAGATTTTCATCATTAAGAATTACCAGATTCCCTCATCATTCAGACATATAAGTTTCTCAGTAGAGTTAATTGCAGCAATTAAACCAGGATTTAACAGAACTGACCTGCCACCTCACTTTTTTTCCCCCCTGAAACTCTTTTCAGTCAATACTCAGTCTAGAATGGCAGATCACTTTCAAAACATGTAGATTTTTCCAAAGCACTGTTTGAAAAAAATGCCAGCTAACCAGCTGAAAGAAGATAGCTCCAAACTTGCACACTGGAAACAGGGTTACTGTTTACATCATTTATGTATAACACTTCCTCAGAAGTCCCTCAACTATAGGGAAAGACTGGTAGGCAGTGGAGGAAAGATCAATGACAGCTGACAATGTTGGTGACAAGTGAAGTGGAAAAAAAAAGCTACCCCAGGTTATCAAACCTTTATAAGGGCTGTACTGTATACCCAGATAAACAGACATCATCATCCCTTAAGAGAGGTAGTGATAGGAGAACAAGTGAGGAGGCACAGGATTTGTTCATCTCTAGGTGCTGCTTCACAGAGCTGGTTTAGTTCTTGACTTGAGGGAGGAGACCAGAAAACAGATTCAAACATGACACCCATTGCCTGTCAGCCTGGGCTGTCATCATGAGCCACTGCAGCAAAATCCTACTGCCCTACAGAATGTGAGACAAATGTCATCAGTCCCTTTTCTCTTGGAGAGCCTCTCCCTCCCAGGCCTCGTGCAAGAGTCTCTACGTTGCATAACACTTGAAGAGAAGGCATTATCCTCCTCTGAGCTACAGGCTTAATGCTCCTTGTACATCAGACTTACAACAGATCTTAGCTAGGCTTCATTTACATTCTCTTCCAAGGTGAGATGTCAATGCAACTCAGAATGTAACCAAAGATCACCTAGCAGCAGGTAGTTATTCAGTGACCTCCTTGGATCACATGAACCTGCCCTCAGCATCACCCAGGTTATGTATGCAGGGGAATGTCTGAATTAACACTGAGCTCATTCACTGGTGAAATTCCTTGCATGGAGGAAGGAGGAAAAACAGAGATTTGGAACTTTGACTTCCTGGGTTTTAAGAACATTTTCCATGACAGTGTAGTACATAATTTTGGTTGAGGACTGATAAGACCCTGGCATACAGCAAACCTTCCTTTTTAACTCTGCAATGTAATTCCTGGCACTGAAATACAGTATTCCAATTAAATGACTCCCAGTGTGAGGACAATACAATAATCCATGGAACTGTCTTTGCTACATCACAATTAGCCTGTGACTGTCCTTTCAGAGTTAAGTATCAGTGCATTATGAGATCACCAGTACCAGAAACATTAAATAATTTCCATTTCTAATGAAATTTTGTACAACCATTATCTAGACCTAAATTGAAGAACAGATACTGCTGCTAATTTTGGCTAATCTGGATGTTTTTGTAGTATCTGAAGACTTCTTTACCAAGTGAAGAAGATGTAATAAACCACAGTGTTCTTTAAACAATTTTGATACAGACAGAGCTGGAAGATCACCTTCTTATAGAGGTTCTGGATGTAGGAAAGAACCCTTGACTGAAAAATCTAAGCCAGTAGGTGAAAGAGTAAGTGAAAACTCCTATTGGTACCTGAAAAAATGCAGGAACTAATCAATAAATTACCTGGGCTGAAGTTTCAAATGCAAGTATTTGAACTGATGATAATATAGCACTTCCTTGGCTTAGAGATGAAGACTATTTTGAAGGGGAAGCAAAATGCTGTGAAAGAGTCAAACAGACTAATGGGAAACATCTCTAGTTTTCTTTCCTCCTTGTGTTAAGACCTGGTTATCTATGTATCAGTTAAGAAACACAACTCTCTAATAAACTCCATGGAAGATAAGAGTTTTGAATAATTTCAGATGTAACATTACAAAGCTTCCAAGCATCCAAAATATTTTTTGTGGTCTCTGGGGAAAAAAAAGTAGGGGTAAGAAGGTGCAGGTGCTGTGAAATGCAATTTGGTATTCTTCTGATTAACAAAGAGTGGCAGAAAACAAGATGCAAGTACCTTGCTCTGGCTTTTCCTGCTATATCCTGGAAATATTGATCTAGTTGCTTGCTAATATACATATGAAGTACCACCCTCCTCTAAGCCCTCCAAAGGCCCTTGGAGAATGGCTTTATAGACTATTTTAAAAACATATCCCCCACTGATATTACAGTCTATTTGACTAGATTCTATTTGTTGTGAGGGAGTAAGCAGGGACAGGAAACCATTGTTAGATTGTTGCAAGTAAATTGATAAAAACCAACATTTAAAAGTTTATATGAAAAACAACTGGACAGAACATAACCAATGTTCTCTCAAAAAATTTAATATCAATCTAAAGGAGGACAATTTTCTTCAAAATAAAATGTGACATAATTTTACAGCATATTAGTTTAAAAGAAACTTATCTCCAACTGCTGCATTAATAAATCTATATGAATATAAATAATCTGATTTAATCACAACTGTCATTTCCAGTTACAGTTTAGCAATTATAAGCAAATACAAATCACTAAGCTAGAGTCATTTTTTGTCCTGGTCTGAATGTTGCACCAATCTGTACTTTCCTCTTCTTGGGATTCTGAAAATTATCATACCTGGAAATAAACAACACAAAAAAGACATTAGCAAATTCTTATGAAATGTGGGTTTTGTGTCTGCCTCTTCAGATGCATATTATTGCACCACAGAACTCCAGATGTTTAAGTAAATGAAAAATACCTGTCTCCTCAGACCTGGGGACCTGGAGAGTTATCACCCACACACCTAACTCAGAGAACTCTCTGCCCTGCTACCCTTGGTTTTTTTCCCAGCTTTTGGTCTCCAAGTCCAAGGAGACACATTCTCCTTTTCAGAATGTTTATACTTCTACAGATTATTGCCTTTCCCAAACAGAGCAGTTACAAAGACCACTCCAGCCATTTGAAAATACAAGGAGCTACTACTAAGTGGAAGCAGGAAAGACCTACAACCTAAAGAGCCTCTTTGTACTGTTATAGCTCTTAACATAATATTGGGGGTCCTGGTCTGTTATTTCCTACATGAATAAGACAATTCACTGGTAAAGTAGTTGCCTTTTCCCACGACATAACTTAATACTTCTTAAAAAACTGCTGTCAAAAGCTATCAGCTATCTGCTGCCTGTCCCCACATTTATTTAAAACTATGTGTTTCTGATGTACAAGGAATGTGGTAAGACCCCATCTCCACTGAATTCAAAATTAAGAAAAAAAAATACTTACAGTTCAGTAAAATGCTTCCAGTCATCCTGACTAATGGATGGTCTCATTCCCTGCAGAGCAGTCATCAGGTGAGACTGGGTGATAGTCACAGTGGTCTTGGGAAGCACTGATTGATTAAGGGTGCTGTCCTCCTTGAAAAGAGCCATGAGCAGAAAATGAAAAACTTCTACAGAAACACAGTGCCATCAATATCATTAACTATGGAACCTCCCATTACATGTACAGACAAATGCATTAAAAAACAGTCACAACTTTCCCCCCTCCATATTAATAAATAACAGAAATAACTGTTAAATTACATGAATGCTAACATCTGGCTTATTTTTCTCAAATTAAGTATCACTTATCTTTGCTACTTTCATTACACAGTATTTAATATTATTGCAGAAATTGTTTACTGAAATACCAAGAAGTGTGAAAAAACAACAGAAAAGCATTAAGACTAAATAATAATTTTTAAAAGTGCCATACTCCATTCTTGCTTCTGTAACTGGCCTTGCTAGCATTGATTTCTGTCCTCAGGTGCTCTGCTTGCTGCTCCTGGTTCTCCAGGGAGCCTTCTTGAGAAACTGTTCTAAGCATTGCAGGCTGTGAGGATGCAACATCTCTCTGAGTGATGCTGGTGAAGTCGTAAGTCATGGAGTTCGGACCAGAAAAACACAAAGAGCTCTAAATTGATCACAAGAGGAAATACATTAACTCATTATGGACCCAAAGGAGCAACTCCATTATTAGGAATTAGCCTACAATTCAATATAAGCTTGCCTCCACTGGCAAAAAGAGTACTTTCTCTTTAAAATATATTACATATGAGATTTTTTTAACAGAAAGATTTAAGTTAATATGCCAAAGTGTTTGGGCAAAAGGCCAAATTTGAAAATGAAGGGTTTCACATCTGGAAAATATGTAACTGTTTCTGTAATGGTCCATCTGAAAAAGAATAAAAGTCTGCAAAGTCCATTGCTTTAATTACTTAGGAAAATCAGTGGTTCTGAAATCTGGACGAGTAGCTTTGGAATTTAAATATTCATCACCTCCAAATTCCCTGTGCATTTGATAAGTAACTCCCTTTCTAATTCAACAACTTCAGGAGGTCAAAGTCCTTGTGGGGAATCCTTGCTGAAGAATTTTCACAGTCAGAGGAAAACTAAGTCTTTAAAGTTACATTAATCGAACGCTATCAGCCATAATGCAAGATAAAATATACCAAAGCACCTTCGCAGTCAGTAGTTACTTCTCTAACGTCAAAGTTATTTTTGGCTTTAAGAATCAATGCAAGATAGTTTTGAAAACAAGAGTCTAAGAACTTTGATTACTACTTGTAGAAACAGTTCTTAAAAAGATTGAAATTAATTTTGAAAATGAATTTCCTACAGATCACACACAAACTCTGAAATCATGTGCTTACTGTAAGGAGCTCAGAGGCAGCATACCCTGTTTTGCTGACCTGCCAGCCAAGAGATGAGCTGATCACTGTGCAGGTGCTGGGCAGCCAACCTGCACATCCCTACCTGCAAACTGGCCAGAGAACTGCTGCTTTATGTGCAGCATGATGCAACACCAGGAAATCTGGACAAATTAGAGACAATGGCTTAAAGGCTTAAAGACAATGATAGATGTTAAGGTTTAGTTCTGTTCTTTTTCACAATTCCATGGTCTGACTATTCTATTAATACACATTTTGTTGGGAACCGAAAAAGGTTCATTGATTCTTGAGACTGTAACTTAATTCTTGAAAGCTGGGTTGTCACTCTTTAGCAATAAAACTAAGTTAAAGAAAAAACAAGCAAACCAACCACCAAAAAGTCGCAAACTTATTTCAGTGTTTGGAAGAACTTCGGAAGGGAACAAGCCACTTGACCAGAGAGTAAAATCTAACATGAGTGCAATTTGCTTAATTATAGGGTATTAAGCAGTATTTTGTGATTTTGACTTTCAACTCCTGCAAGGTAGCAGAGAAGTACATATTGTATTTTCTCAGATCACGTCCTTTCATCCCCTTCCTCACTGTGGACTACTAAGTATAATCTGAAGATAGTCTGAAGGTCAAAGCAACATAATTGTATTTATAAACAGAACCAGAAAAATTGTATATTTTTTTCTGCTTCTCAACTAATAATATTTAGAAAATTCAAAACATTAAGTGAGTAATTTACCAATTCTGAAGGAGTTCCATTCCCCAGCTCTGATTCATAAGAGCTTCCAAAATAAAGACGATACATGTTGGACCTTGGATCTTCAGGAAGCAGGTCAGACATATCTAAAGAAATAAGAGAGTGCTCTAGCCCTGCTTCTCCTTCTGTTGCTGAATCCTCTGAGCCACTGCTGTGGTTTAGAAAAACCATGGAAGAGAGACTGAAGTCACTATCAGAACTAGATCCAAAATCCTGTAACAAAAACCAGAACATTACAAGAGTTAACTCATAACAAACTATAATCAGAAATACATGAAAAGATTTGATATACAGTGCAAATGAGAGCATCAATTTACATTTGACTGTAGTAGTAATCTGTCTTTCTCTAGGAGTATATTTCTAAATATTTTGCTGAAAAAAATCTAATACCTTTAAGAACTTTCTGTCTTCATGCTAGAAAAATCGTTTCAGGTGTAATTTTAAGGTGTTATTGTTTCCACTGCCTCACACTCTCAGTAACAGCAAGCACTGGGAAACTTCATGCATGTGCTGTGTTATAGAACTGCACCACTTCTGTCTCTACTTTACCTGCCAAGCAAATGAGTAAAATGCTCTAGGAGGCTGAAGTGAGTCTACTTTGATAGTGCCTAGCTGCTGTACTCGTTTTTAGTCTATAGCCAACTTTAAATGCTGATGTGGAAATCAGAACTGCTGCTTTAAACGGATGCCTGCAAACCTCTCTGATGGTCTCTATCAGTCAAAAATTTCTGAGTGCACTCCACCAAGCAAATGGATGTTATTTTTAAATTATACATGTATCACTGAAGTTCTAATATTTTTCCTCCTGCACATCACTGGACTACCTTGTGCTTTCTCTGGGGTGTGTGCACACCTCTCTGGACACCACTGCTTGAGACAACAACCTCTTCCTGGGATGGATAATCATGAGGTATCAACTGATGCTACAAGTGAAGGGAGTGTTAGGGAAAACGCTCTCAATACTAAGAGTCACATCTTCAGAGCCCAACTCCTTGGTAACAGCTAGGGCAAAAAGAATTCAAGAGGGTCTCCTTCACTGTGCACCCCTGACCCAACCCTTCCCTTTGGCCACAGAGTAGTGGAGGCCACGCCTGCTTCTTTCCAGCTAGAACCAGAGGACAGGCATTAAAAATGTGAACACAGGGGGCTGAGCAGAGGCTAAAAGAGGAAGGATCTGCCAGCGAGTCACATGAGGGATACAAACCAAGGGTGGAACCCTGTATCCCTGTACTTTGGAAGTTCAAGTACTAGCTGCTACCTGGAAGATGAGGCAGAGCTGGCCATTTCAGGTATTGCCATGTTCTTGCCACTTCTCTCCTGACCTCAGTCAAACCCAATATGCTGGAACAACTCCCCAAAAATCACCAATTTCTCATTTCCTCCATCATCTAAAATGTGCCATCTCAAAACTGAATTTGCTATCTGCTCCTAAAAAACTCAATGCAGGATCCCTCCTGTCAATCCCTCCTCACAACAGTGATGAACACATTTGGGCTTATACATATATCTATTTAACAATAAATACCTATCATTAAATGAGAACAACCTTGTGTTTAAGAAGTATTTAAACCAATTCATTACATTATTCTTGTATTTTTCTGCAAACATTTTAAAATGTTAATCCTCTGTATAAAAATATAAGAAAATATAATTTAGCTAAAAATCCCCATTGATATAATTAACTCTTTCAAACGTATCAACATAAAAATAAAAAGGAGAGAATTCTTTTATATAAAAATCCCCATTGATATAATTAACTCTTTCAAACGTATCAACATAAAAATAAAAAGGAGAGACTTCTTTTATATAAGTTTTATTTACCTGTGTTAAACCTAAATTTAAATTGGTATGGATTGCCTCTAATTGGGCATTGTACAACAAAGCTTTTAGGTCAGCCCCTGTAAACTGCTCTGTTTTTGCTGCCACATCCTGAAAGTCCACATCATTTGCCAAAGACAAGGAATGACTGAGAGCTTTTAAGATTTCATAGCGTGAATTCTGAAAAAAAGGAAAAAAATGTCAGTAAAGCAACCTGTTATTTTCCTTGTCCTGACTGCTAGATGGTTCTTTGGCCCTGTCACAGCCACTTCCTCTCTGAGGGAGGAAGGATCTTTTTTCAAGAAGATACTGCCCTAATACTAGAAAGATACTACCTAAACCAAATGTAGTATACAGAGAATATATTTCTCTAATATATTGAGTCAATATCTGGGATTTTGTATATGAAATACATAAAAATATGAAGGTCAGCTCGGCTCTTCATATGTCCTTTTATAAAGAAAAGGATGATGAAAGTGAAATGCTTCTGTTTGTCTGAATGATCTTACTGTAAACAGAACTTTAAATACGGAAAAAAGGGGGAAAAAAAAGGAAAAAAAGAGAAAAAAAGAAAAAAAAAGAAAAAAGAAAAAAAAGAAAAAAAAGAAAAAAGAAAAAAAGAAAAAAGAAAAAAAGAAAAAAGAAAAAAAGAAAAAAAAAAAAGAAAAAGAAAAAAAGAAAAAGAAAAAAAGAAAAAAAAAAAAAAAAAAAAAAAAGAAAAAAAGAAAAAAGAAAAAAAGAAAAAAGAAAAAAAGAAAAAAAAAAAAGAAGGCAGCACAGGATGATAATATGTGTTTTGGAATGAAATGATGTGGTGGTATTTATCAAATGTATGAACTAATCTGGAAATAAGTAGCATTAATGTTTTCTCATAAAATGTGGAATCAGGGATACATACTGTACAATCTCTAAGGACTGGCTATGGTTTAAGCAAATGGAAAATCCACTGGATTGATACTTCAAAGTAAGGTGGAGAACATTATACACACTACACTGCATCCAGTTTCTTTCTGCAAATTATTTCTCTATTTTTAATTTTTTTTTTTAAATCAGCTAGACCCACAGCATAAGACTTGATCCAGAAGACTGTGGTAAACAGCCTTTTCCCAGTTTTATGTGAACACACTGACACTAAAATCAGTGAATTTATTCTGTTGTATAACTGGAGCTGGGAAATCAGCTTTTTCCAAGTTTGAAATGCTACTACATATAAAGAAAAGGAGAATAAAACCCATTAGCCTGTTTCTTCCTTGCCTCTCACGTGGAATTGTTTCCTCACCTGATCAGGAGGTGGACAGTACAGGCATTTATCCAGTCGACCTGGCCTTAACAAAGCAGGGTCAATCAAATCCGGGCGACTGGTAGCAGCTAGCACATAAACTCCTTAGGAAAGTGCAGAAAAATGCCATTAATACCTGCTTAATTTCTGCATGAAAAGGAGCACACAGCTGAATTGGTACCTTGCAGGCCTTCCACACCATCTAACTGAGTCAACAGCTGGTTAACCACTCTGTCAGTGACTCCTGTGTTGTCGTGGCCTCGGCGAGGAGCAATAGAATCAAACTCATCAAAGAAAACGATACAAGGCTTAGCTGCCTGAGCTCTAAAAGGGAAAAAAATGAGCAACAGTTATTTTTCTGTTAAAGTTTCATTCACTGCTAGAATTGCTTAGAAATATTGAAGGTAATTGCTTTTTGCTTCAGAGAACAGTTGTATTTAATGACAGAATAGAAAATCTGCTTTCTGTAAAATTTAGGAGGTTCTGAAAACTGGGCTGCAATAGAATTACTGCTCATTTTTATGACATACTTAGCACTCACTTTATCATTTCTAAGTGCTCAACTGTCATATTAATATACATGAAAGCTCTAAAATTCAATCACTGCAGATGAGTTCCTGGCTTACAGACAGCTAACAAAAAGACTGCTACATGATAAGTTGAGAAGCAGAGGCTATGAGGATATGTTGGCATCAGGGAGCACTGAGGGCCAGTAAGAGCACATATTTAAAAAAGAACTACTGGCATTGAGCACTTCAATACCAAGTTTAATATGACCCTAGGTATTGAGTGTGCATTACTACATGGAGTACAGTCAATTGTACTGTCTTCTGGAAACATCTGAAAGGAATTCAGGATGTGGTTTCCAAGATAACTATTATGTGAACCAATGCACTGTAGCTGGAGAGAACTGGGAGTTCAGCTTCAAAAGCACATTCCTCACTGTGCAGAAAAAGGGCAGTTCTTTAACAATGATGGCCAGGTTGAACCTGCCAGACACACCCATCTGGCTCAGCACAACTGATTATTTCAGATGCTTTTATGACCTGATGCTTCCTCAGACAACAAAATTATTTATTTCTGCTTCAACAAGTGAAATGTATAGATCATAAATCTTTACAAAACAAACCTGTTAAATATATCTCGAACTGCCTGTTCACTTGCTCCAATGTATTTGCTGAGCAGTTCTGGTCCCTAAAAAGATATAATCAGAAAACAACACTCATGACATGTTTCTTAGTTTTAATTTGTAATCCAACATCAGCATATACTTTGTGTACTAGACTGAATTTTCTTGCAACCAAGACAGTGTTATCTCTGAATAGAAGAACCAAGGGGTCTAGATAATCCTGAAGAATTTTTCAAGCATTTCAACTTATTTAAAAGTAATAATTTCCATTGTTGTACTGTAACATAACGTGTCACATTATCTCAAATCAAAGGTTTATACTGTATTTAAAAATGTTTAAAATATATTGCTCAGTTTCATTGTCCAGTAGAATCAAAATCTGGGATCTTTTTACAAAAAAAACGAGAAACTAAGAACACCTAATTAAATTTTATAATTCTGCCTAATGAATAAGTATACAAAAAAAAAATCTCAGTAATAAAACTGTGAAGTTCCAGGAATCAGATATCCAGAGACTCACTTATATGTTACTTTCTAACTGTGGTATTTTGCCCTCACAAGCACATAGTTTCAGGTATTATGTAAAGTTATTTAATTCAGTTAATAAAATGAATCAATTAAGCTTAAACTGTTGCTACCTTGATGCTGATGAAATTCATTCCACTCTCTCTTGCAACCACTCCTGCCAACAGTGTTTTTCCTGTTCCAGGTGCTCCGTACAGCAAAACTCCTGATCTCTGCCGTATGGGCAGGTTTGCAAATAATTCTGGATACTGGAAAAGAGTTTCAATGTGATCTATTTTAAAATAATGTAATGTACTGTAACATCATTGGCCAGTGATGATTTTTGTCTAAACAGAATGCATCTGATTTATTATATCCCCAGTATTATCCCAAGAGCTCATTTGGACTGCTTTTAGTTTACCTGGGGCTGAACTAGATTCCTAGGTGTAACAGGTACCTAAAATACAAACAAGTGGGATTTTCTACCAAGCAAAACAGGTCAGAATAGGGATGGACTAGAGCTTTACATTCTCCCTACTAGTAGCTCTAAATTTCTATTTTAATTACTGAATGATATGATCAAATATACCATTCAGTCATTTCTCTGAAGAGTCAATGCTCAGTGGCTCATCTCAACATTCAAGTTTTAAGCAAGGCATGAAAGTAAGAAAGGCCAAAGTAAAATCAGACTGATGGATTGGCATTCATCTGAAAGAAAATACTCCTCTAGCAAAAGCACTGTAAAAACCAGCTGGAAATGTTGTCTTTACAGAGCCTAATCACAAGCCCTGCAAGCAAGTATGGCAATACTCCAATAGTGTAGAGCAACACTTGCTCTGTAGTAAAGCTCTGCCATTGTCTTTTCTATCTGGAAAAGAGAAGGGGAAGGAGAAAGTGTTTTCCAGTAGCTGAAGACAGTTGAAGATTGGAAAGCTACAAAATCATGCCTGTCATCTTTCTATCCAACACTTTCCAAACCTTAAAAAATAATTCTTCCCTACTAACATTATGTGCAAAATACAAGTAACTAATTTAAAGGAACTTAGTACCTTTACAGGTAACAGGATGGTATCCCTGAGCATTTGCTTCACATCTTTTAAGCCACCAATCCTGTCCCAGCCAATGTCTTTAGGTTTATGAAGGTTGACATTTCTCAGAGCTAATGGAGTAAAATCTTTTAGAGCTGTCTGAAAATCCACAGTTGACAGGTTCAAATCTGCTTTAAAAAAAACAAAGAAAAAAAAATCCTGAAAAAACTCCAAACAAACAGGCTGCCAGTAACAAACTCCTTACAATACACAACAATTAAAGAAACATTAAACATAAAATATAAAACCTGGGGGTTTCTTTCTGTATTCTGGATAACAGAAGTAAGACTATGAATTAAGAGATTTTGTTGTCAACATACCACCATTATCTGATGCATTCTGGTTAGAAGCACAGGTGTGAATGGCACGATCCACCAGCATAGTAAAATCTCTAGCAACAAAACCTTCTGTTTCCTTTGCAATACACTGGAGGTCAAGATCAGAGAAGTCCTTTGGATCAGAATTCAGTTTCTTCTTTATTATGGAATACAGCACTTCATATCTTTGCTTCTGAAAAACAGAATTGTGCAGCAAATGTGTATTGAGTTTACTATATGGAGTTTTTAATTGAGTTTTTATATGGAGGTCAGGAATTCAAAGACTAAACAGGTATGACTTACTAAAATTTCCTTAATATTTGCACAACATCAACCTTTTAAATAACCAAACCTAAGAAATATAAACAAATGCTAGTGCTTCAGATGCACTTCACTAAATTCACCCATTTTATAACTTTAAATATTCACCTAACCAGAGCAACTTTAAATTCAACATTAATAATGAAACATCCCTCCCTCCCCAGATTCTACCTCCTTTTTTTCTGTTTCACAGGAAAAAGGACATTTTTATTTTTGACAGCATGAGCAAAGAATATGTTTGAGATACAATATATTGTGCTAGATAAAAAAACTTCAAATAATATAGTATCTGTTGAGATCTTGACTCATCCTTAATTTCAGTATTGGTATTAAAAACAATAAAAACAGACTTGCAGTGTCCGGTTTTCGGCTGTTTGGAGGGCCTGGAAAGGCCCGGGGTGGCCTTGGGGCAGCCTGCGTATCAAAGGACGAGAAGAGGCTTCAGTTCTTCTTTCGGTTTTTATGTTTATTAATTGTTTATCTAAAAGATTTTCTTTCGGCCCGACAGAGGTCTGCTCAGCAGTCAGCCATGAGCACACTGTCTCGCCCTCCGGACAGTCACCTATCTTTATACCCAAAGTTACGTGTACAATATTTATCATTTTTCCCCAATACCTTTTATTCTTATTGCCCGGTGCACTTTTAGTAATGACCAAACCCAAAGTGCCACCATCACCACAGAAGATGGAGGAGAAGAGAAGAAGAAGAAGAAGAAGAAGAAGAAGAAGGACAGGACACGCCCCAATTCCTCCATCTTACTTCTCTAAACCCCCCTGTACAGAAATCCTAAACCCTGTGTCTCACCCTCTAATTAACTAATCCCTTCACCATTCACCCCGGTGAAATCCTCCTATCCTCATACAGGTGTCGTCTCCTGTGTAGGATCAAAGTCCAGCCACCAGACACTTCTGGCAACATTCCAGGACTCCCGAGCCCCCCAAGGGTGGTCTCGGTGGCTTGGCACCTCAGTCCTGAGGTGCTGAGATCCCACATTGCAGGAAGTGGGAGAAAGTTAAACTGCATCTAATACAGCATCCCCTCCTCAGTGGCTCTTAACAGCTGGCCTGTGACTGAAGACACACAGACAGGAACAACTCATGCTAAATACAAATGAGCCATTAGGGGATGAGGGTTTCAAAGTATCTGCTTTCTCCTGCATGAAAGTTAATACTTTTCATTCTTCTCTTTATCAAGTTTATTTTTTAAACTAGACTATGTTCAAAATTAGAGGAATAATATTAATATGGAAACAAACCTAAATCTGCCCCATCAAATTAACATTTAGTTTTAATAACAATTTTAAAATGCATATGCTAGGGACATCCTTATTTCACTGAGCTGTGAAAAACCACACATTTAACTTCATATCTCTAACTTGATGACTTACATGTTTTACAAAGCTGCTCCTTCAGCATCCCCTTGGAGGTAACAAGGAGACATGAATATCTCACCTGTGTTAGACAACCTGACTTGTTTCATGTTGAACTGAAACCTCCTCTGAATACACCTTCTCTTACCACTGAAGAGTGGGGCCAACTCTGAGTTTTTACTGGATTACTCTTACTTTTTTTAACTTTACAATGACAGATTCTGAGGTACTTAAGTATCATGAAAGAATTTCTAAGATTCCCAGATGTTTTTCTTCATCTTCAGGTGTAACCTACTATTTTTGCAGCTGTTCCAGCATCATACTTGAGGCTTCTGGGAAGGCAAACAACATTTTAAGCATTTTTATTTGAATTTACCTGATCTGGAGATCGGATACATTTGAAGCACTGAAATACATGAGTTCCTTGTGCTGAAACCAGGGAAGGATGAAGGGAATGTTCAGACTGACTCGTGGCAATTAATGCAATCAAACTCCCCATGGAAATAACTTCTTTCATCAGATCTTTCAAAACTAAACACAGAAGAAATTGCTCCATGAATTGCAAAAGAACAAAAATAACCCTAACCTGGAGAGCAGCATTAGTACAAACAAAATACAACAGCTTTGTAACATATTATTTTTATTCCTATGTTTACAGTTGTTTTTTTTAAACAGAAAAATAAAAAAGAAAAAGTGATTCTCTCTGGGACAGCACATTCCATTAAGAAAATGCCATCAGAAGTGCTTTTAAAAAGCTGATTTTGTAATGTCACTGATGGTATCTACTTTTGTGTGCTATTACTCCCTCCATGCAAACAAAAAAAAAGTTATAAGAAAAAAACCCAGATCTTAATCCTAGAAAATAAGCACTCCAGGAGAAAGGTATTACATAAAAGTAAAAAAAAAAATTAAGGATGCAAGATAGATCATCAAGAAAAAATCTTTAAAACTCTAAAGCTCTGTTATATGCATTACACCTTTAAGTAAAAGTAATAAGAAAACCAAACAATTCTGCATGTAACTTAGCACATTTTTTAGGAAGAAATTATAGTAAGATTTTCTTAATTTCAGAAGTATTTCAGTAAAAATTATTCTAACTCCCTCAAACTGAGCTAAGAAATGGAAGGCTATGGCTTTATTAATCTTGGTTATTTAGATTTAATTTGCAACTTAGCATTGCCTAGACTTTCAGGAATAAAAGGGAACCATATACAGGATGTCAAACTACAACTGATCATCTTGTTTTTAACATTTGTGCTTTGTTACATTGTAAAAGAGAACAGATGACAAAGAAGATGGTACTCATCTAAAATGACCTGGTTCTCAACATCAGTAAGTATCAAATTGATGTATCACTGTAATTATAAATAACAATTATGGAAAACAATAAATCAATTTATCAGAAATGATCAGTTAAAGGTTTAGCTGCAGTTTGTACTCAATTGCAACTATCTGGCTGTATAAGTAATAAAAAAAACAACAGAGATGCCTCAAGCACTGGCAGTGGTACTGACAACAGGCATGACCAGCAGCAGTGGTGGATGCACATTGGCAAGGACTACCCAAGATCCAGAGTGCATTATTTTGATTCAGCTAGGGATCAACAAATGCCTGCATACCATAATTTGTGAGTCTCTGCCTGAATATCACATGGTCCAGAGGCAATAATGATACAGACAGAATTGTTCAGGTAGGACAGTACAACTCAAGCTGTAAGAAATTCTAAGTTGCATTATATTTCTGTCTAGACAAAGGCAGAACATACCATAAGCAAGTCTATTGCTCTGAACAGTTTCAGGGCTGTTCTCATGCTCGGGTGTAGAAGGTACTCCAACAATATGATCAAGATCATCCATCAGAAGAATGGATGGTTGTCTCCATGCTGCCTCTAAAAAAGCTTCTTCCACATGTTTCCTTATGTTTACTAATCTTTTTCCTAAAACAAAATACTGTTAGAATGACACAAAATATCAGGAAAAAATCAGAGTGACTACATCTTGCTCACAATGTTTTATTTTGTCTATTCTGACTTCACATCTATAAATTCAGATACCAAGATTAAACCAGAATCAACAATCACTAAAGAAGAGAGTCCACACCGTCAACCAAAAAGGTACTAGAAGGCTCCACACAATCTAAAATGAGATTAATCATCTTTTACTAACCACTATAGAAGCCTACAAGCCTAATTTCCAGACAGTTAAAACCAGAGAAATATTAGCAGCATTCTAAAATAGCTACTAAAGGATCCTGCAATTGGAAGAATTTTCCAGAGCAAATGAACCTAGCTCATCATCAATCTTTCCCCTTTTCTCTGGTGCAAGGAGCTCCAGCTAAAGTAGTGATTTAAGCAAAAAGAGTAGGTGAGGAAATACAAGGGCTCTGTAAGAAAACAGTTGAGTATTTTCTGCCCTTGTAACAGCAAGACTATTTAGAAAAGCCAGTGAAATGCAAGAGCAGAAAAATGCCTCCTTTGTGCTCATCCATCTTTGCGTAAAATAATTATTTTGAACTCACAAAGCCTAAGGAGTCATCTCATCATCTCTAATCACGAGTGTTAGATGCCTAATGCCAAATGCACTAGGTTAGTAAATATGCCACCATAAATCAGGTTTCAGTTGGTCATTTGATCCTTCTTTGGTGCCTGTGTTATCCGCTCACTGAGTACGGGTATGCTTTAACACTTATGGTTTGTTAACAAAACATTTGCTCCAGCTAGCACAGCTGAAAAAACAGAGTTTAATTTTTGCAACTTCTTCCTATTTTGTAACAATTAGAAATTATCATGGCAAGCATGGTTTGAATTGCTGGTGGTATGTGGGACAGAAACTGATGGAAATGGGAAACAAACTTACAGTAGCTGTATTTTCATCAGACTGTTGAAGATAGTAATTGTGGGGCATCAAACATCCTTGTGAAAACAGCAAAAATGCTAAAAAAATTATTCAGACCAAATATAGTACCTTCATAACTGTGCCTCTATTGTACAGCAAAAATTTGAGATTAAAATAAACTGTTGTCATACCTCTTAAAGCTTTACAATCAATTACTTCAACATGAGCATCCAGTCTAGTGAAAGCTTCTTTGCAGATGGCCTTTGCTAATGTTGACTTTCCACTTCCCTACAAAAATAAATGTGAGCTAAAGTAAATTGACAGAGGCAATGTGTTTCTGTGTTCTTGTCACAGTATGCACCAGTCAACAAGCTGGGGAAGCTGTGGGATTATTCCTCAGTAAAAGTAGTATGTATTCTGTCTCTGTATCACTTGGTAGGGACCAAAGCCCTAGAGTGAAACAAAGAAATTCAGAGTGGATACATCCAGTACAGTGTTCTGATTCCACTGAGCTCAGTGCCATATGGTATTAAATAGATCACTGTAAGAGGCAACAGCAAAATAACAGTATCAACCCCACTGCCATTTTATGTCAGAATACAAGAGAAAATATATGCTTATTTTTCTTCAAATAATTCAAAGACAAGAGGTGCTTATCATAATATAAACACAAAGTAGATTAATCCCCTACTGAAACTGCATTCTTCAATATATATATATATATATACATGTTTTGAAGATTGCACACAGAGTGTGTGAAAATGTTTTACTGAATTATCTCTGTTCAGTTCACTGCTCTTTTTTTCAGCTTGCTCTTTATTCCTCAGAACAAAGTATCTTCAGTGCAAAGTATCAAAGAAAACTAATGTCAACCAGTTTGCAACCATGGAAAACAATGTGCAAGGGTTTGCAGGTGAAAGCAGAAGTGAATACCTTTCCTCCTGTGAGAAGCACCCCTCCACTTCGCAGTCCCACAGCATTAGCAGCCAGCTTTTGGGATAAAGGACGCCCCAGAAGACTGTGGCTTATGTGTTCAAATAAAGATGTGCCTAATTTGTCCACTCCTCTGCAGGGGAAAGGAAACAGTAAATGGCCTACGATAGCATCAGTGCACACTCTGTAGGCAGAAAAGCTTGCACTATGGGGGAGCTAGAATGGTGACAGACTACTCTCACTTGCCTTTCCCAGCACTGACAGCACGCTATCACAACACTCCAAGCCTCTCACGTCTCCTCTGCCCCATCCCTTCACATTTGCTACACTGTACCGCTGTTTTTTCCCTTGTACTTATGACCACAGCACTCCGCACTTCTCCCCTCAGATGAAGATTGCAACAAAACTTTTAGGAACTACAGTTCTTCGAGACCCTTACTATTAAATGTAGCTGAACAAGTAAACAGGTGGAAGTTACTGGAGGGCATGCATTGGCAGACTGCAACTTAAAAATTTTGTATATTTGAACACCCCAGCTAAAACTACCCCACTGTCCCTTGCTGCTATGTAGAAGTCTGCTCATAATACTTAGAACAGCAAAAACTGACACAAGCCAAAAGATGCAGTTTTGCTTAGATCTGGCATAGTTTCTAAGAAGTCTGCTTTTCCACCAATGCTATTTTTTTCTAATTCTCATTCCCATTCCCTCCCATGTTTTTTCCTACAAAAATGTCTCACCCTAAATCGCTTAGTTTGTGGTATGGAAGGATCTTGTCTCTATCAGGCATAGGTGGCTGCTTGTCATCATCAGCTTTTGTACTTAGAGGATGTAAAAGAACCTAAAACAAAGGAGAGTTATGACTTTAGATGAAACATAACTACAGAAGAAGGCTATGGAGGGACCAGCCATTTCTGGACTTGTGCAAAGATAACACTGCATGTATGCTTTGCTGTGCCTGAAAGAAAGGTGCATTGTTGAAATGGAAGAGATACAACTACTTTCAAAACACAATCTAGTGTTGACAGTAATTTAATAACGTAAGATCAGATTTTGGGCCAAGAGCTGTTCATAACAGACTGTGCAGCCCACTGTCTCTTTCCCTACCTGCAGCTCTCCCCCTGTCCTGCTGGCAGGAGAGCTGATGAGGCAGAATAGTGAACCTGATCAGGAATCTGACTGGATGAAAAGTAACTTGACAAAGCACCTGGCATGAATTTTTCCATCTTGTTCATGAGGGAGCTAGCATGGAAAGCTGGGCAGGCAAACAGGGGTTGCAGAGGTTCACAGGTAAAAACAGGCTAGTAGGAGATGTTGACATAGCTATTAAGAAATGCATTTTGCTCTTTCATCTTAGTTTCAGTCACTTGAACAATTTCTAGAAGCCTTCTTATAGTTTAGTACTAGTAAAAGAAAGTTCATTTTATTTTTTTTTTAATAGCAATTCTAAATTTTGCAGGCAAGTTCTATTCTAACCAGGCAAAAAACACTTTTATCTCTCCACTAAAATTCACTGTATGTTTAAAAATTAAGAAAACATTATCCTACTCCTATAATCATAACCCTGAAATAATGGGCAGTGGATCAACTGGAATTACTAATGGAAGCAGTAATTCTCATATTAAATAGAAATATTTATTCTCCTGAGAAATGAAATATGGAAGAAGCAGAAGGCACACAAACTGTACCAGAGAAAAGGCAGGCTGAGTGTGGTAGGAGAGTTACCAAGGGAGAGAACAACTACACGTAAGGATGGTACATATACAAATAAGTGTAAGGATGTTTAAACATGGACAGCACTGACTCTCCTCTCTTTGAACTGATTTTTCTGAGAGTTTGATATGCAAACTCTTATGACACTCAGTGACAAGCATGGCATGCCTGGAATTTCAGCAGGCCCTCAAGCTATAAATGACACAGAGGATGCAGATATAACTTTATGAATAGACCGACATTATTTACTTTAAAAGGGAAACTGAAATATATACAAAATGCAATACATTTTAAACAAGTAGAACAATTTAAATTACTTGATACCTGATACTATGTGATATTTACTTGTATATTTGTCTTTTGCAGCAAACTGGGACTCAGTATAAAAATATTCTCAGATTTATTTTCTTCAATGTGCACGGGATGCGCTGCACTAAGGACAAATTCCTCTATTCCTGTAAAAATACAATGAACAACTATTAAAACTCCAAATACATTGAGTTTTTATTCCTCATAAGATAAGACAGATTAGAATATTGCTATAATATAATCAAAAATAAAAGAGTAAAAAAGATTAATCATTATTAAGGGG
This sequence comes from Zonotrichia leucophrys gambelii, assembly GCF_028769735.1. Classification (NCBI taxonomy): domain Eukaryota; kingdom Metazoa; phylum Chordata; class Aves; order Passeriformes; family Passerellidae; genus Zonotrichia; species Zonotrichia leucophrys. The sequence goes on from NC_088171.1 coordinate 24,404,550, forward strand.
TAACTCAAGCTTACACTTTCAGTGTGAAGAGGTATCAGTTATGTTAAAAGGTGTACACAGAAATTAACTGGCATACTGGCTAAGTAAATTCCACAGCAGACAGGACAGAATTATCCTTGCCTTCTTTAACAGACAGATGTATACAGTCTGTGCTTGTCATTATCCATGGGTGATCATCAGTAGTGGAATCCTGCAGCCAAGAACTGAATGCACATTTAACATCATCTTCATGTATATCTTTATGCTAAATAGGAAAATGGAAGAAGGTAAATAAAACAAAACCAGGTGTTCATAAGTACAAATGTTTTCTTCCAATGCATGAGGCATTTTTTTTCTCTTATGGCAGCAGAAAGATGGAAGAAGTAAGAGTTTTATTCATTTAGAAAACACCATTTTGCCAGCAAACACCATTTCTATCAACTGCTCTAGGGAAAACATCTGTGCAGCTCCTGCTATGGCCACAGCTGAGTATTAGACCACCTCTAAAGACTTTTCCTTCAGAACACTGATATGAGGGCAACAAAAAACTTCTATTTTTGTTTTACTTATCTGCCTTCCCAGATCCAAGGGCACTGCTCAGACCCCAGGTTTGAAGACATGCACTGATATTGAACTGAGACTTATCTCAGGTGCTCACTACACCCCTCCCTTCCTCATATATCCTTTCCCTATAAAAAGAACCCTGTTTCCAGTACATTAATCAAAATACAAATACCAGATAAGCTCTGTTTAAGTAGATCATAGCAATCTATTAACTTAAATTTACACAGTCAAATGAAAAACCAAGAAATTATATCCCCTGAAAAATCCTTTGGAATTATTTCTATAGAGAACATTATCTAACAAATTAGAACAAATAAACACAATGCCCTCCTTCCCACTCCCCCCCCCACCCAGTTTGACCAGAGCAACATTATCAGTTTCCCAATATATGCACAAGTATGTGACCAGCAATATCAACTCACTAAGTTCTGTTTGGGTTGCAGCGTAAGAGATACAGGAATTTTAGGAACAGATTCAACTGATTTAATTCGGACTGTTGAATGTATTTCAATATGTAGTTTTTTCCTCAGACCATCTGCAATCTGAAATATTTAAAATAAAAGCAAAAAAAAGCATTAGAAAGTAAGCTAGTTATAACATTGCATATATAATACTACATCAACTTCTTCACTAATGGAACCTCAAGAGAATTAAGCAGGAATTTATAACATTGACAGTGATATCCAAATCTTACTCTTACACACACACTTCTAGTTACCTTTTGTCCTATTTGAGAAAGTGCTCAGAACAGCTGACCTCCTACTAACTTAATAAACTTTAAAGCTCAGAAAAGGAGTAGAAGAAATTCTTAGAACATTGCAAGAATGCTCTTAGTATAGGAGAAAAATAACAATTTAATTTCATTTGCTGATTAAAATTATTTCACGTGGGTAGGTAAATTTACACAGACCATTACGAGACCAAAACTAAGCACCCCTGCAGCAGAGAGACAGAAAATGCAGCCTCCCTAAATCATACTAGTCAGTTGGCCCTTTTAAGGAAACTCCTTTTCAATCTGTTATTTTAAAACTTACACCAATTTGAAAACATGTCATAAATATTTTTTCACTGTGAGAGACTTTATGATAGCTGGCATTTGGAAAATTGTTATGTCTGTCAAAAGATTTCACAGCAAAGACCACTGCAGGCTCTTGTTCTCATTCTTAATACAGCAATGAGTGAATGGTGAGAATTATACTATGTCAAAATAGTCAAATGGTGATTTGGAGCACATTTGGTTTGTTTTTGTTGATCCCACATGTGCTTCCAGGAAAGAAAGAACAGGCAGTAGTTCTATAGAACAAGCTGAAACATCAGTGTCTCCATACCCGGACTTGTGCCACCTGGCAAAACGACATATGAAAACTAAAGCTGGTTATTGGATATTCATCTTCAGTATGTATTTTAAAGACTGTATAAAAGGACTCACAAACATTATGCAGCACGATGATACACCATCCCATTACTTTACACTTTGATGACCCCTAGGTCAATGCACATTTCAAAGAGTTAACTGATGAAGAGTCTCATAATAAAGGACTGAATGTATGTAAATAGGTACTTCACTTTCTCGTTAATACAATGGCTACCTGCAGGTTGTGAAGCAAGCATTTATTCCCTTCAGAAACGCTGAAGCCTTTTCCTCATTTGGTGTAAAAATGCTAAGTGTGCAAAAACCCAGAGCACACTGTACATCCTGGAGCATGATGGTAAGTAATGTAGTCCAGAATGAGTACAAAGTACAGCTCTAGCAAACAGTATTAGGTTCTAGAAAACTCAAGAGATTAACACAAAGTCTACAGCCCAACACCACAGGTTAAGTAGCCAGCTCACAACTATCCAATAGAAAATATTATAAAATAATATGGTGTGCTCAAACTGACCCAAACTCTTCCAACATGCAGGGCTCCCCCATCATGGCCATACTCTATGACACTCTTTAGGTCTTCAAATCCATTCCAAACGATTTGAACAACAGATCCCTCACTGGATGCTTCACCGCTAATAGAATTAGAAGGGTTTTTGTCTTGTGTACTAGTCAAATGATTTTGCTTTTCAAGTGGCAGATTTTGTTTTGCTTCTTGATGACGTTGTCTTGGGGAAAGCAGCTCGTTAATTTTCCCGTAAGATACTACAGGATTTGGATCTAAATCAACGTATTCTAAATTCCATGGAAAAACGTGAACAGCATTGCATTTCAGAAATTCATGAGTGGTGGATACATTCTGTACGCTGGGAGGCTGGGACTGACACACTCTAAAAATGGAATCCATGTGAATCAAGTTCAGCAGCTTTTCTCTGAAGACGCTCATTTCATCATTATCACATGAAGTCTTCTGTTTCTGCTCAGATGTACTAGAGAAAATGTTCCCTATGAAATTCCATATATTTGGGAGAACATTTGAGCCAAACGTCATGTTTGCATCAGTCTTACTCTGTTCAAGGGCTCCAGGCTTTAAGTAAGGTTGTTTGGCAAAAGGATCCTTTAGTGTTTCTTCTTGTTCCATGTTATTTTTCACAAAATTTTTGAGCAAGATGTCACTTTCTGTGGCAGGTGTGCTGGTGATATTCTCCTCAGGTCCGTGTGTTTTGGGACATACCAGAAGCTCCGTGCATGGCTCTAATCTCCCATATGGGGCTGGTGGCACAAGTGTACCTAAGTATGAGCAAAAGATGCCAATGAATGCATCTACCCCCGCAAAGCAGCTTCCTGGAGGTGCCCTGAGAGCTGCTTACCGATTCTGATGTAAACATGGGTTAGCTGCTCAACCCAGACAGGAAAGATGGCTCCTGGAAACACCACTCGAATCTGGTCCAGAAGGTGGCTTTCAAGGGAGGAAGCATGCAGCTCCTGGGGAAATGTGACACCATTATAAATTAAATACTGCATATCTTTTTAACATTTGCTTGAATAAAAAACTCCTATGTCTCTTTTCAATACACATATCTGAAATACAAATACAACTAAAGTCCACCACATTTAGTATTTCCTTAGAGGTGAAGGGAATGGGGCATTGTGCAAAAAACTGCTTGAGTCAGAATCTCTGTCATCTGTAAGACAAGAACATGAACAATGGAAGGGGTTTTATTACCAGAATTTCCCAATCATCTGCTGTGAGTGGTTCCACTTCTACTTGCTGACAGGAGGACACATGGGAACAGGGTTCAAGAAAAACCTGGCAAAAGTAACACCAAAATATTTAACTCCTTATTTTTTATATAAAAGCTCCATCTTTATTTCAACTAGAAAATTGCCATCTCCTTCACTGTATGTTTTCACTACTTGGAACACCATCCTAATGACACCAGGTAATTCATAAGCAGATGAATGCTCAGTGGATGGGAAATGGATCCCAATAGGCTCAGAGACATCAATAAGCAGTGAATATTAAAAACATCCAGAGTTTATCAGGTGATAACAAACAATCCATTTTTAATACACCTTGATCACATCACCATCTTTCCATTTTTAAATCTTTATTTTTAAGTCCCCAGGATTTTAGAAAATTGAAAAATCAATTCACTTGCACATAAATTTAGAACCAGCTGTAAAAAAAGGGAAAAAGTAATGGAAAAGCAAGCCCAGCTCCTAAATGAATGGATGAATGGTTTCATAGGAAGCAGCCCCATCTCCATAGAACAGTTTTGATATCATGTGAATCAGGAGGAATGGTAGAAGCTGTTGTGGCTTAGGTCTTTCAGAATGCTTTAAATATAGACTTCAAAAGTCAGTTTTTGCCAAAGGTTTCATATGACAAAAAAAACCCCACAAAAGCAATTTGCAAACAACATCTTGCAATTAATTTTCAAAGAAATGTCACTAATTTTTTTTCCTGAGATAAAACTAGATACCTGTCCTCTGAGAGAATTACGTTAGGTCACCTTTTGTAAAAGTAACCATCTGTTTTGAAATCCCCTATGTCCTTAGCTTGAAGCAATAATTGAGAGGAATATCTTTTCCCCAGCACAGCAAAAAGAAGATCATACAGCAAACATGTAACTCCTGAATCCAAAACGATGGTGAAACTAATTAATCATGTATTTATTTGATTATACAGATGATTATTCCCAGCAATACCTGGAAAAGGTTTTCTTAGGTTTCCTTTGTCAATTGCTTTCCTGTTGAAGGCTATTAGTTTCTAGAAATAAAAAGGGTAGATAGATGCCTGGCTTCTCAACTACTAAATTGGAAATTTATGCAGACAGACACATAATTTCTAGAGAAAATATGTTTAAAAAGTAAACAAAGTAACATAATACACTGCTCTGAGTCACACTCTTTGATGTCTTCTATGCTGTTGAACAAAATTTTGTATATAAGAGACTAGAAAAATATAAATATACTACACAATGACACTGTGTAAGGCAGTATTTTTTATTCTTGTTTGTTTAAATGTCTACTTAGTAATAAAATAAATCCTTTGATTTGTGATTTTAATAGTCCCATGTCAGAAAGCTCTGTCTTCCTCTTGAGGATCTCTAACTTCTGTCAATGAAAGAGCCATTTATGAAAAGTTTAACAGAGTGTTCAGGAGTAAGAGGTGAATGTATAACGAGTAGATAGAGAGATAAATAGATAGATGGACAGATATCCATAAGAGGTGAATACAATTTTTCAAAGACAAAGGGATATATGGTGAAGGGGCGAAAAAGGGATGAAAATTTAAACACCAACAAGAATATGCAGAAAGGCAATAGCTACTTTAAAATTACAGCAGCTCCAAACCAAATATTCCCATTCCAAATTTTTCAATTGCTTAAAAGTGTATTTTCTTAAAATTAATGTCACTAAAGATAGTTGTTATAGCCCTGCAAAGACCTACCCAGAAGCCTACCTTAACATTGTTTAGGCATCTGTTAATGGTTTAATGAGCCAATCTTTTCATGTTCGAGACATTTCATGACAGTTAACTTCTCTCATGAGCAGAGGTAAATGAAGAAACTGTCTAAATACATGAAACAAGGTCATAGCTCACTCATGTAGTATTACCTTTTCACTTATCTTCCAATATACTCTTTATTTAAATAGAAAACAAAGGTAGCATTTCAAACCTGCTCTCCATCTGTGATGCCAAGTTTCTCTGCCAAATGTCTGTTAATCTCTGCATTATTTTCACCCTGGTGACCTCGATGCCTGGTTTCCATCCAGCTCAAAAATACTGGCTGATGACCACAGGATATTTTCACAGCTTGGCCCTATGAGTTTTAAGGAAAGAAAATAAATTGATATAAAACCAGCTAAGTGAGATGACTATTAGACAACCTAAACCATATTTGATTAGAGAGATGAAAGGAATTAAAGCTATTATCTGGATTTTACTTGTTTGCACAGCTCTCACCATAGAACTGAGTGCTGGTTTAAATTCTTAAACAGCTTTCTTTTTTTATGGACTATTTTCAAGTAAGAAAACGAATTCTTTTTCCTTTCTTCTGCATGATGGGGTATCAAAAACATTTTACAGAAATGTGTAACCGCATGTTTGCATTTCCCAAATGAGGAAAATAAATAAACACTTTGATTTCACAAAAATGACAACATTTACATGGTCTCCAAGAGTGCTTCTGTGACATATTTAGAGTAAGTCAAAAATCACATTAACTCAGACCAAAATTATTTAATCAATCTGTTTCAGAACTGCTCATGTATTTTGATGTCAAACTGAAGAACTTTCCTAATATCTTCTGCAATTAGATTCAGCTTTTGATTCCATTTATCCCCTTTTAAACATTTTTATTAATGAGAAGTATTTAACGTGCTATTTCTACCACGTTTTCTGAGACTCTATCTTTTCATTTTGCAGCTCAGGTTAAACAAAAGCAGGATGCAAAAGCACCATAATAAACAGTGTGCAGAACTACACTGTAAAACTTCAAAGCAACTGCACTCCTTTCTCCTCTCTCTTGACAGCAGATCTGTAAAACACTCAGAAACTGCAGCTGAAATGGAGCTCACTTTTAATACCGCAGTTCTTCCAATTCCACCAACCTCCTACGACTACCCCAAAGGTGAACGAGCAGGTTTTACACGCCTATGTTGTTTTCCTGTTGTGAAATGCCCTTTTTGGCCTTGAGAGCAGGAGGTTACCCACGCGAGGGAGGCCTGCTCGGGCCAGGGGGCTGTGCCAGCTCTCCTGAGCTTTGCTCGCATCCTTCTGGGCTCATTCCTGCCCTTTTCCACCCTGTCCTGCTGGCACTCAGCTCTGTGAGCATGGCTCAAGAGGCACACAGTGTCTCTGCTCCCGTTTCCACGTGTGAAATGTTATTTACAGTGTAAGGTGCACTTCCACGGGTGCAATGTTATTTACAGTGTAAGGTGACCCCGCGTCTTCAGCAGGGCTCTGCATGACGGGAGTGCCTTTCTATAGTGACATATTTTATTTGTGTACAGCAAAAAGGAGGATTCTGAACGGATTTGTCACCTCTTCCCCCACCTGAATTAAACATTTAGGCATTATTCGCTTAATGCTAGCAAGTTACGGGGAAAACTGGTATGAAATAGGGAGTGATGATAGAGACGCAGATGCCCACAGCGCCAGATCACGCTGGGGAAGAAAATTTCCCGCGTTTTATTAGGAATTGATGACGATACTGGGCCACGCAGGAGGCGAGGGAAGGAGGGGTTCCCCGATGTGAGGGGTCCCGGCTGAGTCGTGAGGGAGGGGAGGAGGGCTCAGTATCGCCATGGTGACAGGATGCGGGGGTGACAGGATGCTCACGTAATCCTCTCTGCCTGCCAGAAGTGTCCCTGCGCCCGGGCCCCGAGCGGCGCCGCCCCGGTACCTGCTGCAGGCGGAGGAGCGAGGCCAGCGCGGGCGGCAGGTGCAGAAAGCAGTCGCGGGTCCCGCTCAGGACGATGGTGGCGGCGGCGGCGGCTCCCCCGGGGTCGCCACAACCCCACATGGCCGCCGCCACTGCCGGCCCCGCCGGCGCGCCCGCTCCGCCCGGGCACGGGCCCGCCTACCCGTGGCGGGCGCGGGGGGTAATGCTCCTGTCACCCCCGGGGCAGTGGTACAACCCACTGCCGCCCAATGCGGGAGCGGCGTTTCCCCGCTGCCCGCCTCTGATTGGCTCCTTCGCTAAGGACCGGGGCTCCTCCTCCCCGCAGCACGGAACGAGCCAATGGGGGCTGCGCGGCGCGGGGGGCGATGGGAAGATGGCGGCCGGCAGCAGCGGTGGCCCGGGCGCTCCGTGCCGGCACCACGCGCAGCTGGGAGTCTGCGAGTCGCGCGCCAAGTACCGCGAGGGGTGGCGGCCGCGCGCCGTGAAGGTGCTGAGGGGAGGGGGGGCAGTGTCGGGCGGAGCCGCTGTGGGTGAGGGGCAGGAGGCGGCCGGGCCCGCGCTGGGGTCCCCGGAAGGGAGGGAGGGAGAGAGAGAGACAGAGGGGCCCTGGGCCTCGCCTGCTGCGCCGCTGGAGCTTCTCGGTACTGCAGCGGAACTGTGAGATTGGGGTGTCTCTGTGTGCGCTCAGTGTGCAGCGAGCTGTAGCGGCACCTTTAAGGGCTGGCGTGAGAAAGGAAGCCCTTAGTTTGGAAAAGACCTTTAAGATCACGAAGTCCAACCCGCATCTGTTTCCAGCCTCTTGTCAGGGAGTTGCAGAGAGCGATAAGGGCTCCCTGAACCACCTTTTTTCCAAGCAGAGCCCTCGCAGCTCGCTGAGCTGCTCCTCATCAGACCTGTGACCCTCCACCAGCTCCGCTGCCCTTCTCTGGACACGCTCTGCAATCTCCGTGTCTTGGAGAGAGGCCCTGAGCTGCACCCTGTGTTTGAGGTGTGGTCTCACCGGGCCGGAACAAGGGTTACTGCGTGCCTACACACATGCAGCACATCTCTTTCACTGCCACCACCTTCCCGTAAAATTTCAAACACTTCATACTTCATGAAGTCCTAAAGTCTTCATTAAATTCTTTTATTCTTCCAAGTGTACACGGTGGGGCACAGGACAGAGAGTCTTGTGCATCCACAGAGCTCTGGTCAGCACAGGCATCTACCCATCATTGGGCACTGGAGAATACATGCAGGAGAACCAGTATGGATGTCCCAAGTGTGGAAAAAACCTTATTGGAATCTTTTCATCCCGGACAAGAAAGAGGTAGAAGGACAAACCTTCCAAAAAAAACCCAACAAAAAACTGCACAGTGAAAGAATCAGGTTCCTTCAATCCCTTGTTCCCCAAAGAATGTAGCTGGGAGTGTGCTGCTGCCACAAGAAAACTTATGTGACCTGCCTGTGAAGACATTTTTATAGCAGAAGTTTGAGAGTTGATTTCCCAAGCAGTTTCTGCTTTGTCCAGAATATGTTTTTTTAAGAAGTATGTGCAACTTATGCAGTCTAAATGTTTGTGGCTTGGGTTGTTATTTTTTTTAATAAACTCAGAATAAATTTCCTTTGATCTCCGGGATGAGCTGCCTGGCTGCCTAATGTACATAGTGTGAGCCATTAGAGTCTGTTATGTGACAGTCACTACACAAAGCAGATGAGAATGGTTGGTTTGGTTTTTAATCTGCTGGAAGAAGACCTTGTTTCTCTCAGCATCCAAATTTTATCTCTGTCATAAAAACGTATGCTGTTGGATCACCATGGCAAGGAGACAGCTCTGCACACACAGGATTTGCCCCAGGGAATTGTGGTTGTTTTTTAACTCCCTGTGTGCAAAAAAAGCAGTTTTCCTCACCTGCATGACTTCTTTGCCAGTGAAGAAGACTGATTTTTCAGGGGTTTTTTTTCTGTATTTTGGCAGTACCTCCTATGAACTGGTTACTAGTACATCTTGCATGGAAGTTGGCCAGAGACATAAGAGATTTTACTCAGCAATTGGCAGTAGTACTCTTACCTTGTGCAAGGTAAAAAGCCAAGTTTCATCTGTGTTTTGCTATGCATGAGAGGCACGAGTTCAGCTCTTGCTCAGTGATGAAAAGGTCCCAAATAACCATGCATTTTACTGCCCTGCAAAACAGAGTACACAGGGGTTTTCAGCATCCTGAGAGGATTTGCAGAAAAACAGAAAACATGGAGAAAATGCGTGCCTTTTGCAATAAAGCAAGAGTGGGAATGTTTTTGAATAGTCTTTGTTTTTGTTTTTTTCAGGTTTACACTATCAACTTGGAATCTCGCTATATACTGGTACAAGGAGTTCCTGCATTAGGTGTTATGAAGGAATTAGTGGAACAATTTGCATTATATGGTGCCATTGAGGAATATCATGCTCTAGATGAATATCCTGCAGAGCAGTTTACTGAAGTGTACCTTATAAAATTCAAAAAACTGCAATGTGCAAGGTATTGGACAGGGCAATATCTGCCTCTTGCTGTCTTATTCTTTTACACCTTCTGTACTTGGCAATGTGTTAAGTTTCTAGAGAGTTGGAGTAAAATCCTCAGTTTTGTTGACAGACTTTAATTCCCTTCAGGGTGGCCAAGAAAAAAATGGATGAACGAAGTTTCTTTGGTAGTTTGCTGCACGTGTGCTATGCTCCAGAATTTGAAACAGTCCAAGAAACCAGAGAGAAGTTGCAGGATAGAAGAAAGTATATAGCAAAAGCAACAAATCAAAGAGGTTTGTGGTTAAATTTCCTATAGAATCCTGACTAAATTTCCTGTAAAATTTTAATGTTCTTCAGGACTGGGTGGGGTTTTGGCTAAAGTGCCCGTTAAAGAAAACACTTTTTACCTACCTCTTTTAAAGCTGCTATAGTGTGTTGATAGTGGCCAGATGCCAGGCACCCACCAAAGCTGCTCACTCATTGCCCTCCACAAACTGGGTAGAGGAGAGAAAATTTAACAAATGGTTCATGGGTTGAGATAAGAACCAGGAGAGAGATTGCTCATCAAATACCACCAAGGCAAAACAGGCTCTACTTGGAGACATAAAGTGAATTTATTACTAACAAAATCAGAGCAGGATAATGAGAAGTAAAATAAGCCCTTATAAACACCTTCCTCCCTTCTCAGCTCTACCCCCTACCCCAGCAGTGCAAGGGGACAGGGGATGGGGGTTGTGGTCAGTTCATGATCCATGGCTTCTCCTGCTGCTCAAGGAGAGGAGTTGTTCCCCTGCTGCACCGTGGGGGGGCACAGGAGACAGTTCTCTGTGAACCTCTCCAGTGTGAGCTCATCTCATGAGCAGCAGCTCCCTGTGACTGCTGCAGTGTGAGCCCATCCCATGGGAACAGCTCCCTGTGACTGCTGCAGTGTGAGTCCATCCCACGGGAACAGCCCTCCCAGGCTGCTGCACTGTGGGTCACTCCTCCACGGGGTGCAGCCCTCCAAGGACAGGCTGCTCCAGCCTGGGAGCAGGGCCCCTCTCCAGGGTCTCCACAGGATCACAGCCTCCTCCCAGGCATCCCCGTGCTCCTCCTGGGGCTCCTGCAGGGGCTGTGGTGGATCCCTGCATCTCCACGGCCTCCATGGGCTGCAGGGCACGGCTGCTGCCCCCGGCCTGAGGGGAATCTCGGCCCCGGCGCCTGGAGCGGCTCCTGCCCCTCCTGCGCTGCCCTCGGGCTCTGCAGGGCTGCTCCTCTCCCGTTCTCGCTCTGCTCTTCTCTGGCCGTAGTCACAACTGGGCAACCACTGCTTGTTTATTTTCCTCCTTAAATCTGTTACCACAGAGGTGTTGCCGCCATTTCCAATCGGCCTGGCCTTGCCCAGCAGCACATCCATCTTTGGAGCTGCCAGGAATTGGCTCTGCTGGACATGTTGGAAGCTTCTGGCAGCTTCTCAAAAAACCCAACCCTGTAGCCCCCCCACTACAGAAAACCAGGCCATGCAAACCCAATACAGATGCATTTAAGTATGTTTACATGGAGATATCTCTCAGTATGTAGAGAACTATATCCTTTTCAAATTATTTTTTTGGCTTTGATTAAGACTAAAATAATGAAATTATTAAGCTTTAATAATTAAGTATTTCCTTCACTTTTTGTTTTCTTTCAAAATGTTACCAGAAATTTAAAGCACTGGCAGGAAATTTGGGATTTCACCCTTGTTCCAGCCTCCTCAGGCATGCCAAAGGGACAGTTTTGGAAGGAATATGACTATACCAAGACCTTAAAAAAAATTCTCCAGCCCACATCTTTGCACTGGGGAATTGTTAAGAATGGACTGTGTTTAGAAAGGCTCCTGCACCACAGAGTTCCCAGTCAGCTCTGAAGCCTGGGCAAGCTGAGGAATAAGCAAATTGCTGAGCACAAGCTTCTCCTTTCTTGTGCTCACATACTTGGCTATCATTATTCATTGTCTAAGGATTTCTAAAGGGAGTAAACCCACTGATTTTTAACATCAAAACATCTGGATTTTTTAAATGTTGTAAACCAGCAAAGGCATTAGACTGGAAAACTGGTTTGAAAGTTGAATTTTTTATATTTGAAGCTTAAAAATAATCACAGAAAGGTAGTTGGGAATTAAATATCACTGGTATTGTTTCTGCATTTATATCAAATGTTTTGTTCTTGGGTGTTAGAACTAATAATTACATGAAATAGTGAAGGTGCTTCTTTTTTGTTGTTTTAAAGATTGCTTTATGTTAAAGAAAGTAGAAGGCCCTAAGAAGACAGCCTCAAATACCTCTGAGCATGACTGCCCATGGAGTACATCAGGATCAAGTACAGCCAGTAACTGGGATCCATCCTGCTTTACAAGTTCTCCTGGGGTACCCCACAACACAGCATATCCAGCTGGGAATCACAATCAGAGCCTGTTAACACCTCCACACTATGATAACAATTGTGCTGAAATTTCTGGGTACTTTGGTCAAAACACATCTTTAACTCCAAGTGTCCATCCAGGAGTGTGCACTCCACCAGCTTCCTCAATGCAGCACAGAAAGGCTCCAGCTTGCAATGGAATTGACAGGTTTATGCCTCGTACAACTCACCTACAAGAACGTAAGAGGAAGAGAGAAGAAGGTAACAAGTTTTCCCTCATTGGAACAAGTGAGGACAATACTGAAGTTGTTATTGGTCCACAACTACCAGAAATACCTAAAGTGGATATGGATGATGAGTCTTTGAATACTTCAGCTACATTAATTCGAAATAAACTGAAAGAGGTATGGGTTCTTAAAGCTCTGATAGTTCAAACATAGGCGCTTGTTATACATAAAAATAGTGACTATCTGATTTACTCATTACTCAGCATTTACTCATTATCATTTTATCTGCCACTTAAAGCTAGTGCTCTTACTATTTAACTTCTCCACAATCTAGAATATTGCAGGCAATTCCACTCCAGACCTCTTACACTACACTTGAGAAAGTGTAAATGTCAGTGCATGTTCTTATGTGATTTTTCATAAACCACTTTTTTTTTCCCATGTGAAAGCATGATAATTTTGCAGGTAGTCCTCCTCACTCCAGTGTGCTACTTGTATCTGGTTTCTGAAAGGAAAAGAATGGAAGTCTGAGTTCAATGTAATGTTGCTCCAACGTTTCTTATGCCATTAAAAGCTGTACAGAATCATTAATTCCATGCTGAGAAGCACGTGTTAAGCTATGTACCCTTTTATGGAGAATATTAATCAATTAGCAGGTCAGACATTCCTGATACAACATTTCATTAAGATATGAAAATGCTCCCTTGACTGACTAGATTGATTTGAAAGTGTGTGTCTAATAAGTAAGCACCCGTTATATTAAATACCTTCCTAAAATACATGTCAAAATGCATGTTTCTGCTTCTCCTTTGTTTCCTGAAATACCTGAGTTTATAAAGCACATTAAACCTTGCTTAAAAACACCTGGTAGGAAGAAGGGAGATGACATATGTAATACTGTATCACTGACTATCTGAAATCAGTTTGTGTAGTTAAATACAAAAATGGTAGTGCTGAATCTCCTGAGTTTCACATCTCTTGTGTTTAGTGCTGCCTTTGGTGTTACTTTCTTCCTCTAGTCAGCAGGAAAATTCAATACAAGTGTGATGATAGTAATAAATGGCTCCCAATACTCAAATCTTGGAGATGTGGCCTTACTCTAAAATGAGCATTAAAAAAGTAATGGTTACAGGTTACTAAATTTTTTTCCCCTCCAATTTAGGTAGCAGATTCTGTTTCAACATCTGTGGAAAAGCCAGAGAGCAGCTCAGCCAAACCAGTTGCAAAGCAGAGAAGACGAATATAGATACTGCTGGCAGCATCTTCCAACAGTCCTTTTGTAAAGAATATAGTTTAAAATATGTATTTTTTTATTTAAAAAATAAAACTTTCTTTATACTGTGTTTTCCAGTGATTCCCTGTTTAAAATGGTGTCATTTTGTTACTTGGAATGAAGAAACCAATGTACTGTGTTATTGTTGCAGTGTTGTCCTGTGTACCTCATATTGTAACATTTTATAATATGAACAGAATATATGAATATAACAGAAGAACTCTATTTAGCCAGAGTAACAGAAGTAAATTCATTTATTCAACAGCTTTAACAGCAAAGGAATATTGAAGCTTAGGAGCAACTTGAAATATTACTGTTTTTACGTAATATTACGAAATATTACGAAATATATTCGTAATAATACGAAATATTACTGTTTTTACTGTATGACGAAGAGTGGCAAAGATCAAGACCCTTTTTAACAGTATTCAGCAGTGGAGTTACAAGTTGGAGTTACTTTTTAGGAATCTCCCGGAAAATTTTCTGTTCAAATGACATAGTGCTCTGTTAAAAAAAAAACAAAAACCAAAAAAACAGCAAGTTAATTTTCAGTTAACTAAAGGATTTCTATTTAGTCAGAAAAGGTACTGAACTGAAAGGTATGAACTGAAATGCATATGCAGTAAAGACCCTCTCTTGCTTTTGAGCTTAGAAAACATAAATCCATAGCATTAATGGTGTCATCCCTGGCAGCCCAGCCAGAATTCAAAGTTGTAGCTGAAGGAGAAATTAAAATTTTAATGCTCAGCAGTAGGGGTATATCACCAAGGAATGATCTGGCATGGAGAGCAAGAAGCCCAGCTGCAGAATGAGATAAACTGGATGAAAACAGGAATGCTAGAGACTAGGATGCCTGTACAGGACTGAAATTTCCCTTAGTGATGAGATTAATATCTGCAGCATTCTGTTGCAACAACCTGGAGTGGGAGTGCTCAGGGGCCACCTTTGGACAGCAGAACTGGCACTGAGAGGATGAACCCAATATTGGCCTAAGATACCCTGACATTCACAGGATTGGTGCAAGTGTCTGTAAGGAATTGGCTTGTGCAGTTTTTTTTTGAAACCAAGTTTAATGTACCTTTAAGTCTGGCAAACATGGTCCAAAGGCTTCTAAGAGAAGGCTTTCATCTCTGACTGCTTTTTCAAAGTCCGTAAAAGAAAGCTTGCCATCACGATCATAGTCCTGCAAAAAGAAGGGAACACTTCAGCAGAGGATTATTACTTGTAGTTTTGTTTAACAGATGTTTAAAGAACTTGGATTCTGTTTTTAGTTAGATTTGCAAATTGGGGGTCATCAGTTTATGCTCAGAAAAGATTAGAGTGACTTGACTCTACCTAAGGCAAAGAGGGTGGGATTGAAAAATTGAAAAGATGGGCTTAAATAAAAGGAATTGGGATGTAACCCCTGGTTTCAAGTGAAAATTTTTGACCACCATGATGGAAGGGGAGAGTATATATCTTGATTTGATTAAAATATTGACAGACAGTCCCTGGCTGCTCTGATATTCTAGACTAAGCACTGTAAGACAAGCTTCACATTAATAACCTTGAGTTTAGCATTCTAATAGAATACATACAAATAAATTGGATAAAGACATTTCATGATCAGTTGATAAAACACAAATGTACTTAAAAATGAAGTTACTGCAGATGCCTGTACTGATAGAATAAATGCAGCTTACACTTTTGAGTTTTCCACTTCTGACTGGGCTTTTGCTTTGACTGTGCATGCACAGATGTATATGCACGTACACACATGCTAGTTTATACATAAACTTTATAGTACATTCATGTACTAAATTAATGATTTCATGTGAGAATACTGGGCTGGGACTTATTAGACCTGGATTATATTTCTGGCTTTCCTCGGGAGACTTGCAGAATCCCACTGTAAGTAAGACACCTTATTTTGTTACCTCATGGAAAGGGTTTTAAGTATCGGTTAGTGAATGTTTGAAAGACTCTCAAGTATCACAATAAGTAAGTACTTGCCATTTTCTTCAGTGCTATGTCTACCAAGTCCTTAACTACTTCATCAGGCTCTTCATCTCCTGGTTGTATGAGAAGGCTGTGTTTCAGCATTTCAAACATTTCCTTTTTCGAAATGTATCCATCACCATTCAGGTCATAAATGGCAAAACAGTCTTTTGAAATACAAATAAATTTCAAGTTGATTACAAACTACAAACATAGCATTCAAGCTGTTACCTACAGACAAAAATTGTGAACTGTACATTATCAACTGAGCCAAATTTATCCTATATATGCTGAAACATTCCTGGCAAGCACTTGTGACAGACAGCACTGCATCACTATGCACTAGTATTGTCTATGGTGCTTACAGCAGGAATGCCTGTTTTACTGTGTGTGGTTTACTGACACACTGAATTACAACCTGGGGCACACATCCTAATGCTGTGACACCCCTGACCACTTTCCAGATGAATTTATATAATGCAGTAGGATTGCTAATGCTGCAACCTAGGAACTATGGAAACAACATGCTGTCATTCTCCTTTTTCTATTGTTTTTTTTTTTACACCCCACATGCCCTATTTTTTTCCCCTGCTGCTTAAAATTCTGGAGTTCTTGCTATTTTTTCTCCTCCATTTTTCTCTGTCATTACTGTGGAGGCTCTCATTACCATCTTACAGTTTTTCCATCTGTGCTTCCAACCTGAAGAATTGCTGGAGCTAATGCAACTGCTACTGTGTCCCCACTGTGCCAGTAAATGAATGTTGGCACTGGTCTTGCTTGGCTCAAGATTATTAGTTAGCCAAAACCACACTAGAGATTCATCTGCTTCTTTCTAATTTTGTGTGTGAATACAAAAACATGTATTTTGTTGAAAATGTATGCTGTAGAATAAACTTCGGTTTAAATGCAAGATTTTGTAAGCAACAAAAAAAGGTGGTGGCTGTGGTAACAGCAGTTTACACAGAAAAAACTCTCAGAGAAGCCATTTCAGAACTCAGTTTCATTGCATTAAACAATACAGAAGAAAAATTTTCCATTACCAAATACTTTGTAAGAGTAGCTACTAAATTATAACAAAAGCAATGTGTCATTTGTTATGAATTTAATCATTACTACTAAATATTTGCATACAGATCAATCTTACATTTCATCTTCTCTTCCAATGACCCCCGAAGTAACGGTGCTAAGCCTTCCACCCATTCCTCCACAGTGATGCGGCCAGTGTTGTCTTTATCAAAAATGATGAACACTAGAAGTGTATCAGACACATTTCAAATGTATATGATAGGGAAACACAAAAAAGCAATGTTCTCTTAAATTCAGTGAAATAATAAATTACCTTTCTTCTTAAGATGTTTGTCTGCTTTCACCAAGGTAAGATTACCATTCTTGACTCTAAGATGTAACAACGAAAGGGATTCTGTCCCTCAGTTTACTGATTCTCCACTCCAGAATCCTGCCTGCTAAGATTTTGTCCAATCTGTAACCTTGCTGACTTAAACAAATACAGGAAGTATGCTTCCGTGCAGATGTAAAGCAAATAAATTTAAAATAAGGGATAATTCTGCATAGAGATTAAGATTTAAATTACTAGTTTTGTCTAGGAAAATCTTGGACAAAGTAATCCTAGAAACAATATATATTAAATCTACAAAGAAAAATAACCTCTTTTCTGTCATGTAACAAAATATTTTTCTTTTCCATTCTCTAAGCAACTTTCAATCTCACAGCTTCACTATTCATACAGCCTGCAATATAGTAATTCAAAACCAAGGATTTCAAAGCATCCACTAGCATCTGTAATAATTTGTATTTTAGAATATTAATTAGTAGCTTGGCTGAAGGAACATCTCTCCATGCAGAGCCAAGCATTTTTGAATTAGAAGACAATAGGTTTGCTTTTGCAAACTGAAATCAGCTCCTTTTCATGTAAGCATTAAAGTAATTTTTAAGAATGTGTAAGGTAATGTGAAGTATCTTCCAAGACACACTTACCATGCTGCATAAAATTGCAAGAAGTTTTTATTTTATGGCATGTAAGTAGCTCTCCTGCTAGAGACATGGATAAAGTTGAACCAAGGGCTGGCTTTGCCAGCTCAAGACTGAAAGAAGGGCAGACTCATGCCGGCTCTGCATACTCCTCTAGACACCTCTGCATCAGAGATCATTCCTTCAACTTTCACAGTGACTCCAAACATGTCCCTTGTTACCAATCTGTGAAATCACTGTATCTTCAAGGGGTTATTTGGCTCATTACTCTCACCTCCTTGTACTATCTGCCCAGGCCCTTCAATGCTGTTCGCAGAGCCTCCATTCCCAGTTACCGGCTGTTATCAGAATGCCTTCCTGGGACTTCCAGGCCTGAGCTAGAGCTGTCGCCCAGCAGCGACCGCAGCTCCCACTGGGACCACCGGAGAAAAGAGGAAAGTGACACTGCCCTCCTCCGTCACACTACAGAGGCTGCGACACAAACAGCCACAGGGCAGCACAACACCCTCTGGCTGCCCTGCCTCGAACTAGAGCGTGAGCTCTCCAAAACTAAGGGGAAACTGTAACGCGTAAAGAAAGAAAAGATGCCATTTTCCCAACAGCTCCTTTGCTGTCCTGGGACGAGACGGCGCTGTTTGGTACGGACGCACTCGTCGGGTCAGCAGCGCCATCCCAACCCCTGCCCGGCGCTCAGCGCTGCGTGAGCTCACCTCGGTCCAGCACCATGTCATCCGTCATGCCGAAGTAGCTGTACAGCGTGTCTCGGAACACAGTGCGGTCGAAGCCGGCCCCAGCAAACTGCCGGCTGGCCTTGGCCACTAGCGTGTCGTACAGCTTGATCAGACATTCCACTTCGCTTTTGGTAACTGCCCGGTCCAAACACAAGCAAACACAGGTTGTAAGTTAAGCTGGTAAAACACGAGGCAGGCACAGAACACGCCAAGGCCGTGACACCAACAGCACCCCCCGGTCCCAACCCCTGTTCCTAAGGGGGCGCCGGGAAAGCGCCTCCCATAGGAGGCGAACAGGGCCACGCAGGATGAGCACGGGAACACCGGGGGGCGACGGGCGGCTCCTGCAACCCGGGGAGACTCACAGTGCTTGGCGGATCGGGTCAGGGTGTCCACCAGGAGCTTTCTCCCCTTCGGGCTCATGGCGGCCCGGAGCCGCTCCCGCCGCCGCTGCCCTGGTAACGCGGGGGGGCGGCCGCGGCCTGGCGGTGCCGCTGGGCTGCACGGGCGGGTCGGGCATAAACACACACACGGGCACAACAGAGATCGAGTGCTAACACGCATTCAAAAAAAACTGCAGTCGTAAAAAATAAAAGAAATGCATTTCAAATTTCTAATAATATTTGTGGGGAAACCAGCTAAAAGTTATAACATACAATAGTGCTTGTTCATCTGCTGTCAGAAGGCGAAAATATATTAAAGCACTCTAACTGCGACATTGCTCGTTTTCTACTTTGTCCCTCTGCTGAAACTTGGACCATGGGTGTAGGTGCCTCCCCAAACCCCCATCACTGTTTCACGACCTCGGCGTGGGCACATGGGAAAAGCTGAAAGGCTGAGAACAGCCTCCACCTTTCCTTCAGAAAAAAGGACATGCAAGAGCCGACTCAACGTATTTGTTAATGTACTGCAAACTGAAGCAGTTCCCTTTCAGTACTAAAGCAGCTTTGTTGGGAACTGACAAAGCCCATAAGCCCCTTAAGTGGCTACACCTCCTTCCCGAGTATGACAGCAGCACTCCAAGCCTACAGATGGGCAGAACAGATAGTTACAGTCACACAATTAAATTACACACAATTACATACCAGCTTAGGTATTTGGAAGACTGGGTCTCATTTCCATTTTTATTTCTTTCTGTGGCAGGTGGTTGTGTAAAAGTCAAAAAAGGCATTACACAGGACAGAGCATTTATGCTATGGTTCATTACAGGTTCTTTTACCAAAACTGCAACACCACAACTTAAAACAACCCCAACAAAACTAAACACAAACCCCAAATCAAACCCCTCTGTTCACTGCATATCACCTTTATTTTAACCTCACTGACAAGAGTGTTTAGAATTGGTAACATCAAGCCCAAGAGTATAAAATAGTTGATGAAAATATTACTATTGTTTAGATGCACATTGCTGCAACTCAATGGTTGTATTTTCCCAAGAACTTGAAGACAATTTCTCTGTACAATGGCAATATGAAATCACTTTTCTTCCTCAGATTTTAGTTATGGTTTGCAGACTTATAATGTCTTGAAAGTCCTGAAATTCTTGGCAACACAACATTTGAAACATCGTATGTAATAGAGGTAAGTTCTAAGTTAGCACCTGTGCAATGGAAAAAAGGGGTAGATCAAAAATACAATCTATATCTGACTACCTGGGATGGATGGGCATTTGTTAAAGGCTAACAGAAGGCCCAGCAATCAGTATTTCAATGGAGGATGTAGCGAGAATTTCACGTAAACTAAAATCAAATGGTTGCTCATGTTTTCTTGTGGGCACATTTAATTTAAAAAAGCTTTTTTTCAGTTATCTAAAGCAACTAAACTAAAGTAAAACAGCTTTATGAGTTAGGTCAACATTCTGTAGCCCTCAAGTACAAAAATATAAATACAAACTGTTTAAACAGTATCTTTAATGAGATTCTGGCAGTAGTTTTTTTATCTAACAAGACACATCACATAACAGATCTGCCACTGAACTTGCTCAGAGTAAATCAGCTTCAATATGAAGCTGTTAAGGTATCAAAACCTTGCTTTTTACATGCTAAATAACTTCAGCAAGTGTGCACTTAAACACAGCAATGAACTTAACTATAACTAAATACATACATGAAAATCTGCATGTGAAATGTAATTCATAGAACTGGTTACAACAAATGATTACCTGCATTTTGTTAATTTAAAAATGGTACAAATCATGCAAAACAATTCTAAAGATAATGCAAAGAAAGCTACCAGTGTTTGCAAGAAGTTTTCAATTAAACCAAAATTACATTAAATGAAATATGCGTATTTACTAGCAAAGGTCTATCGCTATTTTGAAAAAGCAGAGGTAAAATTTTCAGGTTTTGACTGTCAGTTATCTGCAAAATGTCATTGCTCTTGCTTAATGCAGAAGCACATGCTTGGAAGCTCAAAACTGCTCATTCAGAAAAGTCTGCTGGCAATAGCTCTAGCTTCCCAGGAATGCAGAGATGCATGGATTAAAAGTAGCAAAGATTTGCAAGAATCAAAGGCAAAGGCACCCTATTCAGGTAGCCAAGATGGTAGCATTCCCTTTCTCATAAGCATGGAGACGGTAATGGGGCAGATGATACACATTTCTACAAAGGCAGCCTTTTAAATGTTATCATTAATTTTCCATTAGCAGACACCAGCTTGTAATTTATGCATAATATTAACCTGCAGGATGAACTTGGGATTTAATTTGTCCTGATTTACAAATAAAGACTTTGACTAATGCTTTAAAAGACTATTTTTACTATCTAAAAAGTTTTACTCTTATTTTCCAATATTTTACACCTCAGATGGCCTACCATCTCATATTGTCTCAAACATCTAACACTGCTTACTGGAATCTTATCAAAGTTGTACCTCGTGTATTAAGCAGCAGGCAATAACAATGGTCTTTCCCAGCACAGCTGCATCTGGCCGGCTACTGAGAGATTAGGAATATTTCTAAAACACAGGAAAACTCATGCAGTTTGGTAAAGTTTGCTGTCATTTCACAGTTTAAGTTTCCTTTAGTCATTGCACTTCTGTTGATAGTCTCCGGTTGTTTTAAAATATTATTCTGAATCTGAATTTGAACCAGCAGTCTTCTTTTTCTTCTTTTTACCATGTTTCTTGTGCTTCTTTCTCTTTTTTGTTTTATCCTAAAAAAACCCAAAAAAACCACAAACCAAGGTTATTGTATAATACAATTTCCATCTATTACATTCTGCTAATGCAAAATGAGAACCCAGAAAGGGTATCTTTTGAAAGACATTTCAAAAGAGATTTCTACAGAAGCCTATTCAGAAATCACAAGAAGAAATACTTTACCTGGCAATTTGCACAGTTATGAGCAGTCTTCAATTTAAATTTATCTCCACCATGGTATGGCTATTTTATACCTCTGATCACTGTCACTATTACATTTCCTAATATTTTAAATTATTTTCAGAGCATTATAGATTACTGAGAAAGTAATAAGGAAGTGTCGACCAGTAGTGACAGATTTGGGAATAACTAGGATCTTTACAGATTTTAAAGTAAGTGCTTATGTTCACTGTGTAAAATTAAATAGCTCAACTGCACTTGGCTAGACTATCACTTATACCTTGTTTAAAATAAAACAATTATGACCTCAGCTGTAAATATATATACTCAAATTAACCCTACTGGATTAAATCCTAAAGGTAGTACGCTGATCACTGTAATATGGAAGCTCAAAGATGCAATCTTGTCTTTTTGAAAGCAGAATTTCAACTGAAATTCTCAAATAGGTGTGGCATTGCATAAATGAAACAATCAGTATTAAAGCTTTGTTTTATACATATGCCTTACACATAAAAATCTTTTATGAAAAGACCAAAAGCAATCACTAGAAATGTTATGGCAAACAGTTCATATGAGTCTGAAAAAACAAGCAAGTTCCATGGAAAAATGTGTACTGAGCATCACTGATACTCCTATGCCTGTATTTTTAGGTGACTAATGTAAACCTTCCCTTTAGCCTACCTCGTGGACAACTGAGATGCCTGATAAGGAACACTGCTGCTGACAGGGGAGACAGATACAAAGACATCTCAAGTGGGCATTTAGCATCCCAAACCCACTATACTCCTAACTGAGGAACCTCAGGCACACGTGCTAAATCTGGATTCCATATAAATCACTGCTGAACCTTCCTCTCACTTTCACCAATGGATACAAAGAAAAAATACTGAGAAAAGTAGCCAGTTGCTGGCAGCATTTTTTCTGGTTGGGAGAAGAGTTATAATGATATAGATGCTGCAGCAAGTTTGTCCTAAGGCCCTTTCCATGGTGGCAGAGAAGGCTTAGCAAGGAATTACACACAGTGCTAAAGAAGGAACAGCCATGATGTCTGTCTGCGTGGCAAACTGCTCCCCTACTTGATACCACACAGATATTCGTAGTTCTAAGTCGCTGATACAGAATAAAATATGTTCTACAGTGTTAAAGTTGTATAAATCCAAAATCACATATAGGTAAAAGAGTGGCAAATTCTTCTTTAATTCAACAACAGAGAAAGTGACTTCGGCAAGTAAATAGAGAAACTTTTAATTTAGATGTAACAGTAGACTATTGCTATGAAACATTTGTATTTGTGAAAAATGTGAAACTGGAAGTTAACCAAGTACAGAGTATTTATATCTTAAAACTACAGAATGAGTAAGAGGGATACTTGCTGTTTTCTCTTTTTCCTCATTGCTTTTCTTCTTTTTCGCTTGCACCTAAAGAAAATTAAACAAAATGTAGTATCCATAAAAAGTTGATTCTCAAGAAAATTAATTCAAAATTACTTGTAGGTGATAGAAGCTAGACTAAAGAATCCTTAGAAGTTTATTTTAAAAGGAAAAATACAAACAACTTTGAGTGCATTGCACTCCTCAATTCACTTGTACAGTGCAGAACAGTTTCAACAATGTATTAAATCTAAGCTAGCTCATTGATTTGCTCATGAATCACTAAGCTACAAACACTGTAACATCTGCAACTGAGGATTCACACTGACCTCCTCTGTCTGGTCCGATTCAGATACAGATTCTGATGATAAAGGTGCATCACCACGATCTGCTTTCTTCCTTTTCCTGTGGTGATTTTTACCGTCCTACACAAAATAATACATTTGTGAGTCAAGTCAGACTTTTCACATTTTATAAAACTTATGCTTAAAATATAAGATTGAAATATCACTTCTAAGTTGTGAAATATTTTAAAATATTATTGACATTAAACTAATTCCATCACCATCATCAAATTACCATACCAAACTGTTAAAATCAACTTTTAGTGAAAATAATAATTTTCTGGATATTCCTTTTCCTTGTTACCTAGATACAGCAACTGTCTAAAAGCAAGAGGAATAATAACAATCTCTTATTTTAAATAATAACACATGGAGGAGTAAGCATTGGAAAATAAAACATTTCACCACTTTTAAGTAACTAGTAACTGAAGATGTCTCAATATATATATACAAACACTAGCTTCAGACTCTTGCTTTGTTCATGAAAGAAAAATTTGCCTCTGTATTTGTGTTGAACCAGAACAAGCTGTCCCTGCTAGCTGTACTTTCAACACATCATATTACACTCCAGTGCATTTAAAAGATAAGTTTTTCAAAATCCTGATGCTATGTGAGATTGTTCTGATGAGCTACTTATCTGTTCCCTGCACTTCTCCTTTGCTCTGGACAAGGCAATGTGTTCCTAAGACTGAAGGTACTTTCTCTCACTCAGTTTCTAAGACCAGAAACTTCTGAAAAAATCTCATGATCAAGTACAGGATGCAGCCCATCTGACACATGGGGCATCTGCAGGTAGGGGAAGAAAGACCTCTAGTCCCCAAGTGCCCTCTCCTTTCAGAGGGTGTGTGAAAGTAGGGCTACAGTAAGGGACCATGGTAGATACTTGGTCTTCAAACAGAAGCCATTCAAAAGGATGAGATGGGAAATGAACACTGTAAAATAGAAGCAGGAGCAAGGGGGGAAATCAGTACATTTGCCTTAGGCAATGGAGAGTTTGTACATCAACATCAATACTATTGAGCAGAGCAGGAGAGGCCAACGTGGTAAGAAAGAAAGGTGACTGGAGAGAAAGACTAGGGTGGACTCTGAAAGCATTTTTGGTTTATCCACAGTGTACAAATAACTAAAACTGAAGGAAATTAGATTGTTTATATTAAAGATAATGGATGAGTGTACAAAATGGTGTGGTGGTGGGTAGGAGAGAGGATTTTCATGCTTAGAAAAATGACAGAATAAGGTAATTTTTCTTAAGTTAATATATTTTTCTCCCCAATTCTTTGAAGCTGTCATGCGTATACTATCTATAATTATTACTACATTTAGATAAAGAGATTCTCTGCTTATATTTCTTAATTTACAATAGCAAGTCAATAACCTACCAGGTGTGCCACTGAAAATATAATCACACACATTTTTAGCTCAATGTGACAGCTAAAGATAAGCCCCAAAACACCAAGGATGCAGCTGATCTGCTATAGCAGATTAGATACAGTTCTACTTTACCTTTGGAACAAGAACAGATCCAGTGGTTTTCATACAATAATTACTAAACCAGGAACTGAATCCAAGTAAACCTCTACTTCAGATTGGGTGCACTGAATACCTTCTGACTGTGTGGGTTTGTACAGAAAATTTCCACAGATGTAAAGTGAGGCATTCAATATTAAAAAAAGAAATATCTATTATGTATGCAATATGCAGTTCTGATTGAAGGATTTGAACAATAAAGTACCTTCTCTTTTTCACAGTCTTCCTTTGACCTCTTCTTTTTTGTGCTATCCTAAATAGAAAGGAAAACAAATCACAACAAAATCATTTCATGAAAAAGGAAGAAATCTCCAAACAGTCTGACCAATAGTCTTTTTATGTCTGTTGAAGGTAATTCAAGATTCTTTCTGCCTTGCATTTGACTGAAGAATAATAGAAAAAGCTGTAATTTTGATGCAGCTGCTAATCTTCTGATCCAGCAGCATGAGAAGGTCTTTATGGAATGAGGTAACAGCATCCTTGCAGGACACTTAAGAGAAGCCTCTGGGAACCCAGCTGTCACTGCTGTACCCATGTATAACATGTAACAGTTGGGAATCTTTTTTCATTTTCCATGTCCATCTCTGTTGATCAGACCAGGTTAAGCAGGTGTTTTCCCAGAGTTTTTTGCAGTAAGGATATCTCTGGGTCTCTTTACATAGCAGAAGTTTTTAACCTCCCATTAGCATAAATTCCTTCAGGTGTCTGCAAACAGTCATTTCTTACAATTTATATCCCACCAAATTAAGTATTCCAGTGAAAGCCTGTGATAAAGTCTACACAAAGAATCTTAAAAACTCACTGTATTATTAATATTTAAGCAAGAAGTACAGTAACTATACACTGTAAGACAGAAAAATGCTATCATAACAGAAGAAGCGGCCTTGTATATCTTCACTTTTTTGTTCATTCAGTAAGACCACGTACCTACATTGCTATACTTCAGAAAAGGAAAAAGAAAACTTCAATTCAATATGCATTTGGCAAAGGCTCAGCTGACCAACAGGAAAGTACTTAGATATTTAGAAAGGCAATGTTCTGGCCACTGCTATCCAGCAATACCTACATTTTCAGATATGGTATTCAATTACATTGCATATTCAGAAGACATTTTAAGTACTAATGAAGTATAAAAACTAATTATTTGAGCAGCAAAAAAGCTGCATATGTCTGGATTCAGAAAAATGACTACAAATCGCTGGAATAAAGCCTGTTCATTTTCTAAAGATCCAATTACTTCCACTAGGCACGTGGCCAGTGGAGGCAGACTCCACACTGCATGTGGGAGATACAAGGGCAGCTCAAGCCCTGTGAGAACACATGGCTTTAAACGTGGAAGATGAAAATCCATATCAATATGTTAAAGTCAGAAATCTTTATAGTTTTATAACACCAACCAAGAAAACTTTCCAAAAGCAGCACATCTGCATATTTACCTTGCTGTCTGACTCAGATTCTGAAGTTGTGCTTGCTGAAGATTTCCGTGAGGAGCGATACTTCTTCTTCCTTCTTTTCTTCCCTTGCTTTTTATCCTATCCATAAATATTGTAAAAAAAAGAAGGAAAAACACAAACTTGAATTTATTCTCACTAGAATTAAAGGTTTACATTAAATGTAAAGAAAAGGAAACATCAAATTCCTACATGTTAACAATGTTCTCATGAGGAATAAAAATTGATTCTTTTAGTGGAGGACCTTCATAACTCTTCTGCATTGAATAAATGTAAACTAGTGAAAAATCCAGGTTTTCTAGATTCTGTTTATTATTGAGATGTATGCTGCAGAATCTGATTATCTGTAACAAAGATTTTTGCTAGAAAGTAAAAATGGTATTTTTGCATTTTATTGATTAGATAGGGGATTCTATTAGAAAAGCAATTCAGTGTTAAAATGGATCCAGTTTACTAGCCAGGATGCAAAAATCTAGTGTTCATACAGAAACTATTGACCAGATACATATGTCTAAAATTCATTACTGTATTATATATACCAAATTCATAAAAACTAAATGGTTTTATCCAAACCAGCCCCTCAAAATATTCTAAAACATATTATCAAAATCTATGTTAAATAAACCTCATGAACAACACATGTAGAGTCCAGTAGGTTAGCTCTTACCTCATCTTCTGAATCAGATGAACTGCTGGAAGAATCAGAGCTTGATGAAGAAGAGGAAGATGAAGACAACTTGACCAAATACAACAAAAAGTGAAGCTTGTGAGATGCAGCATTTTGTCTGGCAAATACTCAAAAGCCTATTCAAACACTCCCTTTAAAATGTCTTCATTTTCAAAGCATTACCAATACAATTTTACTTCTGGGAAGCTGGTCTTACATAGATTTTTCTTAAATAAACTTCTAAACCATTTCTAATGTTTTTCTTTTAATAATATCTATTTAATGCCCTTTTTCTCCCTTTAATTTTCCTTGTACCAAATATATGCAAACCGTTTTTAATAAAAGTTAATTTATCATCTAAAATAAAAATTACAGCTATACTTTCTCTTTCCAGGAAAACTTAAATGACATACAGGAACAACCCCAAAGCAAAAAAACACAGAAAACTGAAAATTTTGCTCACCCTATTAGACTTCTTCTTTTCCTTTTTCTTTTTCTTAAAAATAGAACAAAACAAATGTTACTTTAGCATAATTTTATTTTTGCATGTATTTAGGTTTATGAACTTTGATGCTGGCTTTTAAAATGCATTCATGAAAATCTGTGAATTTCAATTGGCAGCATTGGTGATAAATCCAGTCCCAAACACAGAATGTATACAACTGAAAACAACTTACCTCCTTTTTTTTGGAGGAGCTCTCATTTCCACCAAGTAATTTCTCCCTGTGTTTCTCCAGTTCTTTCCTCCAATTCTGAAAACAAAACCAAACAGAAACAGTAATGGGAGGGTCATTCCTGAGCAGTATTTTTTAAGCTCTCCTCTACCTGACATTATAATTTTAACAAAACCCGTTTTTTAACAAAAAAAAACCCAAAAAAACCCCAATATATAATGTAAACTAAAGCTATAATACACTTGATTTTACAGAATATTATTATTTAGCAAAATACAGTGTTAATGTTAACACAATGTTCAAGTTATTTGGCTTTAGGAGATTGCCATTTATCTTGAAGGTCATCAACTATGGAATTTTTGGTTTTGTATCACAGTCTTCTTGTAAGAGCACTTTAGAAAACCAGGGTACCCTCCCAGAAAAACTGTGATTTTGTATTAGTTCTAAAAATCACCTGAAACAAAACTTCATGACAACTTCTCCTGGCCCTTCTTTAACATAAGGGTGCCTCTACTAGTGTGTATTCTGGGCCTTGTTGGTGTCAGCAATAATTTTATCAAATTACTATTCACATCTTCATAGAAACACTCTTATTTGTTAGGCCAAGCACACCAAATGAATGAAGAAAAATCTCCTCTCATTCCTCCTTTTCAGTTCCTCACCTGGTCTTTAGGTTTACCTAAAATGTCCCCTCTTAAAGAGCTCTGAAATATCCAATTGCCCCCATGAAATTCAAAGGCTGCTAGGTTCAATCTCACTGTCAGACACATAATGTGCTCCCTTCTTTATTACTCTGATCCTCACAATGCAGCTGTATTGGTACTGTATTGGCAAACAACAATGATCCAAATGTTGTGCTGAGGGGACAGAAATATCAGGAGTCAAGTAACTCGTGCAATGCAGGATGATACATAGATCCCCACATCAGCACACTGTGAATTGGCTGAACAGAGCTGCTGAGGGATGGCAGATGAGCCAGGGAGCAGTGCTGTGTGTAATGTGGTGCAATGTGCTTCCATGGACCAAGGCAGCATCTGTGGGTTGTGTACTTTGATATCCCAGGTACCCAGAGAGCCCTCTCTGAGGGGGCTCTCACAACAGCCTGTGCTTCATTATTTTAAAGACTGTGCTAGTGTTATGTTCTAAACAGAAATGTCTGACAGCTGTCAGACAACTCCCCCAAACAGGGGAGACAGCAGCTCATTGTGATCTTTTCAGGCATTCAGAGATTTGTTCTTAGGAGCTTCAGGAATAACTCATGGCCATTTCATGATTCTGTGCATTCCATACTCAAAGTCTGGTAGCTTCTCTGCATGCCAGTTTCACTCATTTCACATTAAGCAAAGATAAAATCAGGAAAGGAATATTATGGAATACTAAACTGAACTAACCAGGCTAGAACTCAGAGTGCAAAACAACTGATCCTCCCAGAACAGCACCCCATGGCCCTCCACATCCTGGTACAACTTCTCAGGCAAAAAGATACAGCAAGAGTACTACGGGTACTATTCCAGTAACAGAGGAGGAGTGTAATCTACTTCAGCCAGAAACTTACACACCATGATGAAGAAGATTACTGAAGCTTATCTCAAGATACCAGGACCCAAGAAGGAACAGAAACAAAATAAATTCATTGTATACTAATTTCTCCCTTGTATACAACAGGAGTTACAGAATCTTTCTATACTGTGATCTTCAGTAAGCAAATAACACAAACATCAGAACAGCTGCAGTTATATCAGGAAACCAGCACATGTTGTAATCAACTTAGGATGAGAGAAAAACAAGTGCTTCATAGTCCTATCTGACTGAAAGCCATTCTTTGTGCCTTCTCCCATAATAATATTACATGTATATTCCTTGCCAAAGACATCTGTTTCCAGTAGTGTGCTTTTTATCACTGTACTTGGATTCTGTGACCTTAAACAAGTGAATATTAGCACAACAGACTTTGGTTTATCATACCTGAAAATGCACTGTTTTATTTATTGATATAAGCACATGCATTTGTATAAATATATTTACATTTGGGACAAGGTCAGGTTTTATTCACCAGCAATCTAAAAAATGTTTTATATAGTTTTTTCTCTGAACTGAATGTAGCTCTTCACTGGTTAAGTTGTAAACTCAATTTCCAACATAAATGAAACAAAATAGTTACTCATTAGAAGCTCAAGAGAAGTGAAATATTATGGCTACTTGATATTGTAAATAATAACAGAAGTAGCATGTTAGATAAAAAGAATCATGTATTAATAGCTAATAATATTACCAACCTCATTCATCTTTTCTTCAAACTCAGCCAAAGCCCTGGATCCTTTCTTTTTCTTTTCTAGTTGCTCTTTCACTTCTTCCCTGTATGAAAAAGATGATAGATCACAATTTTGAATTTAAAATTAAATTTTTAATTTAACAATTAAAAATACCTTTTAAAATGTCTAACTTTTCTGTAGTTTTTTTTTGAAGTTTAGCCTTGGTTGAACTTCCAAGAGAAGAATGAAAGCATCTTAGATGTTACACATATGGCAACCTAACCCTAATAACTTAAGTACGGTTGTTAAATCCCTCCAAAAGATCTAAAGCTAACTTTGCAATTAGGTAAATTGTTCTCTAATGTCTCATGAGGGCAGGCAAAGGGATTGAACATAAAGTAAATTTATAATATCTCAAAGTGATGGTTTTGTTGGGTAGGGTAAACTGGATTCTAAGAATATACCAGCAAAATGGTTCTTTTAGAGATTAATTTGTTTACAGATGAAATATATCTACAAGGTTTAGGTATTACAATTTGAGCAAGAGGTAAAATGACATTTTCCTCTTCTGAGAAACTGTTGCAAAAAATGCAGACAAATGAGAAATATACATTTCAAAATTATATTCTATTGTTTTTAAAAGAGGAGGTTGAATACATGTTTAGAAAAGAACAGCTTGGCCAGCACAAGAAATCTTTTAAAATCTATTACTGGATATTCTGGGAATGACGTAGGCACCAGTGACATTTCAGTAAGAAGGAACAAATCTTTTACTGAAGAGGTGAAAAGGTAGACAGGCAGTGCCACTTACCATGTTGGTCTTGGCCTGTTCAAGTAGTCTTGTATTGTTGGTCCTGAATTTGGGGCAGGACCTCGTGCCCTGGCCATAGCTATGGGATTCATATAAGCCTTGAATATGAAACAACAAAAAGAAATACCAAATTCATCAGTTACACTATGATACCAAAATACCTTGTTCTTCAGATAAACTTTCTATCACTCCTTGAAAAAGAATTCTGACTTGTTTCTAAGAATATAAAGGATTTAGCTAAACTAAGTTTATTCAGTCTGGGAGAAAGACTTAGGCAAGTGCTTTCAGTTAGAGTCATACTGTGGCAGAAAGAACTGATCCCCAAAAGGACCACGTTCCTTCCAACAATTCCCTTCCTTAAGCAATGCTTTTGTAAACAAGAATAGTATCTGTTTTCTGAAATACTCTTCCTTGGGATATAGAAAATGTAATTAAATTTCAGCTCTCCCTCTCTGAGACAACTGATCTTATGCCTTTAAAGTTCTGTTCAAAATTGCTGACAGGAGTCACTAAATTCTGCATGAAATTTCTTTCACCAAAACAAGCAAGCAGTGGTACTTTGATACAATTACACATGTATCAAAATTCTGTGAGGTGTGGTTATTTAAAGGAGGAAAAAAGTCAAAAAACCCAAACATACATAATCCCAATGTTATGAGGTATTCCATCTTTCAAACCTATGAATCCTCTCTGTGTTACAAAAAATTAAATTAAAATTTAGAATTCATAGTCCACCTCACCAGTTAATGGAAAAACTTCCATTTTTTTTTTTTGTCAGCAATATTGTTTTCATGTGAAAAGGAGGTACATGTACTCCCTTATCTCATTTATTTTTGCCACTATGTCATCCCAACACTTTACTTCTGCAGAACATAACACACACTGTTCTTACTGTTCAGTTTGGAGACGAGGAAAAAGATCAAATAGCCAAAAAAAAGACTTGCTTTGGTTGCCCAATCTGAGACAATTTTTTAAAGAGTACATTTTGTAGATCCAAAGCAAAGATTTGGCCATCTGTGTAGCTCTCACATGTCCAACACTGCTTTTTATCAGGCATTCAGAAACCACCATGCAGCCCAAGTGAGCATTTGTGAAAGCTGTCAGAAGCAGCAGCTGCTGCCTCCCCTCCTGCTGCTCCCACTGCAGCAGCAGTGACCGCAGCAAGGCTGAGTTCCTGGGCTGGACTACAAGCAGGCTGCTGGCCTTCAGCTCTTGGGGATGTCTTTGGTCCTGGAAGAGGCACTCCAGGCTCTGCCTGGGATGAGGCATCTGGCTTCAAAGGAAGCACTGCCCACACAAGTTTAGCTCAGATCCACCAGCTGGGCCACTCTGAAGCAATCCAAGGACTCCGAATTTCAAGCAGAACATTTTGAGACTCAACTTGACTGTGCAACTCTAAGGGGACATTTACTGCCATTTCTTGGGGCTTTGCTTTGTTGCTTTAATTCACACAAAAAGGCTAACTCACATGGCAAATAAACAAGGAGGTGTGCCAATTGAAACAAGCAGCAGATGGAAGTATGCACTCAAGTAGTTACAACACTTAGAAAATCATTCACACGACAAATCTAAAAATGAATAATTTAGTTCAGCTTTGAGTGGAAAAGGAGCTCCTTTAGGAATGCAGGACAGCACTATCTGAACACTGTTTTCACTAAAGAAAATGAAACTTTAAATGCATTAAATCCACTTGAAACTTGGTTTACTCCAGTGAGCACACTGACTTTTGGTTACCATTCAAAAATTTGTATCTGAGAGCTCTTCTTATGCAATTATTTTCAAAACAATGAGGTCCCTTGCTGCTCCTTAATAAAAATAAGCTACTTTCCTACCTGAGCTAACAAGTCATGAATACCTCACCACTTCCCAACAAAAATCTTTACCTCCAGAAGAGGCTACAGCTGTCAAATGCTGATTTTCTACTTGCTCAAACTGCCCCTGGATAACTGGCTAGGAAGCATCCTCCTTTCATTGGCTTTCTTTAACTTTACCACAGCACTTAATGACTGTGTACTGCTCTATATTCCAGGATTAGGAAATTTATGTCTTAAGACATGTTCTTATAGTTTGAACCAGGTTTGTTTATGAAGAATTACTTCAACAATAAACATTCTTGAAAAGTATTTACACTACTTTGCCAAACTGCATGTCAGTAGTCAGAAGGAGCATGGAAATGCACCCCCAATAAAGAAAGTGATTGTCAGTACATCCATTTTCATCTTTTGGTAGTTTGCTCAAGCAGGTATTAACCAAGGTATTTGCTGCATAGCTTCCTTGCTCATGGGTAAGGTAAGTCACCTTCTGTCAGGCAGGGTTCTCTGGGCAAGCAGTGCTATTGCTGCCTTGCAAGTACCCTGTAGATCCTGCAAAAATCATGTTTATTTTCCATCTCCAGAAAGTCAAAAATGATGGTGTATTTAAGAAGGGACATGGCAGAGAATAACAGTAGAAATCTTTATGATCATACATGAGGAGCAAAGGGTCCTATATTATAACTTGTCTGTAATATGTATTATGCCATGACGGCATAATAAACCTTATATAGGAACATAAAGATTTGCTGGCATTGGTATATCCCAGCTGTCCCATTAAAGGAAAATTAAGAGTAAATAAATACACACCTGAAAACCTTACAGGACACTTCAACCATAAATCCACTCTTGAAGCCAAATACTCTCAGCTCTTTCTTAGTAGACTCCATTTTTTTGATAGGTCAACAAAGCCATAAAAGGGACTTTGCCATGTATCTATACAATATCTGAGTCCTTCATGTCTATTACTATACTATTCCACCATGGTTTGCAAAGATGTGAATGGATCTGAGTACGAACTCATAGCATATACAAGAAATAGAGAACGGGGAAAAAAAATTAAAGTATTATGATTTGTGTTTAGTCTTAAAATTCAGCAGCAAACATACAATGTGTAAGTGGTTACGAAGAGGTGAAAGGCTAACTGGTACAAAAGCATTTAAAGAAAAATAGAAGGATGAATATGTTTTGGTTATGTGTGAACTGAGGCTCTGCAGTCAGGTGTGTAGAAGCGCATTTTTTGCCTGCTGAGCGCTGGCTCCCGAGGCAGCAGAGGGCTGCGTAAAGCTCAGTTTCAGATCTCTCAGGTACAGCTCAACGCCAAGTTTAAGGAAATGCGACTTAGCTAGGATCAGAGCTACTTCAGTGACTGCTGCAACCCCCATTGGGAACATTTTATTTTTGTATGGATCAGGCCAGCATCTTAATCACCTTCCCTCGACAGATCACAAAGCGGGTGTCAGTCACGATGCCGCAGGATTTGACAAGGCAATCAGAGCTTCTGCCAGGGAGCCTCGAGCACGTGCCGAGCGAGGGACAACCCACCCACAGTGGGCTCCGGCAGGTCCCGGGGCGCCCCGGGCCGGGCGGGGCGAGGCGCAGGGCACGGGCCCGCCTTTGTCGCCCCAAGCGCGGCCGGTCCCCGGTCACGGCGCCGCGTACCCAGCCGGCCCCCGGCAGCCTCCGGGCTGCCCCGCCGGCACCGGGCCGCTCCTGTCCCCCGCGGCGGCCCCTTCTGCCCC
Organism: Zonotrichia leucophrys gambelii; assembly: GCF_028769735.1. Lineage (NCBI taxonomy): Eukaryota > Metazoa > Chordata > Aves > Passeriformes > Passerellidae > Zonotrichia > Zonotrichia leucophrys. Next base: position 24,438,895 of record NC_088171.1, read on the forward strand.
TCCCGACGGTCGGAGCGCGGCGGCGGCCGGCCGGGCCCGCCCGGGCCGAGGCAGCGCCCGGCTCCCCACGGCCTCCACGCCGGGGCCCGCCCGGAGGTACCGCGGCTGCGGCGGAGCCCGGCCGGGCTGCCGCGTTACTCACCACACGGTTATCCCGCTTCCCCATGGCGCCGCCGTGACCCCGCGCCGCCGCCCGCCGCCGCCTTGGCCCAGCCCAGGGCCCTTCCCCGCGCCCGGGAAGCCGCGGCCCCTCTCGGCCCCTCTCGGCCGCGGAGCTGCGGGAGCGGCGGGAGCGGCGATGGCGGCGGCCACACAGCGCCGCCTGCCGGGGCCGCGCGCCTCCGCGCCGGGCCGGCCCCTCGCTGCCAGTGCCCGCCCCGCTCCGCCCTGAGCTGCCCCGGCAGGGCTGGCGGGCCGCGGCCGCAGCGCGGGGAGCCGGCGGGAGGAAGGGGAGGGGAGGGGAGGGCAGGGGAGTTTTACTGCAGGGCTTCGGGTGGCCCGGTGGCTGTGGAGGGGAGACACAGAATCGCAAAATGGGACAGGTTGGAAGGGCCGCAGTGGGTCGTCTGGCCCAACCTCCCTCATTAAGCAGGGTCGTCTTAGAGCACATGACAGCGGATTGTGGCCAGACGGTTCTTGAATATCTCCAGTGAGGGAGACTCCACACCCTCTCTGGACAATGTGTTCCAGTGCTCGGTCACCTGCACAGGAAAGAAGTTCTTGCTTATATTCAGGAAAAACTTTTGTGCATCAGTTTCTGTCCATTGCCTCTTTTCCTATTGCTTGGAACCACTGAGAGGAGCCTGGATTCATCCTCTTGGCACCCCCGTCTCAGATATTTAAACACGTTAATGAGGTCCCCTCTCAAGTATCTTCTTGAAGCTAAATAGGTCCAGCTCCCTCAGCCTTTTCTCCTAAGAGGGATGCTCTTGTCCCTTCACATCTGTGTAGCCCTTCGCTGGACCCGCTCCAGGAGCTCCATGTCCCCCTTCTGCGGAGGAGCCGCCGGCGGGACGAGCGCGGGACAGCCTTGGAAAGAGGAGCCCTGAAATGTAAACGCTCAATTGTGTCCTGGGGCTCTCGTCTGGAATCTGCCTCCCAGGAGAGGGCAGGATTTCGTAGTGAGAGGTTTGTCTCTTGGTCCATCTGGTGGTCAGTTACGGAGGGAACCGCAGTGTTCGCTTTTCATTTTGCCTTCCGTGGATGCATAGACTAAGGTATTATGAAATAGCAGCCCGTCCTGACATAGGATGGGACCCTATTTCTGCGGGACGGGGGAAATAAGAAAAAGAGAGGAAAACCGAAGTGTGTATTCATCCCTCGCTAGCCATCTCACTGCAAAATAAAGCATTGTAATATCGGCAGGGTTAATATTACATTAGGTTAATGGAAGTGCTAAGACAAGCCCGGGAGTTATTGGGATCTATTAACTCAGAATTTCAAATGTCCTTTTCTCAAAGCATTACCATTAAAAATTACTGCATGTTAGTCACAGCTTTGTAAAAATGGAGAAAAGTAATCACATGTTAATATGTTAATCATAGCAAGCACAAATGAGTTTTGTTACTGAAATAGCTGTCTTCATACTTGGGAAGAGCTGGAAAAATTGGTGAGCCCACAGGAATTTGTGATACAAAATTGCTTAGTAAAACCAAGAGCAGCCTGTGAGGAACTAGAAGAAAACTAAGAAAGTGACTGTACTTGATTTGCAAGTAAAATTTGTTCAGTTGCAAATTTAATTTAGTGCTCAAAATTGCAATATAGTGCATAAGGGAAATTTTATTCCTCAGAAAACAGCTGGTATGTTCTAAAACAAGGATGGCTACTTTGGAAACACACCAGGCAGAAGTTCTCCCTGAGCTGCCTAGCAATGCTGGAGAAATGCATTGAAAACTAAAGAAATAAATTGCATTAAAATACACAGAAGATGAGGAGTATTACTAAATCTATTATAATATCCTTTTCGTGAAGCATGGAGAAGTCCTTGTCCCAAATGCATGTTCAGATTTGGACCATTCTGGAATTAGCCCTGTTTCAGGTGGCTGCCCCATGGCACTGCACGCGTGTAGGCTGTCCTAGTGCTGTGGCAGCCCTGGGAGGCTCAAGAGTGGCTCAGGTTTGGAGCAGAGCTGTCTGTCTGTCTGTTCCCATACTGGCACAGCGGTCAGGCTCCGCGACTCTGGGGGCTTCACTCAGCTGAAGCAGGGAGGTAATGCCTGGGCTGCATCAAATCTGCCACGACAGAATGACTCTTCAGACATGTTTTGACCAAAGTTGAGCTAAGAGAGTTTATTCATGTCATGCTTTGTGCTGTGAGGCTTTGAGCCTGGTGCCTGGAAATAGAAAGACTTGCCATGGCAAGAAAGCAGGGGTGCAAGGTCTCTCCCTATGCAGGCACTGGGGAGGAGGGAGTCCTCTGCTAGGCACTCCACAGTATTTTAATTAAACTCCAATTAGCTTTTCTTCCCTGGGCTGGGAAGGCTTGGAAGTCCAGCCAGACAAACCAGATTTCTAAAAATGGATGAAAATACTTAGGGAAAGGACTTCTGAGTGCTAGGAGACTAAAAGATGATCTTGTTTATCAAAGGGATGGGAGGTGGAGGAGCAACACAACTGATGAGTTCAAAATGAGAACTCAGATACTGTAAAAAACTTACTTTCCCTTTTCAGTAAATGGCAGGCAAATGATAGACAAAGACAATGCATTTAAAATTATTTTTAAATGAACATTTGTTTCTATGGTGCTATCAGATGTGATACCTAGTATCATTAGATAATTTTGAGGCAAAGAGTGAAATAACTTTTATGTGGGTAATGGGAAGAGTAACATTTATACTTTTTCCTACCTTAGCATTTTGCTTACAGGATTTTTTTTTTTTAATATAATTTTCTTTTCCATAATTGGGTCTTAAGAACTCACCTTCTCACAGATGAGTGCCAGGAAGAAAATTCCCATATGAAGAATTTGTTCCATAATTGTCAAGACTGCTGGATTTTCTTCTGTGGTGTCTTGCCATGAGCACTCTCAGAGATAAAGCACCAGACAGTATCCAGATCCCTGTAGTAGCTTTTATGTAATGTTATGTATTTCCATTATTTTCCCCTTTTTTTTCACAATTAGCTGTGACTAATTTGGGTATTTGTGACTCTGGCCTCACTGCAGTTCACTTTGTGCCTGTCCCTGGCTGGACTGCTACTCATAATCTTATAATGTGCTTAAAGACAAATTCGGAATGTCACATAATGTAAAGGTAGCTTTTCATTTGTCTGTGTTGCACCTGCAGTTTGTGTAACTAATGGTTAGTTTCACGGTTCCTTCAGGTTTCCAAGGGCAGCACAAAGTTTTGATTCTAAGTTAAAAATCCTTTGAGCTTTAGGGTTTGATTAGCCTTGCAGTCATTTCTGTCCCTGTGTCAGCTTTCATCCACAAGCTGACATGTCACTGAATGCTTGAGCTGATAGTTTTTAGATTCCTGGATCTGGTGGCTGTTGGAGGCCACATTAGTAGAAGATACTTCTTCTATACTGCTCTAAAGAGAACTTAATGAACTTTACAATCAGCTGAAGCTATATTTAAGGTGTTTTGATGAGGATTTTTGGGTTGAAGTAAAACCAGAAAAAATGTAGCTTGTTTTGGAGCCTGATAAGTCATTTTGTGTTTCACTCAAAACATACACTTTTATAATTTCTATATACCCAGAAGTGTTAGTAGTCATATTTATAGTTGTGTTGATTTGGCATAGACTGATTTCTGGTAGTGGGGGACCACTGAAGTGGCTTCCCTGAGACCCTGCTAGAAACTTCCACTCTGTCCAAGACAGCCAGTCTCTGATGGCTCTGAAGATGGATATGCTGCTGGCCCAATGAGAGAGGCTGGTAATGCCTCTGTGATGATATATTTAAGAAGAAAATCAAAACAGAGCTGGGTAGTTTTTTCTCAGGGATGGTGAAGTCTGCTGCTGGGGCCATCTCAGCGAGCCTCGCGTGCCTAGTCACCCCAGGCCAGCTGTGCTGCAGACACAGGGGCACAAAGGGAGACATTAAATGGCGCCAGCGCTGTGGCGGGTGGCAGGGCCGCCTGGCTGGCAGTGAAAACACAGAGAGGAACTCTCTGGCACAGAACCTAGTTGAGATCAACCTCTCAGCACTGCAGGATCCTGCAGGAATCTTTGAACTGGCAGAACTTGTTGGCAATGGTAGCTACGGGCAGCAGTTTTTCTTCTAGTCAGAGAAGATGAGGAAGTGAGGACATGTGAGGGAAAACAACATGGTGGCACCGAGGTCAGAGGGAAAAGAAGGGGAGGAGGTGCTCCCAGCGCTGGAGCCAAGATTCCACAGCAGGCCCTGGTGAGGACCATGGTGACACAGGCTGTTCTGCATCCCATCAGGTCCATGGAGGATGCAGAAATCCACTCAGCCCATGAGATAAACACTCACACCAGAGTGGGCGGAGGCCAGAGAAAGTTGTGATCCAGTGGGAGACTCAAATGGAGAGAGAGGGTCCCTGCTTCTAGAGATAGAGGACCCTTGTTTCCAAACTAGAGCAGCCTATCCTTAGAGGACTGTACCCTGGGGACGTGTGACCCACGCCACAATAGTTTGGAAAAGACTCTTTGTGGGAGGGACTCATGTTGCAACACTTTTGGGAAGATTGCTGTTTGTGAGATTGGAGCCATGTTGGAGAAGTTCACGGAGAACTGTCTCCTACACTAATGCCTTAAGCTTTAGCTTTCATATTTTCCAGATTCTGTACTGCATTAGTATATAACTCTGAACTTCATATAATGTGTTAACAAATTCTCCTCACAGTTTAGTTAGACAAAACAATCCTTTTCCAGCCTGAGAACCAAAGACACTATTGCACCTTCAGGCCCAAACAGTATAAACAACAGCAAATTGAGGAGAGCAATCTGGGAAGACGGAACTTCTTAACTTGATGCTGTAACTGGACAATTAACCCCAATATGTAAATGGACCAAAATGTACAAAAGTGTGAAAACGTGTGATCTGTTATCCATCTTGGGTGTAGCCTTGGCCAGGCTCTTGTACTGCCCAAGGTGCATCCTTTGAAGGCCTTTCTAATAAATACCCACTTTATTCCTTTAACACTGTCTAGCCTCTGTTCCAGGCAGCGTCTCAAGGCATCAGTGGGAGGGAACTGATGGCATAGCAGTGGAAAGACTTCTCTCCCTGAGTGAACAGAAAAGGATCTCTGATGACAAACTGACCAAACCCCCACGACCCTGTCTCCCTGTGCTGTCAGTAGGAAGGAGGGAGGGATGGGGAAGAAAAAATGTGCTTTAAAGGCTTAAGGCTTATTTTGCTTCTCGTTATCTTCCTCTGATTCTGTTAATAATAAATCTACCTTATACCTTTAAATATGAACCTGTTTTGCCCTTGGAGTATTTTCTCCCAGTCATTATCTCAACTCATGAACACTTAGACATTTTTTTCCCTCTCCTCTGCCCAACTGTAGCAGAAGAGGGTAAGCAAATGGCTTTTGTGGGTGCCTGGCCTTTGGCCAGTGTCAAACCACAACAATAACCAATCAAGAAAAAGCAGTCAATCAATAAAGTGTGCTCAGCTCTTTAAAAGATGAAGATGAAAATAGCAGAATCTAAAGGAATACAAAAATACCATGCATATTTAGCACAACAGTTGGATCAAATAACGTTTGGGAAAAATAGTGCATGTCATGGACAAATGAGAGCCATTATAGCTGAATTAAAGCACAATTTCCCTACACCAAAACAAAGATTTCAGTAAAAACAGATCAGTGCTAAATCTTACAGCATCCCCAGCAACTGCAGCAATGTTTTGCTTTTGAAAGAAAAAAAAACTCTTAGATTATAACTTTTTTTAAAATGGAATTAATCATACGTAAGCAAAATACCTAGGAATGAATAATTGTGATAAAGGAGGGTAGATTTTTATAAAATTGGTATATAGTAAGGTGCTGGAAAGGGTGTGCATGTGCTTATGTTTCTGTGTCTAGTTGTGTGTGCTTGCTGATTTTCTAGAATACACAGGGTATTGAGAAAAACACTTGGAAACAAAAACTAGAAACCAACATTGCTAATTTTCTGTATTTAATATACAATACTTACTGCATTTGTATTCATTTTACATTTTTAGATAAAGGAAAAATATAGCTAGAAGGGTGAAGCAGTTTTAAATACAAAACTAATTTTTTGCCTTTTTACTTTTCAATAATTTGGGAACTAGAGAGAACTAGACACTGAAAAATTTTTATTATATTGATTTTCATACTGAACCCTCAGCACCCAACAATAAATACACAACTTTGCTTTTCTTGCACTGCCAGCAGCAAAACGTTCAGTTCCAAAGGACTGTAATTCTGATATAATACATTATTGATAACTTTCTGTGTGCCTTAATTTAATTCTGCTGTATTGACACATTAGTTTTGCAGTCAACCATCTTTACAAACTTGTAAAAGCTAAAGAATATGTTAATACGGTAAGGTGCATGCTCCGATGAACATCAATGCAGTCAACATAAAGTAGCCCCAGCTGAGGGTGTTCTTAAAGCAGAAAGCCCCATAGGGTGAAATTTGGGACACAGAACAGGCATGCAGTTAGATCAAAGGGCTTTGTTTGAAAGCTTGCAAAGGGAGCTCTAGAGTTTCCAAAGTGTCTGTGTTACTTCCCAGCCATTCTGTACAGCAGAAATATACTTTTTCCCAATGCATGTATGGTAATCAGCAGCTGTGCAAGAAGAGGAGAGAGTCTGCAAGATTTCCTGTACAGCAATGGTGCAAGACTTGTATATACCACAGTTCACATGCTGTAGCCCCTTGATGTCATACTGATGACTAAAAGGTAAACCAGTATATTTGAGTAACAATTCAAGAAATCGCTGTTACATTTTTCTGTACCTCTGCAGGTGATACTGTATTTCACACATAGATGATTTAAATGCTGAATGCAAAGAATGTAAAGAACGCTGACTAGTAACTGCTATTAAGCACACAGAATAAAAAAAAAAATGATGCACCTTTAAAAGAAACAGTAACACACGCACCTTTTCATGTTTGTACCCTGATTAAAAGAACGTCATGAATTTCAAGTATGAAATGATACAGTGAAATCATGTCCTGTGAATAGATATCAATGCTAGTCTAGGTAGTACAGTTTGCACTGTATAACTTTCCATCTTGCAAAACAATCCTACTGCATATGTAGGTAAAGTGACTTGAAATGCTAAAACCTGACATGCCAACTGTTGCACCGGTACGGACTGATACAATGCTGTAGAAGTCAACAGGACTATGCTGATTTTCACCAGCTGAACATATGCCCTAAGGTGAATGAAGAAACGTATTCCAAACTGCTTTGCATGCTTTCCTTGAATTAGCAAATCCTAGACAACTCCAGAGCAAAATGATATTTTATGACAAAAAAGGTGGAAAAAGAGAGAAAAGAAATAATCCAAACAGCACAGAGACTGTTTCAATTTTCTTAATTTTTTGTTTTTGTTTTTTGGGTTTTTTTAAATAAAATTATACTATATTATGAGAAATGAAGGTACTGAGAAAGATTTTGATTTGCTAATGGATGTTGGTCTGGTGTAGTATCAATTAACAAAATTACTCTGGATGTGTCTCAGAAGCTATCGTCACTGTTCATAGTATTCTGTAAACCTGAAAGCACAAGTTTAATAATGCCTTTTGAGAACATAACTTATCTTGAAGATTCTTAAACCAGTATCTCGTGAGAGTTACAAACAGGCTTAACTTGATATGACTTCTGTTAACTTCAGTGGGATTTGTCACGTGTAAAGTAGGCACACATGGAGCAGTAAGAACGGAATCTTATTTCTGGTACATTTCTGTACCAGCATCCTGCTTTTCTCCATACATCTCAATGCCACTAAGAAGTGCAGTTCTGACCTTTTGAATAAAAAAGCAATGAATAGAGATTTTTAGAGAAATAATGTAACTAGAGTTAAGATTTTTATCACACATTACAATTTATATAGTATTCTTGCTGATTTACTAAGCTTAAGTATCTTTATATAGACCTGAGCTGCCTGACACTGAAATTTGTAGACTTACAAGGCCAAATTCTTGGTTTAATTTAATTGTAGTCAGTGGAATTACAACAAGAGTAAATCATGCTAAATGATTTTAAATACTTTGACTCTCCAACCCTAATTCATTCAATTGTCCGTGCACAAAAAAACCTCCCAAAAAAACAGCACCTATGTTTGCTGTCTTTATGCTTTTGTTTAGGCAGCAATCTTACTTCAAACCCAGATGGGCAACTTTATCACTGCAGAAAACTTTCTTCAGTTACAAGATGCTGCACAAACTTGACCCCTGGTTTAAGTGTCTGAAATCAACAGATACTTGCTGGGTCTTCTACAAACAAACTGAAGCCAAAGGCAGCCTATGTAATGTTTTCTAATTTTAATTTTTCAGACATCTCCCTACTATGTGTAAAATTAGCTCTACAATAGCATTTCAAAGTAATCTAGTTATTCCTTTACATATTAAAACAAACAAAAATTCTCTAAAAAATAAAAATTGCTAAATCTGAACACATATACTACTCTAATTGCAAAACTCAATGCACAGTATGACGCGTATTTATGATTTTTTCATAATGATCTCTTTCCTCCTCTCTAAGAAGCTAGCTTCACTTCAACAACCAAAATGTATACTAAATGCAAATAAACAATAAAGCAGCAAGACTCAACACAATTTTTTGCAACTACCCTTTCACAGGACTAATGTGTTTTCATACAAAATAATACACTAAATCAGAATAGCAATAATTTAGAATAATGTCAAATAACTTGAAGATAAATGTGTCCACATTTTCAATAAACACAGACCCCATTCACTGGTGTCTTGGTGCTTTATTAACCATGTGTCCTCACAATTAAAGTCAGTTCCTAGAGGAAAGCCTTTTTCTGCAAATACTTTTTGTGAGCAACTACACTCCCACGAGTAAGCCCTCTCTGCTCTGTGAGACTGCTCAGCTGAAGTACAGTATTCATGTCTTTGCAGATTTAGTCCTTCAGACTGAAGAGTATCAAGTTAGTGAGGAAGTACAAATACACACTGTAACACAGAAAGTAGAAGACAGACATACAGACGAAAGCACCCTGTGATGCCTTTGGGCGTTATAATATAAACATCACTTCCAAAGTATACAGTTCCAACTTGTAACACAGCATTTTGAAGGTATAATTTTTCTTTAACTAGAGCATTCAAAGACATTATACTTTTAAAGCTGTTCAAAGTAACGCAGCAAAATATTGTATTAACAATAAATTCATATGAAATTCAAGGGCACATATAGACCACTTAAATGAATTGGAATGAAATGGACCACAAATACATTAATCTGAATCCTTGTAAAGAATTTACAAGGAAATTAAAGACTGCAAGGAACGAATCAATGTTCATCTGTGGTCTTGGCTTCAGTGCCAAAATGATTCAGCATTGTGCAGAAAACAGATTCTATTGGAAAAAGAAATGGCACCTTTTTATTTTCCCTATCCTAAGTGTTTTAAAATGTATTTCTTTCCCTAGCAGAAGGGACTGCCTTGCCTATGAATGGTGCCTGGCTAGGAGTCCTTGAGACTCTTTCAGTCTGTGTGTCAACTGAATTTGCTCTCACTTCTCACCGAAAAGCACCATCATAATGTAAACTTTGTTTGCTCACATTGCTGTGACTCCAAATGGGCTGTAGGAAGGGAGTTCAAACTCCTGGCAAAGAGATTTTGAACACTGTGGAGAAAGACAGGTTTTTAACAGTGCTTAATGAAAAGGCAGATGCTGTGGATATTGAATTGTTTGTTGAAACTAAACAGAGACAACTTCACTCTCATGACCAGTGACGAGACTCAAAGCTGAGCCAGGGAAGGTTTAAGTTGGATATCAGGAAAAGGTTTTTCACCCAGAGGGTGACTGGGCACTGGAACAGACTCCCCTGGGAAGTGGTCACAGCACCAAGCCTGGTTCAGATAGAGTTCTAGAGGTATTTGGACAACACTCTTAGGCACATGGTGTGATTCCTGGAGTTGGACTCAATGATCCTGATAGGTCCCTTCCAACTCAGCATTACGATTCCCTTAATATTGACCACCACAGAATGATCAAGATTTTCTGACTGCTGGCCTTCTCTCTTTTTGAAATGGTAAACTATGAGGTAATGCTTTTCTTTTCAACTTACTACACACAATAGGAAGGAGAATGGCAGTGGGGAGGTGAAATAAATCAAATCAAAACAAAACAGAGCTAGAACACCACATGGTTGCTAGACACCTAAAGAGAAAAAGCCTCTAATCTCATGATACTGCACCCCTTTGATCATGTTCTGATAGGTAACTTCAATTCAAAATGTGCATGGCAACCAATACTTTCACACAAGCACATCCCCCTTGAGCTTACATGAAGCCACCTTCAACAGCCTCACATCCACAAACGTCTTGCCAGCATCCAATTTCTGAAGTACACTTTGTTGTACCCATGGTTACAGCCACTGTTCTTAGAAGGGACTCCAATAAAGTCCCTGCAAAAAATCATGGTGGATTTGGGCCTTGATAGAAAAACACTCATTTAACTAGCATGCTGCAGACTCAGGCTACGTTTTAAACCCAGTTTGGTGGGTTATTCTCTTTCACAGATGAAGGATGACTGTTTGACATGCATATCATCCACCTGGAATACAACATTTTGTCTTTTCCCACAGAATGTCCATAATTCAGTATCGTCCCTTTTGTGCAGTGGGAGAGTTTTCTTAGGGGAGTTCTTATATCACTGCTGTTTAAAATGCAAAAAGTAGAAGTCAGCTGTCATAGAAACAGTAAACATACTATCCCCCTTTAGATCCACGGAAGACTTTCCCTCAGGAGAGTACTTTGGTGTTTAAGGTCTGTTTGTGCTTAGCACTTGTGTACAGGGCTCTGTACTTTACACTGCCATAGCCAAAAGGGAAGGAATGAGCTTGATTATCTACATGAGCTTGATTATCTACATGAACACAACCTATCTTGAGAGCTGGGGACTGTTTCACAGTTGCTCCACCCAGTGCTGGGAGGAATCTTCTTCCTGGGAATAGGCATCTTGGGGAAAGTGAGGGGAAGCAGGGCAAGCAGTTGGAGGCTGGCATTTCTAGTCTTGTATCCATCAAAAGCTTCTGTATAACAGGGGCATCATTGTGTGTTCATGTAAAAATGTGATCACAGACAGTTGTTCAGGGATCTTCTGTATTTAGTAAATGATCTTCTGAATCCAAAATTGTTTTTCCTGATCAACTGGACATTATGTTCAATCTAATCTATTCTAGCTTATTGCTTTGCTTAAACCAAAAAGTGTGAAAGTAGCACACATTTTGCCATATTCTATTGTACTACTTCCCTGTTTCTAATGAGAAGCAAGGAAAAACTAGAGTACAAATCACTGGCTGGCCAAGACTGGAAGCTTGGAGTCACAAGGCAGTAATTTAGCTCACAGCTACTTCAGTGGTAGTGGAAGAACCAGCAGAGTCAGATACAAATTATAGGTAATTGCTGCTGCAGTGAGAGGAAGCAGGAAAGCTGGAAAACTGCTGAGGAATAGACTCCTCAAGGCTTCCTTCACAGTGTCACAGAAGGATGATCTGGGATAAGGAAAGGACTCCTTGAATGGCTGAGTGGTCTACCAGTATATGCATTTAACAAGAGCCAGAGAACTGTGGAGAATTAGAAGTTTCCCATGCCTGGAACTGTGAAGTTTGTCTCTGTGCCAAGCCCAGTTGCTCATGCTTAATGGAAGGACCAAAATTAGCCACTCTGTGCCAACACTTACCCTGTCACCCACGCACATAGACTGAACACAACAAGGTGTCATGCAGGCTTCCTATTCTGCATTTTTGGAGCTGACATAATAATAGTTAACAGTAGCTCTCCTGTTGGCAGAGCAGCTCAGAAAGCTCGTTCCTACTCTATAACCTACAAAAAGTCTTTTCTTTTCCCATGGCAGACGATTTTGCATTATTATTAACACTGAATGTCAGACACACTTGCTAAGCCCTCAGACTCGCCCCTATAAGATGGTGAACCATCTTACAGGATGGTTCTGGACTGATACCATGGACTGATCCAGCAAAACTTGCATGTGGATAACCTTATCAAAATCCAAGCGTGCAAAACCAAGCCATTTTGGTTGACCAAAGGATTTTCAGTTTGCAGCAGGAGTCAACTTCTAATGCAGAACATTGCACACCAACAGACACTGTCAGTGGCTCTCCTGCAGCAGAGCTGTGCATTCTCCAGTGCCTGCAGCTGAACTACAGGCACTGTCTCTGTGGACAGCTTAATCTGCTGTCAAGCTGTCTCATAAGACTTTTTTTTATATCTACCCAGAAAAAGCTCTAGCTTATGCAAAATTAAAAAAAAAATAGAGCTGTTGCTATGTTGAAGAAGTGCACTGTAACTCACGACTTGAGTTGGCATAAGTATCTGGAACCAAAATCCCGTTCCTGAGTCTTGCTTTATCATCTTATGTGACAGGAGAAAACAAAAGAACTGGAAAAAAGTCTTCTCCCTATGTTTATAAATAATTTTTCCATGTAGTCAAACTCACTTGCCAACTCTCCTGCTCTCTGCCCATTTTTTTCTCCTTCCATCACATCACTATTTTCCTCCTTCATCTAACTACTCAAAATTTATCCTAACATTAAAGAAATGGGGTTTTACTTTTTTTTTAAAAAAGGCTGAGAATTAGTATAGCATGATGTACGTGTGAAACATGGAATAAAATGAATGCTGAAAATTGATTTTAAACCCTTTAGGAGTAATTGTACAAAGGAATCTGTCAGTCTGTGAAAATTCATTTTCCATTCAGTGGCACAGACTTTCCCCAGTCTGGATTTAACATGAGCATGTCAATGCGACCAAGTATGCATGTAAACACTAGGAAAAGAAAATGTGGTTTTTTCAGGCATGTGGATGGATTCACAGAAAGTGAATAGTGTGAATGAGAATTTGGCTTGCTCAAAAGTGGACACTGAGCCTGAAAGCTTTACAACACATCCTTGTAGACACCAAAGTAAATCACAAGTTTAACATGATGTGTTTTCTCATCTCCTTTCAAACAGTACAGGTTGCTTTAGTGCAAATAAACATTTAAGTGGTAGTTTGAATAAATTCATACTTGGATGCTTTTCTTCCATAAAACCCTATCAACTTAGCAAAGTCAGTGAAAAAGTATCAGTTTCAATGCATATTTGATACACATTGATTCCATTTATATCTCTCGCATCAAAAATATGCTCCTTTTCACTCATCCTGGCAATATTTTCCAAATAGTTTCTTAAAAATCGTCTCTCTAATCTTTACCAAGTGTTTGTGGGTGCTTTTTTTTTCTTTTTTTCTTTGTTTCTTTTTCAAAGAAGGCAGTATATTTTGTCTGATCCTTCCTGGAAACAAAAAAAAATCTGCACTACTACAACCACCAACAATCAAAATACTACAGCAGAAGTTCTTTTTTCATTCTCTAGCCTTGCAGAAGTCTCATTGACATTGGGCTGCATAAACCCCATCAATTCATCCCAAAACAGATAAATATGTAATATGAAGGGGAAAAGACCATAAGGTTAAGGAGTTTTGATTTATCTTTGCTGTTTTGCACAGTCTTTCAATGAAGGCTGGAAAACAATATTGCAGAAGCTTCCACAGGACTTTTAAGTCAAAGCAAATTTTCCACTAACTTTATCAACAGTTTTTCTGGGTTTTTCTGCCCAGAAAGCAAAAGGCTCATCTAAGAATGGTGCTGGTTAATTTTAGTTTCTGATGAGTACATGAAGAACTGATGGCATCTATTCAGCCTGGAAAAATCACTTTTGAGAACAAGCTCCCACTTGACTCAGTTCTGTTTGGGTGCCTATCACTGAATTAAAAACATACACATAATTTTTCAGGAATACTTTTTAATGGAAAAATATATGAGTTTCAAGATTTTGAGTGTTACAGCTAAAGTAATGATTTTCAGCTGGTTTCTCAAAGAGTCTAATGAGCCATTTTTCATATTATTTGTGCACACTACTCTTAAGTGGTCTTTATGGTTCTTACATTGCATATGTACTGCAGATCAGTATGCAATATTTGCTAAGCTTCAAACTAAAGGGAAGAAACAACACTTGGCAAAAGTATATTTGTCAGTTCATATGTCTACATCTCTCTCCTTTTAATGGCCTAGGTAATCAGAATCTATGAGAAAGCCTCTTTCTGTTTTACATAAATTATTGAGATTTGATGGTTACAGAGTCCACTCCAGAAACTAGAATGTATTACAGCCATAATCTAATAATTTGCAAGACGCAGACAGATAATAAAATAAAATAAACAGCTCACAAATAAAACTTCAATTTGAGTTGTACAGCCTGTTAGACTGTTAAAACTGTAGATATGTTTTTGTACATCTAAACTGTACTTCCACAAAAAAAAAAGGATATGAAAATAAAACTTGGAAGTTTAAACATATAAAATCCCATTTAATTTTCTAGAGATTCTGATTTTTTTCTTCATTGAAAGTAACCTGTATACACAAGGCTTAGTAATCAACAGGAAATAAAAGTATAGCTTATTGATAGTCAGTTATTGAAGAGTTTATCTCTCTGTGAAAGTAAAAATAAATTTCTTAAATTTTCCCCCACTAATGCAGTTCGGAAAAATGCTTTTTCTAACATACTAACTTCAAGAACATAATTTACACATTAAAAAAAAAAGTGTGAAATCCTGTTAAAATCAAAAGAGCTCTTGATATTTAGAAGCAGTTTTGAAGCAATAAAATAAATATGTTAGGTTCCTAAGCTTGCAATCAATTCAAGCTTCAAGCATAAAACAACAAAATCACTCAAATAGCCTAGTAACTGCTAATTCACATTGTATATAAAAGTCAATCTATTCCTGAACCTACTGTATATGAAAAATACTAGCCAAGTGGTTCTATAAAACAGAGTTCTTAGAATAAACTTCCTCATTATTCAAATGTATCTTATATGTGGAACAAAATTAATTTATGTGGCCTTTAAAACTGAACTGTGTGGTTTCTGATTCATGTATGTATTTGACAACTGATGTGTTTTCAGTTGTGAGTCAGGTAAGTGCTCCTAGTTTGCTGGCTAGAAGACCAAACCAGCATGTTTTCTCTTTATTTTCCACATTAAAGTTGGTCTAATACCTAATGGCAGAAAGAATTATATGTATAATAAAACTCAAAGACCGTAAGCGAACCTGTGAAAAGCAGCAAGGCACAATATTTTCTTCTTATTCACCAAAACAACCACTGAGTATAAAAACCAAGTAAGAGTTATCATGCTGGAAACCCTCCCCCATGTAGAAGAGGTCCAAATACTGCATTTTAGTGATTCCTTTCATTAAAAATGCTCTGTACACATGGCCCTAAATTTAACTTTTTTTGCAAACATGACGTGCTCATTTTTTGGTGTGTTTTAGGACAGAAACAACAGGGAAAGATGCTCTATTATTGATCATTGTGGACTAATAGGCTGAAAGAAACCTGGAGCATGGGCACAACCTACACAGAAATATGCACAAATCCTATTTTTAGAATTTTACTAATCACACAGAAGGCAACAAAGGGGTACACAAAACTAAGCCTAAGCAAAGAGGTGCACAAAGTTCTTGTCTCATCACTGGTTTAGACTGTGAGACTAAAAGAAGCAAGATTTAGTAATAGGAATGGAGGGAACATTGACACTATGTGTAGCTATGGAAAATTTGGAAGAATCTTGCTGGAAATAGCACCTGTGAACATCACTGAAACCTGTTTACATAAGGGAGCTGAGGGAGACAAATGGGAAGGCTGGTGTGAGTGTGGACAGGAGGAAGAAAAAAGGGCTGCACCAGATGGATTGCTATGGTTCAGCAATTAGCACTTCACTAGCTGCTTGTGGGGTTTTTTTTCCTTGGCTATTGGGTCTGGTTTTTTTTCTGCAGAGTTATGTATTAGTGATTAAAAAGACAAAAAAAATGTTGGTGGGAGATAGAAATTTCTCCTTCCATTACCCAGAACACCCTGTTCTCTGCTAAGAAGAGCACAGTGCCTGGCTGTGGGCGTTCTAGGCGCTATACTTAATACATCTCTTGTTATTCAGCATTTTTTAGCTGCGGTTGAACCACTCCTGTAGAAGAGAGCACATACAGGTTTAGATATCATTAAGAAGAATTGCACTCTGAAGTCTTCTTTAAAGGTGTACAAAGAGTTTACATCACAGCACTTTCTTTTTCACTTACACAATTCCTACATCCTACCCATATGGCAGTACTGAGTAAAGGTACAAAAATATTAGAGCTATACCAGCAACATAAGAAGAGCAAGGGCATGGGTTTGAGCACAGTCCCACAGCTGTCTGTGCTGTCTAATTATAAATATGATTCCTGGCATGGTATTAGCCAACAACAGTGCTCTGCCCAGCCAGAGAACAGGCGTTCTCAGTTTACTAGTGTAAGTGAAGCCCCACATGGTTTGGCAGGGAAGACTGGAATATGATTAAGTCTATGGCATGTCAAATGGAATATCTTCCTGAAGAGATTTGGAAAAGGAGGTAATTTGAAAAATTGTTGGTCCTTTGAATCCAGGCCCTTGCTACCACAAGGACCCCATTAGAGAAATATTTTCCCTAACCCTGCCAAGATTCTTAGATTTCTTAGTTTTGTTCCTGCCATTCCCACTGGAAAGATGTTCCAGAATGTGACCATTAATGCAGCCCTTTGAAACTGGTCTCCTCAATGCTCTCATTTATAACCTGATCCTACTATATTAGACAACATACAGCACCATGTTGCAGAAGCTCTGCCTCTGACTCCATAAGCCAGCCCCTGTTTTTCTCTGCTGCTTGCTTAGCTCTTTGATACTATGATTGGGAAATACTGCTCCAGTAGTTAAATTCCTGGTGATTTCCACATTCTTATTAGTTTTTGAGCCAACACTAACCTTTGGCTTTAAGTATTCTCTCCCTTTCTTTCTGTTTTTACCCTAATAATTTATCTACATTCAGCAACCATATTGTCTACTTTTTAGCTTTGCTAAGCTTAACAGAACAGATTCTTATGTGGAACAGATGCACATTTCTATCTGAGAGTTTTAAGCCTAATTTGGAAAATATCATCTCCTTCTCTACATTTTCACTCTGTATTAGTTGGTGGAGAGCTCTGGGAGAGTTCCCTGAGCAGCTGCTGGGAAGCCACACCAGCTGAATGCCCTGATAAGGTATGTATGACAGATAGCTCCGTGCTAGGTAAAATGTGGAATGTTTTCAAAAGTGCTAAGCTCCATAAAAAAGCTTTTCTAATTACTACTGTTGCAAGAGTCTCCTGACTTTTGTCTCTGCTTGTTGTTCTACTTAGTGTTTAAAAATTGCTAGCAAAAAATTCACTCTGCCCCATCCTACTCTGTGAATTGTAAAAATTATTCACGCTTGGGTCCACTAACCCATACAGCAATAGGATTGGGACACCACCAGTGCAGTAGGTCTGCAGTTCCCTTTGGGTGTAGGAACAAAGAGAATGACAAAGGCAAGGCCAAGATTCGGTTTGCTGCTGTGACAGCTCCCTGGCCTTCAGCTTCCTGCTCACAGAGCTTCTGAAATTCTGACATTACAGATCTGTGATATCTCTGTGTGCTGATGCTTTGTGCATGCTCTTGCCAGGCCTAATTTGCAACTTGCCTGTTCATGCTGCTTAAGTTTTTTGCACAGGCTCATTTTGGGCTTAAAGAAAAGCACAGGCCACTGCACGCAAGCATGCAAGTGGTCCTTTGAAACTCTGGCTTGTTTAAAGTAGACTTAATTTAACCATGTATCACACATTTAAATGTCTAGCAGTAACAAAAAGCTTTATCCAGGAGACAGGTAAGACCCACTTACTATCCTAGCAGCTGACCATGACCCAGAGAGTGCAGACACCTGAAACACAGTTAACAGTGAGGGTCGCCACAGGAGCGAGAGATCTGCCCGTGAGATGGCTGCAAGCTCCCCTGTCACAGCTGGAAAAGTTACACTGCACAACTCACTGCTAAGGACCTGCTTCTGCCAAGCATGAGGATACAATGCTGGCTCACTACCCAGACAAGATGAAACAGACATGAGGAAGAGAGAAGCCTAAGGGACTGTCACAGGAGAAAGCAAAGCTGGCTGCCTCACTTAGCATCAGTTATACTCATTGGACCAATATTTTCCCCCAAGTCATGCCCAAGTAAATGCACTGAACAGCTAGGGAACAGTTTTTATGGTTCTAAAATTCTTCTTTTTTCCCAGTACAGTATTAAAAAAATAAAAGTTTCTTTTTGAAATACTGAAAATATATTTTAGTTAAGGTAAAAATACTAAATATAAAAATTTCAGGTAATATTTAAAATAACTGTGCTATAAAGGCAAGTAAATTGCTTAGTTATTTTGACATTCAATCATGGCACATTAACCTTAGTGGAGAGGCATGTGCTAGTATCCCCACATGGTGGTTTAGGAGAGAAGGTCATGCATTTCTGCACAGAAAACAGGCCTGCTTAGTAAGTGACATGTGAGGGATTTTGAGCATTAATGTTCATGCACTTGTGATGCATTGGGGGGTGTTGCAGGTAAGGCAGCACAATATACAGAGCACAATGCAGCACAAATACTTCTCTGTGCTTACTGCAGGTATAGAATTCTCTGCTTCTGAACCAGAAATATTTTTTCTACTTTTGTTTTTGGCTGACAGTGAGAACAGGTTGAAGGTGAAAATCTGTATTGATTTTCATTGGCTCTGCTCATGTCTTTTGAGCTGGACATCAGAAAATTATTTGGAATGAGATGAAGAAAATATGCTTGCAGCTGTTTCCAGGGAGGAATTATGGGTTAGATGATGGACTAAAACATGTCTGCATTTCAACACAGAAAGACCATCTGGAAATTGAAACAGTAAGAACAGGACAGTTTTCTGAAACATGCACACAAACATAGCCAGATAATAACTCGTCTGTGTATGAAAAAACCTAAAAGCTGAGACATTTATTATGATCATCATCATCACTGTTATTTTTATAGAGCAACAAAATGATAAATTAATTTATCCATGTTTTCAAGTGGGGAAGCACCTGCATATCTGCTATGAATGAACAGTAGCTGGATGTATTAACGCATGTATCAGTTAACTGCAGGTTGCAGAGATCTGGTATTTCAATGCCATTCTTTAAATGTCACAGAATAACAATAATAAAGTACCAAATCATGCTTCGGCAGCTAGAGAGAGAGAGATTGCATCGATGGCAGTGACTCGATCATGAAACACTGGCAGCATTCAATATTAGAAAGATAAAACGGCAGCAAAACTGGTCAGCAGCTTCTCTTCGTCTGGAGTTTTCCCAGGTAGATAAACAAAACAAAACCAAAACAAACATAAAGCTGCAACAGGAGCAGGTCAGAGCCCTGGCCCTTGCATTGCTCTGATAAAAGTAAACTAGATTGATTTCCAAGGATAAGCTCATCACAATCCCAAAATAAAAGATAAGTGCATAAAACCTCCAAATAATGATCTCGCTAGAACAGCTATGTGGTTTGTTTGGGACAGTGGCCTTGTCAGCTACATGTCTTGTTCATTTATGGTTCATCTTCAGTCAGCACTTAGGATGCATTCACCTCACTGGAGTTTTGGCTGGATGACACGTGACAGTCCAGATTCTCCTTGCATTTCTCCAGGTCATGGAAATATGGGTGAGAGAGGGCAACATATGCAGATATTCTTTTGGCTGGGTTGAACGCTAGGCATTTCTGAAAGTATGAAAAGAAGTTAGTTTTAACTACAATGTAAGTTACAGTGCTGTCATTGCATACATACATTAATGCATACCTCCTTCAGTTTATGATCAGTATGAGACACAACAGGGTCTCAGAAGGTGGTGCACAATCCATACTAAAACAAGCAGTAGGGTCACAGTATAGAATAAGGCCACCTCAAAAATTACATGCTAGAAAATTCAAGTACTCCCAATTTAGAAAATCACAGAATACAGGTTTTATTTAATTCACATGCACAGGACAGCCTTCATCTGCTTATGCTGTGTGTTCAGTTTCTCCCTCATCTTCCTAGCTGAACTTTGATGGCCCTCCTTCCTGATCTGTATCCCAGCCTTTGTCCAGCCAGCACTGAAATCTCCATGTATTCACCTCCATGTATTATTCTTCCTACTGTTCTTGTCTAACCAATTCCTAGTCCTACTTTCTTTTATTTTATCAGAATTTCTATCATTTCACTCCTGAAATTTAATTCAGTGACTTCCAGTTCTACTCTCCCCTTTCATCTGTGGCTCCCAGTTATCATCTCTTTTCCTAGCAGGGACAGATCTCTTTCCCACCTCACCTTCTAGGCACAGATATTAATCTCCTTCCTCCCTCCCCCCCCCATCATGCCTCACACTCACTGAGCTCTTGGCCATATATTATTCCTTCTTGTTCCTAGAACCTAACTCTTGTCCCATGTCTAGCTTCCACTTCCAGGCTGTCTGCAAGCACAACAGATTTTTCTCATAGCAGTGTTTCTCCCTTGTCATTTCAAATGGCCAGATGTAGTCCAGCTTTCTGCAGCTGGGAGCCGCCACCATGAGGACACTGCAGGGACCATCTGCTGCTGAGATAACCTTGGCCAGAGACAGCAGCTCCTGAAGAGATGCATCCAGTCTTTCAAGAACTGCACTCTACCTAGCTCACATGAATCAAGATCTTTAGAAGACCTCCAAAGAACAAATCTAACTAGATTTCAACAAGCACAGCATGAAGCAAACTGATGCAAGGTCATTCCCTATATTCCATTTCAAGACTGAATTTCAGGACTGAGATTTCTGATGTATCTATAACAATGATGGAAACAGCTGTACCAGCCCAATTCTTTTGCTTCTGTTCAGCCTTGCCATTTGCAAGAGGCAATAATTGGTGACTTCCAAGCGTAAAGTCTTCAGCATTCAGTAGAAGGCTAGCAGATGTAATCTGCCACTACAGTCTACTTCCTGCTTTATGCTGGGTCCACTACAGCACAAGAATGGCAGATCCATTTTTGTACTCACATCAGGCCAATACTGCAAGGGTGGCTGCTGCAGTGGCACTACAGGGGTCAGTAATGAGGATCTAATCACGAGGTCTAATGACAGGTCAAACAGGTATGTCTCTGACCTAGTTTCCTAATCTTGAGCTATTCTCAGTTCTGACACCTCTTGAGCCAAAGGCAGTGTGTCTTTGTGCTGTTGTTTCACAGATTAACACAAACAAACTGTCTTATCTATTTTTGACCTTTTTTTTACTAACTCCATTAAATGGAAACTTCATTTTTTCTTGGCAAGCTGCATGCACAGTGGGAGCCATGAGTCATGTGAGGCAGGGAACAACAAATGGGAACTCACAAGAAGCAAGTCTTTGCCTACTTCATCGATATCTGGTACAAATTTTTCAATAGGTTGTGCGGGTCTGGAAGTAAAGGCATTTCTTGGAAGGGCAACATCATTAGGCCAGTCCTCTTCTTCTGGGAGTCCAATTACACTGCAAAATGAAAAACAATGTTAGGTCTGAATATTTATGCAGTTTTCCCTTCATATTGATTACAATGAGTGGCATTTTATAAGTATTTTAGTTTAAATGATCTTAAATGTTTAATTCTACAGTAGTACAATAATCTCTGTGAATAGAAGCTGATAAACATATGTCCTCAATGTGCTTGGTTGAAACAATTTTGTGGGTAGCACAATTTTCTGGCCTAAGTCTCAGTTTTCTGAGTCTTTTTATTGAAAAAAAAGCTGAGTGCTTTAGAAAAAGGTTGTTTAGCTCTTGACTGGATGGTGCAACATATGTCACTCCAGGATGATTAAAAGCAGTAAGTTTCAAAGGGGAATTGCGTGCAAGGATCTTTTTTCACAAGAATAGGGACTGAGAGAAGAGTGTGGGTCAAGATGAGGGTAAGGCAATAAAAGGGATGTTTCATAATGCTTCAAAGCTCTGTGCAGTAATTGTTGCCCAAATTTAAACAATTTATTTCCTTCACAATACAGGTTTTAAAGTCTCCATTTCCATTTAGAAATAGAAAGGCACTTGAGTGTCTTTGTGGTTTTGCTTTCAATTGTATTTTAGTTTTTTTTTTACTCTTTGAAAGAATATTTTAATTTCTTTAAGTATTTTATTTCTTTGTTCTTTAAATTATGTAAGATATTTATACTTGTTAAATAATCGTGCTGAGTTCTAAAACTCAAATAAATTAAATAGGTAAATCACCAACAATGAATTATGTCTCATACATTTCACATTTTAGTCTGATGTTAATATTTGTGGGGTTGAAAACCAGTTTCTGGTGGAAATTATGAAAAAGATCATACATTACTTGTTTGGTTTCAGGGAAAATAAATTTTTATAACCTGTAAAATCGAGATTTTCAATGGAAACACTTACAGGGTAAGACAAGAAAGAACAGAAAAACGATATCACTGCTTGCACAAAGGCCAGTGCCACTAGGGAGCAGCATTGACCCTTTTTTCTCACTGAGTTTGTCACAAGACTGGGTGAGGCCTTGGGCCAACCACATGGAGGTAAATTATAGGGTACCTCAGCAAACGTAATGGAATTGCCTCACCTCTACCTATGTGGATTTCAGATTGCAATTTGGCTTACCTAAAATACCTCTGAAAATTAGTATGTCCTCAAAATAACAGCATAGTTGGAAGGGCAAAGCAATTGCAATCTCAGGACAATTAAATCCTACTACATCTGGACATATCACACCTCTTGGGAAATGCTAAGCTGAATCTGTATGAGAAACCACATTTGCCATTCATCAGGTGCAGTGTGGCTATGGGGCAGCCTCCTTGGCCATGGCAGTTCAAGCCTTTTGATTAGGTATTTCAGGATCTGGTCCCATATTTAATCTAATACAAACAGCATCAAGGATGGGAGAGTTAAGTATTTGAAATAACAATGACATTTATCTTGTCATTCAAATGTGTTTGGTTAGTCCCATTGTTTTGTACGACTGCATGGCAGAGCAGAATGGGGCAGAATAAGCACAGGCAAAGCTCATGGCAAGAAACCAGGAGGCAGCCTGTCAGAGAGGGGTGGGCTGGACAAGGCAGAGTGCAAAGGAGAGACATTTTTAGTTACACACATGTAGTACTCAAACCCCCTTAATAATGAACGTCTGAGGAGCTGCTCCCACTCTCATGGTCTGGTAGCATCACCATTCCAGTGACTAAGTTTGGGAGTAGCTCAGGAAAGTTTCACCTCCTGCCAAAGGTTCAGGCCTGGTCTTGAGAAATGCTGAGTACTTTCCACTCCCATTGATCACAATGGGAGACAAGCCTGTTCAAACCATTGCATTCAGCCTGAAATCTCTGAGGATATGCCACAAGCTGGTGGTGTCCCGGAAAGGCAAGAAAACATTTCGAGCCATGTATGAGGGATTTACTCTCATACACAGTGGAATTTTACTGACACAAATCACAATGCACATGCAAAGCAAAGGCAGACCATAGCACCATTATCTGAAAGAATACATCAGTCCAGACTGCATAGAAATCCTGAAACTTCCTTCTGTCCAAACTGATCTCTAGAATGAGTCACAACTGCAGAAAGAAACAACCCTCCTACAAAAAGAGCTAGGCCTAACTGTGGGGGGTTCTCCAGCTGTGAAAACACAAAATAAACACTATTTGGCATAACCCCTTAGAATCCAAGACAGAAACTTCTCAACTATTTAGGAAGAACAGCACAAAAGAAGCAAATCCAAACTTTCTCTTTAAGTAGATGTGCAATAAGGAATTTCTTCTAAATTTAGCACAGCATTTTCTTTTCTTAGTGAATTCTTTTCTGCACAGGTAATCTCAGCCCCTAGGGATGGAAAGATCCCTGCTGGAGGCTGCCACTAGCAGCTATGCATTAATCCTAGCCCAGTTAATTTTAATTTTCCCCTTAAATGTCACAAATGAAAGAAATCATAGCTATGTCTTTTTTTAATTGTAAAATATGTTGTATGTATCAAAGCTGCCTTCATTTAATAAAGCAGAATATTGTAGGACTAAAGTAGTAGTTTTGGCAGAAGAAGAAACAGTAAACTGTAAGGACTGATTTTTCTGGATTGGGCAGGAAGAGCTATTTAGCGCATGACAAATTAACCACACAAGTGAGTCACATACTCATGGTACGGTATGCAGGAAAGGGAAGTCAACTCTGTGAAATCAAGACCTGTAATTTAGAAACCCCACACTGAATAATGAAAATGTTTAGAAACAGATCTGTTATGATTTGAGAACTGGAAACAGGATTAAACAGAGAAAATTCATTATTTGTTCAGTTTAAGCTTTTCTTAGAAACTTTACTATCTTCTCTTTGGAATATCTTCAAGAAAATAACATTTTGGAATAATACTTCTCTCACTCTCCCTGTGCTAGCTACTTCTTTTTTCATCCAGATCCCTGTATCCCTGCAGCCCCTCTATACAGAAAGGGAAGACAGAGGTGCAGAGGCAAACAGGCATTTGCTCTCTGGATTGGTACCAGCTCTGTGTGGTTTTGATTTCCTACCTACATGATACATACATCACATCTTAAAGTTACATGCCTCTTAAAAATATAAAAATGTTCCTTAGTCTGAAGATCTTTTACAAGAAGTAATATAATTCTACTTAATTATCATATTGGTAATATCAGTAACTAAATTTTGGATGAGAAGTATTACATCTCAGAGAGTTTAGAGTCTACCTGCCTCCTAAACATATTTGATGTACCTGAAAAACACAAACTCCTAGAACTGTAAAATGGTTTTAAAATAAAATAATCTCTGAGAAAGCACATATTAAAATGCTGATATTCCTCAGTTCTCACAGTTACCTTCCAGACCAAAATACGGACTGTTAACAGGCTACACAATAGATTTTAAAAGCTAACACATTTTTTTATGTTTGGAAGTCTTTTCTGCAAAGATGCTGTTGGTAACGATCTCAGAGATTTCAGCTTTTAATGTATTCTAATGTTGTTTTCTGCAATGCACAATGAAAAAAAACAAAAAAAAATACTGTGTTTGTTTACATGAAGATAATCTCTTGCATTTAACTGTTTATGAATATGTATTAATGGTACATGCACAGTATGTTTAAGAGAGTTAAAAAGCCCAAACCCAGAAGTCTCCTAACTTCCTGATGATGGCTATCAGTTTTGCAGAACTATATTCCATGTTGCTTCCTCCTTCCATTCTGACACAGAATACACAGAAATATCATATTGCATGCCATAGCAATAGGAAATATGGAAATTCTAGTCACATTATTGCATAAAAACCTGGCAAAGAAATCTCATAGGGTTTCAATGTTAAACAGATACTGACATAAGGCAATTAGTTATTACTCACTCAAAGATTTTTCCTAGTTGATCAACATCTGAATTTCCACGGAAGAGTGGTCTGAAAAAATAAAAAAACATGTTTTTAGGATGTGACTTGCTTTAATTAATATAAATCTAAAGCTGACAGTTCCAATGTAGGGTGAAAACGTGGTGAAAACGTGGGGGTTTTTTGAGACTTCATCTTCTGCTATCTTCTGCTTCCATGCTTTATCCAGTCTGCAAGTGAACTTTTCAAGTTTCTACTGAAACGGGTAACAAAAAGGGACAGATGATATGTATTTCTGAATACACTACTTTTGAAAATTTAATTGCGCCTTTTTGCATGAATGACATAATTTTTCCTCAACTAATACTGTCCTATGAATTATATAATTAACAAAATCGCTTTCATTACAAAGAACACTAAAATAGCTGCTAAGAGAGACAAAAACAGACAATGTCATGCAATTCATTAACACATAATAACATTAGAGATTAATTATTATGAATATAAATTGAAAATTAAATTTCTTGCATACTGCATATTGGAAATGTGCTCCTAGGTTTAAGGGGTCAAATAAATGACAATGGATTCATGAAAGTCTGTAAACAATGGGGTGTGAAACGGTACAGAATTTACCTTGAAGTAGAGGAATACTTCTGCTGCATAAATAAAGATACATTCAGGAAAGAAACAAATTGTTAGGCTGAATATCCAAAGGCTTTCAAGAAAAAAAAAACAGTGACAAAAAATACTTCCAGACACACTTTTTCTTTTCAAAGTGCAATTTAAAATATTTTCACTCATCATGTATAAGATGCTATCACCCCACAACGCCAATGTAAAATATGAAATTCTGATTTGTACGGCAGTATGGCTGTATTGCCAGCTTTGTGTTGAACAACAGTGCAATTTTATGTTGAAACTCCCAAGATATTCCAACATTTTACTGACAGATGAATAAAGATCTAGCCAAGAATGAGGGATCTGTGAAGATCAGGCCACAGATGTCACGTACCACATTGGTTCAACAGATGGTAATTACTCCACGAAACACAACTCACACACACTGCAAACTGAGATAGGAACTTGGGTTGACATAGCCAGGCTGCCCTCTCTTCTGGATCTCGGCTAAGTACAGAGTATGTTGTAAAGTCATGGTTACAGTTTCTAGAACTGTTCAGCTGAAACGCAGTGACTTGACAGACAGTGCACAACCCTCTGCTTCCATGGGCAGCCTTTGGTTTGGGAGGAACACCCATTCTCCTGCCTCTCTCCACATACTCCTGTCTGAGGGAAGTCCACGTGTCCCTGTGACAGCCAAAAGCAAAATTTCACTGCTGCTTTTCACAGGTGAAGATCTCTCCCATCTAGACTGGAGAACAAAGAGTAGTCAGCTATGGTCCTTCCCCTCTCACTGCCCATATGCAGGAGCAGCTGTAGGATCTGGATCTCCTTTTGCTAACTGTGAGTTCATACTGAGAACTGGCAATTTCCGTCTTGACACTCTCGCAAAGGCACCAGAGCTCCATGTCACTGCGTGTCTTGTGGGTCCATTCCAAATACAGTAAGTGGACACAGAGCACTGAGACATTTCTTAGGCATAACAATCTCTGCAGAAATCTGGGCCATCCAGAAAAAGCAGTGAACTGGCAGACATGCTGTTCTTTCATGAACTAAGCATGCATTTTGCCTCCTTCTTGTGCTGCCATTCAGGTAATATCATATCAACTTATACTCCAAACTGCTTTGTGCAGGGACATTGAGAGAACAATTTAATCAAATCTGATTTGAAACCATCTGACATGAGATTTGATCTGATGATGTAAAATGTGGTAGCCTGTTACTTGTCCATAAAGAGGTACATTTATTTTGATTGTGAATAAATCATATTCGCAATACTTTGTTTCCCAGATACACATGGTATTTACTAACTGTAGCCACTTTCACAAGACCATTGCAACTCATACTTTGGGATTTCTGGGTTTAAGCTTTAAGGTATACAGCAATACTGGCTTCTATAAAAACACAAAGCTTAACCCACTCAGACAGGAGCATATATTTCTGCCCTAAGCTTTCAGCCTGATTTTCAGAACATTCAATAGCTACAACCCTAGCATTGCTTGTGGCAGCAGACACACTCTGTATCTTCCAAAGTCAAGCAGAGACATTTTTTGGAACTACTGCTTGAAATTATTAACATGCAGTTACTTTGAATATTTAGTTTCAGCTCCAGCATTAGATTATTGGGGCCCTTTAAACTAAAAGAATCTACACATTCAAATAATCATATCTATGCAAATGGAAAGCTGATTTAATGTTTTAAAATGTATGCTGAACCTTGCATTACTGTGAAAGCCTGGCAATGGCAGCCTTGTTTGCAAATCACCTTAGGCAGTGTCATGCCAGAACAAGTACAATTCTTGGGATTTTTAAGGAAGGTTTTTCCCATCATTGCTGCTGTCTCAAATTCACTGAGGGCTGAAGCAAGAATTTAAGTTCTTTTGAAAGTATAATTATACAATACAAGGTGACCTTCCAACATACTTTGATATTTCATCACAATGAAGTGTTATTAGTTCATCTTTCAGCCTCCTATCCATCTCACCATCATGACTACAACAGGATGCCAACTCCACGTTAGGTATCACTACTATAATGAAATTTGCCTCATGAATTTTGGCTTGAGGTTCAATTGGAGTATTGGATGGATGATTGGGGAAACAGATTCATCTAATCAGCAACTGCACAAAGCTCTCATTTCACATTTTGGCACTAGTTACTCTTTTGTAATGATTTGACAGCTCTGCAAGTCACATAAAAACTTTCACGTCAAGACACTTAAAGATTCCTAAAGGTGGACACCAGCTCTCCCACCACTTTTGAATTGAGAACACTCAGCAGCCACAGAAAAATAAAATTTCACCTTTGTTCTTGGTATCTTTCACTTGACTCATACACCCACTCACTCCCTGAGGTTTATTTATGCAAGCTCGATCCAGAAGTTCTTTCTTGAGCACATGTTCTCCTCTCTGCGATCATAATTTGTTTAAAACTGGTTAAACTCTGGAGCTTGATTTTGTATAATTCCTTCTTTTTTTCTTCAGAAAAGGCATGGAGCTGGGTTTGCATCCTGTGGCAGGGGATGTGAGTCTGCCCTCTGGCTTCAAAAAACACCTAAAATCTGTGAGTACATGTATCTCAGGAAAGAAGGACATTCCCATGGATGAAAGAACTATCCATGGGGATGTACTTGCCTTTTTTGTGGTTCCTCAATCCTCTCAAACATCCCTGACTTTGCTTGCTATAAAATCCACATCCTGAAGGCTCCAACACCATTGTTGTTATGGAACACACACCAAGCAGGGAAGACAGGACAAGAAGATTTGGAGTGCACCTGTGACATTTAATTTCCCTGTTTGCTCAAGGGGTCTCAGATGGTTTCCATGTTTGTTGGTTGTTGCTTCTTTGATTTTTCAGGGCAACAGAGCAAAGAAACATGCAAGTGTCCATCTTGTTTGGCCACTCCTCCTCCTGGCTTTGAAGGGAGGCCATTATCCACTGCCTCTGGAGTGATACCCACTGTATGGAGGAAAAGCCTTTCGGTGTGTGCCAGAATGCCCTTAGCAGATAGGAAGATATGACGGAGGCACTGTATTGCTTACACTGTCCTGCTAAAAGAAACCCCTCCTGAGCCAATAAGCAAGTACCTTAGCTCCTCAGGTACAAAATGTGCAGCTGCACAATTTGGATATTAGCTATGAGTCCGCACTGTGAAAGCAGAAGCACAGGAACACTCTCTGAATATGAAGAATGTTTTTGTTTTACTGTGGGGGTGACCAAGCACTGGCTCAAAGAGGTAGTGGACCCTCCCACCTTGGAGATATTCAAAAGCCATCTGAAGATGGTCCTGGACAATCAGTTCTAGGTGATCCTGCCTGGGCTTGGACCAGATGATACACCCAGAGGTCCTTCCAATCTCAACCATTCTGTGATTCTGCGACAGTACAGAAATAAAAATACAGATCACAATGTAAGGTTGCAATGGATAACCTACAAATCCTGAAATGTTACCATCTGCTTATAGTTTAAAAGGGCTTGCACCATTAGTTTTCTGGCCAAAAGGCTCCTATGCTTATACACAGCTGAACAAACTAGTTTTAACCATTTACTAACTTTAGGCTCTTTTTCTCTTGTCCATGCCTTATCTCAGCTTTTGCTCATGCTCATGCCGACTTTCACCTTCACTGAATATTCTTTCTATCTGAACTGGATATTACTGCCTCAAAAATTGCGTTTTTTATTTCATAGACATTGTGCTTCATGTCTGCACTACTCAGTAAAAACTGAGATATAAACATTCCCTAAGCAAGTCTCCACGAAAGAATTTTCCCTGGTGCAACTCTACAGACATGCCAAAGCAATTTTTAAAGTATTGTATACAATGACAATGCAATGACACGCAAGAGATAAATGAGTTTTAACTGTAAGCCAGCCACATTACTTCTAGATTTTATTTTCAGACTTTGGTCTACAAAGCAAAGAGAATCTAAAGCTTTTCATAAGCAAAGTTAGAATTTTCATAAAGATTGGAATTAAAGATACTGATAAGCACTGTTCTAGTCAAATATATAATGCAGACATCTATAATGCAGACACAAAGAAAAAACCCAATAAAACCACATGCATCGCAGCACAGGAAAAGACTTCTGAAGGTTTCTTGACAGTGACTGACATTTTAAACTAATTAGTGACATTCTGATTGGAAGCTATCTTTCCATTTCTGACATTGGTAAAATAGACACATGGAAGAAAGGTCACATGAAGAAAGAATGTATTGATGAATGAAAAAAGGTAAGAAATTCGCTTTCTAACCAAAAGATATTATTGAGCTCTCATGACAGCTCTGGAATTGCCAATACAAGGGCTTTCAAAGCCAGACAAGCCTAGTATCTTTCCAGATATGTAAGAAATAATGTACAAAATAGCTACCCAGATTCTTTCTGCTAGTCCATTTACTCATTGTGACAACAGAAGTTAGGAATTCCATCCCCTTCCCTGTTATCACAAAAAAAGGATAAAGATAATCTCTTAATTACTAACTTGAATATATACAATATTCTTAGTGAAAAGCCTGAATATTGGTGATCCATGTGTACTCAGGAAGTCCTACAAGAACTCCCTAAAATGAGAAGAACATCATGGATGGAAAGGGTACAACTTAATATTTGGGCAAGCGGGGCTTAGGCACTCTGGTTGAGAAGATGCTGAGAAGTTGTTCTGGGAAGAAGAGCAGTGAATTCAGAGTATATAGCTCAATTCACAGCCATATACTCTGAAATATATAGCTTTGAAGGCATTACACAAAATGAGGGAGGTGTTTAAAGACCGTCATTATTTGACATAGTGAAGAAAAAAATGTAAAGAGAAATGGTATAATGAGGGTACATGGAAGTTGTACATGAAATTTTAGAATCTGATTGTGTTGTAGCAGTTAAGACTAAGGAGTTTGTATGTCTGAGTGTGTAAGAGCAATAAAGTGATGGTGAAGAATCTAAAAAAGCCACAGCCAAGTAACATTTGCCAAGGAATCCTGCATCATGCCATGGGAAACCTGCCAAACTATATAGTCAGAGATATATTATAAGGATGGGATGGGTTTTTTCTTTTCATATTACAAAATGTGAATAGCTAGTAAATAATTTTGTCAGATTCTTAGTTACTTGTTATGAAGAAAATATTTTCATTTTAAGGATTAAAGCCATACATGACCTAAAACTGAAATTATGAGATGACTAGAAATAACATGATCTGGACTGTCCTGTGGAAACCTTTATTCAGAGGGATTATTTCTGAGCTGATTCCTAACCACTCTTGTTGCTACCACTGTTTCTCTTTGACAAATTGCCTGCACAAGTCTGTACTATAGGTATGCAAAGAGAAAGTAAAGCAAAAAAAAGAAAAAAAAGTATCACCTTTTAAAGACGAAGATCACTGACCTTCTGGCATGTAAGATGAATAAGGTGCAATATGAAACTTTAGTCTGAAAACAAGCTATGCTGACAAGATTTCACACTCTGGACAGTTACTCACTTCCAGTCAAAAGTGACTTGCTCAGCTGTTGTGTAATTCAGAGTTCTCATTTTAAACCTAACATTTTCTTGTACTTCTCTCTCTCCTTTCCCTTTAATAGTATCTCTGTGTGGGTGGGTGCCAGACACTGCATAGGAAGAAGTTACTTCATGTAGAGGTTATTATACTTGATCATAAATTGCTCAAAACTTTTACAAAACTTATCTTCTCTCCTCCAGTATGTAAGAAAGATGACAAAGATAAACATTACAACTGATGAAATACTTTTCAGCTAAAATCTGACAGAAACCAGATCAGCCATCTTGAGTTTCTCATTTTAGTCTTTAAAAGCCCAATTTTTTTCATTCAAAAATCTATCATCCTTCAAGTTTGATAGTATCACAATTGTGAATAAGAGCTGTAAGATAAGCCTGTGTCAGTACTGAACTATTATTAGAACCAGATCTAATGCATCAAAACCTACAACAATTATTACTTTCCCTGGAGTTTCTCATGTCACCCAGTACACAGAAGCAGATAAAAAAAGTGTTAGTTCTGCAAACTTCCAGTTCTGTAGTGTGTTGAATTTGGTCCCTATTGCTATTCAAAATGAAGCAAACTAATTCTAGGACTAAAGATAATATTCTGACCCCCAAATGTACATCTGGTCTAGTTCATAAGAAACATATGGGGTCTCTTTCTTGAAGAAGCAAACCAAGAGTTTTCAGAGCTGGGTGCAGATACAAGCCAGCAAGGAAGGACCCAACTTCAGATGTTCCCTTTCCATGCATATCTGAAGGGGAAATGTTAATAAAAGGGAAACCAAACAGAGGCACCATGTACAGCTTTATGACCAAAGCAGGGCCAGCCTACTGTGTAGAGTGAAGTTTATCCAATATATATAATGATCTCCCTAAGTAAGAGAAAATATAGACATCTTCAAAGCTTCCTTAAAAATGGCAAAGGAAATATTTTTCTGGGTGCTTAAAATTTGCTTGGTACCTTTCAGATAAGCATAGTCCCAGCTGGCCTTGGAACAGAATGATGAGCCTTGTTCCCCACCACTGACATAAAAGGGAGCTTTTCCACAGACATCAATGACCCCAGGTTCAAGCCAACTGAGATCTGCTTTCAAGCCTCTATTAAGAAATAAAAATCATGCTTCAAGAGGAGGATACATAGATTATATATGTGTACACATATATACCCACACATATAAAGCTCCCAAAAGCAAGATAAGTGTAGATACAATCTTTGACCAGAAGATGCTGTAACATAGGCAGATCTCATCTGTTCCTGGGCAGAACTGCTTCAGAACTCATCACTGAACATTATTTTTTGAAACAGAAGAGCCTTGATAGGTTGAACGTCCTTCACTTACTCTCATCACGCACGTCACAGTTCTCTTATCTGTGGACATTTGTTTCCCCGCAAGATTTGTAGGTTTTTTCACTAGGGCTTTAAGGGCTGTTATCTCAGCTCAGGAAGCATGATATAATAGTGGCACCTTGAAAACTGTGGCAACGTTTGAAGCAAATTCTGTAAATACATACACAACTGACCTTGGAAAAAGGGAAGGGGAAAAAAAAGTCTCTGCTCAGTGTGGAAAAAGAAGCATTCCTTTTGTTTTACTGACAGTTCTACCAGCAATAAGTAACTGTGTATTAAACATCCATCTCATCACTGTGTGCAGGTAAATTACATCTACTTGTCCACCAGCAGTTTGAAATTTAATGGCATAACTAAACTGCAGGCTTCTGCCTTTTGAAAGCAGCCTGAAAGAAATACTGATATGACACATACAATATGGTCATGGTCTTCCCATAATCACTTATTTAGTTTGATGCATTCTCTTCTCTTTCATGAACTTATTTCATATCCTCGTTTAAACATGCACTCTTTAAAACTGTCACATGGCTTTGCCCTTCTTGTGCAACTCAGTTGTGGGGTTAGAAGGCAATAACTGAGGTATGGATTAGATAAAGGCTGTCCTATGTGGAAGGGTAGGAGCCAAGAGGGCTCCTCACTCTCCTGTTCATTCAAACAGGCAATGGTGCAAATCAGTGTGCAGGACACGGTGCAGGCAGTGTGTGTGTGTGCAGAA
This sequence comes from Zonotrichia leucophrys gambelii, assembly GCF_028769735.1. NCBI lineage: Eukaryota > Metazoa > Chordata > Aves > Passeriformes > Passerellidae > Zonotrichia > Zonotrichia leucophrys. The sequence continues at coordinate 24,472,432 of NC_088171.1, forward strand.
AACCTCATACCTGTGAACAAATTTGCCAATATTTTCCTTGAACAGATCTATATCCTCCCTCCAAAGCATGTCAGAGCTGTTTTTCACCACTTCTTTAATTTAATTCATAATTTACTCCTCACTTAAAAATGCAGCAGACAATACTCCAAAATGCCACATTTTAGCCAGACGGAAGATGCCCTTTAAATGCCGTATTTTGAAGAAATGGTTTTATAACACCAATATCACAGCAAAAGACCAAACTTCAAGGTAAGCAAGAGGAGTTTCAGTCTGTTCCTACTCTTTATCAATGAAATGAAATGAAAGCAGTCATCAAGTATCTACTCCTTTATCCTGTATGAAATTTCACTGTGAAAATATTTTCAAATCACAGTTTTCAGAGATACAGAATTAATTAATTTTTTTGTAGTTCTACAACTTTTCTTGCAATGCCAAGATGACTTCAAGAAAGCTCATCCCTTGACATCTATCATATTTATTGGTATAAAAACCCCTTTTAAAATGGGCTTTGCTCTGGAGTGCTTCTAATGCTGAACTAGTTTTAATCAAGGGGATGGATACAGAACAGGTTTTAAAGTCTGAGGCCCTCTCATTAAAATTCAGTAATGTTCCACAAACTGGATCTATTTTCATTCAGATTGCTTTCACGGTAAGCTTTAGGCTAATAGGTTTTGTGCCATTAGGCTGACTTCTCTTGGAATAAATTCTTTTAAACCAAATATCCAGTCTTGTTACCATTCTTGTATCAGGTAAAAGACTATGCACACATAACTACTGCCCAAAGGAAACTAACTCTTACCTACCTGGGGTTCCTCCTCATCAAAGGGAAAATAAAGTTACAACACATTCACCAGTCTACACACTGGTTCATCTGCTCTCCCCAAAGATACTGAGAAAATTAACATTCAAGTATGAGTTCCCAGGTTTTCTTGGGCTTCATCTCTATCTTAGTAATGCTAAGCAATGAGCTTCACAGATGGAAGTTTACTCAATGGATAAAGAGCTTATACTCTAAACACTTAATACAAAATAATGTGAAAGGATAATGCCACAAATGATGATTTATTTTCACCATTATGAGCAACATAGAAAATGGTACATCTATGTGATTAAATTACTAGTCTAACTTTGAAAAAACCAACAGACCAACAGACTCTAGAAGTGGGAAGAGTAAGGCAAAAAAGCAAGTATCTGACTATAAGAGCATCAGAAAAATTCTGTAAGTCAGTCTTTTCAATCAGCTGCAGTAGTACAGTGACAGAGTGACAATGAGGTAATGGAGGCTGCACATGGGCACTGTGAGACTTCAGAACAGGGAGCTTCAAGAGATGACAAATTTCCATGTTTGAAGGGAAATATAGAATTCAAAGACGTTCTCACAATCTAGAACACGAAATTCTCAATATAGAATAAAATCTAATGAAAAATGATTTTTTCCCCTTCTCGAAAAACATTAAAGGCTAAGAGGCAGAATCCTTGGGTTTTCTCTCCATCTGGGCTTCAGCTGCTCCTGTGTGGTGTCAAGTACATGTTTTGATCTGTGATCACTTCATTTGCTCCCATACTATGTGTTAATGGCACCTGTTGCTCTAAGCCTCTCTAAGTTTTCAGATAAACCTGAAACATCAGAACTGTGCCCGCCCACAACTAATTCATCTCATCACCCCCAGCTGTAATAAAACACCTTTGGTCAGAAAAAATTCTGTAAATGGATTATAACCCTTCAGACAAGAAAGGCAGGGAAAACATTTCACTACTAAATGGCTAACTGTTATGTGAGCAGAGGTTAAATTTCAATTTCAACCTTTTTCCCCAGCTGCTGAGTCTGAGTGTCAAAAGACATGAAAGTGGATTAGAAGGATGGTGTGAAGAAAATACTTTTAATTTTTAGCAGCTGTGCTGGCTTACAGTGAATTGATAAACACCTGCAGAAAAGCTTGAGATAAATATTTAAGGTAGAAAGTTATGCACAGCAACCATGCAAGGAAAACTGATACAGTTTTCAAAGGCCAGTTAAACTAGCTACAACTTTGCCCTAAGCAATACTTTGTCCCGTGCAATACACTCTACTCAGGCCAGAGGAGTTGTGAGATTTACATTCACTGGCCCATGACAGTGCACAGTAATCTGAGTTCACCTATTAGGAGCTCTCTGGTTATTTATCCTATTCAACTTTTAGTGATTTCACGTAAGATTTTTCCCCCACTTGAATCCTGACCAAAAGAAAGAGTAAGTTAATTTTTATATTAAAGAGAAAACTGAAAACCTAACTCCCAGGTGATGACACTGCTCAGATGCCACTCTCCCCTCTGCAACTGCAGTACATTTTGTGCTGTAGATCTGTGTGTTACCAGGCTCCCCAAATTTCTTTTGCAACATTTTTTATGCTATTATCTCTGCTTTGCCCTTACTGAACCATAAGCCTTATATTTTACCTGTGGCACAGCTCTATTGGTTTTTGACATCATCTTAATGGGAAAAGCACACAACTCCACCTTTACAAAACGAACATTCCCTCAGTCTCTGAAATACTGAGCACATGCAGGCTCCTTGAATGACCCATATTTTGAACTCTTCTTTCCCCACAATTACCACAGTGTTCACCACCTTTATGTCCACTACAAAGAGTTCCTCAAGATCCACATGGAGATGGCTCTCATTTCCCAACATAATTTGTTCAGAATTAAAGAAAAAACAGAATCCTCTTCTGCAGCAAGTGAATAATCAAATAAAAGCCTCCCCCTGTGGTAAGCCATTTTAGGCCTTGCTTTTCATACAGTTGCGGCCGGCATGTTTGCCAAAAATAAAGGGTTTGCTAAAAAGTCTAGGCCCTCTTTAAACTCAGCTCGCACTTTCCAGCAAAACACCCTCAAAATCAAAGTCTTAAAAGATCCAGGAGATGAGCATCACCTACCTCTCCTTCTGCATTACTTCACAGGAATGGAAAAATTATTCCAAGGCAGGAGAGAAGCAAGCAAGTCTGTTTCTCTGCTTGAGTGGGTAGGACACCCACCCAGAATACAGAATACATGACTCTGCACATGTACTCTTTCATTGCTAATGGTCTGATGAGATCTAGGTTTAAGTGAGCACCTTCATTCTTACAGCAGCACAGTATGATTCATCACTGCCAAACAGGCTTAATTTAACAGCTACAGATAGAAACATTACACAAAGATCTCCTGCTATGTATACTTCTTTAGATGCTGAAAGCTTGCCCCAAATTATCTGGATATAAAGAGCACTTAAAAAATTATTAAATTGTGTAGAACAGCATGTATGCTGTACTGACATAATCATAAAACCTGTTTCATGAACATAATCTAATAAAAAAGAGCTGATAATTCAGTGTAGTTGGTGAAATTCTGGATGATATAGCTCATTGAGTTATGTACCTTTAGGTAACTGATTCAGACTCAGTGAAAATCAATAGTAACTGAATCTTCGTGCCAATTTACTCCAGTTCAGTTGAATAAATGAGTGGAAATGAAGTAATCCCTTGGATGAAATTTGTATTTGACAAATGTCTATATTCCAAAAGCACTTACTAATGGCCAACTTCGATATGTTAGGAGAGAAGCTACAAATATGGAGAATATTTAAGTAAAGGAAGAAATACTTTCTCAGAGTTTGTCTTAAGAGTTGCATCTGGATGGAATTCATTCAGTGCATCTATAAAAGGAAAGCAGAGCAGATTATGTATGAGTTTCTGGAAGAAGTCACATGGTTTGACCATGCCAGATGGAGGGTTCCTAAAACACTGCAAAACGCAGCATGCCACAAGCATAAGGGAACAGCCAGGCAGGTCACATGCTGACACCCAGAGCCTGTCAGACCCTGGCTCTGTCTCCAGCAGCCAGCACACCATGGTGGCTCTGTCTCACATGGACTCATTTGCACAGGGCCAGCAGGTCAGGCAGAGCAAGCAAGCAAATGCAATGGCAGTGCCACAGGCTGTGTGCAAACACAAATCAGAAGCAAGGCAACGACACGTGCTTTCATATCACAAAGCAAACCATGGCTTCAAAGGAAGAAGCGCCAGGAATTGCTGTGGCTTAGGGTGAGCTGTATCCTGCCAACACCAGGCCCCTGATGGCAGTGGCAGCTCCAGCTACACGTGGGTAACACGTGATGGCACATACACGCAGGAGAGGCTGTGGCCACCTCCCTTCCTCACCACCTTAGGACTCTGTCTAGGTTTTGACATCTGCAATGCACAGACTGGCAAGTTCTCTCCAGTGGTCTCAGCCCTGCAATATAGGTAAGCTTTTCCACAGAGACAGTGGGGAGCTGCCTTTGGGCACCATGACTTCCTTGGAGAAATTACTTTTCAGAAATCTAAATATCAAACTTGCTTTCTCATTGACATTTTGAGGTCTTCTTTCACAGCCAGTTACTTACTTGGTACAAAATAGTACAATGTCTCAGAAAGCTGTTATGTTTTGCCCTGCTACCCCTTAGCTGTTTTTAAACTCCAGAGATTGTCTGTTCCTTTAGGTCTGCTTTCCACTTCTCTCATGCACACCTATGGGGTTTTATTAGATATAAAGAACATTAACAGCCTTGGTGACCAATACATATGGAGAAGTGCTAGTCTGAAGTTGTTGAAAAACTCAAATAGGAGACAGACTAGTCCTACATACTTCTCAACTAGTACATATTGCCTTTACAACTGACCAATGGTAGCTAATTATTAGACTTCTTTTCTGGACAATCAAACACAGAAAATTCAGTAAAGGCTGCCTGGATTCAAAATGTCTGACTAGACACTCAATTTGGAAAAAAATCTCCCACACTGGGGAGCTCAGCAACATGAATCACAGTTGAAGCCTAGTCTTTTTCCCTTCTCTCCAGAGTGCACCAGTCTCCAGGAAAGGATCCCAGGAATTTAAATACCGTTTTGTAGCCATTTTCCTATGAAAGAGAAAAGTAAATAAAAACAATGTTTAGTTGTATTACGAGTCAAACGAAAGTACACAGAGGTTCCCCCAGCCAAACTCTAGGCAGAAAGCAAAGTCTCTCCCAGCCAAGTTCCTGCAGAGGGAAGCTGTGTGAAAGAGCCAGGAGACCCTTTCAAACAGAAAGTCTTTGGGCAGTGTACAGCTGGCTATCCCTCCTCAGGCTAGAGAGCAAGGGGCAGGGGTGACATTGCTCTGCTTCTCTCCTGCTCTCTGGCTGGTGGAGTCACTGCTAAAAACAGTCCCCAGCTGGGGATCCCACCAAAGCAGCCCTCAGGCTGCTTGGGCTTATGTTAGGTATGAACTTGTCTTGGAGATGCTCCAGAGGACACAAAGGTGTTCACAGCAACTGGCCAGAAACTGTGCCCAGCATAGCTCAGATCCAGATGTTTCTGCTGCCAGCTGCATTCCCAAATATCCATTGCAAACACTAGGATGTTAAGACCAAGGACATGCATCATGACTGACATGTTGTGGTCTTTCTCTTAACCTCAAGCTCTTTTCCTCTGACCTCTGGCAAGACTAATTCAGATTGTCACAGACTGGAACATTGAACCTCTAAGGAATGCATGTATTTTTAAGGACTATGTGTTTGGGGGGATTTCAGACTAGTGCTGTGCCCCCTGCAATGAAGAAGCTACAGAAGCTCTCCAGGAGGAGATCTCTCTCATGAGGTGCTATCTGGGCTGTGTGCAGGCACTGCCTGCCAGCCCAGAGCCACCCCGTCCCGCTCCTGGTCCCTCGGCCACTGCCTTGCCTGATATGACCCCACACCTGAACCAAACAGCCAAATTAAACTTGGTCAGCTAGCACCATTTCTGTGAGGCTTTGTACCACTGCCTCAGGGTTCCTTCTGGGTTTTTGTCATGGCTAGTGGCAGTTTTTGGTTTCTATGGTTAATCAACGGTTTCCCTTACCAACAGATCTATTCCTCTGACTGAAAGTCTGGCACAGCTGGAAACTAGAAGCAAAACCACAAGTGAATGGCCTGGCACTGCCACCCATCTCCAACCACAAACCCATACAGTTACTGGATTTGACTAACGGCTATCAATCACCCCAACTGCAGACAAACAGATATCAGCTAGAAAAGGCTTGAGGAAAAATGTGAGCTAAAAACCAACATGGTAATTTTCTTTTAATGAGGTGATGCTGTCTTGGAAGTGCATTCATTTCTTACTCAATACTTATGGCATTACTCTGACTGTTTGCCCTTCTCTCTATTAAAGTGTGTTTGTCCTTTGCCTAAAGCAATGCAAGTTTTGCCTTGGAGGTAAGGTTAAACAGAAAACAATCCTCATTATCCAAAAAACTGGAATAACATGAACAAGTACAGTCTTCTTCTTCCTTTTATATTAAGTTTCCTTAAGTGTGGAGCAGAATGTTGCTGTTGTTCTATCAGACCACTAAGGTCACTAAGTTAAACTGTGGATTGTGTCCATTCAACCTTAAAAATACTTGAAAAAAATTTTCGTAGTAAGGTGGCCACTTATCTGCAGAGGAAGAAAAAAACCCCAGTTTATTAGATCTAGTTTGGAAAAATGATCAGCCTCCCACACACCCCTATGCACATGAATGGCAGAAGAATAAAGGATAAAAAGTGCAACGCACAGAATTCTGAATGCTGACAAGATCTTTCTAAGGAGCAAACCTTCTCCCACTACAGTTGGTCGGGACTGTGGTGAACTTTTATGGCACTTGCAACTTAAATCATTCTTGTAACAAAATAAGATAATTTCCAAAAATGGCAGAAACAAACTCAGGCCAGAATTGTACAGTACTTTGGTTCAAAGGTTGCAAATTAAGCTGTGTAGCTTTTACAGTTCTAAGCTGCAACATCCACCATTGCTTGTTAGAACAAAAGACAAAACAGAAAAAATATGTTGTTATTTTAGTTCTTTCTGCTACCAAGATCTAACTGTAAGCAAGCACACAAGTGAATGATTACACTTTGGAGCTCTTGGTCCACTAGATATGTTGGTTTAAGGTTCACTGGAAAACAGCAGATAATGTGATTGCAAAGTCTGTGTTTAAATTGCTGTGTGATAAAGGCACCAGTTCTCTCTTAAACCACATTTAAAATGTTTGGCAGTTTATATGGAAAACCTAACTTATAAGCAGCATTCATGGCTGTACTTATTCAGTTGCTTTTTGCCATGGCTCTACTGTCTTGGTTTTATTGTACCTTCCCTCCCAACATCCAGTTATACATCCTAATTTTTCTTTTCTTAACAGAGTCTTCTGCTTATCTCTGTAGTTTTCTCTTCTTTCCAACCTAAAGAACACTGAAAAAATATTACAGATCTTTTCTCTGCTTTTGAAAGACATTTCAGAAATGTGCTGAAGAGAACACAGCATTAGAAGAAAAAGTTAAGCGAAGAACTCAAAAGAAGTAGAAATTTTCCAAATGGAAGAATACAGCATCTAGTAGGCAAAGCCAAATATTCCTACTGCTGCATAGCTACTGTGCCCACTTAAAACAGTGAGGACTAAATTATCAGATATGCTGAAGCACAGGAAAATAACTGACAAGGAATTAAGATGCATTTGAAATGATACTGTGTCATAGAAATATGCCTCACAATTCGTTGCATGGCAGTATTCATATTTTAGAGGCTCTTTATCATCTTCAGAGCCTCTTTTCAGACTGTGAAAGAATGTGTTCTTGGTACTGTTCTTGTATGTGCAGAAAGGTAAAATAAAACTGAAGTCTTCACTACTATCAGTCAGAGTTGTCTTTCTTTCTCACATTCAGTAACTCCAGGATTTCATCTGCAATATCCATACACACAGCAAGAAGTTGAAATACCAGTGTGTTGACACTTCACAATGGCATGCAAATAAAGATAATTTTAAAAAGACAAGGAATATAATCCTTTCCTACAGAAATCAGGCTAAGTTTATCAACTGATTTCAGTTTAAGACAGTTCTGTTTATGATGGTTTATATGAATATGTAGTCTCTCTGTCCTGCTCCCATCCAAACCCAAGTATCTGCAGTCACATCAGTAATGCACGTGGGCTGCAGCAGGAATATGTCCTATACTTAGCAAAACAAGCTCTATATTCAATTTCAAAGTATTTAGCTGATAATGTTTCAGTATATGACACCTTACTGTTGATTACAGGCCTTAAACAAATGTTTCTGCTTTCATAAAGGTTTGGAAAATTGAATAATAATAATCAAAATAAAAATTTAAGTAATGACATACTTAATGTGAAGTGAGGACCATTTAGCACACATAAACACGTCCCCCCTTGGGTATGCATTTGCGAAGTTGCAGACTGATTATTCCTCAAGACCATTCAACAGCAAAACAACTCATCATAAGGAACGACTAACCCAGATTGTGCCAGGAGTAGAGGACACAGTACTTTTAAATTCCAAAGCAATTCTCTGCAATAGTAGCATTTCTGTGAACAATTTTCCCCAAAGCCCACTGTCCTCTTTACTTCAGTCTCCAGATGAAGAACACACTTAGCTCAATGAGAGCCTGTGGCTCTCTGGCACGTTGCCAGATAGATACTTTTTTTTTTTTTTTTTTTGAAAGTGTAAGCTTAAAAGCCTGTATCTGTGAGAGATTAGCACCTACAGAAAGCTAACTCAGACCAAATGAGTGCATGATGAAACTGATGCTAGTTAGGACAGACTCAGGAGGAACCGGACTGCAGATCTCTCCTGAGAGAAAAGCTGCCTGTCCCACTCAAAGAGCCAGGGATCTGCAGACTCTGTTACAAGTTATCACTTTGTTGCCTCTGGTAACAAATGGGAACTGAACATCTTTCTCCGGATAAGGACATGCATACAGTAGCTCACATACTCATGGCTTGACTTCCTTTGTAGATACCTTTTTGTGCGTGTGTTTGTGTGTGTAGCATTTTAGCAGACAGGTAACAATAATCATACTACTAGAGTGGCTTTAATTCCAGCAAATTCAACTTATACATGCTCTTTTGCTTGTGCCATTTGCTGGAGGAAGATGATCAAGTGGCTGCAGAAAGAAATAGCCAAGTGTAACCCTCGTGAAGCCCAGAAGACACTGGAATTCCACCCTTAGCCTCAACTCTCAGCTGACAGTTCTTTTGAACTCCCACATATATTGCAACCCTTATTTTGAACAAAAGTCTCACAGTCCTGGATTCATATCACAGATGAGGCAGGTGAAAGCTTGCCCAGCATCACAGAAAGAAGTGCAAGGAAGCTGGGGTCACCACTACACAACACCCTCTCCTGCCTTGCCAGTTTCACTCTTTTACAGAGATTGCGAGTGCTGTACTGTGCACATTAACAGAGAATAGCTTTGCCACTCTTTGTGCAACCCTGTCACACTGAATTTTTTCTGAACAATCCCCTTTGAAGTCAAGGGCTAATTTCAACAATGATTTCAGTGAAGCCAAGACTTTACTGTATGATCCTGCTAAAAAGTTAGTCTTTTCACTCAATGGCAGAAGTTCAAACTTCTCCATCCACCTTCAGGTTTTGGAGACAGCTTAAAAAAAGGTGTTCTTGTTACACGTGGCTATTTCTTTCTGCAACCACTTGATCATCCTTCTTCCCACAAAGCATTACCTGAAACTTCAACTGCAGAGCTGACTCTGCTGCTCTTCCTTTGCTCACAAGTCAGGGAGAGGCAGAAGTGAGGGGCACATTCTAAGTAGGTCCTCCTTCTCAGAATCACAGGAACACTGGGATTGGAGGAGACCTTGAAGGTCATCCACTCCAACCATCAATCCAGCAGCACCATAATCACTCCTGAGCCATAGCCCCAAATGCCACATCCATCTCTTGAACACTTTCAGAGACAGTGACTCCACTATGTACCTGAATAACTTATTCCAATGTCTGAGCACTCCTGGACTGAATTTTTTTTTCTAATACCTAATCTGAACCTTCCCTAGCTCAGCCTACTGCCGTTTCCTCTTGTTCTGTCACTTGAGACACGGCAGATGAGACTGACCCCCATGTCACTACAATGTCCTTTCAGGCAGTTGTAGAGAGCAGTGAGGTCCTGCCCCAAGTCTTCTTTCCTCCACAACAAACCCAGTTCCCTCAGCTGCTGCTCATGGCACATGTTTTCTAGACTCTTCGCCAGCTCCATTTCCCTTTTCTGGACACCCCCCAGCACCTCAATGTCCTTTCTGAAGTGAAGGACCCAGAATGGAACACAGCATTCAAGGTGTGATTGTACCAGTGCTGAGTACAGAGGGACAATCACTTCCTCAGTCCTGCTGGCCACACTCCTTTTATGGTCTCCTTTCACAAACCCATTCTACCACCTGGTTCTGTAGTTGACCCAGGAAACTACATGCAATGGATCTGGTGACGGCACTTCAAACTGTACTAAGAACTTAAGGCTTGTTTAGAAAGGGGAATTAAGATTTACTATATTTTAGTGCTTTAGATTGTCTACAATTACTCAATAGCCTAACGTATTGTAGCTAAGAATGAATATGTGTACTGCTAGCTTTTTAAAACCTGATGTTCTGTGATTCCAGGCAGCCTGTAGGTCCCAAACCCAGTGTTCACATCACCAGAGCTTTGATACCATCACATCTGTATACATTATCTACGACAATGAAGTCCCAAGCTCATGCTTTTTCTACACACAATGGTGTAACTCCTCTAACTGGACAAATTTATACCATTGAAAGGTGACTTATATGCCAATAGCTTGTTTCCCTGCGTCTGCTATTTGTGCCCACCAGGGAACTTGGCCCACCACAGGTATTTCAGTAGAGTCACACATCTCTTATCTGCTATTACAATTTTCAAGCACAGTTGGTAATGCAATAACTGTCTCACATATCTTAGGAGTTGACAGAGTAGGCTGAAAAATGAGACAACTGCTAAAAACATGATTTAATATTTAAAAATGAATAAATAATAACCTCATAATATTCATGCCAATCCTGCGGCTTACGAATTTCTGGGACTGATGATTTTACCAAAAGCAGGCTGATTAAAACACCATGGAGCCAGTGCATGAACAGCCTCAGTAAGAAACCCATGTGAACAGAATTAATTCCCTGGATAGACGAAGCTTGTTGCAGTGAGATAATATTGTTTAACTTTTGATTTGGGGAGGTGGAAAAGGGTGTTGGGAGAGGACTGTCTTTCCAGTTTTGGGTTTGAATTGGTGCCTGTAAACATGCAATGGTCACCCTCTAGTATGATTTCTTCAGCTTGACTAGGCTGTGAATATAACAGAGGCCACAAAAACTAATAGTGTCTTCTGATGATTTTTAGCTCTGTATTTAATTCAAAGGGAGACAAACCCAGTTGACTGTTTAAATTATAGTTAAATGTGCCCAGCTGGAATTGTTACATAGACAGCCTGACTCCTGAGTCCCACCCACATGCACACCTACCAACCTCCTAGTCAGTGCAGCATTGAAATCATACAGGAGTGTGGTTTTTAAAACTTGGCAGGTATAGGTAAAGTAAGACAAAGCACCAAAATATTTTGTCATATTTTCTCAAGACTGACTACTCAGAAGGGAATCCATGATTGGTGATCTGAGTTTTCTTTTATAAAGCATTTCACCCAGATCTGAACCTGGGATTCCAGTCTTTTCCCCCTTTCACCCTCATTCACCTGGATTACGTATTACCTAACTGCAGCAAGAAGACATTCTCTTCTTCCCTAAAACACTGGTCATGGCTTCCTGCTTAGGAGCCGCCCACACTCCCTGAGCCAGCTGGAAGAGTTTTATGTATCCAGACAGAAGAACATGCTACTCCCATTTCTGCCTTTCTCTTCAGTGAGGCGTTCACCGAGTAGAAGGTACAAAGCCCTTTCCTATTGGCCTGGAAAATGCTCAGCCTCCAAGTACAGTATTTTTATAAGTAATTCAAATCTTTATCTAAACATTAAAAAAAAGCCAAATTATGTCCCCATGCCCTCAGGCCCCTGTCAATCCTGCCAGCTGTATCTCTGAAGGACTCTCTGATATGGTAGCAAGCCATAGCATAGCTTACAATTTCCCCTACTGGTTTTTACTATCCATGCACCAGAGCTTTTTAAATCACAAAGAAAACAGGCACTATAGACAAATACATTTACTCTTCTGTTACATCATGACACTCCATCCAAATGTCTAGAAGTCACTGCAAACTGCTTAACTAAACAGGAAATTTAAAAACTGGAGCTGTCATACAAGGAATTTTTGAAGTAATGCTTTATTTCGGGGGTGCTGTCATCAGCAGTGCATATGGACAGAAAAGACAAACACAGCAGAAGAGCTTTTGTGTACATAACACATACACCTGAGTACTGAGCAGTTTACTGCTGATCTGTAAATAGAATAGGATCCTTGGGAATCTAACTGAGGGATTTTAGGATACAAACTCTATGTGTTCATCTCTGCAGAAGCCTATAAATCTGTACCAAAATTAAAATGTGCAGTTTTAAAATAGCTGTGACTTTATACCAACCTCAGACTGCGGGAGGAAAAGAGCTGAAAAGTGTCATTTGTTTAGCTGAATCAGCCAAGATGAGAGAAATGTTCAAATTTACTCTAGGTGTGTCTAGACAGAGATTTATTTATTTATTTTGTGTCCAAGTCCTTTACACACTTCTGTGTATTTCTGATCTACTTCTTAAATAAATACTTGGCTTGCATTTGTCTTAAAAATTGTTTAGATTAAGGGTGATTTAAATTGAGGTGCCATCCACTTAAAACACATAGTAACCTGTAACATACAGACTTGACCATTCATACAGAGCTCACTTTTCTCCTGCACTTATCCAGGCTTAAAGCATCCTCACCATGACAGCCTACAAAATTCCATTCAAGCAAACTCAGACTGTCCAATGTCTCCTTGACATAAACAAGATTCTGGTATGTTTTGTGATGCTGTATATTGTTTTATTATGAAACCCATTCCAGGGAAGTCCCTGGGATACAAAAATGCCCACGGAAGTCTCAGTATGTTCCTTAAAAATGACAGACCCTTAAAAAAGACAGACTCTTAAGGGAGCAAAAAGAGAGAAAGCAAAAGAGAGTAGGAAAAGAAGGCAAAAGTACCCAGTAGGACAGCCAAATAAAAAGATTGTTTTAATATCAAACCCGTATCTACCACACAAAGTTTTAGCTGCACTCTCATACACTTATCCTACCAACACCAGTGGAAATACAGATTGGTGATTACCCAAGGGCACTACCATTTGCCAGTAAAATTGCTATTGCATTTATTCAATCTTTTGGATATACTCCACGGAGTTTGCAAAATTTTACATTTTGTAGCTACCAAGGTCACAGTAACATGGGCTTTCTTTTGCAATCCATGAGAAGAATCCGAAAGACAACACTCATCATGCAGAGAGTATTGCAATGATAACCCACAGAGCCACCATCAGGGCTGCTTGCTGTGGCTTATGGCAAAGACCCTGGAGAAAAGTCTTCCAAATCATGCTTGTACACTGAAGCATGTAGAAGTCATATTGCTGGTGATGTAAGAACATAGTACATACAGATTTGGCAGATTCCTGACCTCTACAGTTTTTGACAGTCTCCCAAATATAAGACTGAGAATGTCAGACTGACCCTATCTGGCAAGAAAATCTGGTTTTATTGAACTCTGGTTCAAATCAGATTCATTAGTATAAGAAAAAAATACTGGTTTTGTAGTATTAATGTAATATTTGCATTTATATATAAGTAGAAAATTTAAATTACTGCATGAATATGGAGAGTCAGAAAAGTTCACACACCATAACAAGAAAAAATAAAACTAAATTGGTGGAGTTTGTATATGGCAGTATTTCTTACCTGTCAATGCTTCAAATCAAATGAGAGGAAAAATAAAGTTTTGAGCATGTAATAAAGTTCTGCATTCATTTTTTGGCCTGTATCACTTATTTCAAATGGTAAAATGAAGCTTTTGACTCTCCTTTTAGAATCAGAGAGAGAGTTGCTCAGAGCATTGACTCTCCTTTTTGAATCAGAAAAACTAGCAGCAGCTTAATACTATTGCGAATATATAGAATATGTCGAATATGTCGAAATAAATATTGTGATTGGGTGAATATGTGAATAACATCGTGAATATGGGCCAAGACTGAATCTTTAAAAGTTTGCAATGGAGACCTTAAGTGATATTCCTAAAATACTCGTTCTTTTTTTCTCTCATTTTCTGACATCATTTCTGAGTCAGAGACAGAGCGGGTGGAGGATAACTCTACCCAGGCCATTTGACCAGGCAAGAAGCCCAAGAAAAGTATTTTTTCCACATAACATTAATAAGCAGTAAAATCCTAAAGTTATTTTGCAAGACTTCAATTAGTATTTGAACTTACTGTATAAATTACATAGTTGTTTCTCAAGGCCCTTATAGCATTGAATCCCCTTCTAAATTTCACGGATTTGGGGTTTTAGGTTTGACCCAATATATATTTTTATTTCAAATTTTTGTTCTGTATATCCTTTGGCTTCACCATGGGTGTTAAAAATGCTATACAGTTTCTACATGGAGATCACCTAGGTGATGACAACATGCACTTTTTGCTTTTAGCTCAACCAAAATGCAAGTGATTGGGTTAGTATTAAGACAGATTTACCCTGTTAAAACTCTTGCAGATTTGTTCCTCTCCCCACCCTACATGGTACAACCTGCACATCAGTGTCTTTCCACAGGCAAAGGCCAGAACTTGAATTCACAGCTCACCTGTACCCAGCTGTAATATTTTCTAGTGAGGTAGTTCTGATATCATACAATCAGCTAAAAAAAAAGCTATTTATCTTGAAGGATGGGGTTGACTACACTTACCATCTCTGCTACCCTACCATCAGGCTACATAATTTATTCTAAAAAAACCCCACCTCTAGAAAACAATTTTACAGCAAGAGCAGACTACAAGCAAACACCTGATGCTTCAATGCACAAACTGCAGAGGAAGAAGACCCTGCTGACCACAGTGCCCTTCCTTCCTCAGGGTAAATCCTTCCAGAACCCAGCTTTACTCAAATTGCTTAACAGCCTCTCTCAGCCAGTTTTATCTGCATTTGGATTCAGGTTCAACCAGAAGACCACGATGCTCATGCAAGTTTTACCAAGAGCTGAGACTGCCATCAAAAGAGACTTCAAGATAGCAACAAGTCTGAATCTGCAATGGACATTTATATTTTGCACTGCAAATAAAATATCCTATCAGGCCTTTGCAATATAAACAAAATTTGGTGTATTGTAACAGGCATTACTGCACATTTTTTTCAAATGAAAAACATGAAGAGAATAAAACTGTATGTCTTACTTTCGACGGAACATTTCTGCAAATATGCAGCCAACACTCCAAAGATCAACTGCTGTTGCATAACTGGACTGAAGCAAGACTTCAGGAGCTCTATACCACAAAGTAACAACCTGCAAAACAAAAAGGAACAGAAAAGAGAGTGCTTAGCTGCAGAATTACAACTTTCTAAGTGCTCTATGTAAAACTTCCACTTAGTTTAATCTATATTGTAAAAACTCAAGATATTAGGCCAATTGGTTTAGCCAGAACAGAGAAAACTGCATGGAAAATCCCAGTACCCACAGCTGCAGTGATGATGACTCAGGATATGAGAACATTTCTGGTCAAGAACATTGCAATTCGGGGTACACCAAAACTACAGTTTCAGAGCTCATGCATTGGCATGACAATCACATTACCACAACACACTATCAGCAGCTCTTTGAAGCTTTTGCAGTTTATACAGCCCAAACACTTTCCAGTGGAGATATGGAGTCTCCATAAGGCTAACGTTAGTCAATTGAACAAGGTGTTTTTTCTTAACTTTTGTGGATGTAGATGTAGTCACCAGAGCCAAAGTAGGAAAAAAACCAAACCAGGGTTTGTGGGTTTACCCATAGGACAAATCAGAATCTGTAGCAGGTCTGTTCTCAGCCCTTTATAGTTTATGTACTATTTTCTATAAGAGAAATTGGTTTAATTCAAGTGCATGGGCGAATTATGGTAAACATGTTTCACTTGCCTCAAAAGTTGTCTCAGAAGAAACTGAAGAAAATGAAACTTTTTTTTTAATCAGTTGCATACAGATTAAGTCAAACTCTTCTGAAAGCTGGCCCTTACCAAAGGCATCAGTTCTGTCTACTGGGGTTTTCTTAGACACAAAGGAACCCAAACTGTCAGTTTTTAACTGAGCAACACAGCACAAGGGTTCCGGGCAGATTCCTGACCTTTACAGCTGTGTGACTGTCTCTGTCCATGTGCTGCTGGTCAGACCAGCAGCAACTCCTGGTTGTTCTTCTACAGTAACACTGTATGTTCAAGTGACACGCTTCTTCCCACAGACATATGCAATGTAAAGTGCCTGCTTTTAGCCTGTTCTTGTTCTGGTGGTTGTATCACAACACGTTGTAGGGACTCAGTGGAAATTTTACTGGCACTGCTCCATCAATGTACTTTCACAAGTCTTGCTCACTGGACCCACAACAGAGATGGAACAGTTTATATTTATCCTTTTGTATCCCACAAGTAGACCAAATACAGATGAGACTGACTGTCTCTTCAGGATATTTGCAGAAGAATGCAAGGAGCTTCTGCAGAGTCCTGTGTGAGCTACTATCTTGCTAGAATACAATCTCAGAACCACAGGAGTATTCCTCCTGAATACAGTTAAAATCCAGCCATAACATATGACCATCAGCTAAGTGCCAATATTTTCTTACTCTGTGTTATAATTTAAACCTCTGACTATTAATATGGGGGCTGGCAGGGCCTCTACAACTACTGGTTTTTTCTTCAACAAATATGAAAAAGGGAGATGTAATATTCAGGAGGAGCATGAACCAAACTAAACCTCTGGAAAAAAATAGGATAGAAAAAAAGAAAAATATAAGAATGAAAATAAATTTTAAAATTATGTTAACTAGGATAGTGAGTTCTGAATTTCATGACCAAAACAAAGAAATGTGTGAGAATAGTGGGGTTTTTTTAATGATAATAATGTAATTGTCTTCTAAAGAAAAATAACAATGGAAGTAATCAGCCGAATTTGCTGGTCAAAGCCAGATGAAACAAAAGCAAATACAACATTTATTACAATCGTTAAATGCCCTGACAGCCTTTGGAACCACTGAATGGCTAATGAAGGGAGGTTCACGGATATTTGCAAGAGTGGTCATATTTGCTAACTGTTCTTTTAAACACTTTGATGTTTCTTTATAAAATTTGTTGATGAAACAGTTCAATACCACAGTACAAAGTACTGTGCTGGCAAGCTACATTTCCAGATACCGATCCACAGAAACAGATTCCTGTGTGGAAGCTGGGCTTTACTTAGCTCCATTTGTCTTGTTCCTGATTTGCTACCATACCAGTGATGCTTTTATGAAACACTTCTCTCTACAAAAACCAGAGCTGTTTCTTCAGACATTCACTCCAAGGAAAGAAGACAAATATATCTGTAGGTCAGGGATTCTCTCTGGAGAATCAGATATAATTCCCTGTCTGAATCAGATATAATTCCTCCTAAAACATGTTATTTTTTCTAATGCAGATATATCTCTCAAACTGAACTATGCTTTTATTCTCACAGTACATTTGTGGAAAAGCTTACTGAGGTGATACTGCTTTGAGAAATTAGATATAACAATTTCAACCCATTACTGTTTGTGAATGGCTGGGTGTAGTGTCAGGAGGAAGAGCTGTGTGGTCTCTGATCTGTGGGAATACCACCAAACCTCATGATTCCTCGTTTAAGGTCCACATGGCTCTTCTCACACAGAGATAAGATGATTGATAATAAGAATGATTTATTTTCCCCAATCCCACAAGCTCTACAGCATTAAGGCTCTGCACTCTCACAGGCAAAAAACCAAGGGATGCATGGCTGTGGACCATATGCCCAAACTGAAGTCCCTTCCAGACGAGTGTGGACAGGACACTGCTCCCCTCCCGAGGGATGCACCACAGTCCTGCCGTGCGTGTCCCGGGGCAGAGCGCTGCTTTCAGAGGGCTGAGCAAGTGTGCAGCACCGCGGCTGCCTCCCCCATGAGACCCCTCACTGCCAAGTTCCCAAGCATCTGCACCCTGCTATGCTCCATCCATGCATACACAGGGCACTGGGAGATTTTACTAGGATAATTTGGGAAGTTAAACCTGTAAAATGTAAGATTTTCAAAAGACTAACAGTTAAATTTCAGCTAATGCCAGACTGCACTCTAGTCAGACGAGAAGGAATCTGTGTAGAGCTGTTTTGATATGCTCTGTCATTAATGTGCCACTATGAAAGTCATCAAATAACCTTTATGGTTTGTAACACGCAAGTCTGTGTTTCAAAATGTGAATCTGAAAGGGATCAAAATGTACTAAATGTCAGTTCACATACAAGTAATGCCACAAAAGGATGACTCCTTTTGTGGTCAGGGTCTTCTCCTGAAAAGCACAGGATGATGAGTATGATGCAGTGGTTTTGACAGTTTCACACTCTCTCTTACCATAGAAACCAAAAAAATATTTGTGGACATTCCATTAACATTTGCAGAGAAGTAGAAATGAAAATTATTCTGAACACAGGATATGGTGAGGCTGAACAAGCAGGTCATCACTTCCTCTTTAGCATAGTTCTGAGTGAAAAAACGCTTTGCTTAGGTAAGTCACACTACCAAGGAAACAAGGCCTCCCTGAGCGACAGGGCACTTAACAGAGCTGCTTGATTAAGTCCTATTTTTAGGATGAAAAAAGCATCAGTACCTACATCCGGACATCTCACTTAAATTCTGTCTCTTCTGAAAATCTGGCACAAATTAAATGCAGCACATCATGATTGCTGTGTACGAAAAGGATTCATGATCATGTGCTGATGGAGATCCTAAATTGTGCAAGACCCCAAAATACTTTGGAAGTTGTAGACTTTAGTGACCATGTTGCACTTCAGTCCTCTCTCCTAAGGAACTTCACTGCTTTCCCCTTGTTCTCCTCACCCTGGCTGCTCTCTTCAGCTCCTCTCTTACACCACCAGGTTTCTATCACGTCCCATAA
This sequence comes from Zonotrichia leucophrys gambelii, assembly GCF_028769735.1. Classification (NCBI taxonomy): domain Eukaryota; kingdom Metazoa; phylum Chordata; class Aves; order Passeriformes; family Passerellidae; genus Zonotrichia; species Zonotrichia leucophrys. The sequence continues at coordinate 24,491,374 of NC_088171.1, forward strand.
CTTCCTGGCTTCTCTCTGCTGCCTTCCTGTCACACACACCAGTGGTCCCCTGACAGCATCACCCAACATACCTAATTCCCTGCTGCTCCTGTGAACCCAGGTGAACACAGTCTGCTGCCTTACTCCCATGGGCTCTGCTTTCCCTCACATTCCTCATCAGCTCCTCTGCACCTCCAAGTTCCCCCAAATTTCACACCCTGTCCTCTCTTCTTCCAACTCCCTCCAAATGCTACTCGGCAAAATTATTTCCTTTTCCTCCTTTAGCTTCTTAGCTACAGAAATCTGTCCTGAAGATACCCTGAAACATTTGTATTTAATAGATCCAGCTACATATGAAAAGACTGAGAAGATGCACACACTGGAAGAAGTAAGTACTAAATAAGTTCCTTTTCCAGTGCACGTTCTATGTTTCTACTATCCAGATAAGATTGGATGGTATCAGGTAAGAAGCAGCTGCAGATCACTACTTCCAGCTATTTTAAAGTTAATAAATTTAGGCAGCACTTCATGATGAAAATAAATGATGTGTATTGGAGAGGCAGTAGAGAGGAAAAGAACATCTGCAAAAGTCTAATGAGGCTGTGTCTGACTCTCTGAAGAAGGAAATGTGGTCAGCGAGAAGCAAGGGCAGAGCTGCAGTTAGAGTCAGGGGAAGAAAGAGAACTTCATTTGAAATAAAGCTTTCTGCCTTTCAGCCACCTGACAGATGTGGCTATCAGGCACCACCTAACCCAAGGAGTTTCAATCCTTCATCTCATGCTACTTGTTTCTGATGAAAAATCAAATTAGTGGGAAGTGTCTACTCACTGGCAACACAACAGAAGGTCTAGGCATTGTGTCAGCGTCATATAGTTTCCATTTACTTTACAGAACAAATTTTCATTTTTTTTCATTAAGCATAACTGCTTAATTTAAATGGATCTGCACAATATACAGCCCTTTCCAAATATAGTTGCTGTCTGAATAGCATTCAGTTATAAAAAGACAAAGACAAACAGTGGTTTAGGGATGGGGTTGAGTAACACAGACACAAAGGACTACATTTCAGTTTGCCACAGACTTTAAGTACAGACCAATGCCCAGTTGCACAGCTACACGAACAAAGCAGGGATCAGACTGTAACACAGCAGCTATGTCTGTGCTAGGAAATTAAATGGGACAGGAAATGTTCCTTTGGCACCGAGACCAAAAAGTACAGAGTGGCCTATGTCCATATTATTAAATTCTCAGCCTCCCAAAAAAGGTGACCGCATGCAAACTGCTTATTGGGAATGGTCTTCGGTCCATGCTTAGCTGCCAGCGCCTAGGAACTGTCTGGGGAAGGGCTGGTTGGAATAACTCATGCCAGGAACCATTCTAATAATTTAACAGTATAGACAATTGAGCTCCAGTACCCACGAATGTTTTCTGGCACTGTTTAATCTACCAGCCAGTGAGTCACACTGTGGCCCCGGGTCTTCCTTTCACTCCAGAAAGAAGGCATTTTGCTATGCTTCCCTCATCTCCTCTGATTCAGAGGTGGCTCCACAAGAGTGATGGGGTGGGGGAGGCATGGCCTACTCCTCATCTCACCCAGCAGCTGGTCTTACTTTATCCTAAATGTGTTGCACAGGTCAGATGAACACACACTGCATTTGATTGCCATCCATGGGGAGAATGTGACTGGCCCATATGTAGGCATCTTCCTTTTAGATATCCAAAGCCGGATGAGACTAATTCTATACTAATTAGTTCTGAAGGGGCTTGGAAGAAGCCTGTAAAACCTTTTAAAACACTAACTTTCACGGAAATCATGCCACAAAAGAAATTAGCAGGATGCTTAAATTCACATCAAGTATCTTTGAATCCAAGTAAAATTATTTCTGTAAATATTTTGCTTTTGTGATTGTGGTTTCTTCTCTGCTCTTTCTGTACTGATTTTGTTAATTATATTGACCATTAGATACTGGTTCATTTTGCTACTTAAAGTATTTAAATCTCATGAAAGATTACTTGCAAATTTGTTTTTTAACGTTCCCTACAATAGCTCTTAAACTCAGTTTAAGAACTTAGTTTTTTTGTTCAGTTCCCACTAACTAACAAGGCTTTCACATGATCTTCAGGACACCTTTTTGACTGTTTTAAATTTATTTTTGTCCTTTCTCTTTGAGCAAAATGAGGGAACGTACTACAGAATATACGGTACAGTATGCAGAGTCAAGTTCTTCAGCGTAGCTTCATGGTCTTCCAATTTCACAAAAATTCTTCTGCTGTTCACAAGGATTGAAAGTAAAATATTAGCAAATTCACTATGAACCTGCTACTTCATGGCTTATTCTTTAGGTCTGAGACTGTAAAACAACTTGAAGAATTTTCTTGAAGCTTTGTAAAAAATGTCTTAGCTTTATGACTAAGCTTGACACATTTGCCACAGACTAGCTGGAGAGGACAGAATTACAGACAAGCATATTGACTGAAGCCTGGCTTCAATCCCTACTGCAGAGAGAGGCTGTCTCTGCCTAATCCACCTCCCTCTCACTTGGTAGAAACACAGTTGAAAAGACTCCACAGAGACTGAAAAGAAGAAATGGAATTTCTGAACTGAATATGCTAAAATGGCTCGCTGGTCTAACAGTGTAACATTGCTTAAAATGAAGTCAATGTAACATTAAAAACTGCTTCGGAAAAGAAAGCATTTGTTTAATAACATTTCATTGTCTTCAGTTTGGAGTATGGACCAACAGCCAGGACTGAGCAGGGCAGAAATGGCAATCCAGAGGGCTGGTGACACTAGGTTGTGACATGATGGCATTTCTGCAGGATCATGGGCCCTGCACTTGTCCTGAGTGCTGCTCTGAGTCCTCCAGACAGCCCAAGGTGGCCCCACTTTCCAATCCTCTGGTGTAACAGATCCACCATCACCCCCTCACCATGCCCTGCTCTGCTCCAGCAATGATGATATTCCCCACCTCCTCTTCCATGCCCCCTAGGAACACTCCAAAGACCTCTGGAAGTGCATCACACCTACCCCACATAGGGAAATGATTTTGTGTGTGGTTTTGTGCGTGTGAGTCCTGGGAAATAAGGGAGGAGGTAGTGTGGGGTGTGCTGGAGGCAGGAGCAAGGGAAAAAGAGGTGAGGAAGGGAGGAGCGACAATGCCTCATTCCACTCTGCAGCACCATGCACAACATGCACCGTGCTCTTCTCCAGCAGAGACAGAGAACACGTTCAAAACTCACCTTGTGAACACCTTGTGGTACACTTACCACAGGTGTAATGAGGACAAGATAGGGGATTTTAGCATGTGCTGAATTTTAGCCTTTGTATAGTGGTTGATTTTTCAGCTCTGGTTTGGAACAAGGGTGTGTCTCCTTCACTTGCAGGCAACTGCCTGACTGTTTTCCTATCATTATCCTTAGAGCATTCACTGAGCATTCTGCATTTATAAAGCACATCTAGACCTCTCTTTAACCTATCTCTGAAGACCTATTATTACTGCTAACTGTGATAGAGAAGGCAGTAATTGCTACATTATATGATGTAATTTAGTTTCCAGGGATAGTACCTGCCTGAACAATTACATTTGCTTAATATCTCTTTTGAGTAGTGGTTCTTCCATTGTTGTTTAACTGCTTTCAGTTCCATCACAGAGACAGGTACGACTGGAGAGAATGTTTCTTTCTTAGAGAAAGATGACCATAGTTTGTCTGTTTATAGAAACATTAAAATAGTTTCCCTTTTAAAGTAAGTGTGTATCAAACTACTCTAGTGGCATTTAAAAAGCACTTCACTTCTTGACAAAAGATTTAGCATGCAAAATGTGAAATCCTTTCTAGTGCTCTGGGTCTGACGAAGTGCACATGGTAATACCAATTTTGTCTCTTTATTCACATTTATCTCCATTTTGGGCACAAACTTGATTAATTGCTTTATGAAAACCAGAATGAATGTTGTTGTCATTCCAGGAGTTAGATCATCAAGCAAAAGATTATTTATTCACAGAAGACACATATCCCAATCACATGTACCACCCACTATCAAGTTGCTGGTTTAGAATGGGATCTCCTGGTTTTGATGCAAAAAAAATTGTGATTTGAAGGAAACTGTAAGATATCATGACAAATAAAGAAGCCATTCATTTCTTAGATGTTCTACACACAAAGCTAACCAGAATTTTCCCTTTTTAATTTCTAGGAAGAACCACATCACCCAGTGTGACAGTGCTGCTGAAGAGCATTTCTAGGTACATCCGTTGTCAGGAGTCACGAACGTGTGTGCGTGTGTGTCTGCACATCATGTGCCTTGCTGAAGATACTTTACCTACATTCAGTGGTTTTACCTTAAAAGTCTCTGTGCACTAAACATCTGTGTGGAACGGCTACTAGAAAGGAAACCTGGCTCTTAACATGAGGTAATATTTCAACCACTAGTGATTCAGACCTTACCTCAAAATTCATACAAGGAAATATATTTCTTCTAAGCAGAGTATTTCACAGTATTCTCTACAGAGACAATATAGAGAACATTTCTGAAAGACTACCTGAGACTTCAGGTGAAAAGTGTTTTATCTTTAGACAAAAAGAAAGGAGCAAAATAGTATCAGCAACACTACTCTACTTCATCCAGATCCCGTGAAAGTCAGACTTGCCAGGCCTTGTTGTGTATTGAAATCAAAACCGTAACTCTCTATTTTCTGAGCTGCAGTGCAGCCTTCTATGGAATACGGGACAACTCAATTTTTTACAGAAATGGTCAGCTTTGCATGCAATGAGACTTGTGCTTATATTGCAATGTATTGACAGATAGAGATACTTAACACTGAGAGTGACAGACTTTAAATAGAAGTAGCCATTCTTCAATCACGATTCAAGACTCCAAATCAAATCTGTAGACTGAAACAGCAAATTCTAATGATCTATCTCAGAACTAAAAAGACCCACAAAGGCAGACAGAAATAAACATCACCGTATTCTTACACAGATCAAGTCAAACACCTACTGTAAGGAAGAAGACATTTCCTATCACAATTCCAAATGAAACTAAAGATAAAAAACCCTAAAAAAATCTAAAAGGTGTCAGCCTGTGACTGTGCCTTGGAATACAGACCTTGTTCTGGGTCTGGCTGCAGCAATTTGGCATACCTCCACTTGCTCAGTCACCTGTTGGCATTAGCTAGCTCAGGGAACAGTCCTAACTTCTACAAGTACATCTTGGGCTTTGTTACAGTTGCTTTGCTCTCCTGTACATCTTTAAGCCACAAAATCAATTCATCTAGCATCCTGCATACTCCCATTGGATGGTATCCACCTCTTTTACAGACTCTCACACCACTCACTGATGCCCCATCCCTGGGAGCAGGAGAACACACAGCTCTAACCTGTGCCAAGGACCAAACTGTGGTTGTCTCCATGCCAAGATCCCCCAAAGCTGCCCTTGTGACTGCCTGGCCTTTTCTTGAGTTCACCAGTCTAGAGAATCTGAGCCTTACCACCTACAGCTGGACTTGATAATGATGACCAGCTTTTCACTGCTACCAGAAAACCAGAGTCTGGACGACAGAAAAAAGCATTCCCACTTCCTGGGGTGCTGTGTTGGACTCCAGTGCCAAACAGAAAAAGCCTAAATGAAGCAAAACCACAAAGGCCACCACAGCCCTCTCTCCCACAGAACCCTGGCCCACTTCTGCCAAGCCATCTTGAACAAAAGGAGGAGATGCAAAGAGAAACCACAAAGAACGGATTAAATTGGGCCAGTTCTCCAGGTGAGAGGCTTTACCATGGGCAGCTTGGGAGTCTAGATAGCAGAAAGTTGGTGCAAACAAATTCTACAAGATACTATTTTCATTCCGTTGAGAATGAAACCTAGAAACTATTGTTGTGTCTGAAGGCAAAGTACCAATTTCACTGAGAGCCTGATATAGTAGATAAAAGGCTGGTGGAGCAACATTGTCAGGGATGGTCATGTGAAGCAATAGCTTAAGAGTAAAAACTCCCAGGGTTTGGGAGTTTTTAATAACCCAGGGTGGCAAACTAGTCAGCTTCCCTGCAGTAGAAGCTTCACTTGAGATGTACCTGACTTCCCTACGTGTAGAGTTCAACTGGCTCATCATCATGACAACCATCAGAGAGCTGGGCTTCCTACCTATGGCATAAAGCAACTCTGAACACTGCAAATCTGTTCCACATTTGAAGCTGAATGCAGGAGATTTTACTAGGGCCTTACACAAATGTATGGCTTTAAACTGAAGTAAACAAAATTGTATATTATACCACAGAGACGAAACTCCTATGAAACACCTTTCAAGAATTCCTTGAGATTATATTTGGGATACAAAACCCTCACGAAAAATCCTTCTTTCTAAAAAAAAAAAAAAAAAAGTGAAAAGAGATTTTTAAATACAAAGAAAGTAAGAAAAAGTTGAGCTTTCCAAATACAGATGCAATATATGCATAGGTTTATGCATTCATACATACTTACATATATGTTTACATACCACAGTTCATTAGAAATTAGTTAAGTCTTGAAATAAACATCACCAGGACAAAGACTTGTAACTTCCAGACAAAAGCAGTGACTGGAGAGAAAGGTCAAAAACAGTAAGCAGGGCCTTCAGGCTGTCTGAATCTCACATTTAAGTAGCTTTGTGAGCTTAAGACTAATAAAATGCCAGGCACAAGCCACTGAAGTTCTGAAGCTCTTTGTAGGCATCATTAGTTATCAAATTCTTCTTCTTACTCTGAAAGCATCTGCAGGTCTTACATGTAGATGGTCACACACATCAGAAAGACCTGTGCTGCAGAAACAAGCAGCTGTGTTTGAGCTAAAGCACTACTGTTAGCGATGCACTTTTGGTAGACAGATATCCTGGGTAAATGGAAGTTTTCAAAAGAAGTCCACATGGAGCCCTACCTGGTGAAGCCAGTAACCAAGAATGGTGGTAGAAGCAATACATGTTTGCATCTACATGAACATCTTGTGCAAATGTTATTAGGTTAATCTCAAAGTGGAAACTCAGCCCAAGGGTATTTAACTGGTACCTCCTACACCCAAGCACATTCTTTGACCACTAGGCTAGGGGCTTTCTGGGTGACAGCTCTTTCCTTGCCTTTGCTGAAGCCAAATCACTATTCTGCCAGGAGTATATGAGTCATGGGGCAAGACTGTGTCTGAAAGCAGCTGAATGCTTAAGAACAATCAGCTGGAAGGGGCAAGGAGCCGAGTTTGTGGATACTGCTCTGGAATGTGTATGCATTTTACATTAGACCATCACTGGATAAAAATAAAAGCAGGCATTAATTACATTAACCAGGCTGGATTCTACTTTGTATCTAGACAGACTGTATTCCACCTCTCTGCTTCTAATGGATGGAACTCACAAAAATTCTAGAAGACAGCATTCAGCTTTCATCTGTGAAGAAAGAAGAAACATCTCCTCCCTAGGTACTTGATACACTATTCAGTAGCCAAAACTAGGGTTCAGAGCACTAAGTAAAGCCCAAGATTTTGAAAGAAACCAAAAGAAAATTTCTTTAACTTATAAATGTTATAGGACTTTCTGAACTGATATTAACTATCTGAAGATTTAGCAGAAAACCAGAATGTTACAGTTGGTCCAATACTAGACCTTCACAAACATTACTTCCCAATTTTAACATTAAAGATTGCATGATTATGTTATTTTCAAGAAGCCACATTCTAAGGAAAATTATTTATAGATAACATATTGTGGTAGCTGGATAAACAAGATCTGAATTAGTCTAGATCACTGAAGACTCTACTCCAGAGTGGTGACAGACTTATAAAAATATAAAATGTTTTATTTGTGAAAATAATGTTGTAGATCAGACTTCTACAGATAATACTCTCAAAACTGATACAAAGCATCAATTATTTAAGCCAAAGAGATAACAGCTTAAGACAATACAAACAAAAATGTTCAAGGTAATGAGTGCTTTCATGTTACAAGTTCTCAAGTCTGAGGGCACTGCATCAAGCTAAAGGACAATAAGATAAGAGCAATATTGCTAGTTACTAACAAATAGCAGATAAAAGACCTCTTCTGGATTCTGATTAAGTGACAGCATTCTACACATTCCTGTGAGTTGAGAAAGTTTGCCTGAGAACAGCAGCTATGTTACATGTGAAGCACCACTAAACAAGCGTATCTCTATGTTTTCAAATTCCAGCGTGAGTAATGGCTCTTTCTCCCATCCCTTTAACTTGAACAGAAGCTCCCTCTCTCCTTCTGGACACGCAGGAATAACTTGCCGTGCTTCAGTTTCCATTAAGACACATAAATGTATATGCTGCAAATAAAGAGGAGTTCTGTAGGACGCCGTGGCTGCGAGCCAATGTTTACAATCCCCTGGGTGGGAAATGACGGGTGAAAGGCTCTCCATGGCAGGCTGGAGGAGTCTTTGCTCTTGCCGACAATGACCTTCTGCCTCAATTTTCAAAGTAGCTCCCCTGTTAACTCCTTGAACACTGTGTGCAGAGAGGCCTCAGAGAGGAAACACTTTCCCTCAGAGCCCAAATCCACTTTGAGGCATCTGTTTGACAGACCCCAATTTCAGCAGTGGTTAAGGGAACGTGGACTAAAATGTGTACCCTGCATCTGCTGTTGGAGTGTGGCACTGAGATGCAATTTTAGTAGTCCAGAATTGGGCTTAGCTGTGTTCTGCATGATACAAACTGAATGCTCTCAGCTTCAGGGAAAGTACATCAATTTACAGACACAGGGGTTTCCCAAACACTGAGCATAATGAGTCTCCAAGAGAGAAGGAAAAATCCAATTTATAGATATATGTTTTAATTCTCTCTGGCCAGTCAGTAGCAATGTTGTTTGCTGGTAGTGGCAATACCTTCTCTTGGGGTGTCATTGAAAGAGGAATGATGCTAAAAAATAGAAGACAGACTGAACCACAGACTGCCATTGTGTGCAGTAAAGACACGCAACAGAGCACTCACAGTGGAAAGGAGATGTACTGCTTTTAAAGGTTTGCCCCTCTCCTGCCTGACAATGTAAAATACAATATTTAGGAGATCTCCTTTTGTGTCACATCCTTTTTGCTGCTCTATAAATCACTCACAGCTCCTAACAGTTCAGGAAGAGTCCTTATGAAAAAAGATAAAAATGGACTTACAAAAAAGACCTCCTAAAATGCTTATTGCAATATATACCCATCTTTGAAAATAAGAGAAGAAATCCAATGGAAACTAATTTTCAAGCGCTAGTGTAGATGCTTTAACGGTCTCAGAGATGGAGTCAGGTGCTGTTGTGAAAACATCAGCCTTACTACCAATTAACCTTGGAATGTTTTCCCGTCTTTGTCACTTGTCTAAGTCTTTTCCCCACAAAGATCCATTCTCAGAAACAATCACTGCATGTGAAAAATTCTCTACATATTCCCTGAAAGGGAATAAGAGTGCTTGCCATCTCCAGAAGACATTCACAGTGTTAAAAGCCACATAGAGAGAGCAACATCTATCCTCTCCTTGAACTTTTAGAGGAAGTCCTGTAAATAACATCCTCATGTGGTCAGGAAATACTTGTGCAACATCCATGTGTGGCCCCATGGATGCTGAGGAGGAGAGAAGAGAAGCAGCACCAGAAGCCAGAGCTTCTGCAGAGCCATCAGAGTACCAGCAACTCTGAGACTGACACAGGTCAGCAGCCTCTAAAGCTGTTGCACTGTCTAAGGTTCTAAACTTAGAGAGGAACAGACAAGCTGGTAGGACCATAGCTGTTCTTCTGAGGCAAAAAACATTTTGCATGAGAAGGGTAATGTTAGGCTGTGTCAAAAAACACAACTGGGCATCTCCAAAAGCTCCAAATACGCACATAATTCCCAGAGATTTCAGTCAATGCTCTGGGTGCTTAGAGGAAGACATCTGCAGGCAGTGAAATCATTGATATTTAGAGCTATGCTTGTTTTTAATTGTTAGTACTTTAGAAAGTAGTCTTAAAAACAAAAAAATAGAAATACTCTATGTTTTCTAAAGAGTATATAATTGCAGCTAATAAATACTATTTTTTTTCAAGGAAAATTGCATCCTGCAAGGAAAAGAATTTTTGATAATATCAAACAAAGAACTTATTTAGATTGGAATATTTTTCTTTTCTGTTAATATGAGGTTTTGTTACCGATATTTAAAATCATTAATGATCCTCGGATCGGAAACTAAGTGTTTCCAAGAGCTACCAGTATTGTTGTTTTTAGAAGGATACACTCAGGCCGAATTTAGAGCAAGTTAGTTTTTGTAATATGAAGCTTTTACAAAACATGGGTCTAAATGACCCCTCCTTAAGCTTTTCTATTTACAAAGCATCTTTAAACACCAGATAAACTTTGTTTTGTTTGGGGCTACTGCATGAAAATCTGAAAATGAAACTTCTTTGAAAAGAAGTAGGAACAAGACCAAAATAACCCATGAGCACAATCCAGGAGAAGGAAAACAGAAGCGAACAGCACAACTAATAAAAAATAGAATGGATTTTTAGTTACAGCAAAGGTGGTATTTGGATCAATAAAAGAGAATTTTAGTACTTCTGAACAACTGAAGTGTTAGTCCAGCACGGTGCCTTGAAATCACTTATGTGGAGACTAACATTTCTTAATACAAGTCTGCATGTAATCTTCAGGCTGAAAAACAACATAGAGGGCTGGAGATGATCTCTCTGAACCATTCTGCCATTCCCACATGTAGGGCCTGGGATTCACAACAGTTGACTGGGAAATGGTGTACACAAGAATGCTATCTGTGTGTTGTATCTCACATGTCAGGCACAAGTGTAATTTTAATCAATTACATCTCAGGCAAGTACAAAATAGATTACATACCACTCCCATAATAAGTGATCTTAAAGTCAACTTATTCTTCAAAGTTTGAAAGACTTTCATTGTCCTTGACTGCAGACAGAAAGAACCAGTGTACTTATGAGAAATGAAGCCTAGTCTAATTAATCTAACTTCCTGTGAAGTTTTAAGTATTTTGTAATGAGTAGCAGCTCAGTACATGCAAATATATGATTTTTTATTTTTATGAGGAAAAAAAGGCAAATCTGTAATTTGGAAGGTGATTTTCAGTACATTTATGTTGCTAAGCATGGGCCTGCTCTTGAACTCCGCTAACTTGGGGGACTTAAGAGAGTCTCATGCCAGTGATCAGGGGCAAGCTGTGCTTATCTCTCCCATAGATCTGACCCTTTTTATTCATCTACTGCTTCCATACCCCTTTGACAGCTTGTTTCCAACTGACATCCCTAACTGTGAATAAATTACATATACAGATTTTACTAGGGACCGTAAAGTGTGGCGGGTCTTTAAAGAGAGCAACAATCTTTTTCCACATGTGACAGGATACAATGGTTGGTTACAAGGGTATGAAGAAGGTATCCATGCACAGGAAACAGCACAATTATTAGTAAAAATCAAGTAATTTTGCATCAAGGGCCACTGGTCACTGGAAGACGATCCAAGTACATCTAAAAATGCTGTATAAATATATGAAAACTTAAGGTCATAATAATAACTTTAATAATAACAACGTATTTCTCATCAATTGAACCCGTTGTAGCTGCAAATACTGTACTGCCTAGTGCAGATGGTTCTCCTCTCCATACAAACTGACAGCCTTCACATCAACTTGCATCTTCTTTGGAGAGGTGGCCTAATGCCTGCAATCCGCTATGTACCAGTACAGCAAAATGACTTACGACATTGCATATAGTAAATCAGGAATATAAAACTTCCTTAAAAAGATGCCAACACCTAAACTGTTTATAAGGGCAAAGAAAATATAAAAATTATATCAAACCAGCATGTTTATGCAGCCTTCTGTTTTTATCCAAGTGTTAATGCTATACTGTGGGCTTTTCCCTAAACCAGATAACTGTAAGGACTGATTTCATTGATGAGTTTAAAAAGGCAGCATTCACTGCTACTGAGGGTCTCCTTCTTGCAGCTGTTGCTGTGATGGGTTGTATTTAATGAAATTTTCTCTCTCCACCCTCTGAAAACTTAACACCTATGATTTAACATATAAAACTCAGCTTCTGTTCAAACGCCTCAAAACAATAACAATGCATATGCATTGATGTAGTTTTATTTCTTGTAACAAAATCATTAGATTCATGAAGCAACAACTGAACTGCTCCATACACAGTATATAGTTAAAACTGCAGAACTGAAGCCAAAATATGCACAGCTAAAAGGAATGTTACAGGGGGGCCTCTCTTAGTGAACAAAGCAGGCTCAGTTTGGCTCTTTTTCCCTAGCGCTACCACATCCGCACATCGTTAGTTGGAAAATTCCAGATATATGCTGTAATTTTTTGTGCTTTTTTTTCCCAGTACACTTGAGGCTTTAGTGTCCAGATGCCATTTTCCCCCCCTTATCTGTCCCTGCTAGTTTGGGTCTTTGCCAGTTGTGGTCAACAATTAATACAGCAAAAGAAAAATACAGTACACTCCCTGGCAACTGGCAGAGGCTCACAGGAAATACCAAATAAAAACTTTATTATGTATTGTTTAACTATTTTGTTTGCCTGTGGGCCACCCTGTTGTTGGTGTAATTTAGAAAAGCAAGCTCCATCTGGATGATCTGTGCGCAGGCTCATTGTTCCCAGAATCTGTCACGCACAATCACTGCTTCAGCCTGTGGCCCTCTGCAGAAAGAAGCAAAGGCATGGCAGCCCTCCAGCCTGCATTCCTTTTCATTAGACAACTTGTGACCAAATGTTAGAATAGAAGAGTAACCTTTTAATATTCATGTAATTAATTTACTTTCCCCTTTAATTATAAACCTTCACGTGAAAAGAAGAAAATAAAAAGACTTCCCTTCATGATTCTCCTCCCTCCCCCATCCTTTCTATCTGCTTTCTGGGACATGGAAGGTGCTGGTTTCATTACACATAGGTACCAGTACTTCTGTCTATTGGGAAATTTGCATGGCCAGACCATGTTGGCAGCCTTTTAGTTTATGTATTAATTGGCCTGGTACATGGAATAGATTCTGAATTATAATAAAATGGGAGAAATTAAATTCTTTCCTCTGTACACCCTTGCAGCATCTGCTTCCTTGTCTTAATCAGTGGGGTAATCCATTGAACACAAAGCCATTCTTCTGTATTTGAAAACACAATAGACATCTAATTGAAGTTCCCTTTCACAGTAAGGTCAGCATATGACTCAAAATACTGTGTCAGCTGGGATTTTGGCTGTGCAAGGTTAGGTGTATAGGCAGTGCTTTGTCAGCTCTGCTTTGCAGGAAAATGGCGGCATTTTTTATCTTAGGTTAGACCAATGTTGAACTGGCTACCATGATGCAAAAGTCTGCCCCTACAATTCAAAAAGTGCATTTGATTGCAAATGCATCTGATGCTTTAAGGTCTCATCATATGAGTTAATTTCAGCACACTGAACTGGGGCCCTAAATTCCACACGGGTAGTTCACCTTTTAGTTGCTACAGCCCCTTCAAAGGAATCCAACTGTAGTAGGTAATAATTTGAGTAAATGAAGCTAAGGTGGAAACTGCCTGCCTCCAAGGCAGCATTTAAGTTCTTACTGCCTGGTTTTGAGTGCAGTTTAAAAAGGTGATGAGGGCATTAAGGATTCACAGCCACTTGGCATATCAAAGGATGGGGGCCCAAACTCACTCAAGTATCCTGTATAAAATGCAATGGTTTCCATGGCAACTGAGGAACTGTTACTGAACTTCAGTCATTTTTCTTTTATTAAATAGGTATATCACCATGTTAGGTCTGCAAGTGATCCAACATATATGCTAGTGCTTTGATTAGTTCATGCATCAACCCATCATATGAACAGAAAGCACCACAAGAGATTTTCTGTTGTGGTCACTTTAGCAAAAAAATAATGCAACAAGTCAGAATGTTTTAGGCAAGGGCAAGGCTTAAAAGTGAAAAGTCCTTTACTTAGTAATAAAATAACACTTAATTGGGTTGGAACAATTCTGCCTGTTCAGTACCTTTAGTAGGGAATACAACAAAAAAGATGGCATTTTTCATATTAATTGCATATTCAGGGTATAATATTTCACATACTCACTATGAAAGAATTCCAGTTATGTGTCAAATTAAACTACTTGCATATAAAAAAGTAGCATCTTCTGTCCAGAAGGCAAAGCAGAAACTGGAAATAAAAGTGAATTCAAACACTCCTTGGCCTAAAGCAACAAGAAATTAAAAAAACCCAACCAAGTATAATGCAACAAAAAAATCATTGTCATTGTACTTAGTACGGCCTAATTTTTCCTGTCAATGCATTGACTGTCTTTTTATACTTCCTCAGTTTCTTTTTGCTCTCTTTTCTCCTAATTCCCTCTGTGTACTGTACAGACTTCTGGGTGTGCCACAAAATATACAATTTTTGTGGGAAAGAAAGATGTTAGAAACTGTGCTAAGCCAAAATCAAAGAAAGAAGTAGGATGTGGGATTCAAAGGAAGAGTTAGGATGGACTGTATGACAGCTAGAACTCTACAATTTTAGAAAATTACAGTATACTTATGATGAGTCATTTAAGAAGGAACAGAGGTCAAGGTCCTCCAGATTCTTCCCCATTTTCACTTCCTGAGCAAATAAGCTTAAATACTAATGTAAAAACTCAGTAATTAAATCTACATGAATTTTAATGACATTGCTCAGAGGGTAAAACCATAAGAATGAAAAGCAATATGGGTAACTGCATCTGGATGCTTACAAATATCAAAGGAGAATAATACACTCCTATAAAGAAATCTTTTTTCCTCTGAAGAATAGGAGATAATGTTAAAATCCTTGATTAAAATAATTACATTGACTAACTGAAAAAATTAGTCTATTAGCTAGGAATTCATTATAATGGAAAAATTTAATGCTTGGTCGTAAATATATAATATGGTAAAATGTCTCCAAAAAAGAATACAGATCTTGATTCAAATGGAAAACCAGATCTTGATTCAAATTTGCACAGCTTGTAACACAGTGATGTTCTGTTCCACGATGACGGAGTTTCAAAGGAATCATCTCTGCTGAAGGGATTATGATGCAAAAGCTTAACTTCAGACAAGTTCTTTCCCACTGTCAGAACAAAAATCCATAATTTCTCCAAATGACCACAGCCTGATAGGACATGCTGTAACTTCCCATTCCAGCGACCAAATTTGAAATCCCTTACAGGAAAACTGTAAAACTAAAAAAAAAAATAAAACCCCTGTTCTACCTGAAAGCTGTGGTGGAAGCATGCAGGAACAGTTCTGCTGAGCGTCTCACCTGGACCAGGTGCCCATACAGACCCACTAGTTCTTGGAAATGCCCACAGCAGTGTTCAGAGCAGGATATTTCAGTCCTGAAAGGAATGTTCCATCAGGATGAAAGGGCTTCTCCATCTTAGCATGCACCTCACTGGGAATTAGTGACACGTTTGTGTTCATACCTCCGAATGGGTTTAGAGCCTAAGGGATATCTAGGGAATCCTCAGAAGAAAATAAGGGTTGTCTATTTAACACTCCTGCTGTTCTTTCAGACTTCTGAGCTTATCTGCATCTACTGTCAATGAAGTTATTAATGTTTATCACAGAATCTCAGAATATGCTCAGTTGGAAGGGACCCATCAGGATCACTGAGTGAAGCTCCTGTGCCTGTGCAGGACATCCCAAGAGTCACACCAAGTCCCTGAGAGCACTGTGCAAACCCTTCCTGAACTCTGTCAAGCTTGATGTTTTGACCATGACCCTGGGGAGCCTGATCCGTGCTCAACCACCCTCTGGGAGAAAAACCTTTTTGTAATATCCAGCTTAGATCTCTCCTGACTCAGTTTCATGCTATTTCCTTGAGTTCTCTCACTGGTCTCACAAGTGACAGATCTATACCAGATCTGTACCAGAACCCGCCCCCACTGCTTTCCCTTGTGAGGATGCTGAAGACCACAATGAGGTCTCCATCAGTCTCTCCTCTCCTCCAGGATGAACAGAACAAATGACCTCAGTCACATCTCATAAAACTGCCCCTCCAGACCTTTCACCACCCCTGAGACTCTCTTTAATACCTTAAGGTCTTTTTTATTGTGCTGTCCAACACAAGACTCAAAGAGAAGTTGCACCAGTGCTGAGCAGAGCATCAAAAGAAAACCTAATGTGGACATCTTCTCAAGGTACAAGGTGAAAGCTTCTCTGTCATGATGATTTGACTAGCAACATGGAAAAAGAAAAATCAGACCTGAATACCAATTGTATAAAAACCATTACTTACTTCAAAGAAAGCAGCAAGTGATCAGAGATCTTATTTCAATGAATATGAAATACAAAAGGTACAGTTCCATCCTTCACTTTCAGCTTATTTGTTTCATACAAAGTATGAAACGCCTTCCACTTTTTAATTCTATTATATTGTATTGTAGCCTACTACCACTGCTTGTGAAGCTACTGAAGGCAGAGGAAAATAAAAACCCTTTGATTTTTAATATGACTTAGAAAGCCTCAGGCACTCTGTACATTTTTGACTGCCTATGATAAGGAAAGATATTAACAGTCCTCTTATTAAAAAAATGATTTCATCCCTTGGCATGAAAAATAATAAGAAAAAATTAGTAGTGAGTAGCCAGCATGAAGGATAACAGTACACAAAGGTTACTCAATACAAAGAAGAATTAACATCCACTTATCATGAACATTTTTATTTCTAGTCAGTCTAACAGCCTCCTCAGTTCAGTATGAATCTAAGAGTTTTGGAAGGATTTATGCATTTTACTTGCTAATAGTATGAGGGTCAGATTACAGTAGCAGTGTATCAGCTGGAGGAAAAGTAAATTCTACATAAGCACAGCAGTTCCCCTCTCAGACAACCTGGTCTTTGCACACTATGCTGCACACTAATGATACAGACAAGAGTAAAAAATAGCTCCTTAATCCTTTCCTGGTTAATCCATTCTCAAGAACCAAATTTCTTTAAAAAGATGAGGGCCGAAGCTATCAGACAGATCTGGATGACAAACAGCACTGAGAACAGAAGGGAAACAAGAACATGTACACATAAAGTAAAAAAAAAAATCCAAGTTGGGGGATAAAAGTACCTATCACTGCTTGTAAATTCTAAGAACAGCTGTAGTTTTTGTCCTTGCCTTTCTGAGTTAATGTCCAAAACTACAGAACAGGATAATGTGTGCACACATTCAGCTGTGTATGACTTCCATTTTCAGAATCTGATAGTTCGATACTGAAGCAGTGCAGAAGGCGATGTCACATGTGACTATACATAGAAAATACACAGAGCCTCCTCACAGCAGGGTGGGAACTCCACCCCCTCGAGGGCCTCAAAAAATCTCTGCAGGGTAAATATATAGCTGATGTTGTAAACACAAAGTAGAGCGAGACAGAATTCAGGAAACTCAGGCTAACTTCAGATGTTTACATTGACTATAAAAACTGAAAACAGTCTTTACATTGAGACAGACTTTCTTCTTTTCTGGATTAATACAGATTCTTTATTTAAACTTGTCAAAACCCAACGTATACACATTCTAACTTTTGATCTGAATTTACCTGATGCAAACATTTAGTTTTTGTAAAATTCACTCATTTTATGTAAATTGCTTTTTAACAGTTGCATCTATTACTGCTTGCACCAAATTTCATTTTATATCATGGAAATATTGCTCTCAGTAGTTTTGCTGATAACTGAAGTTATGGATACATTTTCATCTTTATGCAGCAATAATTCTCAACTGGCTACTACAGTTTTAAATTATGCACTCAAAAGTACTATTCAACAATGTCTTTCAATGTTATTTCCCATTCCTGAGCCATTGTAAGATTTTTCATTCTCTTCTGCATTAAAAAATGGATCACTAGCCAGGCTTTAAGAGTTTTAATATGTTAACTTGTCACTGTCATGTCAAAAAGAAAAAGGGGGTTGTGTCCTGTGAAGTACCAATGAGAATTCTGTGGCCAAAACCATGGACTGGATAAGCACTTATACCAACACCATGTCCCGAAGTCCTTGTTGTTCTTTGTATACTCCACTCCTACAAAGCAGCTTGAATATTTGTTCACAGAATGTGTTTGTACTTTTCAAACAGAATATGAAGACCTGGAATGAGATCCTGGCCACAGTGAAGTTCAAAGGATGTTTTCCATCAACTGCATGGAAGCTAGGATTTCATAGCATGGAGATTCAGGATTATTGTACTGGTTTACCATGTCAGTTTCCCATCAGCAAAATGTGAAGCTAAAACCAAACTGGCATAATTTTCTTCTTCATTTGCATCAAAGGGTCCTTGGTAGTCAAATAATATATCTGCAAATACCAAGCTTTGTGTTTAAGACTTAGTTCATAACATAAATACAGATTTCCTACAAACTCAAAGTTTCTACATTTTTGGAGACTGATAGTAATACAAATGGCCTTGATTTCTGTTGAAATTTATTTACTTAGTCCGTAAATGACTTGAATTCATCTGGCTTCATTGTATGATATTTTTCAATGTAAAGTGCTTTTAATGTCCTCTGAAATCACAGCTCAAACCATGTTTAAACCTCAAAGTCAACTTCCAAAAAATCAGGGAAGTCCATATTGGAAATACAGGGGGGATTTTCCCCACTCTGTTCAATAAATGTAATTTTTTCTCTATAAAATCCAGCTGCAATTTTCATACACTGATTTTTTTTTTTCATGGATTGGTGAAAACTAGTTTTCCAAAACTAAGTTATGTAGTGACTTTGGTCCATTTAACAAGGTCAGACTGTTTATTCTTGACCAAATTCTTTCCCACTGTAAAAAGGTACTTTTAAATGCCACATTCCAAAACAGTGCCAGTAAGTCAATGAAGCATATTTTCCCACAAGAACTGATACCATGCACAGGCCCCTCCTTATTTAATTATTCTAGTGATTAAATTACATAAGGTGCACGATATCTTCAGTGTCCCAAATAATTTAAATCTATCAATCTACAATGCCAGCTGTGCTTTTATTAACTTAAATCGTTTTACTCATTCCAAAGCAATACTGTCTGAGCACCATCAGACAGTAAAAGAAACTAAAAGAATTGTAAGTAAAAATTCTAAATATTAAAAAAATTAACCAAATGCAAAATTAACTGTTGATTTAAAGACAGGCCTTCTTATTTGCCTTATAAATTGGCTTAACTCATTGAAGCCTTGCTGATTTATATGTGACTTACTGCAACAACCATAAGAAAATATAAACCAGTAAAGTATTTTCAACTTTTAAGCGATGTTTGCAAGCTAGTTTTCACTTAATGGATCAAGAATATAAATATGTAAACAAAATTAAGGAGAACACCATTACATTAAAAAGATATATATCTGCCTCTGATGCCTTCTGTTTAGACGCTACAGTGAGCAGAGATGTGTTTTTTCTTAATGTATCATGGCACCCAGATCAACCCAGCATACTAAACTTCACAGCAAGAATTTCAAATTTTCCAGTCATCTTCTTTTGCATTTTAAGAATTAACTGATTGTTTCTGACCTTACAGTATGAAGCAAACTTTGAAGAATTGTGTGGAAAGGATGTACATACAAATAAAACAGGGTTAAAAGGCATCAGCTACATCTTTTTTTCTGAGATGTACTGTCAATGGAAATATAGCACCAATGGTGGAACACATTCTTTGAAGTGATTAGTAATGCACTTACAAGGTAGCCAAAACTCCTCTGCCTCAGATGGACATAAGAAGTAGATATTATTCTTATAGTATATTAGAAGAAATGAACTCAAATATTCACACTGAAGGGGTTAAAACATAATACCGGAAAGTGTGCTCAATTATAATTTGATTCCAACAGAGCACCTTAAATATTCACACCCCTCTCCCCCGACTAATAAAAAAAAAAAATTTAAAATCTCTCCTATATGACTTTTCACAATGTATACATATACAAAACTTCCCCTGTTTTTCAAAGACACAACATCCTCAGGCTGTATTAATTTACAGTATCTTTTGCCTGAAAATTTAATCAAAATAGGCAACTTAGTCATTTTTACAGTATAGATGAGGAGGGATAAGAAGATGTAAAATGATGATGGAAGTCATGCATGTTTTATTTAATAAAAACGGTGTAGAAAGTCCTGTTTTCCTGAAAAAATCAAACAGGAGGATATAGTTTTCCTCTAGGACTTATTTCAAGTACTCCACCCAAAAGCTCTCAGCTTTCTCAGCATTTTGCTGTATATTTTCCTGTTGATGTCTGTGACTTCAGTGTCTGCATTTGTGCACTGCTTCCCATTGCTCCTTCCACCAATATTTCCTCAAAAAGAGGAAAGCTCATCATCTGATTCCTGTAAGGCAAATTGTGGTCCATGCAGTGTAAATAACGTAAATGTAAATTATTAGCTCGTACCTATACAAAATGAATGTTGAGGCACACTATAGGTTCAATGACTTCTATATGCTATCAGAATGAGTATTAGATGATGATTCCAATCCCTTTTGTGCTGGTGTACAAAGGTACACAGCTAAACGTTTGCTTTGTATGAAAACCTTCAAAACTGCAGATTCTTGACATAGGTTTTCTCTTATGTTTGTGTGCCGCTTGCCTGGGATCCTGTAACTAGTGAAGAATGAAGTCATTACAATGTCTGCTACTGACAGGCCTCCTGGTTCCTTGCTTTGCGTACCTTCAGCTGTCTCAAAAACTTGTCTGCCACTGCCATTGAGCATGATGGGTTTCCCCACTCTGAGCTCCAAGCACATCAGCAGCTGTGTGCTGCCCTGCGGCTCGCAGCGAAACAGTCGCAGGTTGGATCTGGCTTTTGGGAGGCTGCTTAGTGGCTGTACAACCACAGTGTACATGTTCTGCACTTGTTTTCCATCTTCTCTGCGCCCTCCACTAAATGAAACTCTTCCTCTAGGTCAAAAAGGGATTTCCCAGTCCAAAAATGTGGAACAGTTTAAGAAGCATAGCTGAATTTTTCTTTCACTGATACCTGCAATTATCACCTGATGTTTCTCCACACTTCTTGTAGTCTGTATCTCATCTTTAACAGACTGCTATCATCTGCTAACATCACTGGGCTATCCAAAGATGATTTTAAATTCCACATGCCAGAAAACTTTTCATCTCATGTATCATAATGCTCTTGTCCGGAAGCTTCTCATAGAGCAGAGGTTCATTCCAGCTGTCCCAGTGGATAAGCTATACACATCCATCCTTCTGTAAACTACTTGAAAAGAGAATATAAAAATCTTTTGAGGATGTATTTTTTTTTGCCAATGTATTTTTCATGGTTCCACTTAATGTTGCACTTGCAATCAGAACTTCACCAAGGTGCTTAATCTGTCCTGTCCTAAAATGACAGGGAAGATACTGTAGAGATTCACATAACACTAATTAAATGTCTGGATTTTTCTGAGTGGTGTAAAGATAGGAATATCATCCAAACTTGCAGCATTTCTGAGTCAATACTTCCATGGAACTGTAAGCTCTAGGATTTGTAACCAGTATGAACAGAAATAGCTCAGAAAGAGTTTTGAAAAGTAACAGGTGAAGGGAGAAGAACTCATAAGAACTATTTCTAAAACTGAAAATTAAAAACTCTGACTCTTGCTAACTCATACAGTTCTTCAGCTCAAATAATTTTGCAATGTTGAAATGCATAAATAAATGTTCTCTAATGTCCAGTACAGGTGAGTGGCTGTGGAGCTGACAGTTCAGTAGAGCTGCAAGTTTCTTGTCTTCAGTGGAAACTCCCCCAGTCACAGACTGTGTGTGCAAAGTCAAAGATCTCTTTTGGAAGCATTTCATCGTCCACTAAGCATTCTTCCCCTTGTTCCACAGAAAACAACATATGCTTTTTCAGATCCTTTGTGCTAGGAATAATGCTGTTAAAAATGTTTCTTCCAAACCCAAGTCATTTACCCTAAGTATAGCAGAAGAATCTGTGCAGTACAGGAGAAAAAAATACTGTGGACTGTCTTTTCCACTACCTACTCAACTGTTTCTGTCCCAGCCAAAGAACTCCTGCTCTGAATTGCCTCCTAGTTTTTTTGATAGTGAGCTTTTTTTCCCCATGCTTTGGACTTGCTTGACACTACATACTTAGAACAGTTAAGGTGAAAAGGAAGTAGTACAGCATTAAGGGTACTATTTACTCACTGCAATAAACAATTCTTGTAAGATAAGGGGATTAATTTTGGATGATAACAGCCATAAAAAATATGGTGCAGTCATTTCTGAATCACAGCTAAGGGTAAAACCCAAGAACTACCTGAAAGCACATCTCTTTCTCTACATATTTCTTCAAAACTTATTTCTTCTTTCCTGCCAGTGAACAATGAAATAGCTGTTGACATGGCAGGTTTCCATGGTTACAATCTTGCATTTAGGGCCCACACGGTACAACCTATATCACTGTTAAATCAAAAAATATCTCCTGCTTCCTAAGCACAGAGTCCCTACTCTTGTTATTCCTCGTTTAACTCCACAACATGACCTCAGAACTCAATCAGCATGAACCTGCAGGTTGTTTTCCCTCCTTTTTTTGCATCAGTTTTCTCCTGTTTCTGTGCTTAGTAGATTAATTGCTCATGTTTCTTAATGCTGGTTTGTTTTGGCTTTTTATCATCTGTTCTTTGTCACTCAGGCCCAGTAAATGATGAAAACTCTGAGCCTGCTTCAAATCACTCTTAACTTTAAAAGCAAAAATGTACTGAGTCTTCAAATAGTATGCAGTCATTCCATTTTTTAATTATTTTTTCTTCTTTACTGGAAAGCTACTACCAAGATGCCGATGTCATTACGATAGTTGCCCTGGAGAGCAGAACAGCTTGCTGACTGCAAACGAATTATCCACAGATCAGCTCTTCCATGCTGATCACAAGTTTAATGCGTATTTTCATAGACTGCATCTGTAGAACAAGTTTTCCTTGCATTTATTACAGAAAGAGCAAAATCCAATGCAATGGTTAATTTATCTGGTCCTTTAGCTGTTCTGATTCACACTTGAATTCTACAGACTTCTGCAGTAGACAACTTTGTGCATTTTAGAACCCTCGTTTTATCTTCAAATCTCCTTGTTTATTCAAATCTCCTTTAACAAATCTCACAATTTTTTAGCACATCTCATTCAGTAACTAATCTATGACAGTTTTGCATATTTCATAGAAGCAGTTATGCATTTTATTAGACCAGTTTCAACTACTACCACTCCTCTGACAGACCTAAACAAAAACTCAAACCCTTGCTTGTACCTCCGAGGTCTGGCATCCAGTCAGGTGTAATTTACTGAACTATATTGGGAGTTCTTGATATACAGTAAGATGTCCTGGCTGGTTTTGTACTTTTGAAAAGCATTCTGCAGTCATCTTTATGACACTTCTATTTCACTGAATTATTTCTTATTCTTGGCACTTATATGACTTTTTCCTTTTTTATAAACACTAGTATTTTTACTACTTACAAGGAAATGTAGTTTATCTGATCAGAATCTCTTTTTCCATTGTCTTTTAAACATATAACTGTTCCGGAGTTTCAGAGAAGCAGATTCTAACTGTATCATCTTCTGATTCCTTTCAATAAGAAAACATTCCATCTCCATGGCAAATCTTACAAATCCCCAGAGTCCTTTTGGCTTCTCTGCTTTAGCTTGACTACAAAGCCCCATCACTGTCAGCCTCTGTGGTATCTGTGTGTCATAAGAATCCAAGTGTCCTTGGGTGTTTCTCTCTTCCTCCTCTCTGAAGCTTTCAGTACCCAATCCTGCTTGAACTGATGGCTGTCCTTGACATTTTATATCATGGCCTTATAGTGGATCTGAGCAGCTGAGGCCAAGTATAAATGCTCAAGTGCTGACAGAGCCGGGCTGCTTAGAAAAGTTATCAGAAGTCTCCTTTCTGTTCCTTTTCCTCACCACACATATAGTGTACAATGCTGAAATGAGCTTCCCTGGGATCTTCACTAGGCATTTCTATTATCTGAGCTGGGAAAATGTGAGTCTACAGGATGCACAAAAAGTAACAAAATTATAAACAATCTTCTGATGGGTTCACTTTTAGGTGCAGGTGTTTACTTCCACAGTAGTCTATGCTCCTGCTTACTTGTGTGTGCTGATTTTTCTGCTCAAGTCCTTTCTGAAGGTTGTTTTTTTTAATGACTTCCAAGTTTATGCAAGCTTTTCTGGCATCCCTGGTTTCATGGAAGGTCTGACCAGGTTGGTTGTCATTTATTGATGTGACTTGCCAAGATCATTCCATTTCCAGGTGGGGAACATTGTAACCGGACTTCCCATTCCATCTGGAATTTTTTCAACTTGCTGTCCCAACAGGGATTCAATTCTTGCTTTCAGATCATCTTTCATCCCTACCTGTGAAACTTTCAGGTTGTATTTTTGCTTCTTTAGTGAAGGGTCTCTCTTTTACACCTCATTTTAAGTTTTTGTTCTTTCATAGCCCATATTTAAATTGTAAGCCTCCTCTGGTTTTGAAGACTATCTCCATTATTTGCTCTGTCTCATCTTAATTGAGTTTCATGAGTTCTTTCTTTGGAAAATGAATTTGGCTCTGACATTTACGCCAATCCCTCTGGCCTGCTGATGGCTTTTTCCATGATGAGTGGAGCTCATGAGGTACATTTCTGAAAAAGCTGGCTATATAACGCACATCAAATCTTGAAGGGGCAAATACAGAGATTTGGAACTGGAACAGACTACCACAGTTATTAAATTTTGCCAACTTGCATCACAGAAAATTTGCCATGCTCCCTCTCAAAGTTATTTATATTTCTTCCCTGCAGTGGTCCTACTGTAGGATGTTTCAGAATATCCCTATTTGATTTCTAACTTCCTGACAAAGGTTATTTATTTGAAGTTATATAAGTTACTTTAAACTAACTAGTTCTCATGCCATCACTGTTTTTTTTAACGTGCTTTCACTATCTGGGTCCTTGATGACATTTTTAGGCATCAATTACATTTACTGTTATGATTCATTCTGTTAAAGTAATTCAGATTCTCCTTGTCTGACAGTGTCCCTTGATTGCTACACATAAATCTGTCCTTCCCCATGACTAATCCTGTCCAAAAACATCTCTCAGCCACAGAGAAACTGAGCAGCTTACAGTATTCTAGATGAGGTCTGATCAACTAATTTGCATTGTGGCATCAGTATTTTATTATTTCTTATAAATTATCCTACATGTAACAGTCTACATTTTCATATGCTCTTTTCCTGCATCTAAATGATAACTCATAGTCCATATATGACCTCTGCAGCTTGCTACCAAGCCATTTGTAAGATCCCAAAGCTGAGGAATTAATCTTGTAGCTCAGTAAATCTTTTAGTGTAACCCATCTTCCTCTGGATTTATCCACTGAAATGCTGAAAATGGGAAATCTAGAGAAATCTAGTTGAATTCTTTGGCGACCTGTAATTTACTGAAATCTGGAAAATCTAAGGCTAATACACTTCCACTATTTATCAAATTACTTATCTCACCACATTTTGCAAGGATGAATGTATTACAGCTATAGATAACTGACCTCTTTAAGGCAAATACAAGGCACTGGTCATCTGCTACCATTTAGCCTACAATAACAAGGAATATAATGGAGTTAAATTAAGAATGGGACATTGAAGGCTGGACATCAAGGAAAAAGTGATCTGAAAGTGATTATATAGAGGCTTTTGAAAAGGCTCCCATGGGAAGTGATGAAAACCCTATTTCTGGGCACATTAAAGTTATGGGCAAAACATTACAAATGCAACAGAGAACAATCTTACTTGCTTCACTGGACTAGATGATTTCTCAGCTCTTCTTCTGAGCTCAAGAATTCCACACTAGCAATGCTGAACAAGTACTAAATATTGTTAGGCTAAGAGGAATTTCCTGGGCTGTACCTGTACAAGGGAATTCTCAATTAGAAAAGCCTCCCAGAGCAGGACTTTGGCCAGCCTGAAGAGAACATTTACAGTTATTTCCCTGCCACTGCAAAAAAGTGCCAACAACTCATTTTTATTACACATTAAGCCCTAAGAGCATTTCTGTCAGCACTGTACGGACACCTGCCTTCACTCTGGAGCAGCAGGAGCTCCAAAGACAGTTTGCTGCTTGGTCTGCTCCTCTCGCTTTGGATGTCTCACATTCAAGTACCAAACAGGCCCATGCCTGCTTATTCTGTGTGCTCTGATAAGAACATAACCTCAGGCTGTATTTTAGTGTTTCAGGATGGTTTGAAATTATGTGGGAACAGTTTTGTAAATACACAGGGAGAGACCTTGTCAAACAATCAAATTGTTTTTACAATCCAGCCCACTCAATTATCTCTGGGAGTAGATGTAAAAACAGAGCCACTTAAATCAACGGAAAAATAGTACAAAGAAGATGTAAATCACTGGGTGGGGGAAATGCACCACATATTTTTACATCTGAAAACAGGAGACAGAAGTATGGTCACACAAAAGCAGGATGCTCTTTTATAACATAGAGAAAATAGGCAGTAGTGATTTTCTCCCTTCCTTTCTCTCTTTTACAACCTCTGCCCTGATTTTTTTAGCAGACTGAGCATGGCCTGTTCCTTATAAAGTCAGTTCTACATCCTAAAGTCTGTTCACTAGGTATTTCTTTGAAATGTCTAATGCAGTACTGTACCATTACTAACATCTACTGTATCTTATTAAGCGAAAGGAAGGGAAGGGAAGGGAAGGGAGGAAGGGAAGGAAGGAAGGGAAGAGGGAAGGGAAGGAAGGGAAGGGAAGGGAGGGAAGGAGGGAAGGGAAGGGAAGGGAAGGAGGAGGAGGGAAGGGAAGGAGAGGGAAAGAGGAGAGGAGAGGAGAGGAGAGGAGAGGAGAGGAGAGGAGAGGAAGGAGGGAGAGGAGAGGAGAGGAGAGGAGAGGAGAGGAGGAGAGGAGAGGAGAGGAGAGGAGAGGAGAGGAGAGGAGAGGAGGAGAGGGAGGAGAGGAGAGGAGAGGAGAGGAGAGGAGAGGAGAGGAGAGGAGAGGAGAGGAGAGGAGAGGAGAAGGAGAGGAGAGGAGAGAGAGGAGAGGAGAGGAGAGGAGAGGAGAGGGAGAGGAGAGGAGAGGAGAGGAGAGGAGAGGAGAGGAGAGGAGAGGAGAGGAGAGGAGAGGAGAGGAGAGGAGAGGAGAGGAGAGGAGAGGAGAGGAGAGGAGAGGAGAGGAGAGGAGAGGAGAGGAGAGGAGAGAGAGAGGAGAGAGAGGAGAGGAGAAGAGGAAGAGAAGAGAAGAGAAGAAGAGAAGAGAAGAGAAGAGAAGAGAAGAGAGAAGAGAAGAGAAGAGAAGAGAAGAGAAGAGAGAGAAGAGAAGAGAAGAGAAGAGAAGAGAAGAGAAGAGAAGAGAAGAGAAGAGAAGAGAAGAGAAGAGAAGAGAAGAGAAGAGAAGAGAAGAGAAGAGGAGAATGCTATTTTATCTTAACATCAACATGTGAAGGCCTATTTCCACAGAGTACATTTTTCTTGCACCAGTGGAACTGTGTTGTTGCAAAATGACACCAAATTTCACCCTGAGGTGAAAAGGCAATGCTTCAGAAAAGCAGAATTAAGAGGAACCTAAGTAATACCAGGTGTCAGATTTAAAACAAAACAAAAAGCTTTTCTCACAGTGCCGAAGTAAACAGCATCTCAAAGTAGAAATGGTTCAAAAAGTAAGCAGATTAGTTTATGAAAGATGGGTACTTCAGTAATTTTTTTAGACAATGATCTAGATACAAGCTGTAGAATTGGAAATTGTTACATTTCTGATTGTTGAGAGCTTAATCTTCTCTCCCTCCTGAGCATCCTCTCTTAAACATTACCCTTTGATAGAGCACATAGTCAACCTTTGGTCCAGCCCAGCAGAAACCTCCCTCCTTTGTTCTGATATTTTCTGATATAAACTGTGCTCAAAATTGCCCTTATTTTCCTTTTTTTTTTTTTTAACCAGGATGAGGTAAATTTATTCTGCAGGCTGGCACTGGTGCAGCTGCAGGGTTGCAAAACATGCAAAACTCAGCTCAGTGTGGACAACCTCTGTCCTCACATATCACATATTCTAATCTCTGCAGCTCTGGAAAGGGGTTTTCTGGAAAAGGGCACAGAAAATATTCTCATGTGAAGCCAATTTGCTTGTTTACTGTGAAATAATTTACTTTCTTTGAAAGATTAAAAGATAGGTTTTTTGTGGTTCATGATAAACCTGGGTCTGAATCAGAGCAGAGGGCTGCATTCCCTGCATTCCTGACAGGTCTCAGGGGTGAGTCCTGGCATCAGCTGCAGAGGAACAGCACAGGGCGCCGAACGCAGGTCTTGGCACCGTGGGGGTAAAAAACACTTCAAACACTGATACAGATGCCCTTAGAAGTTTTGTTACAGTCAGATACAATAATAGCCTTAAATGAACCAGCTGGCTGGTTCATCTAACACCTTCAGAGCAGGGTAAATCAGCATGAACTGCGAGGTTTTGAAAAACATTTCCCCCTCGGAGTTACTTCAGTTATTCGAGGCCTCAGCTGAACACTTCAGACGTGATTCCATAACTGACCCCACCAATCTCAGATGGTGGTGCCCAGGGAGTGCACGTCCCCATCCTTCTGCTCCCCCTCCCTGGGTCTCAGTGCTTTCAGTCTTGTGCCCATGATTTGCATCTACTAAGCCACCTGGAAATTAGTAACTACTTTATACAGGGTTCATTTTCAGTCAGACTGCAAGGGAGCAACCAGTAATGCCAAAGAAAGGGAACTGGTGGAAGTGTGCAGTCAAAAGCAGGGCCCCCCTTTCAGCAGCAGTAGAAATGTTACATCTACTTACACCATGAAACAGCACCTGTAGATTATTTCTGGAACATGTCACTAGAAGTTATAAACCCTCTGACTCTGTGAGATCAGCTAGCACAACTCTTCCAGACAAGCCTTAAAAATTTAAAGGTTATTTTGATAAGCAACAAAAATTAAATTAGTTTTGAAAATTATCTTTTATGATTATAATGTAAATAAGTAAGAAATTTCTAATTTCCTAACTTTGTTAATGTGTATTTCCATACTGCCCTTTGATTAATATTGTGACATTGAACGATCTGTTTTGTCATCATTATTTTCATATAAATCTGGGTTTTTTTAGTGAAAATCTCATCTGAGTCAAGGCATCATAAATATATCTTAAAATGTGTTTGATTATCTGCAGACCTTACAGTCAACATGCTGATAATGATTTTTGTTCTTAAGATGACTCCAGAGATAAATGACTCATTTTATGTGATGGAAATAACCTTCCTAGAGGGTGTTGGGAGGATGCAATAAAGATCCCACAAGATGTTAAAATATCTGAAAAATTCACTAATTTTTTCACAAAGCCAGACATAGACTTTTCATGCAGAACTGTGTATTAGTAGGGAAGAGAGATTTTCCTTAAATAAGACAACAATTTTGATCTTACTGCACTTCTAAATAGCCACAAACTCCCAGCAGCAGCACTGAAAAGCCTAAACCCACTTATTTTGATCCACTGGATGCCTGTCTGTGTCTCATTTTCCTTTTCAGGGACTAGACAAATGCACCATAACCAAAGAACTGGAGATGAGGGCCCAGACCTCAGGTGACATGCTTCCCCACGACAGTGAAGGGAAGGGCACATCAAAACAGTGCAACTTCCACCAGTCAGAGGGGAAAGAGTTATGACCTTCTTGAACCATGCACGAGATAAAATCAAGTCTCACTGTACTGATTTGTATTGATTTCATTAAGACACTCTTTACACTTAGTTTAACCAGTGGCAGGTGGTTGCTTAATTTCCATAGGTCTCCTCTGATGTCTGATGGTAACTGGGAGCTTTAAATAGATTGCTGAATCAGGTCCATTTAGGGATCCTCAATGGATCTCAGGTTAAAGCTGCACTGCAAAAGACTTGGAAGAGGTGGCCATTAAAAAGAGGAAAAAGATGACAAAAAACGAGGCAAAGAAAAAAAAAATTGTCTGTGCTCTCATCAATCATACTGCCTCAGACAACCATTTACATTTAGATTATTTACTAATGGAGAGCATTTACTGGAAAACTACAATGCAACAGTGGGAAGGAAACAGAGAAGTACTCATTTCTTTTTGGAAGAGAGTTTTTCTGTCATTTTTCGGGTTTGTTGCTGTAACTAACTTACATATTTGTTTTTAGAGAGTAAGCCCCATTAGTGAAAATTATTTTATGCTCCCTTGCTACTATACCAACAAAACGAAATCCAAGTTCTTGCATGATGTGACATGTAAACCATTTGCGCTGAAGTGACTGCCAGAAATGGATGGAAAGTTTTTATCCTGAAGAAATACTCAAATAAAATACTAGCATAATCTAAAATTATTTACTGAAAATAACTGCAGAATATTTTGTGTCCTCTCTTTTCAGAAAATGTATTTAGTTGGGTCTAGTACTCAACAACTCACAGCATCAGCAGAAAAAGTGATCTATTCTTCCATCTGTGTTAGGTAAATCTGAAAACAAGTGGTGTTTTTTCAAAAAAGGAAGACATAAACCAATTTTATTGGCATTTCATGGGGGAAAAAATCCCTTCAGTGTGCTGACATCTAAGGTAAAGCATACATGTTTTCAAAGAAAGTATTATAAGTGTGTTACAAACACTAACATTTTTCAGTTTCACTCAAGATCCTGATACAGGCCACGTTTTATGAGCTGGATAGCCCCAGCTCCACCTAGATGCTCTGATCACAACTGCATGCACTTATCTCACTTAACATTCCTGTATGCCATGATTCAGGTTCATTTCCTTTCTTCAATGCAGTCAAAACTCATCAGAAATAGATAAATGGATTATTCCTTTTTGATAACACAACTTCAGATTTTCCAGACACCCAATTGCTCCTTTGCTCAGAGGAAATTAGAACTGAGCACCCATTTTTCTGCACCAGGAAAAATGTGACAGTTCATTAGCTTTTGCTATCCAACTCTAAAATTACAGTCACATCAATCTACCTCCTCTGTCCTATGGAGCTTCTCTGTTATCACAAGGCTATTCAAAATTTCCCCAAGGGCCAAGACCAACACTTGGAAAAGAGTCTAACTTTGCACGAAACCAAAAGCACGCCCTGCCCTCCACCAGCTCAGACACCCCCGCCCAGCCTCATTCTTCCCAGCGCTGTTATTTCAGCCTCGTATCAGCTCTCAGGCTGAACACAGCTGGGAGCAGTGATCTCCACCCTGCCCCCCCAGCCCGGGTAACCTTAGTTTCAATCTTTTATTCATTCATTCATTCATTCACTGACAGAAATATCAAGAGGTTTCTTTAAATGACAGCAATATGCCTGCACTACCGGTCTGCCAGAAGGATTCTTCAGCATTGTGTAAATAACCAGCTGTTAGAGAGAGACTGCTCTGAAGTTACCACTTGCTGCACCCACAGCACTTGGGCTGGATCAGTTTTTACTGGGCTACTTTCATGGCAAGCTCTTTTTGTCCCATCTGAAGAGTTTCTTTGTGAGCAATGAATGAGGATGCATCTTGGGAATGGTCTGATAGTTCAAAAGATGATTCTTGTAGTTTATCTTGCAGCAAGCTTCTCCTCTGAAGGAAACGCTGCAGAGCCCTTGTATTGATCACAGTGATAGTCTTTTATCACCGGGCTGTCTGCACTATCACTATCCAAAGCAATCTTTGCAAGCTTTGACTTTTATTAATTGATATACGTATATTCTGTCTTTTATAATGCAATAAATTTTTTCTGCAAATGCTTCAAAACAAGCTGGTCTTGCTGAAGCCCATGAAAGTTTACTCCCTGTCTGATGAATATCTGCAATTTAGACTATTTTTGTGATAGTAAAGTCAAGAATGTCTTTATGTTTAAAAAACAGAAGTTTAGGGGGTTGGACCTGCTTTGTTTAGCTGTGTTTCTTCTACTAGGTTTCAATGGTAAAAACAGAGGTAAAAACAAAGCAGCATTTGCACACCTAAGCAGCTAGGCAAAGGTGGAAGTTAAAATCAGAAAAGGAAAATTGACAGCGAAAACACATTTAATACAAGTTTCTAACCTGCAATCACTTTGTAGGAGCAATGAAGACTGACATTTAAAACCATACCACATTTATCACATCTAAGCAACACACTCCTATAGTTTGCTATGTACTCAGACACAAGTTTATTTTGAAGATGTTGAAAACTGTTTTAAAATACTTATTAACTTTTAACTAACTTTGGAACTAATAATTTTTTAACTTAAGAATACCAATGTCATAGCTGGTTTTGCCTTTTTTTAACTTACATCTATGCACATATACTTGATTTATCACTGATCACAGAATAATTCAACTATTTTAATACTCTTTAGCTTAGCTGCAATGACACTTGGATGCTTATCTGAACATAGCACAAACTTTAATGTGGATAATCCCTTAGGCCGAACATCTCTTGTTCACAGTAGCACCAAGAGTACCAGCTCATGGGTATTAACACATGACTTCTAGCAGGCAAGTATTAAATATTTGAGCAAATGCACATACTTTACAAAGCAATCCTGGCAGCATTCTCTTTTGCTGTGGTAGATTTCTGGGTGTTTTAAACTTCCTTCCTAAGAAGGTTACATGGTCATGGAAAAACTCCTGCTCAGTTCTGTAGGTGTTTTTTCCCCATTTCATGCAGAACTTTTCAAAAATGTCCTTCTGCAAACCTTGAGGCATTCTGCAATTTTAGCTTAAATGATTTTATGCATCAACAGAAACACTCACTGAAGCTGCTACTGACTGGTAGCTGGAAAACAAAATAAGAGCAATTCAGGAAAAACCTTTCGGTTCTTTTCTTCTGCTTTGAGTTACACTACCAATCTTCCCAGCCAGATTCTTTTGCCTTTGGACTGGACTACATCCTACAGGCAATGAAAAAAATTAGCCCTAAAACACAGGTTTACATCTGTTTTATGTGACAAGGATTTTTCCCTATGTTCTGCAAGATGATGTAATTTTCTGCTGCTTCCTGTCTTCGTTCACTCTGAAGCCAGATGGCCACAGTTACATCACATGGCAATGGAAAGACCCTTGCACAAACTAACCATGAGAACGAATTCTTATCAACATGAGCCAGGTAATTTTTACAGTGTGGTGTAAAATGCAAAGTGGATCCTTTCAGTTTCTCTTTTCAGCAGTTCTGCCTTTTCTGTCTTTATTATGAAAGTTACTGTCACGGCAGTTGGGATACTCAGAATAGAAAAAGAAAACAAAAAAATCACGAGCAGGCAACAAACCCTAGAGATACCCAACATGCACACAGCATGGCAGCTCCTCAATATGCTCCAGAGATGCTGTGCCAAGCTACAGCAGCTGATTCTGGGGGCAGGGCCAGCAAGCGTGGAAATGGGGTCAAAAAGCAAGGAGCTGGCAGGGTTTCTCCAGCATTAATGGAGGAGAGAGCTAAATCTAAAAGTGAGCTCATGTCTGAGCCAAGGACAACCAAGAGAGCTGGTGGGAGAGGGGCAACAGCGGCAGGAGACCTGGTGACACTTGGGGTCCTCTTTAACAGCTGGCTTGGGAAACAACTGTGATTTTGGCTCCCAGGTCCACTTGAGCTTCCTCCAGCACAACCCTATTTGGAATAGTTCAGTAACATATGGAAGGAAGCACTGAATGCATATTCACAGAGGTGGAAAATCAGATGGTGTGGCATTTTCACAAGTATCTGTGGGTTTTTTTCAGGCAAAATAGCTGGGACTCAGCAAGAGCTTTATCTCAAAATGGATACTTCAGAAACTTTAACCATACCTGTCTGACTTAATTTACACAGGAAGACAGTATCACTACAGAAGCTTAACAGATGGGAGTTTCAGAAAACTAACACATACTTATCCCTCTGTAATCAGTCACGATGGAATTAGAGCCAGTAGTCAGTAACCGATTACCTGATTGCAAGGTAATCACCACCAGTTCAATCCTGGCTGGAAAACAATTGTTTTCAGAGACACAAGTAACTTCAGTTGCAGACATGGTTCACACTGCTATGCCAACAGAAAAATAAAAGCCTTCAGAAACTCACCACTGAGGTAAGAGCCATCTGAAAACTGTAGATTCGTGCGAGGCCAAAGTCAGCTAGCTTTATCTGCCCGTTGCTGGTTACAAGGATATTCTGGGGTTTCAGATCCCGATGCACCACACGATGAGAATGCAGAAAATCCAGTCCCCGAAACAGCTGAAGCATCATATCCTATATATAAAGAAGAAATCAATATGCAGTTATCAAGACAAGATGGCAGGCAAACAAGTAAATCCTCTGTCGTAATCTGAAAAAATAATTTAATAAACATTGACTTAAATACGTGCACAGGACATAAAACCAATTATTAATATAAAATGGACAGGATGTTGCTAGAATGAACGGAATGGAACCAATGTCTTTATCAACTTAATGTATGGTTTCTAGTTGAATTATCAGAGGTTGATTAACAGTAGTATAAAGATTAATCAATATACTTTAAAAAAATAGCTAAAGTATATTTCTAAATCCCTGGACAACTTCAAAAGAATGCTGTCCAACTAAGAAAAATACATAGCAGTTTTTGCTCTTAACTTTAAACCACATGCCACTTTGTATTCTCACCAGCTTATGTTCTGCCCATCCATGGTGAAGTGCGTTTTTATAATTCGTTTTAACAGGCACAATGACCTGTTTCAAACAGAAAAACTGCTTAAATGGTAAATTTAATTTTATTTAATATTATAGGGGGGAAAAGTTCACTTGGCAAAACTTGTTATATAGAATTTACTGAATAGGACAGAAATTACCTTTAGATGAAAATTTAGCACTAAAACAGTGTAATAATCATAATTCTGATTCTTCTTTCTGTTTTGTTATAGTTCAAATACAATCTTCCATGACATTTCCACAGCTGAAGAAAATATTTTATCTTACTCATGTTTTGACAATCTTAGTAATGTGAAAAAAATGAACCAGCAGACTCAAAACCAAATACTAGAAATCCCCTGCATTCCAAATTAGAAGGATACTGTCAACTTGAAAATTATATTTGCAGAACAGGCAGTTACAAGAAGATGCTGCAATAAGAAAGAAAACAAATGGAGAAAGAAGTATATTTTCTGCATGCAATTGGCTTGAGCTCATGAAACTGCAGTTCTGTGTATGCTGGTGACATATGCCTTTTCCATAAACCATGCAGCAGGGTGTCCTCCAATCCTGTTGTTAGCAACCAAAATCATCTTGGAGAAGGGCACGGAATGAAAAAGAAAAGGGGGGAAGGATAACTTGAGGTTGGTTGCTTTTGTTCTTCTCAGTGGACTTGGGGATGTTGCAAGTAAACATTCAAAGCACACTACTGAAAGGAATTATATCTGAACATGGGTATAAAAATAGCTGAAAACATTCGGCCTGATAATATTGGTTAAGTTGGATGCATTTTTAAGGTAGGCTTAAGAGATATTGCTAAGTAATTTAATACAAAATGATTCCTTTCTTGTAATGTTTCCTGATTATTTATATAGAAAGTATTACATAATACACAGATATTAAGTTTGGAAGCTCTCACCTGACCTCTGATAAAACAAGGCCATTTCTGTATACAGCCAGCTCATAATGCAATCAGCTTTTATTTAAAGACCCCAATTATGGAGATTTTACCATGAAATTATGGATGCTTTGACAGTACTAAATTATTATCACCTCTGAAGGAAGGAGGTGAACTCCATTTCCTGCTAGCTGATGCCTTTTATTTCCTTTGCTTCCCCAGAAAAAAACTGGGAACTGATAATTTTGGCAACTGGTATAATACGGTTTGGACTTTAAAATAAATACACAAACTGTATTTATACAGTTTTTTTTGCAGTTCAGAAATTTGTAAGAACTTGGGCTACAGCTCTGCAGGCTTCAGTCATCAGCAGAATTAATGTATGCAATATCTGGTCACTCTGTGCCATTTTCTTACCAAATCCCAAAAGTCTTTGGATCAGTCTTGCAGACACGAAGAACATGCCAACAACATTTAGGCATATGGTTATTTTAAATATGAACTTGGTAGTTTCACTGAATTTAGGAAAATTTTTTTCTTTTTTATTCCATGTTGACATAGTATCAAATAAGAAAATTATTTAAAGAACTGAAGTATTAGTCAGTAGACCTTGGCAAGTCCCTTTCTGGTGACATTTATGTATCCCATTCATTTGTAAACTCATTCAGGCAGTTACCAAACATATCAAGAATATTTTTTCCAACAACTGATGCTGGTTTTGTTTCAACTCTCTTCCTCAAGCTCAGCATAACAAAATTCTGCTCTGCTCATTTCAAGATTCAATCAATGTCTTCAGGTTCTAAATTCAGAGTTTTCTACCACCCACAGGTAAAAAAAAGAAAATACTTGAAAATGGGGACTGGTATATCTTTCTCTCTACCCACAGGACTCAAAAAATGACTATCATTTACAGAAGTCCTCTTCACACACAAAAAATAAAACATGCTGCAGAAAAGTGAACCGGGAAAGTGTAAATTTAAAAGGTGTTAGAAAGAAGAAGAGCAACTGGAGGGAAAAAAGTGCCATATCTCCTCTTCCAGGAAATTCAGGGTTAGTCCATATAAACTGTTTTCCAGTATTCAGGCTGGACTGTTGATTACACTCATTAATTTCTATGATCAGCATTAACAGATTTCAGTTCAAAATTATCTGGAAGAACAACTCAAAGTTTTGTGTGTGTAAAAAAGGGCACTTGGATGTAGAAAGACTGCTATTTGTGATTCCCTGTTTTTAAATGCTCAGCAAGTTAGAGCAGAAGCCAAAATCACAACATAGGCTTATTATTATGAACTTTAAATAAAGAATATCAAATGCAGCAGCTTAAAATTTTGTGATGCACGCAAACCCAGTCAAAAACCATCAGGCCTTGCTTTTGGAAAATGATTTCATTCACTTGGTCAGCCACTTGCAAGAAACATAAGGCAAGGTCTGGGATCTGCTTTCTTTGACACTGTAACTAATATCAGAAGATACTAACCTTTCCTAGCAAATTGGATAAAGGCTGTAAACACGCACAAGCCAGATCACTACCTAATTAAATCAGGTTAATTTCACTCATCTAACGGAAATGCATCCATTTTTATTAGTGACGAATACCCAGTATTACCTCAATTACCAAGTTCTAGAAATAACTGCAGGAGAGTCTTCATGTGCCTCAAGGATTAGTTTTTTCCATGTCTGTTTTTCCCTGAGAAATTTTCTGTGGTAGATAGGCATACCACACTTCGGAATTACAGGGACAATCACATTTCAAAAGCTAATAGAAAAATGATCAATTCTATGCAACAAACAAAAACCTTTGGAACAAGCTCTAATGAGTCATGATCAAACCTCTATTGATATTTATCAGTGCTTTTGGATATTGTGTGTTTGCAAACAAAGACACAGAATGTGCCTGTTGTTTCAGATTAGAGATTTCTGCCATCACAAAACCTATGATAGTTAGCTGTTGCTCAGGTTGAAGATACATGCACATATTATCCCACTGCAATTACTTTCAGACAATCACAGGTTTACTTTTTTTTTCTTTTTCAGGTTACATTTTCAATGCCATCTATAGGCAAATTTAAAATATTCACCTGTAACTCAACTGAAAACTGAAAATTGCAAACTATTTTGGGATGCAATGAACAAGTACAACTTCTTTAGAGGAAAATATGTAGTTTTAATTTTTTAAAAGTATCATAATGAAAATAGGAGTCAAATTTGTTATGGAAATACTTCATCTCTGCTTGTTCCACCATATAAGGTATTGATGATGATTGCTCAGTCTGACATTTACTGAATTTATCAACTCCGAATGCCAGGACCAAATTCTGATGAAATTTTCAAGCTACACCATATTATGTCATGAATCTCAATAATACTCAGAAAAATATCCTGCATACTCTTTCTGTGTCATCAGTGATGATGGGGCTGGGCTTGGGCTAGGCTGAGCAGCTGCTTCTGCTGCCTCTGCCAAAGGCAGTACTCATGGCTCACGTTTCCTGACTCAGGCAGCAGGAACAGAAAGCCCTGATTTCCTCTACATTTTCGTCTCCACCTTGTCCTAGCCCCTCTCTTGACTCTATGCTTCACTGACCCCTTTTAAACCTCTTCAGCATCTGATCCATAAATCCCTTCCAAGCTGTTGGCTTTCAAATACCACTCTGATCCTTTAAGAGTCACCCACCATCTTGACTCCCAGGAAAAATACCTGTCCATTATCTGCAGCAACTCTCCACTTGTTTAAGACCTGCCAAGATTCTCTGGAGGACTCTGCCTGGCTAACTCAAAAGAGGATGGCATGGCTGTCAACCAAAACATTCAAGTATCGACTCAAAGACAAAAGAAACCATGGAGCTGGTCTCAGCGTCAGAGCCTAGGACCAGCAGCCAGGACTGCAGGGGCTCAGCCAGGGGACACCAGGGGACACCAGGGGCTGTGCCCTGCCAGACACGCTCAGCTCCA
Source organism: Zonotrichia leucophrys gambelii (assembly GCF_028769735.1). Classification (NCBI taxonomy): domain Eukaryota; kingdom Metazoa; phylum Chordata; class Aves; order Passeriformes; family Passerellidae; genus Zonotrichia; species Zonotrichia leucophrys. The sequence continues at coordinate 24,529,747 of NC_088171.1, forward strand.
GCCGGCTCCCATGGACCCAGCCAGGACTGTGGTGCCTCCAAGAAGATAGGTTCAAGGGCAGAAAAGGCTGCAGGGCAAGAGGAGAAGAGAACAAAGGGAGTGAGAAACTGCACAGGAAACACCAAGGTGAGAGAGGAGGAAGAGAAGTGAAAGGAGAAAGAGAAAGCAGCCCAGGGTGGAGCAGTTATCCACATGGCAGACACTCCTGAGGGAACTGCAGCCTGTGGAGATGACCTAGGGCACAGCAGGCACAAAGCATGAGGAGGAAGGAGCAGGACACAGGAGCTGCTGCTGTGCTGCTTGGGCTGGGAAGATTCAGAAGTGACATACAGCCTGGAAAAAGGCATGAGGAGGTATTCCTTGAATACCTGTTCTTTTTTTGCCCACTGCTTGAACTAGCAAGTATCTATCTTGACTGGCATTAGACTAAGTTCATTTTCCTCAGGATAAATCTATTTTGCCCATGATGGTACTTGGTAAGCAATCCTTCTCTCTTATCCCAGCCTATGAGTTTTCGTGCTCCTTGCTCCTCTCTACTTTCTATAGCTGAGGTGGAAGAAGTCAGTGAGTGCCTGGATGGGAGTCTGACTGCTGGAGTAGACTAACCCCCCAACCATGGTGAAGTATGAATGCTAGGTTTTGTCTTGGTAAAGGGGAACAAAGTGAGATGCAACCTGAAGGAAAACACCAAGAGTAATATATCTTCAGAGAATACATGCACCCTGAGGTAACATACACTTATGACTGTGTGCTTGCTCTGTGAAGCTCATGCTTTTCCTCTACTGGCTACAATGTGAAGAAAGAAAAACCTTTAAGAAGGTTGTCCATCATTAGAGTGATAGGAGTTCCTAATACCAAAGAGAGTAATTCAGTGGAAGCCACAAATATACTCAGTTGTGTCATCAAATAAAAATAACAGAGTACAGAGCCTTGCAAACTACAATAGACCCTAAATTTGTACTAACACACAGGTTTTATACATTTTTGGGGTTTTTTTTAACTTGCCTATTTTCCTCTTTCTGCTCTATTTCTATGCTAGTATTTTGTAAAGCACAACAATCCTCTGGCACCTCCTAACGCTTCTCCTACTCTTCTGTGGAGTATCTCATGCACCTTCACAAGTTGCATCCTTCACCCAAAGTTTCTGTCTATCTGCAACTCGTTTTTCTTTTTGCTGAGCAGAATGGAATGTCCCTATTTTACATGGCAGGTGTTGGAATACTCATCCTGAACATTTCCTGTAGGAGTGTTTGCGCAAAAGGCAACCACAAGTGTAAACAAAGGGGATGAGTTTTAGACAGCAATGTGTGATGAATCAGTCAAGGTAGTTTCATTAAAAGGCTCACTGCCTCTCACTAGAATAGGACCTTCTCAGAGCAGAAGGGGAGAAGACAAGGCTTCTCTCATATCCTACTCAGTTATACAGAATCCCCAATCACGGAACTGCTTCCAATTTAAAGGGAGATTTTACACACGCCGGAATGAAAGTTAAAAGAGCTGTCCCATTCTCTGAAGCCTATTTCTGAAGCAGAATAATTACAGCCCTTCTATGGTGATACTTTGTAACAAACAGTCAACATTAATTAATGCCAAAAAAACAATGGCATTCCTGAGGAATTACACAGTACAGATACATGAATAGCAAAGGACATGATTAATGTTGTTACACTGAATCCCAAAGGCATTAGCAATAATGCAGTGATTCCCTGTTAAATGCAGTGATTCTCTTTTTTAATTTTTGTCCTCACACTGGGCTGGGAACCCATCACATCAACCTATCTAGAATGCCATGACTGTGATGGTGGGGGCAGATGCAATTTGCCACTGTCTGTGGAGCTGCAGGAGACTCTTCTCCATGCAGCTGGCTCAGTGCAGTGGCTGGGGTTCAGTGAGAGGCAGACAGATCCCTGCCCTCATGCCCCGCTCCTTTTCTCAGAAAGCCATTCTGATCAGTTCCCTGCAGGGCATTCAGAAAGGGGATGAGGAGGCTGTCTTTTCCTTCTCCTAGCCACATCAGAGCTTCTCAGGACTCAGCCATGAGCCAACCAAACATGTATGGGATACAGAGCTCTTCATCTTCCTTACACTGGGTAACTACTTATCTCAGAGTAATCCTATTGCTTCCATAAAACTATTCACAGGGTAAGGGTCATTCCTCAGAAGAGAAGACTGCTGTGATACTCCTGTCAATTAACTAGGAAGTACCAAGAGAATGTGAACTTCACAGCATGTTCAATTTAAATATGTTTATTGTTTTGATAAGAGAACAATAAATCCAAATGATCTATTCACTTAGCCCTGTTAATCAATCTTACTATACAAGATAACATATTCATTTTCAGTTCATAGAGTAAAATACTGTGCAGAGAAAGATACTCTCAATTTATTTAGTGTATTATTAATGTCTGATAAGCACATGCAAGGAATTGGTCTAATAATTGGTTGTGTTTTCTATGCTGATACCCTAAAGGTAAATAATTTGTTGAAAAATAATCAAGTTACATATATTTTAAAACATGAAGTAAAATACTTGTGTAATTATCTTTGAATTGTAAAACTATTTTAATCATATAAAAGGTACTTTAATCCACTTGAGAGTAGATTAAAAGATATGTTAAAATATATTCCGATTATCAGCCCCTAATCTATTTTAAACTGCTTTTGTAAGAAAGCAAGCACAGCTTATAAATGGATTTTGGATTATCCAGTTGTTAGCATGAAGAACCCTACAGACATGCACACTCACAAAAGTATGCATGTATGTATACACACATTATCATGTTCTGAATAATCCCATTGAAGACAATGCTATCTATAGTAGTCCACTGCAATAAACACTGAAATGAATATAGCTGTGTTGTTTGGTTTTGTGTTTTGTTGGTTTTCCATGTTTGGTTTTTTTAATGGCTAGAATTATTTGTGCAGCAATTCAAAAGATAAAACACCTGAAGGAGTGGAGTCTATAGAAGACTGCTTTTGTTGCTATTGGAAGCAGCAACGTAATCAAGATTAGAAAGTCCTAAATAAATTACTTTGAAATACAATAATTGATCAGGTAGTTCAGAGCCAGCCTAGTAAAAATGGCAAATGTCACTATAATGCATAGACCTGCCTGTATATTATGATCATTATCTGTCAGTCCCAATCAAAAGTACTGCAACTGTGCACAAGATTCAGGAAAAATGCAAAATTTTAACTGAATTACAAAGGTCCACAGTAGTACTTGAAAAGCTTTGAGGCTCACTGACGCTATTGCATTGCTGTAAGCTTATGACTGAATTCCATGAATGTATATCATAGCTTTCAGTATACTGTTTTCCCTTGTGGTGCACCTATACATAGACTGAACTCAACCCACAGCCACCACAGCAGGCTTAACAAGTTCCTAGTCCCTTTGTTTAAACTTGCCAACTGCTCCTCTTGAGGCAGAAAAGAACTGCCACAGGAGAAACTGACCCAACATATTTTGGAGTGCTCCAAACACTCCTCAAACACCAGAGCTCAGCAGCAGCAGCAGCAAAGGCAACATAAGTAGGACTGGACTATAACAATTGATGCACCTGACTGTGTTGAAGGAACTGCTCTGAGTAACGTTCTGTTTACTCTCCTTAATTCAAGCACCTGGATTCATATTTTATGGTTGGTAAAAGTTTCAATCTAAGCAGATGTCTGTTTTACCAGAACCCTAATGCTGATAAGATTCCCATGCTGATCTCAGTAGCTGTGATTCAAAGACCAAATTCAGTAAATAACATGTCTACCTAACATCTCTGGGGGATGTATGTACATACACATGCTTGCGCACACACATGGATGCATTTTATTTAAGTTGATGTAAGTCCTTCCACATCAATTTCCAACTTTATAGTTCAACACCTGTCAAGTCAGTTTGGAATCTAGATCCTTCAAGTTATACTTCTTCATCAGCTATTTCTCATATTTGATGAGAAGGACATGCATGACTGAAAAGAAACCTACATAATTATTGTTCTACTTATGTTCAGTCATTCAGGGTACCAAAAATTCCTGTCAAAGTGGAATTACCAGACATGCAAATGAAATATACATTTCCCATGTGGCTACTGGTATTTGTCAGATAAAATACATGAGAATTGAACAGAGGGGAAGTTTGTTTTAACATTCTGAAAGAAATTGGCACTGTTAGCAAGACTTGTCCCGTATGGGAAAATTTCACAGCAGGTAAATGTAACTTTGTGATTAACAGTCTTTTCAGTGCTCAAACCCTTCAACTCTTTGTGCCCTGCAGGAAAAACACAAGGCACAGCTTTTAACAGATTTTATGGATCTGAGTCTAGATAAGCAAAACCTTCATGTTTCTTTCTTGTATCTCTGGATGATGATATCACAGTTTCAGACATCCCCAAATACCTTCTGGGAAACTTCCTTTCTTTTATGACAAGCTTTTTAAAACTGTACTGGAAACAGCAGTTTCTCACAGAGCTCTCCCTGGTTTGACAAGTTGTTACTACTCTGTTCTTTTATTTCTCATACAATCTGAAAAAGAGATGAGAACTAAAATGTATCATGAAATCCTCCAAATTCTTTACTGCCCCACCTAGTTGGTAAAGTTCCATATAAATCACTTGAAACAGCACCTGTGATTTGTATGCATCGGCTGTGAAGATCTACTAGCACATCTAGGGAATGACACCAGCACAAATTTGGTATATAAGCATCACAGCAGGTCACACTGCAGTTTGAATTCTGGAGCACACTTTCCATATAATTACAGCTACCTTAATTATGTTTCTCAACAGGGTAAGTCACATTTTTCCTTCAGCTGATGCTGTGAGCCTCTTTCTTCTGAGATAAAATCCAGACTTTAGCTTGACTAAATCAATCTGTTCTGGAGCATTGTGTTCTGGAGCACTGTGATAGCACCCCTATCTCTCACCTTAGTACTTTCAGTTTTTAAAAACAGATTTGAAATTGCTCCTAATTGTACATATTTCCTTTTCTCATTGCGGACTATCACTGCCCCTTCCTCTTCAGAGTCTTTGTTTCTGCATTACTACCCATCTGAATTTTGGGACATCACCACTTGCAATCCTTGTGGAAGCTCTCCTGATGTAATCAGAGAAATCAGTCCACTCCAACCATCCACAAAGCTGGACATGACTCCCTTGAACTACTTCAGTATGCTTTGGGGAGGAGCGCACAGGAATCACTGCCACACTCCCTGCCACAACCTACAAACTACAGTAAATTATCAATCACTGATGAGCTGACTGTCCTCCTGTGCCTCTCACACCAGTCCTTATGACAAAAGGTATCAACAAACAAACCCTCTTCTCTAAGAAAAATGCTGCTCCAGCAGCACTACAGCTCTTCACCACCACTCTCCTGATGCCATTGGCCATAACAGCTCTTCCTAATTTCCCCAAACTCCAGGAAGGGTTATAACATGGCATATGCTGACAGACAACACTCCTTGCTAACAGGAAGGACACGTTGCTGTGGGGCGCAGATCTCGGCTTCTCCTTCCCTGCAGCTGTCTGTGGACAGCAGCTAATTGTATCCACTTGTTTAACCTCGGGGATAACGTCTGGAGGGGACCAAGTGCCACAAGCGTACTTTTATTTTTAACGGTCATTTCCTCTCGGGTGTAACTTGCATGACAGCATGTGACAAGCAGAAATTAATGGGGACACTGCTGTGCCAATACCTCTTGAATTGCTTTGACACTGGCTGCAGGCTGCCTGCTTGGCCACCCAGCCAAGACCTCACATGAAATGTGGCAAGGGGCCCACAGCTCTATTCACTAACAAGCCAGCTGGTCAGTGATTAGAAAGCTGAAACAACGCTGTGCACATACATCAAGAATGCTTTACAAGCGGCTTCGGACTTAGGTGGTGAAACATCTTAGAAGAGTAGATCTGTAAATTTATCTTAGGGACTGTTAACTTAAGCTAACATCAGAAATAATGCAGGAGACCCTGGAAGATGATGGTCTTTGTTGTTGCCTAAGTGCAAGAAGGACTAACCTCAGAACAAAGACTAACATCTTGATGCGCTCAAAATCATGTGCAAACAGCTCAGACCACATGGATTCTGGTCCAAAGGAGCACTCAAATCATGTAAATATACAGAGATTTATGACAGACTACTCTTCCTAATGGTCTATCAACACCTTGGCAACATTACTGACATTTCTAAAGAAAGTCTCATTGAATCTGTCTGCAGTGTTTATACTGACTTGTTTATATGCTGACACAAAACAACAAGGGATGAGCCTTTAGAAGCATTCCAAGGGATTTGGATGATCAGATCTCATACACCCAAGGCACCTTTGTACCTTTTTTGAAAACTGTCAGATCCTTGGTTAGACACAAAAGGCTCAAGATTGTTCCTTTAACTTCTCTCTTCAGATGCCTTTTTAAATAGTAGCCACTGAAAGGGCATAGGCTCTTGCCGAAACATCTGATGGCAACAAGAGAACAAGTTATGCTTTTTTTTAAAAACTGAGAAAAGAGCAGTCAATCTCTCTTCCTAGACATTGGGAACACAACTGTAATTTAAAGTTAGTAAGACTTAGTCACTTAACTCCTATGGCTCCTTCACAGCTATAAACTCATTCAAGCAATTTTTGTTTGTTTAAACTTATTATGACATAGTCCTGATGTGGAGATTTCCTGATACATAAGGAAATATATCTGTGGCTTATAGACATACACCAGGCTCAAGGCACTGTAAAAGGAGGTGGCTGGACAGCAGAGTCACTTTCTTGGATTAGAAATTAAGGTTACTGTAGAGTTTGGACCTAATTTTGAGAGCTTCCATCGTAGAAACTTGGAGGAATTCAGCACAGTCACGAATGGCACTTGCACGCTGAAGAAAAAGATGGCTTTGTATTAGGCACAATGAAGTCCAGTGAAGTTACTGGGACTCTACCCATCAATTTTCAAAGACCTAAGCTGGTCCCACTGCTTTTTATTATTCCCATTTTCCTCCCACAGTCGCTGGAACCAACAGCACCTTCAGTGAGATGTAACCAACCTTCTATGAGACAAAAATGTCAGCGTGACACCAGGCATCAAAATACCACTATTCTCCAAAGTTAGATGCTCCATTAAAAAATAATTAACAGCTCTTATTAAAGAGGCAGACACAGAGGACACTAAGAAGATAATCCTTTCCTAATCTCTCCAGGTAAGGTATAATAAATAAAGCTCAACTGTGTACTTTTTAAAAGCTGCTTCAATATTGTATTTTTCTGCTCCTAGTGTACTTGGCACAGCAGAAGAATCATGATGCTCCTAAGTGCTGTAAAATGGCTCAACACTGGGGTCTAGTCACAGGACTACATTTAACTTTGCTGCCTCTCTTGCTCTGTATTATAAATTCAGGGATAATGGTTAACTAATTCATGAGTGTTGCAAAGATTAACTAGTTAATGTTTGTTAAATACTCCAAAGAACTAGATTTTGCTTTCAGTTATAAAGGCTCAACAAGCTTGAAGAAAATCAAAGATAAATAGAAGAGGGAAGATTTGCTTTTTATACAATTCAAAGGAAAAAATAGACTTCAAAGAAAAACCTGAGAAGGGTCAGTGCCCTACTGGAATCAGCTTGCCCAGAATCTCCCATCTAAGAACTTTACATATAGATTTGCAATACTGTTAGAGGATTGTCTGAGCTCTCAAAATAGTCTTCAGGATGACCATCTTACTGATGCCTTCCTACACCTAAATTAAAAGTAGGAAACAAGATTATAGCTTCTTGGAAGCACTGAGCAGATCCGGTTGCTCTCCATGCTTACAGAAGCAATTAATTTGCAATTCTATTATCTTGAATTAAAAGAACAATGGTTCTTGAATTAAAAGAACAAAAGCTGAACCAACAGCTTTAAAAAGGGAACAGGCAAGCCCCTCATCCTACAGACTTTACAAACAATGCCATAAAAATTATAAGTATTCTAAAACAGACTAGGCAAAGAGAAGACATTTTGCAAGAGGAATAGAGCATATACATGAAGACTTTTGTTTTCACTGAAAGAATGAGAAGTTTGCTGTTAGCACCAGACATGGGGAATGGCTACCCATTCCATTGCACTTGCATGGTCTGTCACTTTCTCCTTTCTTTTCTAATTTCTCACCTTTTCCTTTATGTCTCTCCTCCTCCCTCCATGAGTCCTATTACAGCAACTGTTGCCCTTTCTTCCCCATTCCCATTTCTGGCCCTTCTTGCCATGCCTGCTCCACCCTGCTCCACTTCACACTCACTCCTGGGGCCTGTGGCCCGACTCCATCTCTTCGGGTTGCTGCCTCCCCAGCCTAGGTGACACCCAGGCAAAGCAGGTCACTGAAGATGCCAGCTGCCAGCATTCCCAGCAGCCCCTCTCTGGATTTCAGACAGGACAAGCTGCAGCAGGCAGTGACCTGACCACGATCTCTGCTGTGGCTGCAGCGGTGGGAGATGGTCCCACACATCTGCTGAGTCTCTCCCAAGTGACATGTGCCACAGCCCCTGCAGATCTCAGCAAAGTGACACTGATTTACATTAGCACACATTTGTGTAAACCTTGCCTTGTTTTCTTTTGAACACTTGACTGATTCTAAAAAAAAGTACATATCTTCAACTTACAGTGACACAATGAGCCATGAGCCTACTTATTTCCTAATGTTATCACAGCAGACAAGAATCAGCTCTACTTTAGGGGTGAGAGCTGACAGTCTTTCTCGGGAGAGGAGAAGATGGCCTTTGATGTTTCACTGGCAGAGGGCATTTCATCCTTTCACCTCCCCAAATATTAAACAAAACAACCTCTATAACATTTTAAATAAAAAGATGCTGCTATGTTAGAAGTTAGTGTGCAAAAAGAACCAATCAATGGAACAAACTCCTTCCATGAAGATATATCTTTTGAAAATGAAGTGTCATAAATGATGCACATGAAAAATGCAGCTTGTGGCAAACACAACATTGCTTCTCAAAAGAGTAACCTGTGACAAGCAGAAAAGTATGCTATGAATTATGAAACCTGGAAAATAAAACATGTATTTCTGTGTGTCTTTACTGTAACTATTCATGGAGAACCTATGAGAAAAAAAGTAGCAATGATCCAGACAACCTGGACCGCATATGTCTTTGCTGAAACAGGTCCCAGAAACCTAAGTCTTTTGTTTTCCTTACCAACAACAACAAAGTAATTACAAATCATACAACCCAATATCAAATTCTGTGTTACTCCAAAACTACAGTCAATTAAGTAGAAAAAAACTGTATCATCAGAAGGACAAATGAGAGAGGCTAGGGATCATTATCAAAGGACTTCTGTTTTCCTTTGTTTATTAAATAGCAACTGTATTATTTACTGCAGCTTTGCAAGCTAGTGAGCAGCTGGGTGTGACACATTTCCATGCTCTGTAACCTCTCCTTATGCTTCGTTAGATTCCTTATCAGGACCAGAAGAAAAGAAATCTCTCTGTTATGCTTTTCCTGTGGCAAAGGAAAAGACAAGATGATGACTTTCCAGCTCATTTCACTTGTACAACGTTCTCATCAATCACCATGGGGTAGGTCTTTGTTATTTTCACTGAAGGACTGTTCTTAGTTTTCTGTCACAATAAAGCGTGACTTCACTAATTAGCAAATCAAGGTTACCTCTACCACATTTGCAAAAGAACAAAATGCAAACATAAGGCTAAAACTACATCTGAAATATTTTCCAAGGCCCCAGCTTCATAGAGATAAACCTAAGTCAAGCTAGGTGTAAATTCCTTTCATAGAAACAGAAGTTAAGGGCTGAAACACTCAGAGTAGATGTAAGGAAGCTAAACTAACCATTTCATCAAGAACCAGAAGTTTTCTGCTTGTTTTGCGACTTTCTGCTCCAGAAACCAAGCAAAGAAACTGTGGTTTATTTTCATATTAAACCCTCTGCAAAGCATGCATCTCTCTGCAGTTTTGGTTCACTATAGTCCACGCAGCTTGGCCTCTATTCTCCTTTTCCTATGTCTTCAGTAAGTGTTTTAGACATCAGCAGAAATTATGTGAGCAAACAAAAAGCAAGAAAAAGTGATATGTTCTAAGCAACGCAAAAACGTAATACAAAATGCTTTGCAACATAGTCTCTCCTCTAACTTAATGTTTTTATATATATTTTCCCTTTCAGTCTGTGTTGTTTCTCACTGAATGACAGCTGTACACAACATACTATTGTAATAACAAGCATATGGCTCAGAGATCACTGTTGACATTTTCAGAATTCAATTCAGACATTTTTATTTAAATGCATGAAAAACATCTGTATACTCTTTCATTAACTGCATTTTACATTTGTAATGTTCTACGTATTCTTTTGGAACCATTTCCATTAAAATGCCAACTCTGTGTTTGGATAGCATGTATTTCCCTTGTAACACTAAGGGAGGAGTATGCTACTGTCAAAATTTCTCTCTAAAAAGTCCTTGCTAAAATATTTACCCTGCTAGTCAGAACAGGAATATCTGAAGTTAATTCCAAATGAAAGAATATTTTAGAATGAATCATAAACTAGATGTTAAAAAAGGTAACATGCTGCCATTCCAATGCCCCTTCCCTGCTGTAAAACTAAATTAAAAACAACCCTGCATTTCCATCCACAGAATACTGTAACATTTTGGATGTTCTGAAGTTTCCTAATTGCAGTTATGCAACAAAACTATCACAGCCTAAAACAAAGGACAAAAATTCAGCAGCTTAGTTTATTGGCTTTGAAATGAAGCACTCTTAAGAGATGGTTAACATGTCCTCTTGATTATTTTTGGTATTTTAAAGTTACAGTGCAATGCTTCCCACTCTATAGACAAAAGAAGTGGAACATTTTAGAATACTTATAATTTTTATGGCATTGTTTGTAAAGTCACATATTTAGCAACAGTGAAAACTGTTGAGCACTAATTTCATTTACAATTAAGTCACTAATTTCAAAGGGCCCTTCAAGGTATAAGACACTGCTCAACATTAATAAAGACAGAATGCAATGGCATTTGTTGAATTGGTCACAATGGTAAAATACAGCGTCTTCTTGGAAATGGGTATTCTCAAGGGTCATTATTTTCAAAGAAGGCAAATAGGATATTCTGTGGCCACAACAGCTATGATATTAATGAAAACCAGATACAAACAAAACAATCCACCAAACCTTGTGATCCTTGGAGCCCTTTGCCATTACTGAGTCAATTTACCATGCTGACCAGCCATGACACATTTTTGTGAATAGTCAGGAGTCTGGTTCCAAATGCACAGACACTGCATACACATAAGTTTTGAGGGAAGACTACTTCTTCACTCTGACAAAGCATTTAAACACAAGCAAAACACATGTTTTATGACTAATCTGAGACTAAGGAAACAATGGTTTCAATTCTTCTTTGTTCTAACCTTTGAATTCATCAGGTCAATAGCACAGGATAACAACTGATTCTCCTCTGTTATCTCCTCTAATTCAGTCTTTCAGCCTCATTTTTAATACTGGAACAATCTGTTGACATGAAATTAAGCAGAAGTTTAAGAGCTTTGCTGAGGCAGAGCCTCTGCTCCCTTTGGCATTGAAGTTGAACCAGAAAGTGCAAGTACATATTCCAGCATGAGTTTAAATGTTGTAGGTGTACAGACATAAGTGTTGGTAGTGTGTAGGTATAACAGTAACAGAGAAGCTAAAAAAAACCTAAAATAGTGATGTTTGTAAGTCTTTGGATAAGGTTCCCAATCCAAAAGTGAAGGACACATTTGATCCCGGAGTTTGAACCTTTGTAATTTGCTCTTTCCTAGTGGCAAACTATTTAGGCTTAGCAGTAAAAGAAATGAAGGCTGCTTGCCCACTGCTGCTAACAGCATTGCCCCACACCCACTCCCAGCAGAACCCTGAGAATCCCAGTTACACCCCAGAAGGATTTGACCTTCTGTGAAGGACTGGTGCTCTGGAGTACCAACACTGGCAAATGCCACCATATTGCATCTGATTTATCAAAACTAAAAATAATCATTTAAATTTTTAAATATTTTCCCTTGCTGTTGCACTAAGAACAAACAACAAGCAGTATTTCTGTTATTTCATTCGCATTTCCATTCTGAATTTTCTGTCTTCTGGCAGCTGCATGTGAATTTACTAATGACGTGTGTCTTCTGTTAGAACTTCTTAAAAGGGATATTCTCAAAATGGAAGGAAGCTCATTTTATTTCACTTTGAAACCTGAGAAACCTGTAACATGAACCATACGCTGATTACAGAGCATTGATATATAAAGGAAGCAGTTGTGTATATGTGTGAAGTGACTGTGGTGGGGAAACAGCAATGCAGTGGTGAAGTTCACACAAATAATGCTGTTGTAGGATCTCACTATCATGACTCATGTTTAACAGGGTACTGTGTAAAGACCAGTCAAAAATGAGGACCTATTATGGTGAGAACCAAAGTCAAGAGTTTTCACACAGCCTCCTCCATTAAAAGCCCACAGATAAAACTGACAAGACAGACCCCAGGTGGAGAAATTTTGAGACAGTTCCATGATGTTACACTTCTATGGGAGTAGAGTCAGGAGGACACAGGAAAAACAGAAAGAAAAGTGATGGAGAGAAAAGCTCTGGAGGAGGGGAAAGAACAGAAGACTGTGTAAATAGGAAGTGAAAGTGAAGTGAAAAATTCAAGGAGAAAGAGAAGGATGGAAAAGGGATCAAAACATAGGAATTGCACAGGCAGAGAACATGGAGTTGAAATCACTGAAAGCAGCTCTAGGTGTCAAGAGGTTTTGGCCTTGGTTGCTCTAGCAGCTGAGTGTAGCTGGCTGATGCCCCAGGCTGGTGCTTCTCTGCAGTTTCATGCCTGATGGCCTGAGGACAGGAAGCAGGGAGGAACCGTGTCTGCTCTGGTACCCACAGGGGTGGGTGGGACAGGGGCTCTCCATGTGTCTCTCATCTGACACACTGAATAGGAGGAACAGGCACAGCTTCAGCTGAGTCTCGTTTTATTCCCTCCCTGAGAGTGTAACAGCTCAGCTGTCCTGGGTGATGAGCTACTGGATGGACCCTGGGGATCAGCACATCCACATCTGTAAATACACACACACACACACATACACACACACATACACACACACACATGTGCATGTGTGTACATGTGTGTGTGGTGTGCTTTCACGTGCACACACATGAAGGCAGTATAGACCAGACCACTCTCCAGGCACAGCAGGAGAACTGGTGCTCATGGTGCTACCCCTCATGGATATGTGTACTCTTTAAGTACTCTTTAAGCATCTGCGCTGCCAGTTGGCGCCTTTTCTGGGCCACACCTATTTTGAGAAAATGAACTCTGGAGACAGTAGAGTGATGATCACAGTTTCCCTTTCACAAATAGCAGTATTTTTTTCCTGCAAATATGTTAGAGGACTTTTGCAAAATCCACTTATATATGCATGTGCATGTATATATGTTTATGTGCCTATGTATTCATAAATAACAGAAAATTCTTGAAGCTGACTTTATGTTCTACATATGAAAACATGTAATACAAAAAAATTCCATCTCTGCCCATTTGTATGGAACTTTGTTTTCTGGCATAAGCTAAATACATCTGCTGTGGAGGAAAAGAAACAAACAAAACATATCTTGATTAAATCAGTATGCCACTAAAGTAACACGCTTCAAATTAATTTTTACTGTGGGATACAATAACCTGCCTATTCGCTGGCATAAAACTAGTGCATATGGCTAGTCCGAAAGTATTAAATTTCTCTTGGGGTGGAATAGAGAAAACAGTTTTATGGGAAAATATCTTACTTGATTATTATATTGTCTTTTATTAGCTATGAGTTGTCTATGGCCAACTTTTGAATTTTAGTTTTACACTATGGCTCTAAAATTGCTGTGAGTAAATACAGACACTTTGTAAATATTCTAGTTTAGAGAATCTGAGCTGCATTAACTTGGGTTGACTGAGATGGTGAATGTATTCTGCTACAATGCTTCTTTGTCCCAGATCAGCTGAGTTCAACCCTTAGAATCCTGAGTTTAGTAAAAAAAAATTATGTTGCCCAGTTTTCCCAAGCATCTACCTTTGTCACAATTTGTGCTATTGGGATAAAGTACAATTTTGTTTTGGGATAAAGTACAATTTTGGGGTTACTGCATAGGGGACTGATTTCCTTCCTAGTGCAGAAACTACTATGAAGAAAGAGATTCTTATCTGCCCTGACAAAAATCAAGAATGGCTCTTTGAACTTCTTCTTTTCACCTCACATCTGCTGCAGTCCAACCATCAAATTACTTGTCAAAAACAGCATATGGCTTGTAAGGAAATTTTGAACATGGGTAAATCCAAACACTTCAGTGTATTTTTCTGCCACTGCTTTATGTACACCATCAGCTCCAAGCTTTCTCTTAATTACTTTAAATGCGGCATGTCGTGTTTGATGAAGAGAAGGACTCTGGAAACACGAGTGACACTTGTGCTGATCACTGAGGCAGGATGTGCTTGCAGAGCAAGCCGTGCCTGAGCACCACCACCATGAGACAAAAGAAGGCATCTCAGAAATAGTCCCCACCTGGAGGAACTGTCACTGGCTGGATGCAGAACAGTGTGGCACTGGCTCTGAGATGCTGCCTGGCAGCTCAGCCCCACTCCTGCACCTGACTGACAATTATTCCCACCATACGCTCCCTTTCCTTCAGTGCCACCAAAGCATTTCACACAGCAATTGGTACTGTACTCATGTTCCAGTAGCAAAAACCCAGTGTCATTAATAGTCTGAGAGTGTCTCAAGAAAATGCAGAGCAGTAGGATCCATAAACTTTTTTATGCATCACACCCATGTCCAGCTCTGCTGAACTAACAGAAATGAAATGAACTGATAGCGACATTTCACTTCCAGTGTTTCTAATACTGCAATTTTGCAATGACTTGATCATAAATCCCTTCTACCAAGGCTCAGTCACCTTCCCTGCCCACAATTCAGAATCTCTTCAGTTTCTTAATTTCCTCTGACTTCTGAATAAAGATGATTTCTGGCCCTCCATCTACTGAAAACAATAGCTTCCTTCTGACTTCAAAAAGGATGTGTCCCTTAGGGTCCTACTGGACTGCACTGCTGCCTTGAGAGTAGAGACCACAAAAGAAAAGTAGGTTGAGATGTCTATTTACAGAACCCTTGATAGACATCATTTCACAGTGACATTTCTAATTTAGTGTCATTGTTTTGAAAGACTAAAATTATTATTTCAGGCAGGTTGTTTTCATGCATTATGCTCCAGTGTTGCCTGACGGCTTTCCAAACTGGAACAACTGAAAAAATGTGAAGCACTCCAATGATTTTAAATCACTCTAGTCAGGACAGAGTGATTTAAAATTATTGGAGTGCCTCACATTTTTATGAGCTCTCAGTTTGCAAGCAATGGACGTCCTAGCAGTCCTAGGCTACAGCACTGCAAAAAACAACTATACGTTATCATCAGATTGCAAAGGCTTGCATTAGAATTTGGAAATGGTAGGAATTCAAAGATATTTAACACCACCATAATTAAAATCGGTGGCTATACACGAACAGCAAAAAGGCCCAAGCTAAAGAAGTAACTGCGAGGATACCAGACTATATTGTGTGACATCCTGTGAGCTGCAGTCTCTCTATTCACAGAATCATGACTCCTCCTAACACCTTGGTCAGCTTCTACACTGCTACCTGCTACCAGCCAGAGATGTGGGTGTGACTCTACATGCAGCACAGATGGGAAAGAAATTGCACCACCTACAACACAGGGAACAGCCACTCTGGAGAGTGGATATTCTCGAGAATACCCATTTTTTAATGTTTAGCTCCTTCAGAGCTTGTGCAGGACACCTACTCTCTCTTGCTACCCTTTCATACAGAAGGCAGAGAAAGAAAAAAGAAGATTTACCCCACATGATATATCAGTTCAGCCCTTTTGTTTTTTATTTATTTGTACTGGCAACTCTTCTTTAATTTATAATACAGATTCAGAATAAAATCTGTTGCAAAATAATCCACAAAAATGAAACCCTTAGCAGCTGTAAATGGGCACCATTTCACTGAAGCTAATGGATTTACACTTTTTAGTATCAGCTGGGGATCTGATCCATTATTTGTACACTCCAAATTCCTCACTAAGTTTTGCTTCTTTCTTTACCATAAAAGTACTGACAGGAAAACGATAATAACAGCTCTTCTGTTAGTATCTTTCTTAATAATTCAAGCAGGTTCTTTTTTTTAGTGACTTAACTTTGATGTTAAATGCAGCCGCCCTCTGAAGACTCAGTACTGGTGAATCTGTTTTCCTGGAATATCTTGCTTTATTTTCAGAACTGCATGATTGTGTGACATCTGCTTCACATCTCATACGTGACCAACTGAGTAGGTACAAACCATGGCATACGGCTGAGTTACCTCACAACAGTGAACACTGCTCTGCTTTCTGAGAAACAGCTTCTTCATATTAATTTTCTAGGAATCTTGCAAAGATGTCACCAGTCTGCCTGGTTTAACAGCATGTCATATAAGCTAACAGGGATACAACAATAACAGTATGCCATGACTGAGGCAAATATTTTAAAAATCAATTTATGGGCTACTATCTGATAAGCTCACAAAAGAGAATTAGGTTCACTGCTGTACTTTCTAAATTTCAGGCATCTAAATACCAGAATCTGTATACCTGAATCAGATGGGTATATGAGCTTTCTATGCAAAGAAGTAAATATCCAAAAAATATTCAGAGAAGCCATTCACTTGGGTGAGGAACCAGGACACACCAGAGAAAAGCATATACAGTGAACCCAGCTCACTCTGTGATTTGGCTGCCCCGTTCAAGGCTGGAGGGAATACCATGGAGATTCACAAATCACAGGCCTGAGTAGAAAAACATTCCCAGCTTTTGCGACATTCTGTGATAGATAACATATGCACCTGCTGTACTGGAAACCTTTGTTTTGTTCCCTCTGGTGCTGACTGTCAGACTGAAACATGCACAGCCCACTCAGCACACGTAGCCTAAATTCTACATTTCTGTAAGAAAACTATTGCAAGAAGCCACAAGTCTGCTTATAATGACATTACCTCACAAAATTAACTTTATTCATTACTAAAATTAAAGAACCCCAGTAAAAGTTTTTTGTCCCCTACCACTTCTAAGAGACTCTGGTCTAACAGTACAAGATGACTGGAAAGAACTCCAAAGAACCATTCTCCAACTGCTTAACGTACAGCTTTATATACAAAGCCATTACATTCATAGATTAATTTAAAGCTAAGTATTATTAAATAAATTGCAGTATTAAATCAATAAACACCATCTTGGTTGCATATTCATGATTTCTACATGAAAAATGTAGTTAGTGTTATAAACAACCATATCCATATCAAAATTAATTAGGATCAAAAAAATCATGCCAGCACAAGCATCAGAATGAAATGTGACCACGCATTTAAACACGCTTCAGTCCCAAAGGATAAGACATCAAAATGCTTTAGTGGTCTATTAACTATTTAAAAGAAAATCATGGTTCTGTGGCATATGTGTCATTCCCACTTCCACTACCCCTATGTCAGCTAACAAAAGTTCCTAAAGAGCCAAGACTCTTGGAGGCTCAACTGCTGAGACATTAACATTACCCAAGATTTGTGCATGACTAACAGCTGTGTCCAAAGGAAGATGAACTCATACCTTGCATTTCCACATAAACTGCCCTAAAGTTAAAGAGCATCCCAGGAAGAAAAGAAGGGAGGAGACGATGGGTAGAGAGGAAAGAAGGAAGATGTTGTCATTGCTGATTCTGATTCATGCCATATGGAACATATATTAATCAGGTCTGACAGAGGAAGCCAGCAAGTGTGAGCGTGACTACAATCCAGCAGTTACAAAGGCTGACTATGGTTCTCTTTCAAAAGTGAACACTGTGTCCACAAGTATTTGGAGTAGTGTTCACCATCCCTCCAGCTCAAAGTAGACTCAATTAAATAATAATGGAAGGGCGTCAGCAGAAAAGATTTAAAACTGCTCTGTCCAGAATAACCCAGAACTCAGAAGCCAGAGCCACAGAAATGGATGAGAACATCCACACTCCTGGTGACAGAAAGGGGAAGTGAGCATGTCTGCTTCAGATCCTGGGTATGTATTCCCACTACCAGGCAATGTCTCATAGGAAAACTACCTCTCTTCTATCATGTTATGGACACCTGTCTGTATCTTCCTAAAACACCCTTTGGGGTGATTCCTACTGCAGGGACTTGGGCATTAGAAAGGCATTGTGGAGCAGCATTAAGACAAAAGCTCTAGCTGTGTTTGAATTACCAATATGGCTCATTTCTCTGAACTGCTACAGTCTGACTGCCTGCAAAACACAAAGAAAGTTCTTAAAATGGTACCAGTGTCACTTTTATTTCTTGACAGGTGGTAACCAAAAATCCCAGCATGCCCCAAACCAGCAGAAGCTGCACCTCCCTTCCCTAAATGTTATGTAATGATGGTAGTAAATTCACACAAAAAAGATCTTTTGGGGCTGATGCTTCTCTCATAGCAATTTTATGTCATTCAAGGTCCACTAACAACTGTTGATTTTACACCAGGGTGCCAAAGAGGTATATTAGATCCTTCAACTTCAAGCTATCCAGAGCTTGGCTCATTTGGCACTTCTGTGCTGCTGACACACACAGAACTCTAACAGATGGTCTTACAATACTGGCAGTTGTTTTGTACTGTGCTGGCAGTGAGGGGAAATACTCTACACAAATTGTCTGCAATTCTGGAAAATAAATGAAGTACAAATCCATATTAACCTCAAAAGCCAAACTATAAAAAGTCAGATTAGTCATTTAACGATGTATGTGCTCTGGGTTAAATGCTCAGCTGCTACAAAATCATAGTATTTTCCTGCAGCCAGGGGAAGTATGTTTTGCTTTAGTTTCTGTCAGGAATATCCATAAAGATTTTATAATTACAAAGGTATTGAAATATACTAAAAATAAGCCTTGAGACCCTTCCTTGTGTAATCAGCCCTGACTATCAGCAAAAGTACCTCCATAAACTGGATATTTGGACATAAACATGAAGCAACAGGGTGCAACTTAAGTTAACTGAATCTCTCTCTTTTCCTGTGCCAGAGGATTCAAGAAAAAACACATCAGCTACTGTGAAAATGTTGAAATCAACAGTGATGACCAAGTAAACAGCAATTTTACATTTTTCCTCACCCATTTAAAAAGTGATTATGTACCACAAGCTGAATTTTGCAGTCACTAATTTCACCGGTTGCAGTGGAACTTGCACTGTACATAAAAGACCAAAATTGCTCCTCCTTGTTTCTGTGTGGCTTTTCTACTTTAATCTGCCAAACTATCAGATATAGCAATTGGGTTAACTAGTAAACCATTTATGCAGAATAGTGCTTTTCAAATGTAAGCACAATGATTTCCTTCATCAGTATAAAATCTCCATGAAATGTATATCCAAACATATATCTGACAGTCTCACAGTGCAATTTCAAAACAGAATTTTTGGAAATCATAAATACTTCAGTACAGTGCTCACATCTTGAATTTCCTTTAAATGAAACATGGATCAAAAGATACTTCAAACTGAGATTTCAGAGGCTTGGTCTTTCAGATCCCATCAATTTCAATATATTTAGTTAAATAATATGCCAGCCACCTTGCATCTTATTTTCACAATGTTAGTTCAGTTGAAATAGAGTTGATGTAAGTGGCTTCAAAGTCCAAATAGAACCTTAACAGCATTATAATAAAATAGTCTAACGATATAATAGGTACATTCCAGTCTTCTTCTGACTGAATCGAAGCTGTATCCATTTTTCAAAAAATTTATTTTATCCATTACGTTTGGTTAAAAACATGGTTGCTGGAACTGACTGGTATTATACATATGTGACTTTGACACCAGTGAATAGATCTTTATTCACTTTAGTTCTAATTTTATACTGAAAGATCACACACCTCCTAAGTCTGAAGCTGTTAAAAGTTATTAAAATAACTAAGTTTTCAACAGTTTTCATGTTTTTTTTTCCTCCCTGGGAACTTGTGCCAGACTAAGATGATACAACATACTTCCAGAAAGTACAAGTGAAAGATAATGGATAATGCATGTCTGAAAGCATAAATTATTTCTCCTCACAAAAATGAAAAAAAAAAATCAAAAGAAATGTCAAAATGTCACAACATCAATCCCTCTGCTTCTCTTACCAGGTACAAACCTTTTGTAAAACAACCCAATCTATCATCAACGTGGCACTTTGCTGTGAGATTCTCTGAAAAGCAGAGTTGGTATATGCATTTTAATAACAATAATGCAGGCACATCCTACCCTAGGTAGGGGTCCTCCCTTACAGATGCAGAATATGAGATAACATGACAACAAAACTTCATTATTGTCCTCCCAGTTACTGAGAGCCTTCCCAGCTTCTGTAACAACTGATCATCACTCTCCCCACCCTTCAGCCCATGTCCTCTGCAGAGCACACCACAGGCCCACAACGAACATTTCTTGCTCTCAGAATGTGCACAAACTCTCCTGGCAAGAAGGACATAAAGCAAAAGTAGTCTCTTGGGGAAATAAAAGGCAAAGGAAAAGGGATAAGGAGTACAAGATTTATTTTATCCATTCTAGCAACATCCAGCACTTCACCTTTAAGGGAAGGTTCAAGTAGTCTCTGCTGAAACAATAACAGAATCATCTGCCTGCAGCTGGAAGCAAAGGTCGTTCTTAATGATTTCCCAGAATCGTGGAATCACAGAATGGCTTTACTGCTATTGGAAACAACTTAAAAATCCCACTGCCATGCCCAGGGACACCTTTCACTAGACTAGGTAGCTCAGAGCTCCATCCAACCTGTCCCTGAACACTACCAGGGGTGGGGCAGCCATGACTTCCCTGGGCAACTTGTTCCTGTGCCTCACCACCCTCACAGTAAAGAATTCTTCCCTAATATCTAATCTAAACATACTCTTTCAGTTTTATACCACTCCCCCTTTTCCTGTCACTACATGCTCCTGTAAATAGTCTCCATATTTCTTGCAGGCTCCCTTCAGGTACTGGAAGGCTGCAATCAAATCACCTCTAAGCCCTCTCTTTTTCAGGCTGAACAATCCCAATTCTCTCAGCCTTTCCTCATTAGATAAGTGCTCCATTCCTCTAATCAACTTGGTGACCCTGCTCTGCACCTGCTCCAACAGGTCCCTCTCCTTCCTGTGCTTGAATGCTACATTTGGTACAACAGTAGAGATTCAGTAAATTTAGAACTCCGAAAGAGGAATAAAATCACAAGTGAAGCATTTTTCACAAAGAGATTATATCTGTTACTTTGTGCTGCAGTTCATGTCCCAAGCTGGGCACTACTCAATTTTGATGCAACAAAATCCTAGGGATCACAACACAGTTTGTCTGATTTATCTCTGAAATACTGTCTCCTAAAATCTTTCTCCTTAAATACCTTTATAGTTTCAGTAGGCACTCCAGGCTCTGGAACTTTATCCAAGTAAGTAGTCAAGTCTTGATCCACATGTTCAAACACTAATGTTAACTTGGTCTCTCTGTCTGTTCGTGACACAGTGCACACATCAAACAACCTGAAAAGAGGAAAAGAACAGAAGAGGTAAGTATACAGCAACCAGTACAGATGTAACTTGCATCTCAAGCATGTCCATTTAAATTTCTTACAGTATACAGAATGGAAAAGAAGGAATACCTCCAGAATCAGCATACTATTTGAAAAAAAAGCTTTGTGCACACGATGTCACTACTTCTTTCATCACTTTTGGTCATTCTTTTACTGCAACTTCTTTATCATTTCACCTTATTGCACAACACCGAACTAATCTACAAAGCTCTTCGTAATATCACATTCCTATCTGGTTACTCTACTTTCTATTGTTTTTTGGTTTTAAGTAGGATTTCTCTCATCCCCTCCATCTACCATGCCAGGTTTAATCACTGTTCTACCTTTTTCAAAAACATCTGCTCATCATTCTGTGCTTCATACCTATATTCATACCAGTGATTTTCACTACCCTTCCTCAAGTCCCACTTCTACAAAATCCTAATAGGAAACCATCTAAACAGCCAGAAGGACATTTCTTCCCTGCTCACTTACTCTACTCATGTGCTTACTCATTTATATTACATGATCAGATTGCATTTCTCTCTGAGGTGAGGCAGAAAAATCAATCACTACTTTTAGTAGGTGACAGTAGTTTTAAAAATGAATGAAGTTACTAAGAAAAAGGTCTAGACAGTTAAATTGAAGAATCTCTCATTGATAACAGCATAAACTAGTGTTGATACTATGGCTTATTTTTCAAACATCATATCAATGATGCTGGTGTATTACTTTTATCTTTCATACTCCTCCTCAGAATTACTTCATTAGAATTGAGAAGTGCAGGACTTCTGGTAATGTTATCAAGTAGTATTTTTGTTGTTTGTTCAAGGACTAAAGGCTTTATACACAGGATTTGAAAACAACTGATCACACACAAAGCCTTGGGAGTCCCTTCTTTTCCCAGAGGATATCTGACAAACAGACAAGATGTATGTGAGATCTTGCACTGAGATTTTACTTCTTACCTTAAATCTCAATGTATTTCACAAGAGAAGAAAACACTAGAATTGGCACAACCACTTGGGAAGAATGTAATTTGGGTTTAAGAGAGCAGTATTTTTCACTTGGCATTTACCATAGTAAGGCTGTGCTCTCATTTGACAGCATTTCCTAAAAAATCATCAGTCTGACATTGCAAAAATGTTTATTAGACACCATATTTTGAAAATGTATACATGCACATTCATTTTAGGTGAAGGATGCTTTTCAGTGAGTAATAAATTAGGAACCAGAGTTCCAGAATATGATACTAAGAGCGTGACCCTACCTCTGCTTGAAGACTAATCTGTACTTAATCTGTAATCATAATCTGAACAAACAAACATTAATTATTATAGCAACACAGTGACCGTAAGAGAAAATGTGTTGGCACATTTCTCATAATGACAGATAATGTTCTCTAAGATTCCCTCAATGGGGTGTACATGTCCTGTACACAGCAAACAAGTTTTGTGAAAAGTCACAAACCTTCCTGAAAAGTGAAATTTACTGGTATTTGGCTGGAGGTTAATAATCTGCAATATATTTATATAAATCAACGTGGAATGTAGCCGGACTGCCTATAACCCCAACACATGCAAATAGAGAGGAGCCAGACAGGTCTCAACATCTGAACATAAACACTGGAAAATATTTCCAACTGTATGATTCCTTTGTGTTGACCTACATTCACCTAAAATGTTCTAGAACACCCCTTTTGCCAGGTATTTAATACACTGGCAAAACCCCCATATTTTCAACTATAGCAGAATTGCAATTAAAGAAAAAAAGGAAAAAAGATTTCACTGTATTAAACTTAGAAGCAACATGTAATTTCCAACTCACTGAGGAGGAAAATGTTGACTCTGTTAATTCTTCTGTATGTAGGTTATTTTGATTCTGGCATTTTCTGGCACAGCAAAATAAGGAACTCAGAGAAGCACAATTCTGGTTACCTTTTACAGAATAATAATATTAACAGTGAGTATTCATATTATCTTTCCTTTCCACATACTTTTTATGTGAAACTCTAAATGCTTTACTGTTAATCATAAAAGCTTCAGATTCTGCACTGGGTCGGGTACAAATACATTGTGTTTACTCACAGAAAATATAGCTGCTACCTTAGAAAGATAATAATTTAAATCAGAGGTTATATTAACTCATATTACAAAAAAAAACCAACATCTGGCATTGCTCCTGCTAATCATTCTTGAAATAGATTGAGAAAGACACAGCCTCTTTATTTAGTAGTTTCCACAGGGATAAAACTACTTTATATAAATTATACTCTCTTACATTCACTGTGAGAATATCATCCATAAAATTGTCTTTGTTAATTAGGAACATCTCTGCTGCCTACATTGCACATCTCTGAAGCCATTTCCTCATGATTTTCTGTACGTGACGCATTAACATTGCACGTGACTGCCTCTCTGGAATGGGCAAAAGGCTTTTTATTTAAAGAGTTACTATGCGGACACTGTCCTAAGTGAAGTAAATGTACCTCAATTAATACAGGATTTCCATACTGAATACTTTGTAAACACAAGCCCTGCCCTTCTATTGTACTTACAAGAGAAACGTTTGAATTATTTGATTAAAGTAAGATCCGCTATGGGAAATCCTGCAAGCATTTAACAAGATGTTTGGCTGGGAGTCATACACCGCCCAGTGTGTCCATCTGAACTGGAACACTGTTGAAGAGACACTAACAGAGAACCTGAGTTTTAATGCACACATTTTTTTCAAGTTTTTTTCAAGTACTAAAGCAGGAGCTTATCAGCTACAAATCTATGTCTCTGTTTTATGTGTTTAGTGCCTGGTGGATCTTCCTATAGTCCAGCAGCATACCTGCTTTTCTACAAAAATATTTTGGGATTTTTTGCATGCAGAAAACCAGATGATGCTCCTTGAAGTCTCCACAGCTTCTTACAACACAAAATCTGACAAATGCAACCTCAGCCCACTTTCATTTTACAATATGAACACCTAAATGCTTTTAAAAGAAAGACAGTTATTACTTTGAAAACTATTGCATCTACTGAGTGGTAGGTTGCAACTGATCCAAGAAAGTCCCTAAATGTTACTAGATTTGCTTTTGAGATGATCTGAGAATTGCCGTGAAGTTTCCCACTTTCAAGTAGCATAAACATTTTTTCCAGAGCAAACTGAGATAACAGCAATGGAGATCAGCCCATGACACCTGCAAGAAATACTGAAAGACAGATCTGACTGTAAGACTTGAAAAATATGTAGGACATAATTTCTCTTGGCTATTGTCAAACAGATGAGTGGGTACATCTGGAAAATTAACTGGATCATAGTCAAAAGAAAGATCAAGAATTAGCTGCTGCCAATGCATCCAAGGGCTTACTGTAATTTTTCTGCAGTAGGACTAAGCCAACATGAATACATATGTATCCCTGTATGGTCACTCAGAGCACTGAACAAAACCAGTCCTCGCATCCTAAAGATTTCTAAT
The DNA here is from genome assembly GCF_028769735.1 of Zonotrichia leucophrys gambelii. Taxonomy (NCBI): domain Eukaryota; kingdom Metazoa; phylum Chordata; class Aves; order Passeriformes; family Passerellidae; genus Zonotrichia; species Zonotrichia leucophrys. The sequence continues at coordinate 24,554,828 of NC_088171.1, forward strand.
AACATGGATTTACTTTAATTTTCTTTGGAACAGTGTCTTCCTCAAAAGAGTTACTTCCTAGCTTATGCATAACAGAGCAAGAGAATTGGAACCTTTGATTTACATGTAGGAGAAATGCTTTAGAGGACTGTGGTTACGTAAAAAGTGGCATAATAATATGCTTCAGTTTTAAGATTTCTCAAGTCTGAGCAAATACACAGATGAAAAGAGTTTGGTGGCCTCAACCTAACTCTGAAAGCTATTTATTTGCATGACAGAAAACCAGCACAGAACTTATGTATTGACAGTGTTTATGTAAACACCACAAGATTGGGATACCAAGACTATCACAAGCCATGACTGAGGTTTATGGACAAATAAGGGGAGGAGGACCTGAACAACTTCTGTTTTTACTGCCTTTGGCTTAGGTTAATCCTGGAAGTTCATAAGCACAGAAAATTTCTGCCTCTCATACCTAGAAGTATTGAAGAACGACAGTTGGTCGTCCTTTTAGTCCAAATTTCAGCAGCAGCCTCAGACTCCTGTGCTCTCAAGAAGTAACTCAGCAGCAAGCCCTTTGTACACCCCAACCTTATAAACCAGGTACTCCTTAAAAAAAACAGTTTGACCCCTACTTTTGATATTAGCTACCTTTTCCTTTCTTGATTTTGATGCAAAAAAAAAGAATGCTGACAGAAGCTAGTATCTACTTGGAATCATAAATACCCAATGTATTGGAACAAAGGGGTCATCTTTTGGATGAAGAAGACAATAGCTGGGCAACTGGACTGGAACATGTGCATTAGGAGAACCAAGCCCAACACAGCAAAACAGGAAATAGAGTTTCCCACTCTGAAACATATGACAGAGTTCTTTCCCTCTGTTCAGGACATACTGCTTTGTCTCATTTTAATCAGCAATCACCCACTTCTCCAGGCCTCTGAATGCTGGTATTTCAAATGAAGAGTTTTCTTGCTCAACGGAGCTTTAGTAAAACACTTTTAGATGGGAAAAAAGCGCACATGCAGAGGAAGAGGCCGCTAAATTCAAAGTATTTAAATGGCATTTTCCCTGATATAACATCTGTAGAACCACACAGTAATGCAAGACCTAAGTTCCATTTTCAGAGGCCCGTGGGGTATTCAAGAGCTTCACAATGTACTTTTAACTCCAGCTGCAGCTGCCCCAGTGGGCATCAGCGCTTAAGGTATGGCTCCACAGCAGACTGCAACATAACAAGGACTCTGACTGCACCAACAGAACCACCTCGGTACTGAAAATCCATGGCATGAGGGCACAGCACTGCCTGCAGCACAGCCAGCAAGGCCAGAGTCAGCTCCATCCAGCCACAAGTCAGGTGCCCAGAGCCAAGCTTGATTAAATAATCTTGGGTATGTCTACAGTGTTCACGGCAACTTTACGTCTTAAATCCTTATTCTCTACTTCCTACTGGGTTCTTGGAGTTTGTGAACATTTCTCCTGCTTTGCTACCCCTCCAGGGAAGAGTAGCAGGATCACCTTTTGTCTCCAGGAGAAATCTCTTTCAGGCAAACAGTAGTAAAGGTAGATTTAACATCAGGTAAAATCAATTAATTTATCTAGGACAAGTAGATGTTCTGTAGATAGATGTTTTCAATTCTGAAGTCACTCATTTATTATCTGCTGTGCACAGAGCAGAAAGATCTACCATGGAGAAGCAACTGTAGAATGAAAGAAAAGCAGCAGAAAGTCCTGTTCTGGACACCCACTCCAGCAGAGCTCAGCCAACACTGCTGCTCACAGCCCACTCACCAGTGAGGTTTAAGGAAAGGAAGGGGGACATTAGGATGACAAGGCAATCGTTCATCTGCAAGCTGAGCTTTGTGCTGTAATTTTTTCCAGTCTCTCTCCCTTTCTGACTTGGAAAAATTATTTAAAATGCTAAGCTGTATAAAAGAGGTTTTTGTTCTTTAAGTGTGCGTGAGGGAGAGAGACAGAGAAAGTGACAGAGAGAAATAGATGCTGGTGAAAGCGAAGTAAATAGCACTGGCTAAAGTCCGACAGAGTGGGCTGACTGGGCAAGCATTCAACGCTCAGTCCCGACTGCAGCCCTGACCTGCAACACCCCTGCTCTCCTGCACTGGGCCCCACTCAAGCAATGACGAGCTCTGGTGCCAGACTGAATGGTTTTGTGATGCAGACAAATGTCTGCTCCAATGAAACCACCAAAACCAGTTTTCATTTTCAACAAAAACCAAGATTTGTGCCCAAAAGATGAAAAGGCTGAGGACATTTTCTCACTGTGCCACCCAAACCACTAAAAGATGCGGTTGTTAAAAGAGTTTTACTTCAAGGAAAAATAGGCCTGACAAGATATTCTCTGCACCTTTCTTTGTTTATAGCAGCATGCTATCTCTTTCAGCCCTCACACTGTCATTTCCCTTTCACCTTCTTCCCAGAGGGAGATTATCTTTAACAGACAAGAACCAGAAAAGGATCTCGTAGGACTCCATAATGCAAACTACATCCTGCCTTGCAGAACTCCTCTTCAGGACTTACCCGACAGTTCACCAGTGTTTAAAATGCTTAATTCCTCACCAGTCCATGAACAATCTCAGTGCAACTGATTTTATCCAAACTGGCCACACACGGAGCCCTTGACAATACGGAGGGAAAATCCCAGCTGGGTGGTGCCTGAACACAGCCTGTGTGCTGCCCTACCAAACACTGTCCCAGGGCAGGCCAGGGACATGCCAAGTCAGCCCGGATCAGAAAAATAACATGGCCTGTTATGAAGACAGTCGTTGACAGATTGTTTAGGATCAGCAATAGCTGTCTGACCTATTCATAGTGCTCTCATGTGATCTTTCAACAAGTAAATGTACACTGCCTTTCCAAGTCATGTACACTGCCGCTATACAGTGCTGTGAGCCTCCAGCAAGCTTCTCTAAGCTTCCAGTTCAGAGTACAAACTAAAGATGCTCCCATTCATTGGCAATGTGTTTGCATCTGTTGTTTTTTAGATTTTCTTTACAATACTTTCCTCATGGAATAGCTGTATTCCCTTTTAGATTCCCTAATTTGCTCAACATGTAAGTAAAACTTATGCCTGAATATTGATTTTGTTTAATTCAAATGAAATGAGCCCAGTTGATATTCTGGACTTCCAGCTGTACATGGTGTAAGATGAGATACAACAAAATCCAGTCTTTACTGTAGCTCACAAACTGCTTGTTACAGATTCCACATTTCAGTTTATATTTTGAATTAATTCTGGTGCCAGACCTACAGGATCTAAATCTAAGAAGAACATCTCTCTTCTAGGTTTAAGTGAAAACAACTCATCTTCAAAATTTATCTTTCACAAATATATGTATTTGCCATTTATATATGTATAAATTATCATTCATTCTTCAGTGGCTTAATAATCTAATCTATGTACACATGAGATTTAATCATGCTAACATATCAAAAATAACAAAGGAAATAATAACCCTTCACTCCACAAAAAAATATTCATTGCAAAAAGTCAAATTCGAAGTACTGTTTGACACTCTGTACAATCTCATATAGTTTTTTAAAAGCTTGCAATAATACAGCAGTTCCTGAGGTATTAAATTCACTTTTTTAAAAATGGTATATAATTCCAATGCAAATTTGAGTACAAACTCTTGCTTCTTGTAGATTCATAGGAGAACCTAAGAATAACAGAGCAGCTACTGTAGAAGGTGACAGAGGAGGTCCTCTGTTTTGACGCTTATCATCAATCCAGGGGCTGCTGCTCCTGAAAAACCTCCAGGTTACTCCATGGCCACAATTATTCTGGATGATGGTGGATGCACTGAAAACTCATGTGCTGCTTGAGCCCTAATTACGCACCCAGCACAGGCTAAGCCCTCAGGTACACAAGCAACCTGAGAAGAAGCAACCTGAAAGTAAATCTGAAAGGCCTAGCTGTCATCCACTGTAAAAGCAAGCCAAGGGGGCTTGCTAAGGGCTGCCAATACACTTGAGTGCTGATGATGCTGCTGCCACCTCCCAGGATGGACCAGTAGTGGCGCCTCTTGAAAAGAGTCCAAAGCCATGATGTGATGGTGAAGAGCAGGGGAGACAGAGCAATAGATGGAAAATATTTTGCTGTGGTTCTGTTACTGGCATGAAGTATTGTTGTAATTATCTGTAAGACACTGACACATTAAAGCCTTGTAAGAAAATACATTTCTATTTTTCACAGGCAGAGTTGGGACCGAACAATTTGTCTTTCTCAAAGAAGGATCAAGAGATGACTTTTAGAAGGCGAAAACTTCCACAGTTTAACAATACCATGAATTCTACTGCTAAAGCAAAAGAGCACAAAACAGAAGAAAAAAAAAGCCTTAAGAAAAACAAAAGGCTAAATTGGCTAAAGTTGGCAATACTATACATGCACAACGTAAATAAACAGCATACATGTTAGTAAAAAGAGACGTTAATAAGAGAACAAAATTAATTATTTTCAATTACTTGGATTGTGTGGCTCTAATGTATTCAGGGAATACTATTACTAAGGGATTCTATAGACCTTTTAACGTAAAACGCTATATATCCATGTATTAAAGAGAAAGCAATTAGCAAAGGAGTAAACCACAGTAAAACAGTGCATGGTTCACTCTCATGCCCATTTGTTTATATTTGGGTTTATTATTATGTATCATTTCTTAAATAAAAAGTTATTGTCTCTCTAAATGACATTATAAAAAGGAAATCCTTGGTAAGAGAATGAAACCAACATCACTGGGAAACGGGGTGCAAATTATACCAATCTGTTTATTGCTATGACAGCATGGTCAGTCGACATGACAACACAAGCTTTGAGTAGTATTGTGTTAAATGTTTTAGGCCTGTCAGTAGTAGAATGCATTTCTGAAGCCAGAGTACCAGTGTGCAGAGTGAACCTGTCATAGGTCTTGACCTTGCATGATCCACCAGCCCTGAGCTACCCAAGAACTTATGCTGCACTTAACCTGCAGCATGTAAAGCACTGGGGTGATTTTTAAGTATACACATCACCTAAAGCTTCATCTGCCTTATCTGCCAGGTATCTTTCCTCTTTCTTATACTCAGCTAGTCATCACCTGGATAGAAAAAAGTAACCCCCTGTCTGCCATTTCAACCCCTATCAGATTTTTACCTATGCAGTGAGAACTCCACAACTTGGGGCCCAACATGCATGGTCCCCTTCTGCACTTAGGCATCCTTATCTGTACCACAATCTCTGCACCCTAAGTTTTTTGTTACCCCTTAGTACTAAATTCGTGAATATGGGCACTCATCTCTGAAAACTATGGTGATGATGTATTCTAAGGCATTTTTCACAGTATTTTTTTGTCCTTAAATTCGGAAACTGTGAACTGTTGTTTTCCCAGTCTTAACCTGGGAGACTAGAATACAGCAATAGATGTGAATAGTTATTGTTATCTTAAAAATGGAACCAGCATTTTAACACCAGATATTGAAACTGAATGAAAAGAACTTTTAAAAAATGTCTGCATCTGTTGAAAGAACCTGTCTAGAACTGCTTAAAATTTCCTGAAATGGATCAGACATACCTGTCCACTTCCAACACAAGTGGTTAAGTGGGGAATGCAGTTGCCACATTCAGGATTAAGTCAAGTGAAAATTCAAAAGGTGTGTTACTCTCTGTGTGTTGCTTTCCACAAATTTGTCCTGCATGAGGTTGTATCACATAAAAACAGAAATGCAGTTCAGAGTGCTTTTTGTATACACGTGGAGAGTGACTTCCATCAGGTTTTGATGCCAAATGTATTCCCAGCAATACTCCTGTGCACCATGATGCCAGCAGCACCACGAACTTCAGACAAAGGGAATTACTCATTCACTTCAGCAAAACCTGGAAGGGAGCACAGTGAACTCAAGCAACTTTCCAGTGGCACTGTACTGTGTCCTGTCATCACTACTTCACATGCTACAAATAACATCCCATCTACCCAAAAGTAAACAGCACTCAGCTGATTTCCAAAAATCAAAATACAAAGGCAATTGCTCACATGGGTAAGAAAAACAAACAGGATCTGGCGAGGTTTTGTAAGGAAACCTGATCTACACACAAAAACACCGCCCTCTTCTTTTTAAGTTGCAGATGTAACAAAAAAATGGAGTGGCAGAGCAACAGATAACTTTATGAGAAAAAATGAAGCGTAAGAGGATATTTATGCTAGAACTGAAGTATCAAAACTATGGGACTACAAAGTACTTAGATTCAGCAGAAGGCAGATTTAAGGCTTGTAAGAAAACTATCAACTTCATTGAACATACCAGTCTTTTGCTAGCCATCATCAGACAGGTCAAACGCCATCCACCCACACCACAGCCCTGCACAGCCTGCGAAGCAATGGGTTCTGCTCTCAGCTTCCATGGAAAAGATACAACTCCTGTGATGGAGCTACTCAGAAACTGGGGGTTAGTTTGAATGGGCCATGTAGGTCCTCATTTATTCAGGAGAAAGTAGTAAGTTGACTGAATCACTGTGAGGAGGGTACTGTTTCTCCCTGCTTGCTATGGAAGATGCCTAATGACTAACTTAGAAAAGATGCTTTAATTTATCTGAATTTAGAAGATATTATTATTCCCCAGAAAGAATGTAACCGATCATTTTTACTTGGTGGGAATGCAGATTCTGTTCAGTTCATTCCTGAAGTTATTTTAAAATATTTCTTCCATGTAGAAGTTAAAACAAAATGGGAGACAAGTCAAAACAAAACAAAAAAAACCCACTAAAACCACCTCTGCCCTATTCACTCAATCCTCAAAGACTAGCATCAATCCTAAACAGCTCAACATACAAGACCCTTTACCTAGGCCTCATGAAGTTGGTACATTTATTTAACTGGCCTTGGCACAGGTCCAGAATTTCCTTTAATTTGAAAGGAACTTTCACCTGCGACAAACTTGCAGGATTGAGTTTAATATTCATGTTCTGAAGAACAGAAACAAATGGGACTAATAAATCTTCAATGGAAATTTACAAGATTCTTCTGGCTTGATAAATTTAGCTTGGGGCAATTGCTCCTTAACCCTCGATACATAAAATGGGATCCTTTTTCCATTAGCATGCAAATTCCTTACACATTTCATCTGAACTACATCTTGCAAGTGTTTTAAGAGTTGGACACCATTGTGGTCTTTTTCCCATTTGTGACCATTCAAATGTGGCCATGCAAGCTCCTTGTCTGCCTTGTCATTTCTTCTATGAAGCTTTTTTAATTAATTCATATCACATGTAAAGTAAACCAAAAATATCTATTTTTGTAAGACTCTCAGGTGCTGTCATCCTCCAGTTCTTAAGGTAGATGTCTGATACACATTTCCTCCCTTTCTAGCCCATTTACATGGCACAGTGAGGCAACCATTTAAAGATTGACGCACATGGAGTGAAGTACTCTACGGACTACACAGCTCTTTAAGTATTTCCTTTAAACTCTTGCACACATATGTAAAAGAAAACAAATTAAAGATTATTTGAAGAGTTTGGCAATGAAAATGAGGTGTTAGTAGCATTTTGAGCTGGCAATAAATTTTATTCGACTGTTTTATTACTACAGGGCAAAGGCAACTATTTCTTTTGGGGTGTCTTTCAGCAGCATGAGATGAAGGTTTAAACATTAATGTATGGGTAGTTTTGAAGTAAATTCAGAATTTTGTAAATTACAGTTTATGTCAGATGTAAATACATGGCAAAACTGCTTTTTGATTGTTTTGCATGCATCATCTTCCACATTTCTGAAAGAAATGAGCAAACTGTAATAAATCTTGCAAAACAAGGTCTGGTTCCCGGAGTGCTAAAACATTTTTACATGAAGGCAAATGCAAACAGGGCCCATGTAGCCAGGTGGTGCCAGCAAAGCAGGGTGTGCTCTGTGATGCCCAGGCAGACAGTGTGGGGCTGGGCTGGGCTGAGGGAGGGCTGGGCCCAGCAGAGCCCATGGCCAGCATGGCTTGGTGGCCACCAGCCAGCTCCCAGCATCAGTGAGCTGGGAGGCATCTGCTGGGAGCAAGAGGCTGGCTCCCATCTGCTTGCAAATGCTGCAAGGACTGACAAAGCAGTGGACATGGATTAGCTAAGATCACAGAGAAGTCAGTGAGAGCCTTACCTTGCCAGGAATTATCGCTTCATGTCTGTCCCGCTCTTACACTACTCCCTACACCAGGAACCACCTTTCTCACTACAGAGCATAAATACTGGCTGAGACAGAAATTGTTCTAACCCTTTCTAAGCCACATGTGAATTGTTTTATTAATGTAATTATTTTAATTTCAAGAATGAGTCAAGAGACAATGAGGTCTGAAGGAGTTGCTCCTCATTATCTTCTATATTCCATCTCTAAACTCCACAACTTACCTCTGTTTTGAGAAACAGCACAAAAATACCACAGTTGATGATCTTAAGCCTTTGTAGAGTTAACTAAACAGGCAAGAGGCCCCACAGAACCACCACGGTCTAGGAAAGCCTTTTCTGATGTCAGCCTGCCTATTCCAGTGACACATTTTTTTTTCCTAATCTTCACCTTTTTCCCATCTAACAGAAACACTTACTCTTCTTAGTTCTACTTTAGCACTTCTCTTTATCTTCAACTTTAAAAAGCAGTCAAGGAAAAAAACAAATTGTCACAAATATGAAAAGTATGTAATCATATTGAACATCATCAGAAAAAAAGAACTTTTTATGTGAATCTTCAAGTTCACTGCACCACAGGTATTTAATTATGGTGTCACTGAACTACCAACTTTATCAATTGCTATATCATAGAACTTCCGAGCTTTTGTCTGAGTGAACAGTTACCAGTGTTTACTCACACAAAAGCCTACAAAGGTATTTTTTTTCACTGATATGTTCAACACACAATGGAACAAAAAGAGGCAGGAAATAAAATAATATTCTAAACTCAAGGACTAATTAAACTGAATAGATACAGGGAACACATTAAGGGAATGTATGACCACAGACAATAAAGATGTGGCTCCATCAATTTCATAGAGAAAAAGAACCCCATAAAACTGTCAAGTTAAGTGATTTAGGAAAAAATGTCCCAAATTACAAAATAATCTGTGTAGTTAGGGTAATCAGTACATTTGAGAATCACTTGTTACCCAGTCTCAGAGATTCTAAATGACTTCTCAATAATTTTCAATTAATATCCTAAAGCCTAAATCACAATATAAGATTGGAAGAAAAAACTGAGACTAGCTGCCTGCATTAATAAGCACTCACACAAAAGACATTTGCATTGAGATGTGTAGGTACTGCAGCCCACAAGATGTTTCCCAGTCTTCCAACAGCAAATGCAGAGGTAGGAAAGATCCAGCCCTGGAGCTTTTCCTTATGGTGCACTTCAGCTTGAGAGCCTTTCCACCAGCCCAGGTCCCTGAAGCAGTAGGATACTGGTGAAATAAAACTCCTAAGTTGTTCCAGGAGGCTGACCTCTACCATTTTACACAGGATATTAAATAGACCCCAGCTGTCTCCACTTAGAAGTGACTTAGTTCACATGTTTTATAAAGGTCCATTCAGCTGCTTTCTGAGTTATCACAGAATTGAAGTGACTTTCTGTGAAGAAAAACAAACTTATCCAGTGATTTCCCTTACCCACTTTTCATGCAGGCACAGCTCAGTTTTCCAACATCACAACTGGCATCTACATGTTCTAATGTAAGAATCTGTGTCTCGATTATGAAAATATTTGACTGACAAATAGCTGTCTCAAGTCCATTGGAAGAAACACACAAAGTGAAGCTTTATTTTTTGCTAAATCCAGGTAGACACAGTAATTAACATTTCTATGGATGCCTCAGAACGCAAGCACTTATGGTGTATGACTATGGATCTGAACACACAGTGCAGTTCACACAATTTCAAAAACAGACGGCAGGGAAGTTACATGGATTTAGATCTTACAAAGCAAAAGGACATTTCTTCAGGCTTGTGAAAATAATACAATCAACCTATTAGAAAGTCTATGATAATCCATGTCCATTCAGAAAATTTTAGTTTTATTTCAAGAACTCAACAGACTTTTCAAAAAAGCCTCCATTTAAAAGCTGACAAATGTTACTTCAATATTTTTGTATAAAGGATGTGCTCTGGGATGGCTGAGTTCTCAAACTGAGTGGCCAATCCTGATAAGGGATGGCAATTTCATGCTTGAAAGAAGAAAGATTAAAGTAATCTTGAATTCTACAAGATCTGAATACTTTTAGAAAGTATTAAAGGAGATACATAATCACATAATCTAAATATTCTCTAAAGTCCCTAAAAATAAGTATTTGTACTGTGAACAAGAGGAGAAAAAAGCCAGCTATTAAAAAACCTAATTGTGCTGCTTTTAAACATTGACATTCCCTGTTCAGTTGTCCCTGTTGCTCCCCAGGTGAGTTTAAGCCAATAGATGCCAAAAGATGCCTGGGCTCTTTGCCACTGATATTAATATTTATAATTTATATTTACTCTTTCCAGAACATATTAAATAAAATGTATTACTTTATTATACTTAAGAGTGGGATGGCATTTCAGTTCCATGTTCCAATTTTCAATATCATGCAACTTTTTAAAAACCATTAGCTTTTGGGATGGTTTTTTCCCTGACTTGCCCTTATCCCCTTCCCATTTTTTCTAAACTTTAAAAAAAGAAAACTGTTCACACATTTTTAAAGTGCAGGCAATAAATGTCTAACAACCCTAATCCATGTTACAAAATAATAATTCTCAAGTTAAATGGAGTAAAATCTTGACATTTTCATGGTTTTCCTTTTCCACATATACCCACATGTGTAATTTTCATATCCAAACAGCTTAATAGAGTAGATTGTTTACTTTACTACTACTATATTGTTTTAGTAGATCCATAATAAACAAAACTGTTTTCAAGCCTATGTCAAGTTATGTCAAATTATAAAACAGACACTTCACATAAAAAATCATGGAGAATCTTTTAGCAGTATTGATTGACTGATTTTAATTTTGAAAGCTATTACTGAGCAATGTGGGCTGACCTGTTTTGAGTTTATGGAAAAACAGAAATCCCCCCAAAATTATTCCAAGAGATAAAGGTATAGCACCACTGCTTTACAAAAACTCAGGTCTTGGATAATTCAGACTGGAATGTAAGTTAGACACCAGAGTTTTCCAACTATTTGCAATTGTACAATTGTGCAATTTGCCCAAAATTAAATCAAGGCAACGAAACTAAGCAGCATCAAAATTTTTTCAATAATGACATAATAAACCCACTTAGTGGCAAATCCTGTATGAGATCAGTATGGCAGAGTGAAGAGTAATGACAAAAAGAGAAACCACAACTAAGAAAGCTTTGAAAGGTGCCTTAAACTACTTGTAGACCGCATGAGCGGCCATCTCCAACACACATCATCAGTTACTTTTTCTGCTGTAAAGCATTAACAAATTTTGACCAAAATGGCTCCTGTTGTAGCTTAAAATTGGGTGCAGGGTAAGCAGGCAATGCCCATCCATCCCAGCTACTATCAGCTTCCTTTAGCACTTTAATGCCAAACACAAACTAGACTGTCTGAAGCCAGAAAATGTCACAGAGACCTACACTCCCCTATTACAGAAAGTGCATAAATTTTGCCAAGTGATAAAAACAAATGCCTTGTACAAGTTCTTACCAACAATTCATGTACAATGGACTTTGGTTAAAAAAAATTTCCCCTATAATACTCACTTCATCTTTCATCTAAATTCTTGTAATCCAAGTTACCCTCTGATTTCTATACTAATGTTTTGTTCCCCTACACCCAAAATAATTTCCTATTTGATTTTGTGACATCTGTTACTGCACAAACTCTCTACCTGCACTTCCACTTTTCACCTTCAAATTTTACTGACTGGCATTAATCTCATTGAGATCGAGCAAGCTACATTTGAATGGCCACCCTAGATTGGAATCATAAACTGGTTTGGGATGGAAAGGAACTTAGAAGATCATCTACTTCCAATCCTCCTACCATGCACCATTCACTAGTCCAGGTTGCTCAGCTCCATCCAGTCTGTCCTTGAACACATCGATGTGGCCACCTGCCACTTTTCTGGGCAAGCTGCTGAGTGAGTCACCTACCCTCAGAGTAAAGAAATTCCTAATATCTAATCTCTCCTAATATCTAATTCCTAATATCTAATCTAAACCCACCTTCTTTCAGTTTGAAGCCACTCTCTCTTGTTCTGTCACTACAAGCCCTTGTGAAAAGTCCCCCCTCTTTCATTTTTGTAGGCTCCCTTCAGGTACTGGAAGGACAGAAGTAGATCATCCCAAAGCCTTCTTTTTTCTAGGATGAACAAACATAAATTTCTCAGCCTTCTCTCACAGGAGAGGTGCTCCATCCTTCCAACCATCTCAGTGGCCCTGCTCTGGACTTGCTCCAACAGGTCCATATCCTTCCCAAGCTGGGGACCCCAAAGCTGGATGCAGTGTTCAGGTGGGGTGTCTCTCACCAGAGCAGAGCAGAGTAGAGGGACAGAATCCCCTCCCTCACCCTGACATCCACACTGCTTTGGATGCAGTCTAGGACACCTTTGACCTTCTGGGCTGTGAGTGCACATGGATGGGTCATGTCCAGCCTTTCATCTACCAGCACCCCCAGGTCCTTTTCCAAAGGGGTGCCCTCAATCCCTTCATCCCCAGCCTGTGTTGATACTGGGGGTTGCCCTAACCCAGGTGCAGCACCAGTACTTGGTCTTGCTAAACCTCATGAGACTTCCCATGGCCCCACTTCTCAAGCTTGTCCACCTGGGCTCCCTCTAGAGTCATAATGAGCATTTCCAGAGAGCAATTCACTGTACTCCAGCATGGGCACCAAGGATGAGTTGGATGAATTATTCTCCTAAAGCACATGCTCACTCGGCACTCAGTATGGGGAGACCCCAAATGACTAAAATGGAATACACTTTTAATATTCAGATCAATAAAGTGTCTAATCACAATTACCTCACATCCCTATCTTGGTATGCATGGCCGTGTGTACCTTTTGTGAGTCCATCATGATACACTGGAGCACAGCCATAAAGAAAGTCTTTGTCTCCCTCAAACATCACCCATTCCTCCAGAGAGTTTAAGAATCCAATACCCTTAAATTGTCCTGCTGTATCTAGCATCCAGGAGGAGGATATAGATCAAAACAGCAGCCAGGATTTCAGCGACTGGAAAGAGCATGGATGTCAAGGAATGGTGTATGACCCAAGTGACAAAAACTGTGCTGCTGCAACTCTCTATTTAACTACCCACCATTACAAATCTAAGACTTCAAATCATTCCTCTTGACTGCTAAGTTTTTGAATTACTTCTTGTTTCTTAATCTCTCTGTTCTAAAGCCTATTGTTACTATGTCAAGTTTGGGAACCATCCCTTTTCCAAAAAATGTCAGACTTAATTATTGTGGGCACTATGACTGTGTGTCTTGACTATTAGAATTTCTTAAATCAGCTATTGAAAGTTACTTCAGGCTATGCAGAGAGTGATCTCTCTTTTTTGTACTCCAGGAAGAGCTACTTCATTGATTGTATCTCTAAGTGTTGTCCTTAAATCTTATCTACTTGTCTTTAAACTTTGTCTACTATGAACAGTGGTTAAATTGTGCTTTATGAGTATTTTCATGAACTTAGTTTACTGCTTCTTCTAGAATCACAGGTTCAAGATCCTTGCCGTTGATGACAGCAAAAGATTACTTGTTTTTCATGACTTAAGCTTTGCTTCTGCAGAATAGTCTTGTACACTCTCAACTTTGGGTTACTAGAAACCAAGCACTCTTTGAACTGTATTTTCTTACAGACATCACAATATCCTTTTGATTTGGGATATTCCAGTATACCTTAAATGTCTTTAAATGTCTTCTAGGAAAACTCCTCTCATCACTGTCATTCACCTGTCTGCCATTTATCTATATCCACAAATACCTTTCCTTTTTAGTCAAACGGATTACCTGCCTCTTCTGTGCAAATCCTAACTCTTCTTGTTCTTGTACTGCCATGATCTTCAGTTCTAGTCTCACTGCTGTATTTTTTCACTTCTGTACAAATATTTGCTTCTGAAATAACTGACATCTCTAAACAATGTTTTAATTTGACCAAATAAAATTTAAAAGTAATAAAACATTCTTGAGCTGTTAGGAATAGAGACAATATGAATAATAAGCAACAGAGAATTGAGAAATGGCAGGTAATGCTTTTTTTTTTTTTAACTATGCTACAAACATAAAGTCAGTAGGATGATTAGGATTCTCTGCAATGAGGAGATACAGGTGCTCCGTTCTGCAGAAGTATTAACTTGTCTGGGCTCTGCCTTAAATTTAATGAGACATATCATTCTAATTTTCAAACCATAGTCATTGATTCCAACCTGTCAGGATATGGGTATTACTGCTTTGATTAAAACTTGTTGCTCAGCATTTTATAAAAAGCAGAGATAAACAGTGAGGCAACAAATTGATTAAAGATGTCTGCGAGGAAACCACAAAGATCAGTGGGTAGGCCTATCTCCATTAACAATCTAGAAGGTTATCTAAGGATAAACAACACACTAATTAAAGTGCAGATGTTGCCTAATCTCTGTGTCATAAAGTTCACAAATACAAACTATGCTGATAGATAAAAGTCGGCAAAACGAGATTCACTTTATAATCTACTTCCTAACACAGAGAAGGAATACAGGTCATTGACTTTTGCTGCCCTGAAAGAACCTGGAAATCAGTAATAAAGGTTCTAGAGCTGTGTTAGTGAGTAACATTAGACATAAACTTCAAAACAGTACAGCAAAGTCTCTAACTGTAGCTCTAGAAGCATTTGCACTAGAAGCATTTGCCCTTGAAGAAAGGACATGTACACTGCACTGAAATCAATGTACCTGTGATGCAACCTGGAATTTGAGAGATAATGCTGGACAAGATGCTCAGGTGACAACACAAAAGCAGACATCAAGTATTTAACATACTGAGTTAGAGAGGAATTATTTGTGGCACAAAAAGGAAGTGTAATTAGGAGTGAAACAGAAATGCTAAATCTAATTCAGTGAAAAACCTAATGAATTGTTATACCCCAGTTTGGTGAACTCAATAGTTGAAGCATGTAAACTCTGAATGGTGAAGTCTCAAACATGCATGCTTGCTGGGACACCTCTGCACAGTCTGCCTGTACTGTGCATTTCTGTTCAACTTAACATTAGGACTTTATGATTTGAACAACCAAAGCAGTTTGAATCAGTGTAGCCCCTTCAATTCCCCAGTGGAAACTTGAGCCCTAAATTTGCAGCTTGATTCTTGGATTAGCTGGAAGATGTGTATGCAATTCTGCCATCAGGCTGATGACACAGATGAACAGCTAACTATGCATATTGCTTTTCGGAACATAATGCAAAAAGAAGCAGAAACTCTCCCTTCAGCTGTAATCCTCTCAAATATTGCATGATGATGCACTATCACAAAGTCAGGGCACTTAAAGATCAGAACTGTATTTTCTAAAGAATACCCGCTGACTACAATTTATTGAATGTCTGTTATTTGAGACATATTTAGATTCTAGACAGCCACAAGAGTTTTTCTAGGAAAATGATATGATCATCAGGGAGGGAAACTAAAAAGCAAAAATCACAAAGAATATATAGTACTGTGAATCTTAAGTATCATTTTTGATCTTTAATATGCAACACAAAAACTACCCCAATATGTTTATATGATATGGGAAGAGGCAGAAAATCAAAACATCATGAAAAAAAGTGGGAATCTTACTAAGACTTACTAAAAGGGATTGAATTTTAACTTGGATATAATGTATTTATGAGAATCCCACCATATTTCTATTTATATGTCGGAATTTATTACAACTTTATTCAAAATACTGGTGGCTGGGCATGTTTTTAATATGTTGTAAATGTAAGACTTTTATATCCTATGCATGGTTTTAGTATCATGGTGTTTTAAAAAAATGTATGATTCTGTATTTCTGTGCATTAAATATTTCCAATATTTTTTTGAAGAAAAGGAATTCAATTCCTTCTCACAATGAGGGAAAGTTAAATGTGACATTCAATGGCTTCAAAGCCCTCCCTTTTTATTGGGAAAGAGCAGAGTATGCAAGGTCCTCTGAGGTTGTTTCACTTCAGCAGGAGCTGTGTAGCCAAATGAGTCCTCCCCCAAACATCTAAGCACAGTCAGTACATTCCCAACTCCTACAGCCAAGTTAAAGTGAAAACGGTCTTAGTTCAGTAATGATTGAGGTGGTTTGCTCTAATCAAATTAAACCAGCCAAATGTTCTTTTCAAAGGTAACTGTCTACTCTGCAGCTGTATGCAAAATACCACATCAAATGTGGAAAAAAAAAGTGATAGAATTCTATCCTTACAGTAGAGCCCTGGCTCCACAGATGAAGAGAAACAAAAGCACCAGTGCAGCTAGGAATTACGATCACAGAAAGCTCCCAGAAATATGCTAACTTAAGAAACACTGAACAAAGTACTGAAATTTCCAGTTTATAATTAATTGATTTCAGGGAAAAGGGAGTTCTCTGGCATTGTTAAACAGCAATTTATCACACTGACCACACTTCAAATAGATATTAAAAGACTAGCCAAAGTTTCACATAAAAGAGAGAAAAGAATCACGCAGGCTTTTTCACTCTATTTTTCACTTCATTTCTCTGTTTCTATCAAAATATGTAATATTCAGCACTGACTAATGTTTCAAAAGTCTAAACTCAACACGTTTCATTTAAATACAGTGTGACTCATTTACACTAGAACTGAGTTTTCAATCATTAAATATGGGAAACTCCTGTAAAGATGAATTCATGTCTGAGTTAGTTTTTTATTTTCTTTTATTAAGAGAAGATCAGTCACCTGTTAATGATAATCCAGAGTAATAAGCAGTCAGTGTTGGTATGAAGCCTTTTAACACAGTACAGAACTTTTTGCTAAGCTCATAGATTAGCTAGGTATGCCATGGGAAACCCACTCAAGGACAACTCTACCAATACCAGCAAACTGGCACACCCTGTTTTTAGCTGTGAGAAACATTCACCTCATCCTGAAAAGTATCAGAGATACTTCAGAGAATAGAAACCCATCTTCTTCTGAAACCCTAAAAAGACATCTAAAGCACCATATGAACGAGCTTCTTACTACTCATATAAAACATTTTTTATGCTGCCTAAAGAAAACACAACTGTGTTGTTAGAAATTTAAGGTCTGATTTTAAAGGGATTATTTAGGAGACTGTTTCCTTTTTTCCTAATGATGGGGCAAATTTTCAAAGGTAAAGGGTAAATAAATAAATATAAAAATCAATACAAATAATTTGGATGCAATGAGGTATTTTGAAAAGAGTTCGGAAATCAACAGTCACACTTCCATTCTTTGACAATCATCTCATCAACAGCTTCCCAAACAGCAGTTTCCCAAATGGCAAATGTCAAAGGACACAATGGGAAAAAACACTCCTTGGAAAATTCTGAAGAGGTTTTTTATTAAATACCAATTCTTTAGAGTTTAAAGGTATACCTGTTAAATAATTGTGCCTGCATAATTAGAAGTATTTTTCAGATTATAAGAAGATATGAAGAACAGGTATAAGTGGAGGAAACTTCTCTCTTTTAAAAGAAAAAACACAGCTTAATTATATATGTATATGGGCACACTTACCTTCTTATAATTCGTTAGATCATTAACAATCAACTTGTTCAGCAATACTAGAAAATAACTAGATTTCATACCAAGCAAACTAAATCCTCTACATAGAGAAGTTTTGGAATAAACTGCAACCTCTATTTTCTTTACTGTTACAAAACTTCACAGAGTAGTTTTGAAGCTTCAGAACTAAATTACATCACCTAAGAATTACTACAATGACAAATAATCACTCTTGATGTCAAATTCATGTTACTACTCTGTCAAGATAGTTATAGTACTTATTCTGCATGATTCATTTTAAATTCTAATAGAAATATTCTCTAGAAATAAGGCTTTAATCTAATACATGAATAAGAATCAGTATCTGTGATTTGTATTCTGATGTACATTGTCCCTGAACTCTATCCAGAAAGATGTTTTAAAATTCAGTGCATTCTTAGCATCACAGCTATTTCTATTTGATAATGCACTTAGATATGTGCTAAGCTTCAAACAACAGCTTAAATCCCACCAAGCCCACCTGAGTGACTTAGTGAGTGCTTTGCTCAGTCACAGACTCCAGGTCCAGCCTGCTCTCTTTTAAACCCTGGGACAGCAACTTTTCTTCTCCCTGCTCTGTTCCACACTTCAGCCACAAGTGAGTACCATGAAGCAAACTGGAAAAGCCTAATGAGCCTTCATCTGTAAGTGTGGACTATCCTCTCCCCTGGCATCTAAACCTTTTCAAGGCTCAGTTTGGAATCCTAGACCCCACTCCATACCCTGGAAGTCACAGCCTGCCATCAGCAGTGGTTATGGTAGAAGAAGTTGGTTTTTCCTTCCAGGCAGGACCCAGCAAGGCTATATCTCTTCAAGAAGAGCACAGACATAATCATTCACAGATTCAAAGAAGGAAGAGAGTACTGGACATAATCTAAAATTAATAACATTTACTCATACAAAGACTGGTTTTTGTAAAAAGCTTAGATTTAGAATGAGATAAAATACTTTTTAAAATGGTCTTGTACTCATTCCAGAAACTGAACTTCCTAAGGCTCAGAAGTCCATTCCATACTCAACCCTTCCTTCCTGACATGCTCTTATCTTGTCCTGTTTCTGCCAGATCATGTATTAAAATTAAATCATCACATCCCTAACTAACAAACAATTCATATGATTGGCAAGAACATCCTTGTCTTCTCAGTACATGTTCATTCTGTGGACTGCAAGGTCGCAAGCAGATGGTGACAGGTCAGCACGCGTTCACTTTGCCTAATGTCCTCTGACAACAAATTTCCCCAAGACCTGTGTGCCCTGTTCAGTGGCAACCCTATCATTCTCCTTTTGCCTCCAGCCATCAGAGAAGCCAATATTTGCAGTTCCTTCCTTCCCAAGGCTTCTGCAGTGTCCCTTGCAATGGCCAGTCAGTACAGGGATGATCTCCCTTGCCTTCTGACCAGAACTGCTTTCCAGCCTGGAAATGCCTTTCCCTGGCCAAGGCACTTCCCGTCGTCACATCTGCCTTGAAAATGATCCTGTTTGTGTGAGACTAAAAATGACTCTGAAGCTCATTCAGTTTTTCCTTCCCATTACTCATCCATCATTTCTACCTCAGCTGAGATTCATCTGCCACACAAATACTTGGCAAGTTTCAAGTTCAGTTTCTTCTGCTCCACTCCATCCCTGCATCTTATTTTACTCTTTCTGTTTGCAAGACAATCCTTCTAACTAGCAATGCAAAGATCACCATTTCTTTGTCTCTAGGGGCTTGCCAGATGTCATATTGAGTGATGCTACACAAAAATAAATTGTATCACACAATACAGCACACTGCTGATGTGCAAGAATGACCTCACAGACTAGAAGTTTAACATTAGCTTGGCAGAAAAAAGAAGGAAGGAAGCAGAATTCACTAGAGACAAACACCCCCTAAAATAGAAATGTTTCACTTGACAGGATGGAGCATCTCAATGATTTTGAGAAGATCATCCTTTCAACTTATTAACAGTACAGTAATAAAGCCAGAAGCCAGCATCAGCATCACCAAAAATTAGAAAGAGAAATAAAATTAGCTACTGCCTTCTGAATTTTTTTCCCTCTGTATGCTTGCCCATAATTTCAGTTTAAAAACAGAAAAAAAGCAAAACAAATACATGCTCAAATTGTCTTGCAAAAGGTTAACTAGGTATTGATGATCTGCTATTGATATGTCCTGCATGCTCTACCAGGTCAGACAGGGAACTTCAAGACACTTGGAAAAATACCTTCAAGGTACAAGGAAACTTTAAGCCCCAAGCCATTTATACACTTCTGGGGCCTCTGGGCAAGGTAAAGCAAGTGCTGCTCTTTATGCCAGGGATATATGGTCTATATGCAGGGATGGGGAGCGATGTGTGTGCCAACCTCCCCCCAGCACTCAGGGGGCTTTGCCAGGGCAATCAGCTGAGGGGCTCCACCAAGCACCCAAGTGCAAATCAAGAGACCACAGCATGGACCACGGGATTGCAAAGCAGGGAAAAGGCAGCCTGACATGCATGCTGTACTGCAGTCAGCAGTTTACAGTGCCACTTATAGTTCAGTGGACATAAAATAACATATAAACTTGAACATGGCATAATTGTGCAAATAGTCCTAATTACTGCGTTTCCCCCCACTGATTTGTACACAAAAAAGAATGAGGAATAGATTCAGACTTCCTTCCAGGCGGATCATGCTGTTGAACCTAAGTCAGTTAGCTGGGGCACATATTCTGCAAGGTATCAGGAAAGAGAGAATAAGACTTTTACTTCTTACGTAGTTAAGATCACTTTGAATGGCACTTACTCTGACACTTACCTTTGAAATGACAACCAACCCAGAGTAGACTATATTTTAATAGGTCATACTCAACATCATTTCAGCTATTTAAATACTGGAAGTTATTAAACCATGAAAATACTGAAGAAGTTGAATTTATAAAAGAAAAGTTATAAGATAGGAAGCAAAAATATATAGCTTTGCATTTTTGTTCAATTTGCTTACGGTTTAATGCTATTAAAACTGTTAAATAGAAATATAAATATGATAGAAAACAAGCATGCCAAGAACTACAGTAGTCTGCCTTGCATATCACCTTCCCAGAGTGCAAATTCAGAGTTTGATGATGACTAAGATACAGGGGAAATTATTCATCTGATTACCAGCAGGAGAGAGATAAAATGAGTGCAAGATACAGCTGAATTTAGCATTATAATAACAAGAAGAATTTTTACAGATATCTTGCAGCAGAGTTTTACACACAGGAATTTCCTGAATCTAATATGTCATTTATTCCTGGCAAAGTCTGTTCTTTATCGACATATATTTCATTTTTCCCAACTAAAACAGTATTAAGCTAAGGAACTGCAGGACCAACTTTTGCCAGATTTACCTACTGTATATAATAAAGTTTTATTCAAGTATTACATCTGAAAGGTGATCTAGAGGAGCACCTTGATCATCCTACCAGCTACAAGGGACTTTTCCAAGCCCATGACATAGTTATTTTCAGATTGATTTACAGTAAGCTTTACTCTTCAAGATTCTATTTTAAACTTTGTTTTGTGAAAATAAATAGAATAGAGTAAGGTGTCCTGTCCGAGAGGAGCTCTATAAAAAGGGTAAATGTGAACAGGAAAGGATTTTAAGCACATAGCAATTATTTCAACTGCCTTTTCCCCATGCCTTTCTATACACTACTCTTAACAGTCTTATAAAAATTTAGATCAGTCCTCTGTATTTCCATTACAGTACAGAGATTTTCATTACCATCATTGTTCTGATGAAGATTATATTTCCCTTTGATGCTTTTCTTGCACTTGGAACAAAGAAACACAAAACAAAGCTCTCAAAATTAGCAAGCAGTAGCATGGAAAAATATGATATTATATTTAAAATTATTCTGGGCTACTTGGACATCTCTCCCTTATGGAGAAAATTCTCTTCCAGCCCTAGTACCAAGCACTGGAAACCAGTTTTGGCTCTAACTATTTCTCAAAGAAGTGATTCTACAACTGTTAGGACAAACCTGGACTGGAGGAGCACTGCTAGTCCTGAACCCTGCTCCTGTGGCCAGCAAAGCTCCACCTATGCCTACAAAGTGCTGGGCCTTTCCTTGCTAAACTGTTCTTCACATCCAGCTCCACTTCATGGCCACAGAGAAGCCCTGGGCTGCTGAAATCCCCACTGCACTCTCTGGAGAAGCCCAGAGGTGCCACTGGAGCTGAAAATGACACTCAGCCTGCGTTCATGTGGCCTGAGATCTCTGCTGCCAGCTGATGCCAGAGCACCACAGCTGACCACAGGGCCTGTGCAGCTCCTCTGTACAAAGTCTGTCTAAATCCTGACTCACTGAATGGCTGCTGGCCTGCATTGAGCAACTCATGGATCACACATGCCACTACTCAGAGGTAACAGATACAACACAGTATCTGCAGTTCCAGCATAGTTCTCTCAGGCCAGCTGCTTGTAATATTTAGAAAAAAACTAAAGGTCCTCTCAAAATCAAAAATATTTAGTTTAAAATTTTTGTGCTGTTATCTCAGTGCTGTGAAAACAATGTATATTTTAATCCAGTATGCAGACAATGCATTTGGAATTGTTTGTATTAATTAGCCTGGCCATGATATCAGTTTCCAGAATGCATGCCCAAACAATTAAAATATTCTGATCATAATATGTTCAATAAGTACAGTTAGATCAGCTGCTTAAAATTGCAGAACTTCTTTTATAGTATTTCCTTTCCTGAGTATATTTACATAACACAAAAATAGACATTTAATTTCAATAAACTGCAAACTCTTCTACCAGATTTTGTAACAGAACGGGGCCATTTAAATGTTTTCAAATAATTTGTCCATTTGAAGGACATGATTCCGGTCTCTCCAGAGGGCTCCTTATCTGCCCCACAGGTTAAAATATGGACAAAGGACATGATAAAACGTGAGGAATAGCATTCCTCACATTTTAGAAGAGATAATGTTTGGAATTGCTTATCTTCTGCCTTTTTGTGGAAAAAGGTGTGCAACCAATGTCCCAAGCACCCTGATACATTACCAGCCAGTCCCTTGTGTCTCAAATGCTGCTTATGGCAAAAGGTACAGGCTTCTCAACACCACTATGAGGACCTGAAACACACTTTCACAGATTTTTACATTAAAATTACATTCTCATATTGCTGGTTCAAATGCTCACTGCTTTGCAGAGTTTTCATTCAAGCTTGTAAAAATATCTGAAGCTTCAATGTATTTATGCAATGCTCTGTTGAGATTCAACTGCACCTGTATCAAGTAAAAGCCTGCAGTTGCAAAGTCAGTTTATCAAATAGCTCTTTGAAAAACAAGAACTCTATTTCAATCATTTAGCTGCATTCAAGATTAGAAAGCTCTTAAAAAGATCTTTTATATCACATGGAAAGATGTTAATGGCAGAAAAATTCTTAACTATTATGTTCAAATATTCCCAAACAAGATTTATCTTTCAAATATATAAATGCCTAAGCCTGGACAACTAAATCCTCATCTTCTCCCATAAACTGATGGGCTGCATTTCAAAGATTTTGACAGCTCCCAATTATTCCTCTACTGCTAAGGACCAACTTTGCACGTGCTCCTCTAAACCAAGTCACTTGATTCAGTGAGCAAACACAGGATGCCAACTTTTGAAGTATACTGACTAAGCCTCTGCCATTAGTAGGTGCCAGTCAAGATAATGCTTATTAACTGAATTGTGGATTTGCGTGATGAGCAATGGAAGTGTGAGCTGCAGCCTGTGTGTCCCATTGCCACTAAAGTGAGACTGATGGCATGCACTCCATGGTCAGCATTTCAGAATACATGCACTCTGCCTAGTCAGTTTTGACATAAAGGAGACTGTCACATTACACTACCTTGAAATGAACAAAAGTGAATTCATCCCTAGCAATTGACTTTCGTAACTTATATATTATTCTGTCTCATCTTTCCTTTTGTGCCTAATGAACACCCCCTGATCTCAGACCCTACAAAAAAGGACGATTACACGTGTAAGGCATTTTGAAATTCACCTGTGAGTTCAGAGTATCTATTTCTCTAAGACTGAAAGAGTCTTGGTGTTAGTGAAGTACAAAAATGTTTTCCTTTTGCTGTGTAATATGCATGTAAGTAAAACAAAGAATGGCATTCTCTTGCTAATACAGCACCACCAGCAAGATGCTGACCAGTTTCATTGTGAGTATCTGGAAAGTGAAACTTACTTCTTAAAGTTCACAATTTTAATAAAAGATGCTCACAGGCTGCTGAAGGCTTCTAGCTAGAGAAAAATGTAAGAGGTTACAGTAGGGCTATCTTTATCATTGAGAGCACAGGCCACTTATCCAGGATTTATGCTACTGACACAACAGAAGGGACATCCTGGGGCCACTGCCACCATTTTGTGAGAAAGGTCTGACACCTGTACTTTTGCCCTCCTGGTAGCAGAATCAACAGCTCGTGGTGAAAATTAGTACCAAACAATACTCAACCCTAAGGCTGCTTGAAAAGCTTGAAGTCTTAAGCTGTTGCTTCTTTTTAACACCATAATCTACAGCTCTCTATAAAAGCACCTAAAAAGGCAGAATGTACATTCCACTACTACTCTCATTCTTGTAATTTCTACAATCAACGGAGCTGGTAAAAATCAGCTGCAACTGGCAGTACTAATAGGTCAGACAAAACCAGGGAGAGGTTGGGTTTTTTTCATTTTCTCTCATGCCTGAGGAAATAGTATATATATGGCTCCTTGCCCATCCATTCCAACACTTAAATCACACACCTATGCCTCTGGAGATGGGTGTTTGTGTGTGTGGGAGGCAACGCACAGGGATGAGGTGAGGTCTGGCAGGCAGCACCATGGCCTGTTGAAACCTCAAACCACACTTCATGCACCCAGTTTAGTGCTCACTCCAGCCACAAACCCAAACTAGTGTCCATTCCATTTATGCCCCCAAACTCTCACTCACCCAATCCATATACTGTACCCAGGACCTCACTGATCAGGACAGTGTCCCACCTCCTCACCTGACCACGTTGGGGTGTTCGAACGTCTCCAGGTGCCTCAGAACCGCCACCTCTCGGATAGTGGACAGTGGCATCCCCTCCTCGCTGGTCTGCACCCGCACCCGCTTCAGCGCAACAAAGCGACCTCCGTTCTTCAAGTCTCGGGCCTTGAACACCTTCCCGTAGGCTCCTTCCCCAATCTCAGCCACACACTCATACTGCTGGTCAGCCAGGTTTGTGCTGTCCTTATCCATGCTGGCACCAGTCCTCTTCCTCCTCTCCAAGTGCCCCGAGGTGGCTCTCAGTCTCACTTACTTTTCGAAAAACCAGTACTTTGCTGGGATGCAGACAGGCCACGCACTTGGTGCCTCTGCCAGAGAGGCAGCAGGAAGCTCCTGCCCTCCTGTTCTTGCTCTTTTTCTGTACTGGCCACAATGCGCCTCTGCTTTTGGCCACCAGGAATTATCATACAGTCTTTGGGAGCATTGCCTGTGTAAAGCCAAACAAATCTGGAGGACAAACCAAGCAAAAAAATTGAGTTTAGTTTAGTTTACTTCATGACTTTGCACTGTTCAAAACCTGCTAAAATTAAGCTAATACAGATATGCAAAGCAAAATCATGGTGGAAAGGAAGACGCGAACCATGAGGGTGACATATGTATCAAGGTCCCGGAGTGGCTGATACACTACAGAGTTATCACGGTCTGCGCAGAAGGCTAGGTACGCATTCGGCTACAGAGCAACAGCATCCTCAGGGGTTTCACTGAGAATGGCCTAAAGATGATGACCCCGAGACACATGGGTGATGGGGATGGCAGAACTAGCTAGGCATGTGTGAGAGGAAGCGTTCCTAAAAAGAACTTATGTCAGGATTTCAGGACTCCCAAGTTTTCCTCATTTAACGCGGTGGAGTCCTGCACATATATTTTGCTATATTACTGACACTAGCTAGTAAATAATAGCATTTGGAGGTATCTGCCTTGGTCTGCTCTCTCCTGTGCTAAGGCCTTCATGGAAAGATCATGAACACAATGCAAGAAACAAAGCACCTGTGGAGAGAAGAAATACATGCAGACTGAGATGGCAATAACACTCTATGAAGCATTGTGTGCTGAAGCAGGCTCAGAAATATGCACTTCAGCAAATTTACTATCAAGCAAGAGTATTGGCTGTGTGTACTGCTACATGTGTCACTGGCAGCTCCTTGCAAAGCAGCATGGTGAAAGATGTCTTCAGGAACAGCATGCTCTGCTGCAGAGTGCATGAGGCTGTAGAACAGAAGCACTTCTGCATCCAGTTTCATCCACTTTCTGCAGGACTGTGCAAACCCTCTCCCTTCACAAAGCTCCACATCAATTCCTCCCTTCCCCCTGACCCTTTTTAACACAGCGATACAGTGACCTCCAGGATTGTAGCCCTGTCCTACACCACATTTTTACCGCGCTACGATGAATGAGTCCCACATAGATGAGTCGGGGATCTCTTATGTGGAATTGAAGCACAAAGCACGACGGCTATTCCGCACACTTAGCTGATCTTACACCTCAGCTGGAGATGAAAAGCGCAATCTGAAGGAAACCTGTGCCCACTGCTCAACCCTTCTCCACGGCTGCAGCCGGAGGCGGCTCCCTGCCTCGCCGGCTTCAGTTCCCAGCACAGCTGCCACGGCATCGCATCGCCCCAGCCACCGGGCAGCCCTGCGTCCCCCGCCTGCAGCATCACCGGGCGACACCGAGCATGGGCCGTCCCCGGAGCCCGGTGTGCGGGGGTACCCGTGCCCGAGCCCGGTGTGCGGGGTGACCCCTGCCCGAGCCCGGTGTGCGGGGGGACCCCAGCCCACCCCGCGCCCCCGCCGCGGCCGCCCGCGCCCCCTCCGGCCCCGCGCCGCGGGCAGGGCGCCCCCGAGCGGCGGGTAGCGGCGCCGCGCGTGCGTGGCGGCGGGGCCGGCGGGCCTCTGCCCCGGCGCGGCCGCGTGGAAACTTACCCGTGCTCGCCCTCCCCGGGCACGGCGGGGCACCGGGGCCGCCCCCGGCCGCCGCTGCCCCCGCCGCGCTCCCCTCCGCGGGCGCCCCGCAGGCGGCGGGGGGTGGCGGCGGGGGACACGCGGGGAGCCGCGTCCCCGCGCTTCCTCTCAGCGGACGGGGCGGGGAGGGGGGCCCGGCTCCGCTGCTCGGCAGGACGCAGAGAGGACCCCCCCCGGCGGCTCCCCCTGAGGGCACCCCTTCCCCCGCGGGCCCCTCCGCGCCCCCGCACCGACCCCGAGGCGGCTGCGGCGGCACCGCGGGGCGCGCTGCCCCGGCCCGGCCGCCGAAGGGACGCGTCCGCGGTGCCGCCCGCGGGGAGGGGGGGCGAGCGGCGTGGGCTCCCGGGCCGGGCGGGGAGGGGACGGCGTGTGGGCCACGCCGCGGGGCCGGGTGCGCGGAGCACATGGGCGCCCCGCGTTACCTGGTGTGCGCCACGGCCGCCTGCACCGCCACCAGTTCCCCAAATAATCCTCAGCCCCGGGGGGTGGAGGGGGGGGAGGGAGGGGGTGAGTCCTCTCTAACACAAACCTCCCATTGAGCGAGGCGGGGTGGAGAGCCGGCCCGGGGTCTGCCCCTTCACATGGCGATGTCTCCGGCAGGTCCCGGCAGCGGCCGCCCGGGCCACACAGGTAGCTGATCCGCGGCTCGGCCGCCCTCGGCTCGCATCCTCCTGCCGCCGCCGCCGCCGGGCTGCACCTTGGCGCAGAAGGAGCTCGCACTCGTCCCCCAGCCCGTTCCTCCCGCCCCCACCCTGCCCGGGGAAAAGGAAAACGCGAAATAAAAATCGCGGCCGGCGGCCCCCGGGGAGCTGCAGCGCCACGATCGCAGCCCCGCCGGCCACAGCTTGCGGTGCGGGGCTCGGGCACCGGCCCTCGGCGCCGCCGCCGCTCCGCCGCTGCCCCGGCGCTGCGCTGCCGCTGCTCGCTCGCTCCCCCGGCCTCTATTCTGCCTGGGAGCAGCAGCAGCTTGCTGCCTTTTTTTTTTTTTTTTTTTTTTTTTTCCCTCTCCTCAACTTTTTTTTTTCCCTTGCTTTCCCACGCTGGCTGAATGTGACTTGACCCCGTTTCAAAAAAGTTTGACATAGTGCTTCAACATTTCCGCATTCCTCCCCGACTACAAAGGCTGCAGCCGCCTCCTTCTGCTTTCTGTCTCTGCTCTCTGTCTTCACACTCAATGAAATCCTTCATGTGCCCCTGCCAAAGGCAGCCGCATACCGCAAGGGTCGCCGCGAGCGCCGCGGCCAGGCACGGCCCGGGGCGAGAGCCCCAGGGGGTCCCGGCAGGGCCCGGCCCGGCCCCGGCCCCGGCCCGGCCCCGCCGCGCTCGGCGCTGCACGGGCGCGGGCTCCGCCGGCTGCGGCAGCACTGAGAGCCTGACTCATTCCTAGAGCTCAGCGTGCGCGGCGCTGGGAAATAACCCTTGTGGGGTTTCTGTTTCAACCCCCCCGGCCGCCCTCATCATGGGAAAGAAATATTTAATTTTTTTTTCCCCTCCAGAAAAAGGCGAATTCTTCTGTGCTTTATTTCTTTTTTTTTCCCTTCTTTTTATTTTTTTTTCAATTTTTTTTTTAATTATTTGCTACTTTCCATTCACAGCGCAGAGGGCAGGAAGTAAGCACCCGTGAATGCTTTCGGGAAGCATCAAGAAACTTCTTTGCTGAAGAATCCCCAGTCACAGCGAAGTCTTTGCCCCGACAGAATTGCCGCTGGAGATGCACGGGGCAGGGGGCCAAGGAGAGCAGGGTGTGCGAATAGGTTGCACCAGCAGCCTGTTTTCTGATGCAGAGAATATTCTGAATGGAGTCAATTCCTGCAAATACTGAAATTCACCACAGGGAAAAATAAAGAAAAAATCACAAAACAAATACCAATCAACTCTGTCTCCATGGGGAAAAAGCATATGGCCTAGGTCCCAGCTCTCCCAGCTGGTACCCTACCCTCTAGCACATGCTCTTCTGGACCTCAAGGATGATTATGATCCAACTCTTGAACCACCAGTTTAACTGGGAAGGAGTGGACCCAAACTCCCTTTTACAGAGAGAAGTGTAATTTAACTAAGTGGTTTTATAACTACAAAAAGTGTATGTCTAGAACTTGGTGCTCTACACTGATTTAGAATAACTAATTTTATATATATATATATATATATATATATATATATATATATATAAAAATAGAGTACAAATGAAAATAATCTATATCATAAAAGATGCATATAATTACTCCAGCTGGGCTCACAGTGCTAACCAGCATATATAGAACTGTATAGGTTAAATAAAAAATGATTTCAAAACTGACCCCAGCAATTCCTCATGCCTTTCCTATTTCTAAGAGGTTTAGAAGCAGCACCTGGAGGGCCAGCGAGGAGAAATTGGTTAGTTTTAAACTAAAAGTTTAAATCACAGAAATTTCTCATCAACTTCTGAAGTCCATGATTTCTCAGAAAAATATGCTGAAGTTAACAGCAAACCCCATAATATTTAAATGTGAAAGTGTCACAGATTCAAATCAGATCAAATATTTGTTCTTAAAAGATGTGAAAAATCACATCACATTATAAGGTTCGTATGTACACTATTTTCGCTTCATTTTTTTGTTTTGTAATTTCCTTTCCTTTCCTTTCCTTTCCTTTCCTTTCCTTTCCTTTCCTTTCCTTTCCTTTCCTTTCCTTTCCTTTCCTTTCCTTTCCTTTCCTTTCCTTTCCTTTCCTTTCCTTTCCTTTCCTTTCCTTTCCTTTCTTTCCTTTCCTTTCCTTTCCTTTCCTTTCCTTTCCTTTCCTTTCCTTTCCTTTCCTTTCTTTCCTTTCCTTTCCTTTCCTTTCCTTTCCTTTCCTTCTTTCCTTTCCTTTCCTTTCCTTTCCTTTCCTTTCCTTTCCTTTTCCTTTTCCTTTTTTCCTTTCTCTTTCCTTTCTTTTCCTTTCCTTTCTTCCTTTCCTTTCCTTTCCTTTTTTCCTTTCCTTTCCTTTCCTTTCCTTTCCTTTCCTTTCCTTTCCTTTCCTTTCCTTTCCTTTCCTTTCCTTTCCTTTCCTTTCCCTGATATTTATGCAGCTCTAACAAGCTTGGTACAAAATCCTCCCCGGGTTCCAAAGGCATTTATTGTCTCACTTTACATGCAATGGGTTTCAGTTTTGGGAGGGAGAAGTGAAGCCTTGGTTGCTGTCTCCTCCTGGATCTCTAAATTCCCGTCGGGCTCTGTTAACTGTGCTGTTCCCAAGGAGGGGCTGAGGGGCACCGGGTCCTTTGGCCATATAAATATGCAGCCTCACATTCAGGGTGAAGGTAGAAAAGAGATTTCTGCAGTACCCTGACATTTGCCTCTGTGCTCAAATGCGCTGGTTTATCATTCTTCTACTGAACAGTATTCAATGCAAGATCATCTTTTCATTGCAAATTCTCCCAATATTTTTGGGGAGCATATGTAATTGTTCTGTCCTTTAAAAGTGTTCTAGCTGCCTTTCTGTGTGGTGATGTCAGGAGAGATTGCCATGGTGTCAAATGGAATGAATTTATAACGGAAAAGTGTCACATAGTTAATGTGGCTTTATATGCTTCTCAGAGTTTTTTGAGGGACTTTTTAAAAAAATGATGTGACTATTTTTTTTCCTCCCCATCTGAAGTGGCCAAACTACTCTGTGTCCCAAAGTATAAAGAAGCTATACAAATCTCTAAAATTACCTAAACCAATTTTCTCAATTTCCACAAGTTAAGTGATTTCAGGAAGAGATTTCCAAACATGATTAAATATAAATATCAGTTAAATATATTATATTAAAAACAACTTGTTGTAGAGGCTAAAATTATTACCTGAATTGTCAGAATTATTTGAAAATATAAATTCTACTACATTTGTTTTAAAGTTCAAAATCAAGGAGATGCTTCAAACAATATACATTTTAGAATAGTTATAAATCGGAAAAAGTACACTGTGCATAATAGATATTTTCATAACAAGCTTTAAAAAGGTTTAATCTTTTGTGTTTGGGAATAAAACATGCTTCTTGTAACATTTCTGTTTTGGAAGAGGTAAATGTACATTTATTTTTCTAACAACAAAGGCAGTTTTTACATACAGAAGTTAAGAAATCCTTTATTTCTTTTAAAATTTACAATGTTTTAATTTTTCAAAATTGAAAGCTATTTTTTGAAATTAATGTTTTAAGAAGCTTACTAAATGTTGTTATGAAATGAATTCTGACTACCATTTGTAGCTATTTCTACACTCATGGAATTCTAAAGTATTTTTTGTTCCAGAAATACAAAAATTTGGGAAAGTGTGTTGACAGAGGAAGAAATTTCTTTCTGCATCACTGTTTTCTGATTTTACATCAAAATTTTCTTTGTGAAATTGTGTTTTTCAATGCTTTTCAATTTCAGAATTTTAAATTCCAATTTATTTTTTAATGACTATAATTTCAAAGAAATCAAGAAAGATAGAATCCACTTATACTGAAATGAATTTAGAAAGGAAAAATTTAATTAATTATTTGAATTTGAATCAAATTTCAATCAAACTCCATTAAAATTAAAAAGAATTTATGTGCTGTACACAAATCACTTCCATAAAATGAGGTCTGTACTGTTTTGCTGGAAATAATGAATAAGCCAGTGGTGTGGAAATGGATAACAAGCAATTACCAGAATGAGTATAAAAGCAGTTGATTAAAAGAAGCTGGTAGTGGTGGGCAATACCGAGAATTGTGATGAATAGACCAAGACTTTCAGAAGGGATGAGACACAAAGTATTGTTTTGCTTTGTGCATTTTATCTGTATTTCTGGAACAGCTGAGGTTCTGCTGGGGATTCACAGTTTGATCTTATAAGAAGTGTTCTGCAGAACAGCATGAAACTTCCTTTTAAAGAACAGATTTTCATAAAGGGTTTGGAAAATAGTTTGCTTTTATTGGGGTCTTATTGTCGGGTTTTGTTTATTAACTTGCTACTTCATTCTCAGCTAAAATTGTTTTAACCCATTTTTCTAGGCATTTATCCTCAAGAAAACACCAGATGTGATGAGAGACCAACTAATGCTGAAGTAGAGATACATCAGTCAATTATTGCGAATTTGAATATTTAGAATTTGTTTTAAAAGCATAACTTATGACTTTTTAGAAGTTCCCATTAGCAAACCAAAATAAATTCTCTAAACAAAAAAGTAGTAATTGTACTGCATAGAAAATTATTCCTGAGAAGAAATTTCAGATATCACATCTAATACCAAACTTGGAAAATAATTATTCTCACCTATCATTAACCTTGTTATAGCTGTGTGAAAATGAATTATAAATATATATTACATATTTTAAAGCTACTTTTGGTGAAGCATAGGCATAATGAGAAAGATTATATAACTGAACACTAGAATTAATTCCAATGTCAAACATCAAAATATTTTTTTGTATGTAACTTCTTAGTTGAACACATAAAAATTATAACATATTTACTGACATATTTACAGACAAATAAATCATTAACATTCACACAATGTTTTAACTAATTTAAGTGAGAGAAAGTACTATCTAATCCCTGTAAACCATAGCAGCCACAGCATAATTGGCACTGATTAAGGCATCTAAGCCAATTACAGTATGATTGTTTAGTTTATTTTTCTTTCAATCAGAAAGAAATTATCTGCTTTGTTTACAGCAGATAATTTTATGTTTTACAAATTGTATCTTTCTGCTTTTACAGTAATAAACTATACTGTGGGGCTATTGTTTGTTAGTACAAAGAACCATAACATAATGTCAGAGTTTAGGCATACACATATTTGCCCTTATTTGTTTGTTTACGCTTTAGTAATTACCGGTGGCAGAAATGGCCAAGAAAGTTGCCATGAGAAGAGCATGCCTAACACAAGCCTGTTTGCTCCAATAGTCTCTGTATATTCCTAGGAATGCACCTGAGAGAATCCAGCAGCTGTATTTTGCCATCCAGCTCTTAAGGCAAGAGCCAGTGAATCTCACAGACTGCCTTCAGAAAGTTGACTTTTGGGGATTACTGTGCAATGGATGATCAAGGGCAAAATGTATACCTACTGTGAAGAAAACAGCTTGCTGTCTGTATTTGCCTTGCTCCCTGAAGCTTTAGCTCAGATGTGGGTGCTGTCTTAGGCTGCACACTGAGCAGCCTCATGCTGAAAGGCAGTCTGCACCAAACAGCTTGCAGTCAGAGCCAGGGAAATGGAAGGAGAGGGGAGGGAACACATTCAGTGACAATTGCACTGCAGGACAGTAGTGAAAGAGTACAGCAAGAAGATGAATCTTCACCTGCAGCCCTGCTCCTGTGGTCTTGCACCGGGCTGGATACGGTGTATACGCTGCAGACAGTGTCAGAGGCGCTGGGGTCCTGATGGCGCGGTTTGTGCCACAGAGCTGGCAGCCAGGCTGTGCCACCATGGAAGCTGCTAGGTAATCCAAATCCCTAACAGGAGTGACAATGGGGAAATGAGCCAGCAGAGCCTGTTGAGATGGGCACTGCCAGCTCATCCTGGGACCCTGCAGCATGAAGCACGAGGTGGAACTCCCAAGGAGCTGATACCATCTCCCATCTGTGGTCCCTCGCTGACACTCTTTCTTTCAGCCCAGAGCAGAAAGTGTATCTGTCTTGGCCTCAAGATCTAGATTTTTTTTTTGAAAGGGGGCTTATTGGGACAGAAATATCAGCCACCCTGAAACTGGCAATAGCCAACAATTGAGGGACATGGTAGAGAAGGGACCTGTGTTTGATTTACTTCCAAGTGTTTCTCCTAATTTGCAGTAATTGCACATTGGTGCTATATTCTACACTTCTTTATAGCAATCTTTGGCATGGGTGAGGTTCTTCCCTCTTCCTTTCAGCTCTATTTGTTTTAGTGACTTTTACATCTGCTCAGGTAAGTGTATATGCATCTGTGTTTATAAATTCGTTGTATACATGCATCTTTCTTTCTTCATGCCATTTGCAGAATGCTTACTCTCAATCTCTGTTCTCCATTCAGTGTAGAAAAGAAACAGAGTTTTTGCTGTGAAAAGTGATGTTATCTGTGGAATATTTCAAAGAACACCCCGTTTGATTTGTATGCCATTATCCTAAGCCTTTTGTGTCATTCACATCTTAAAAAATGACTCAGAATATGACTTACTTTAGAATGCAGATATGAACAGGAAAGTTAGTCACAGAAAACAGGACTTTACTCAGCTGATCTGGTGCCAAATAAACTTAGTCTTATCTATTGGTAACAGTGACTAAAACAAGATTTTATATATTTTCCTTCTGTCAGCGTTTCATAGAAAGGGAGTAGACTTTGAATGCAGATAATGCACAGACCAGGTTCTTTAGCATGTTCCAAGGGTGGGCTTCCTTCTGTCATGCAGGAAGAACCTACCTTACCCCAGAGCCCACATGGCATTTATGTGGTGGACAGCCAATAAGCCTTTTTTGTGTTGAACTTGGGAATTAGGTAAATTTGATCTGGAAATTGCCAGCTCACCCAGAACCCCAGCATGCCATCTGTATTGTCTCATTATGGAGAGAAATGGCTTATTTGCTTCTGCTTAATGAAAAATATAGTAACATTATTTTAAAAAACCCAAAACCAAACAAACCTGGTGTATGAGAAAGGAAACTACCCAAAGTATGGTGCCACTGTAAATTAATTAATATTTATCCAAAAAATCAAACAAAAATATGATCTCATATGATCTCTGGTGTCAGTCAGTAAATATAAATGTAATGAAAATTAAGTTGCAATTAGCATTTGACTGCAGAAGACACGATTAGTGTGGCATTGCCAGCAGCTGGTAAGACACTGATGTGTAACCCTCTAAAGCAGCACCGTGTCCCAGCAGCGAGGTGATGAAGGGGATGAGGAGTGGCTGCCCCTCAGCAGCTGCAACAGGAAGCAGTGTTTTCTTTGTTAGAAATAACTGAGAGCTACATTGTATCATTGATTGATTTATGCTGGTATACCGCAGAATCACAGAATCATAAAACGTTTAGGGCTTGGAATGGACCTTAAAGATCATCCAGTCCCAACCTCCCCTGCCATGGGCAGGGACACCTCCCACTAGACCAGGTTGTTCAAGGACCCACCATCCAACCTATTAGATCTGTGCTG
This sequence comes from Zonotrichia leucophrys gambelii, assembly GCF_028769735.1. Taxonomy (NCBI): domain Eukaryota; kingdom Metazoa; phylum Chordata; class Aves; order Passeriformes; family Passerellidae; genus Zonotrichia; species Zonotrichia leucophrys. Next base: position 24,589,593 of record NC_088171.1, read on the forward strand.
GTTATTGATCTGTATCAGAAACAACTGGCTTAATTTACAGCACAGACCTTGTTAGGCATTAAGAAACACCTTTTAAAGACAAGTATATAGTTAAGTACAAGTATTCTAGTGTAGGATCGGGCAACCACAGGAGCTAAACATCTTTTGGGAATTATCTAATTCTGTTCCAAAGAACTGGAATGGACTAGGTAATTCTGAGATCATCTCCCATCTATCTCTAAGTGTTTCTGATAATGTACCATTTCTGAGTGCAAACACATTAAAAGCACATAATCACCAACAGCTACAACAGATTAAGTTTTTTAATTTATGTATTCTGGAAAAGCACTGGGAATGTGGGGACCCTGCAGCTAGCTGCTCTCTGGCATTTAATAGCAAGTGTTCAATGCTGTTCATTCTGTCTATGGTGTCACATCAATGCACCCACTTCTGTTTTTTCCAGTTACCTGGTAAATACATAGCAATGATTTCCAAAGGGGAGAACACAGCCTGCCTTACACAATTCCATGGATTAAAAAGTGGGATAAAAAAGAAGACAAAACTTTTAAGAACAATCAAAATCAGTAGTAATGCCAAAAAACATACCAGCCAGCATGTTTTGCCCATATTGGACATCTGGTGATGACACTTTTTTGTAAACTGCCATAAAACACAAACACAATGTTGTGAATATTGGTAAGTGATGCCAATATAATTACCTATCACATCATCTAAAATAGCCATGCACTTTACATTAGAAACTCTATTAAAGATATATTTTTCTACATTACATTTGTTACACTGCCTAAAAAAATTACTGTATTATTCTTACTGCTATGAATCCTTCAACCTATACAACTAGCTCTTCAGCCTATACAATGTTGAAAAATAATTCCCTTTTAGAGCAGAATGGAGGCTGTTGAGGATTATCCATAGGGTAGCAACTGGTAGCTTCTGGTGAACAATCCCTTAATATTATCCATAACAGAGACTTAGAAATACAGTGCCATTGAATCAAAATTGTAACTGTTATTGATTTTATTATGTTGAAAATTTGGTTAGATCTCAATATTCCTAGAGCAGGCACAAAATGCAATTCATGCTGAAGTCATCTAGATAACTGTAGTGGGTATAAAATGTTGCTGTCTACTGTTTTAAAGGAAAATTAGGCTTTGCAAATATGGGCAGCTGTGTTTTCAGGATAAAAACACTTCTACTGGTATTCTCTAGAGTAGGATGTGATTTCATTGCACATAGATTTACACACAAAACTTCTATTAAAATCAATCAGTGTTCCTGCCATAAGTCCTTTTGCTTGTCCACTGGAATATTGTATCCCTTAAGGCAGCAATCAAGTCAAATCTTTTAAATATAATATTTATATTACATGTAATAAATTAATATATTTAATCTAGTAAATGTAATATAATACTACAATATGAAAAAACTTGGGAAACTAATGTTGAGCATGTACTAACTCATTTTAGGAACATTCCAGATTCACAGATACATGAGCTTATTATCCACACATACCAGAAAGCTTCTATCAAATATAATTATGCAGGAGATTATGTACAATGGATGGCTGCCAATATTCCCTACTTGTATGACCACTATTATAGAATGGTCAGTTCTGAGTGTATATTTTGGCCTTCATAAAGCTGCTTTAGAAAATTAAGTTTTTTGTTTTCATGCCTGATGCAAACAATGTGCTGTGGTAATTAAAAGCCAACATTGATGTCAGGATGTTGCATTTATAATTTCTCAACAAACTTGGAAATCAGGTACTAGATAATGGCAACAGGTACGAGATAATGGCAGCCGCTAATTAAAAAAAATAAAAAAGAAGAAAAAGGAAAAAACCAAAAAAACCCAGTTCTATTGGGTCAGAACAAAGATCTCTGTAGTGCAATCCCTGACAGTGGTTAATAATGCATGCTTAGGAGAACAGTATAAGCACAGTACTCCAAATTCCCTACTCTACTGTTAATACTTTCAAGATAAAGGAAATTATCTGATACCTAGAACTAGGGGTTAAACCCCCACAGCTGAACTTCCTGGCTTTGCCTCTGCTTTTAGCACATAAAGCTGAGCAAATAAGAAACAGAGTGTGCACTAATCCAGCCATTGCTAACATGAACACCCTATCCCTGTTTCACAGTGTGAAGACTTTGAAGGTCCTCCACAAGAGAGGCCTGTCATTAGTCACTGTCATTATTTCTGACAGGTAAGTAAAACCATTATTTACCTCTCCCTAGCTAAGAATATTCCAATCTTTAATGGAAAATTGCATCACCTTTCAAGCGTGGGTGTACATAGGTGCATGTACATGTATACACACAGCTCAAATATTTTTCCCTGAACAAGATCTAACATTGCTGACAAAACCTCACCAGATATTCAAAAGAGATGGCGTGAAAAGGCAAAATAATTACCTGATGATTAAGCTCCATAATTGCATATTTTGTGATAATGTATATACATATTGAAATCAGAATTAATAAATGACAAAGTTATGAACAAAATTGTACTGAATATTTGGACTTCTGTGCTGAGAGACCTGGGAGAGCTGCAGTACTCCCATGTCAGGGCAAGACCAGGGTGTGTACAGCTCCCTTTCTCTCTTCCTTTCCCTATTCTCTATGCCTCATTTTTCTGCAGAAGGTAAACTCAGATTTCTGGGCTGGACAGGACTGTGGAAACCTTCTACCAGAACCCAGTAACTTACTGCGGTTCCTCCCTTCTCAGATGTGTTTCTTGAGATCCCTAACACCCAACTAACATACTTAATGTAGTACTTCTTTATTTTGTAAAAGCTTTGCTATGTCATAATCTACTGCACATATTTTCTAAGTACTTAGAGAAAAAGCAAACCAGAGGCAAGACCAGAAGTAGATAAAGGAGATAGGTGTTCACAGCCTGCTTCATCCAGTCTGTCCTTTATTGGTGTAAGAGCAACTCCTATTGAAATCTTTTAAAATCTCTCTGCTTCACTGATCTGTTTCCATGTCACAGCTGAAAACATCAACCAGCTCTACCCTTTGACACAGTTCAGTAGTGAACCTCTCCATACTAATTCTATGACTGAATGTTTCAGTTTATTCTTATACTTGGCTCCATTCCAGGAAAGACTAATGCCTCAAAATGAAACTTGCAAGGAATTTGAGTGTCCAAATCACGGATTTATAATCACAGTTCCAAAAACTCCCACTTTCCTATTGTCTAAACTGGAGCACACCAAATTCAGTAATTCAGTTTTTTGCATTTGGGGACAGGGCTGTTTCCAGAAATGTCCAGTAGTAATGTAGCACAGAAGTTATTAGGACAGTAATTTAAAAACTCTTCAAAGAACAATAGCCTTGTCATAAGTCTATCAGAAGTCAGAAGTTAGACTGGTTTCTTTCCAAGCATACGTTTACATATTGTTTCCACAGTCCTTGAAAGCTCTTAACGGTTATGAGTAACAGCTTGGCTATAACACCTGCCATTCAGAGAAAACCAGATAGTCGTAGTTAAAAGCTAAAGGTGTTCTTGTATTTATTGTATAGAGTAGTTTCCCAGTACTTTAAACTGCTGTTTATCAGAGACTAATTATTCAAAAGATTCTGTTGAAAGATAAGAATCTTATTGCATTTTTCGCCTCTTTTATTGCATTGCAGAAGCACACAGTAGCTGAAATACAAACATATTCTGCATAGGACTGTGTTTTCTCTTGAAACCATGCCTAAAGGAAAAAAAAAAGAGTCATGTGGCACCACAGAAAATATTGCTTCAGTCAAGGTTCCTTCAGTCAGCTTCAGCCTCCTTAGAAAATGAAGACTTATTTTGTTTGCTGTCCTAAAAATGGTGTAAAAGTTTGGGATCATGTGATGGATGATTTTCTTACCATGCTTTGCATCAGCAAAGGATGCACTCCCTGACCTCCTTGCCATGTTACAGTTGTGAAAGTAGTTAGAAGATCAATGTTTTCCTTCAATGTTGGTAATTAAAAAATTGATTGTGACCCTTGAAGAACTTGGAAACAGCTTAAAATTCATAGATTTGAAGTTTTAGGTAGAGAGGCGGTGAGTTTTGAGGGCCAGGTAATGGTCCTTCATACCTAATCTCAATGCACTCTATAAAGCCCTGCAGAACTGCTAAACTCGGGAAGGACATTACATAAAATTTAAGGATAGGAAAATGGAACCAAACAGACTAGTGCAAAGCAGAGACAATGGAGGGCAAACTGAATTTTGCCATCTTGGTCTGTAACGGGGTTGTTCCTGCCACAGAAAAGGGAGTGGCAGGGCTAAGGGACAAGCTAGGGCAGGACTCTGCCAAGTTCAGGTGGATACAGTTGCCACTGCAGGAGGGAAGGGGAGGGACAAATAGAGGCTCTGGGGGCCTGTGGGGCTTGGGGCCAGCCTGCCCAGCATGGGCACCCCCAGAGCTTTGCACCCCATCTTCTGGCGAAGGCAAAGCGGGCAGCGAGGCACAGAGCCGGCGCTGCACCGTGCCTCCCCTCGGCACGCACTCCCATTCCCCCATTTCACCGCTTTGTGCTATACTAGGCTTGTGGAATAAAAGTATTCTTGAGAGAGCCATTCCCTCCTCTTCTGAAGTCATAGAGATCCCTTGCTGCTGTTTTAACATTCCTGTGGCTTGTGTGCATGATTTGCTGGGCATGGAGCACACGGTCATCCCCCAAACACAAGCTGTGTGTACGCTTCAGAAGCAGCAGTATCAAAACAAATGTGCGAGAGGAGGGGAAGGGAAGGGAAGGGAAGGGAAGGGAAGGGAAGGGAAGGGAAGGGAAGGGAAGGGAAGGGAAGGGAAGGGAAGGGAAGGGAAGGGAAGGGAAGGGAAGGGAAGGGAAGGGCACTACAGTAAAAGGGATCATTCTTGAAGAGTTTGGGTTCAGCCTGCCATAAAACTGTGCTCAGGGGAGTCTCAGAGTCTCAGGCTGCAAGGAGGAGCTGAGCTACCATTCACTGAAGGCAAAGAAAGCTGAAGGAGTTTGCACCACCAAAAGATGCTCAGTACCTTTTCGGATTTAATCTACAATTAATTAATGGGGCTGTTTGCATTTATAGTTATGATGTTTAATTTTTTTTTCCCCAAGTACAAACCACCATATTAAGGGAATAAGGCACGGACTTGAGTGGAAATCTGCAGACACCAGGATGCATTAAAAGTGACAGCTTTTTTGTATGGGATGTGACAGCTTCTCTAAAAAAACTATTTAAGGTTTGAGGGAGAATAGCATGCAAATGGGATGCCTGGTTTTCAAAAGTCCATCCAGCAGCTTGTTCAAGCTTCGAGGGGAGCTGCTGGGAACTCAGAGGTTTTCAAGGACTCTAAAGATTTTTAAAATCAAGTCTATTATTTAGATGTCTATCTTGAGGCTCCTGCTTCCAAAGTCATGTTTTATATCTCCATAATAGGTTGGAAAGTTATTCATGCACCAAAAGAAAGAGATCTGAGGGTAAAGATTATGGACTAATTTCACTTATTGTCCATCAATGAAATTTCTGGTGCTCATCATCCAAAAGAAAAAAATTAAAAAGATTGGAATTTAAGAGTCTTGCAACAGACTCACTGTTCAGTTAAATTAATAAAAATTAATCAACCCTTAATTTTTCATCACAGAAAAAACATAGGAACGAAACCAGTAACTGTGGTTTTGCTTATCAGCTACACAACAAGAAATTTGACTCAGCAAAGTAAGCTGTCAGTGGTGCACACATCAGATTAAGCACACAACTCCCTTTTGGCTGCTGGGCAATAGCCAATGTACTAACTTAAAATGAAACTACAAGGTGAGTATTTGGAAATTGATTTTTATTTAGTTGTTCAGTCTTTCAGAGGAAAGGAAAATACATGTTGTTCTTGAAAAGGATTATGTGAGTTTTTGCTGAATTTATCCATTGCAATAAATCTGTAAAATAATAAACTAAATTAACAACATTACTCTGAATTCAAGCATTTTACCTGACAGCAAAAGAAACTTAATTAGGACTCCTGCATATATCTGTACCAGCTCAGACATTCAGAACATAGAAATTGAGCAAATTACTACCAATAGGAAACAATATCACTGGAGATCTCTATAATAGTATCTGAAAGCCTGTAACTGCACAAGCTGAATCCATGGGTAAACATATGAGAAAAAATGGATCTGGACAGCCAGGCTCCCACTAGCTCTGTTGAGGTCCACTGAGTCATAGGCTAGACCTTTCTTGTTGCCTTGGAAACACATGATAGTCCTAATTAATTAAAATAGGCTTTGGAAAGGCATAAAAATAACTGAAATGCAGAAAAATGTGAGCTTGTCTTCTCTAAACCTCAGTTTCCCCATTTGTGTTTTGAAAATATGATATAAATAAATATATTTATGAATTAAATAAGCATTTTGATGCATAAAGGAGCAAGAATAGATCTCTTAGATGTGTTCCAGCACAGCAGATACACATTTGCCATGGTTCTGCAAATGTGCTTGCTGTACACTCAGGAGCTGGTCAGACCCCATGATGCTAACAAACAGCATTTTCATCAGGCAGAGGTGCCTCCAAAATGTTTCCTGTAGTTGCAGATTATTGTCTGATAGGTGCTGTCTGCCTGTGTTGCTGTGCTGAAAGACACCTGTAGCATGAAGACACTATGGAGAGGTCCAGTGTCCCCAATTCAAGCTGTCTGAAGTTTAGATAGCTACTCCAAAGGAACAAGCTGTTTTCCCTCCATAGTAACTCGAGGCTAGGCACTTCCTGAGAATTAGTCACACTACTGCTTTTAATCATCTGGTTTTAAGGCCAGATGACTCATTCTGTAAGTATCCATGTCTTTCTAAACCCAGCACCTATCTACGATCACTAAAGGGAGGTGAGATGCCTTTGGTGTAGGGGAATGGGCCTTTCCTTAAGGGAATTGTGCCTAACCGAAAAACACCACAAAATGCTCTGTGCCCTCCCAACTGGAGTGGGTGGTGGTAGTTAAAAGCATCAAGTTCATCTTTTTGGGGGTGGATAAACTGTAGGATTTAAACCAGGAAATCAACCTAAGCAGTTTAGTTTTGGAAGCACATCCTCAGGTTGTGAGCCCTATGTCCCTAATAGCAGAGCCATCAGAACTAAGACTGTGATTACAAGATTTAGGGGAATTTAGACCATGGAAAAATTTAAAAGACAAATAAGGAGACTTACTATTATCTTGGTACAAACAAGATGTTTCTAATGGCTTCAGTCTGAAAAACCTTGTGCTGGCAATACTCAGCTTGAGGAAATGATGCATGCATGATTATAACCCTAAAAAACAAACTTTTTTTAAGGTCTACAATTAGGTTATTTGAGTAGCCTTTGGATGTCCAGAGCTTTCCATAGTGTTCTATTCTCTTACTCTTGCAGAAATCTGTCTATTCTGGGCTGTTTCTGATTTTAATTAAAAGGAAATAATGATACAAGATATCTTCTTTCAGAAGGGAGAATGACAATTATAAAAGGTTAAGAAATACTTTAGACTCAAGGAAGTAGGGATTATGAATTACAGGAACTATACTATTATATTAAACACTCTTTTAAATCAGCATGTTTTGTTTCTTCTCAAAGGTTTGCTTTTAGCTCCTAGTTGCACTAACTACCTTTAGAAATGGCTGCCAGGACTCTCCTATCTTTTTGTTTGTTCATTTTATTGGTGAGTTGGAGATCAATGTTAGAAAACAAGCAAAAATACCATGCCTCAAAGTGTGCCATGAAAGGTAGCTGACTATCATCACTCTATGGGCAAAATCTGTACTGACTACATGTTGGGTAGAACCACTGACTGCAATAAGAGTTGGAATGAGTACAACTCAAAAGTTTGCTCCATTCAATGCAAGAAGGGAACCTCTTCTGATTTGTACCCATTTCTGTAAAAAGTCTGAATTACAACGACTGGGTGAATGATTGCTTTTTTGGTAGGTATTTTTCATTGCAACAGGTTTTATCTAAATAAAGTCTTTAAAACACAGGGCCCATAATTCAAGGCTTTTTTCAGTGTCACACTTCCACAAAACAAAGTTCTTCAATCAGGATTTTTCAACAAAACTTACAGGATAACGGGTGGTGATGAGAGGCAGTCTTGCAAAATTTGATGCTATGGCAAAGTATTGTAGTAATTTAAACCAAACAACTTAGAAAATGCAAAACTCTTTAATTTAACCTTGAGGTCAGTTTCCTTGAGCATCTGAATTACTGTTGAAGCTGTTAAAACATCCTGTGATCAGTTTGCGAAAGAAGCTATCTTCCAGGGGAGTTTTGCTATATAGTTGGGCCAGACCCCTGCTCAGCCCTTTTGGTCCCGAAATGCTGCTGCAGTATAGAAAAACTAAGGATTTCTGGATGTTACAATTCTAGTTGGGTCAAGAATGTTGTCACAGAATCATTCTTGTGGCATTCTGAGATCTGATATCTAAGAAAACTAAGAAGTAGGGAAGCAAAAATGCAACAAATAAGCAAGAGAAAGTTGAACATATTTTCAATACAGTAAAAACCAGCAAATCAGCATAAACTGAGGAAAAAGCAATGGTGTTTTTAGTTTCAATTAAATTTAAATTATACCTGTTTTTCACAGAGTCACAGAATGGTCAAAGCTGGAAGGTATCTTTGGAAGTCATCTGCTCCAGCCCCCCTGATTGAGTAGGGTGCTTTGGAGCCAGTTGCCCTGGATGGGTCCAGATGGCTTCTGAATATCTCCAAGGGTGGAAACTCCATGATCTCTCCAGGCAACCTGCAGCATTTGTTCATGGAAAGAAATGGATGAAACTAAAGGCTTTGTTCTTTTTTCCTGACAGGTCTTCTAAAATAGCATCTCGCTTCTGTGAATCATCGGCTGCTTCTTTACCTCTTCTTTTCCATGTTTAATTGATATTGATGACCTAATGGTCTCAAGATACAAGGAAAACTGATTTTAGTGAACTTCACATCTAGTCTGTAGACACTTGTTTCTGAAGAGGGAACATTGTCTCCCACCACACAAATAATACCTAGTCTGTAGCTCTGGAGCCACAAAAACAGCTTCAGGGCTGTGTGTGTGTCTGATGGAATCCAGAGGAGCCAAGGGAATTCCTCTCTGTGGTTGGGGACTGCAGGAGAACTGTGCTTGTTACAAGAGTGGTCCCTGGAACTCATATATAACAGGACAGGGACAGCTGAGCAAACATGGTACCAGGGAGAACCCTTCCTCATTTTTTTGAGTGGCCAAAATAAGGAAAAGGACAACAAAGAGAAAAACCACACACTATAATAAGGATTCAGATTTGAGACTGGCAAAATTCATATTATGAATAGAAACACTTTTTATTCCCTGCCAACATATACAAAAGAAGGTGGAACTATGCTAAGTGGAGTGGTTGAGATCCACAGTAAAAGGCTGAGCTTTGCACTGTGGCATCTTTATGTCCTCTCCAAATACGATGATCAAAGGTCAATGCATTCTACTCTTTGATGGTATTTTGTTTAACAGTGAAACTTGACAAGGAAGTTATTATCCCCATTCCTATGTGCAGCTCTATTGTGGAACAATTATTAAAAAAATCAACCAAACCAACACAGAAAAAAAAACCCAAAGCAAAAAAACCATGCTTAAACCCCAACAACCCAGCCTAGAAGCTAGTGGCCAGCAGAGAACAATGTTTTGCTCTCCAGGCTCCCTCTTCTGGCTCTGGACTAGTAGCTTTCTAATGAGCTTTCTAATTCCAGTTTCTGGAATCATACTTGTTTCTGTTAACAGACTAACTACTTCAGTACACAAAGAGATAAAGAGGAAATAGTGGAGAAGTGGAAGAAATGGCATTCTTGCTTAAGAATAGAACTAATTTGATATCTCAAGTAAAGCTTAGCATTTGTAAGGTGTGATGGGAGATAAAATTTAAAAATTATTCAGTTACTAGTAAATGTATGATATTCAGTATGTTAAGAGGTGATAAATGTTTTAGTTGTTATGCACTAGATTCAGTAAATATTTAAACCAATATCCTTCTACAGCTTTTGTGACTCATTTGTCATTAACAGGTGTCCTTTTCCCACAGTAGCTTCAGTAGACCATAAAAACTATCTTGAAGTCTAAAAGATGTTAAGCCTGTGAATTCAGAAATTGTTGACAAACATAAGCACAATGAAAGACCTGGCCATGTCAAAGAGGGAATGACACAAAGCTGCAGCAGAACACAGGTGCATATTTGGTTTAAGGCATGCCTATTTTTTTTTCCTCTGGTCATAAAAATTAGAAAACAGGTCACTGGTTGAGGAAAATGAAATTTTGGGTGTGGGACCTTCTTGCTCCCCTCTCAAGGGCTTTAAATGTGTACAGAGGTAGAAACTTTAGTAATGGTATACCATTTTGGGTTTCTGGTCACTTTTTTCAACTAGCAGAGAAGCTAAACAACCAAGCTTGCATGTTCTGTTGGGTTTTTTTCCGAAGAAGTTCTTTACAGATTTGATAAATGTTAAAGGATTAAAAAAGTGCCATAGAAAGCATTTTAAAAGGCCCAAATGCTGTGGGAAAATTTACAGTTAATCAGTAGCTGGTTCTTGGGGAGTGCTGGGTAGTGTAGCGTGCTATCCCACAATAGTCAGAAGGAGTTGTGGGTATCTCTGAAAACGAGGTCAGAATTCTTTCAAGCCAGAACTGCCAGACCTCAGTTATCACATTAATTCTTGGGTTTATCATGCTATTGCACAATAAATAGCTTATACCGAGGAATTAATTTGGTCAATGTTTGTTGTGTTTGGCCCTGTAGTTGCTGAATCCATCTTTCTAACCTGCTGGAGAACTTTTGTCTTGATCAGAATTGCCAAGCAGTTACAAAGATATCCCACCACTTGGCTTCCAGGCTGCTGGGCTCCCACTGGGATAAACTGAAACCCATCCTGTCATTTCAGTGGGGGGGACAGGGAGCACAATGACTGCTATGAAAGACATTGATTTCAAAATAAAAGAAAAGAGGAGACCCCTCCTTAAAGAGAACCATGAAATATAAAATGAAAGGGATCCTTTTCACTGCAGATTCCCTCTGCATTGCCTGATTTGCTTGCTATTAATGACCTGAGAGCAAAGTGTTCTTGGCTTAAATGAGTTTCATCCCTGAGCTTTAAACAATATATGTATCCTTTTAACCCACCTCTTCAACATGTGCTTTCCACTGCTGTATGCAGATAAACATGATTATGTCCTTCTCAACATGGAACAGAGATGCAATAATAGATTGCTTATTTCTGGATTTGAGCAGTTCTCAAAAAAAAAATATGTACAGTGCCTACGAAAAGGAAGTACACTGTTTAAGGATCTCTGTGTTGTTTTGTAACAGTTGAACTAAAACTCAGGGGCAGTATGAGTTTCCTCCCCTTATTTCTAGGACACCTAATACTTTCACCCACATTAAAATATTATTAATTTTCTTTCAAAAGTTCACATATCTCTGTAGTTTTCAAATAGACGTAGAAATTCAGTGGCAAAATAGTCTTGGAATCAAGAAAATGCTTTTTGTGGGAACTATGCGGATCTGTTCAAAACCAGCCAAATTATGAAATCAAAATCCTAATCTTGTCCATCTTTCGATGGCACAGCTCAGTTTTGGCTCAATACCAAAATTCCCTGAGATCTGCTAATGCTGAATGTACATTTGTCCAAACTTTTAGCCCTGCTGTCAGCATCTGGAACAAATACTCAGCTAGGACTCACCAAACAGATCCTTCTCCTTGTGCTTCTCCCATCACTTTTATGGGCATCCATTCATTCTGGATCTTCTCTCACCAGGATGAATGACTTATTGTATTTTCATGTCGATGGCTCGTTAACCTAGGACTGCAGAACCTGCAAAAGATTATCATTCTTTTGGGCAGCCAATTCTATCTTGAGATTTTGCTGCTGGCTCTCACCTAATCCAATTATTGAGTACTGGCATACTTAGTTATAGGTGCTTCTACAGATAAATGCTGCTGTGGTTTGAGTAAGGGAGAGAACTGCTGTCAGCTAAAACATGTCAGGACTATGTTTTACTGCACTTTGTTGTTTAAATTGAGAATATCACTTTCCTCTCTCAATTGTGGTTGCAGCCTAGAGAACACTGCTGTGATGGAGATACCTCCAGGGTCTGGAGCACAAGTCCTGTGAGGAATGGCTGAGGGAGCTGGGGTTTAGCCTGGAGAAAACAAGGCTAAGGGAAAGCTCTCTATATATAGCTGCCTGAAAGAATGTTGTGGCCAGGTGAGGTTTGGCCTCTTCTCCAAGGTAAAAAGTGACAAGATTAGAGGAAATGGCCCCAAGTTGTGCTGCAAGGGGTTAGGTTAGAAATCAGGCAAGATTTGTTTCACTAAATGGGTAGTTGGGTATTGGAACAGGCTGCCAGGGAAGGTGGTGGAATCACCATCTCTGGAGGTGTTCAACAGGTGTGGATGTGGCCTTTGTGGACATGGTTTAATGGTAAGCATGGTGGTGCTAGATAAGAGTTGGACTTCATGATCCTTAGAGGTCTTTTCCAACCAAAATGATGCTATACTTTTCAAAAACTGTGTGGGCAGGGAGTTTTAATCTTAAGTGCCTATGCCCTGAGGTGGGAAGTTTGTGCACTCTTATCCTAGGGTTGACTTGTAAAGCTACAATATTAATGAGCAAACAGTTAATGAACAATTCTTTTGTAAGATCCAACTGCAGTCTTCAACTACCTCTTGCAGTACTGAATTTCAGTCTGACTGCATACTGCTGAAGGAAACATTTCCTTTTATTTCTTGGAAAAGCACTGCTTTTGCATTTCTCTTTTTTTTTTTTTTGTCTTCTGTTGCACAGCTGGGGACAGCAGATGGATGGGCTGTCAATTTCTGTGGTTTTCCTGAGAATTCTCAATATTTCAGTCAGGAACCTTTAAACTTTTTATGTCTTCAGGATTAAAATACTATCCACCTTTACAAGCTCTGTGTGTACCTCGGACTGTTTATCCTTGATATTATCCATCATTCCACTCTGTAGTAGAGGACTGTCAAGGTAGGTTTATACACAAGAGACACCTTAGCAGAACTGAGCATATAATTTCTTGAGTTTTGTTCTCTATCTTGAACAACAGGTAAGTTTTGCTGCAATCTGTAACAAGGTAAGACAGAATTGCATTTAATACCACTATACAGTGAAATGACCATTGCTGACATTAGTTGCTGACAAGAAATTTAAACGCATTTTATTGCACTTCTGTACCTTCCTTAGAAAAGAATCTAAATTTATCATCAGAAAAAATATGTTTTTAAAATATTATTTCTCATATGTTTATCAAAAAATGGCTGTACTCTCCAGTATTCAAACACCTTTAGCCATGGTACAAGAATTCCTAGAGAACGTGCAGCAGGAATTGCTGTTCCCTACAATATTTGTTAATTTTTATCTTGTTCTAATGAAGAAAACAGCTGTGACAATGAAGATTATTTTATTTCCTTCTTCAGGTATTATCAGAACCTTTTGAAAGCCACAATGCTTTTAATGAGCAATTACATCTATTCTTCCAGCTGGTGTTCAACTTTGAATACAATATATTTTCAAAATAAAACTTCCTCTTTCTTTTTAGAGCACGAGCTCTAAGTATTTCTAATAACACCATGCCCATAGCAGCAACTGGGAAATCTAACTATTATTTTTTATCGCCCCAAAGTGCACCTGTTCATTATTACTTTGATTTTATAATTTAAAAAAACTTTAATCCAAACAAGCCGTTTGCCAAATGACCCACTATTATTTGACTTCCTTATTAATTATTATCAAAACTTCTTGAAAACCACAGAAATTACATCTCCCACGTTGTTTTTTTATCTATGGATTTATAACCTCCCCAGATCCTGATGGGTTATATAACGTTTACTTGCACTTTGTAGTTTCCGTCAGATTCTGATGAGGCCATGTAAACATGTTGTTCTAAATCCCTTCCTTGATAATTTTTTTAACATCCAATGACAGCACTGCAGCAGTTTTAAAGATTCTGGATATGACTTGTACACTGAAGAGTATATTGTTCATACTGTTTAAATCTCAACTTCTTTACAGCTTAATTTCTTGAAGTTTTCCATTCTTACCCACTCCAGTGAGTTATATCAGCTGATTTTTTGGATTGCCTAGACTGTCTTCCAGGATAAAATGCACGAAGATTATTAGTTTATGTGCCTTTGTTATAGTACAATTCTAGATTTTTCTGCTCTGATATTCATATAAAATATTTTACCTGACTTCTCAGTTTGGCTAATTTATACCCATTGACATGCTCTCAGCCTTCAGTTAGGGTGGGATAAAACTGAAGCATGAGATGGCCAGCTATGGTGCTGAAAGACAGATATTTCAGTGGTGGCTTCTCTGCTTTTTTGTTCACTGTTGGGACAAAGCTAAAGGAGGCATGCTGTATCTTTTGGATTAGAGCTAACTAGATGTCTTGACCATTCATGCTATGACATTCAGTTAAAGCAGGGTCACAATAATTTGATTTTTAGCCAAGTTTTGATTGAGACTCCCATTGCATGTTCTGACTCTTCTCTGTTTTCATAGTGCAAAGCTGGGCTTTAACATGTTTTAATTACCGGCTTTAGCAACTGAAGGGGCACGGGGGTTTTGTTTGATCTCTCAGTACAAACCTTTTTACTCTTCTACTTTTTACTCTAGTACAAGTACATTTTTTTACTCTTACTACCTGCATCACAGTGAGTGTCACTCAGCCTGTGCTGAATGTAAGCCTTGTGTTCAACTATATTTCAGTTTTCACCTAAACATCTTTTTAAAAAAAAAAAATTAACAGATACACCAAGAGGCTGAGAATCAATTATTTGTGTTGCACAAGATTAAGCCATGAACTCATGGGCAGGGTAATGGGATTTTTAATCTAAGAGGCTGAACCAAAAGCTTTCAACCTGCATTTATGAGGATTTTGTTCCTCTCTGTATTATCCATTATTTCTTGGCTAGGTTTTTTCCTCCCATTTCCTTTAAAGACTGTCTGCCCAAGGTTAACCTGCCAGATAAATCCCAACACAGCACAACAAATGATTCTTTTTGAAAAAACAATAAAATGTCATTTACAGGAAAAACAGCACGTGAGAATTTTGAAATTTTCATTTATGATGCAGATTTTTACGAGCAAGCTATTGAGTGCATTGTACAAATCTGCAATATCTAAGGCAGGAAAAATTATGAATGAATTATTTTGAAATTTTTTACAAATCATGTGATTAACAAAAAAACTTTGAAAATGCCAATGTTTTCTGAATTTTGCCATCATTAGAGGAGGGTCAAAGGAAAAGGAAAGGAATGAAAAATAACCCAGGACAAAGACAGAGGGAAAGAGGGGAAAGAGAGGAAGGAAGGGCAGGAAGGACCAGATACCTTCAGATGCATCTGCAATTTATTTTAGATAAATGTGGGAACAAATGAGAAACTATCTGCCTTCTTCCAAGAACTGTGAACATAAAGATAACATTCCATGCTGCACAAACAGTGAGGAAATAGTATTAAAATGGTATGGTAAAAATAATTAGCAAGGTCATTTTATGGCACTCTGTAGTGACTTAAACCTTCATGAATTTTCAAGCTTATGTCAGTTAAACTACATACAGGTTTACCTGGACCAATTAAATAAAATTATTGAAAAAGTAGAGTTTGTCTTATTAGATGAGCTATCAAATGGATGTCTCAGTACTTTTTTCCCCTTTCTATATTTCCCTTTCTCCCCTGCTCTGATTTTGCATTAACTAGAAGCTTGGAATATGTTAAAACTCATCTGTAAGAAAACAAACAAACAAACAAAAAGAAAATAAATGAAAATTTTTAAAAATCACAGGACCTACAAGCAGGGGTGGGAACTATCAAAGATTTTATGAATACTCTATAGAAATTTGTTATCATGTTTTTGATAGATTAAAGATTTGCTTGGAAATTCTCCATTGAATGCACTAGCTAAGCTAAATTTGGCTTAGTTTAAAATTAAAATTTTAATTAAAATTTTAAAATTTGATTTCTAAATTTTATCTGGAAAAGTTGATGCAATGTGTGGTATAGTTACAGTAAGAGAGAATTAACATCTGAATTCCACAGTTCCTCTCATGTCTTTTTGGTGGGGAAATTAATTATCAAATATCCTGGTCTATTTGATTTACTTTCAATCATCCAATCATCTGAGCATTTCAAGTATTTCCAGCTATTGATTGAAAACTTCTTTCTAATAGGAAAGCTTTTCTTTATTTTTTTTTTAACTAACCACTATATATTCAGAAAAACAGTATATATTTCTAAAAGCAATCTTATTAGCACAATTTATAAATTCCTATGAAAGTGTGCATCATCACCTGGACCATAACAATGTCAGGCTATACAGCCTTAAACAATGGAAAACTGTCTATAAGAGGAACCTATCCTGTAAAAGGTTCCTGTAAATCCTGTAAATATGGATATAATTATCTGTGACTAATCACAGAGACTTTGTGAGAGTGAGTGCAATTATTAAAATATTTGGTATAGGTGCATGGGTAATGGATTTCAAACAAAATATATTATGTTCCATTTTACCTTTGGGGGAGTTGCCACATACTAATTTGAAATAATAAAGGAGCTTTGTAAAGATATGTGATCTTCTGATGACATATCTTTAATGATGCAATCTATGAAGCATTGCTCCTATGAACCTCACAGGAGAAAGGAATTTTTCATAGGATTTTCCAGCTGAAAATTTTGGCTGAACTCCAAAGAATACTGCCTGTCATGCCAACATCTTGGGAGATTAGCTCAGTTATAAGCAATCAGCAATCCTATTTTTTTACTTTCTTCAAATGAGTGTCTGGACTGTATAATCCAAATGTTGAGTCACCTCTTTGATCATGATAATGTTCTTGTGAGAAATAAATAACAATAAATTACCTAAATAACTAGGAATTAATTTCAGATCCTTTGGCTGCTATTCTGTCAACCAAACCATTAAAACATATGTCAGACCTAATGTTTACTTTGTTGATATCAATCACCAAGCCTATAACTTGAGATTAAATCTGGAAGACAGCCTGACGTCTCAGCGTAGCTTGCTTGGGTAGATAAATAATAAACCACATCAACATAAATAAGCCATTTAAAGAGAGTTTATGCCTCCCCTCCTGCCTCATTTATTAAGTGTAACTATGTATTCCATAATATAAGAATATAGGAATATTAGGTTCTCAAGGATATCCACAGTTGAATATTCATTTGTATGAAATTAGATCTGAATTCAAGGTCATATAATTTTTCCTCATATTCTTGCAATTTGGACAGGAATAGGTTTAACTCTTCTAGTTAAACCTATTCTTTTTATGCTCAGAATTAGATTAATGATTGAACTAAATAAAATTAAGAAAATCCAGTATTTCTTACTTTATTTTATATATGGGTTAGATAAAGAGTATTCACGTGGGATGTATAGCTGTTTCACTGATTATCCACATCTTCTTCTCCATGGCATCTTAGTTATATGCATGTACTACACACGGCTCTTCACAGAGTAATTTAGACATAGCAGAGCTCTTTGTAGACAAACCCTGAGCAAACAAACAGAGAAACCTTCTTCAAAAACCTCTTTTGAATGGGCCTGAACCATCTGATGATCTGGGCTAGAGAAGGAAGGAAGCAAAACTGCCTGTCAGCTGCTGAGCAATGGCCACCATGCCACTCGTGGTTCTGGTGCCCATGGAGTCAGGGCTGCCCTGCACACTCCCAGCTGGAGTCAGTTTTACCATTGCTCTGTGCCTTGCTAAGGCAGGGCCAGCCTTGGCCACTGTGTGTGACACCAGGGGTACAACACCTGCTGAACAACTATACGTGGTCAAAGAGAAAGGAACTCAGTCTTCTTTAGCTCTCTCTGGGAAAGCTGTCCCTAACACAACCACTTAAAATCCCAGCAATTTGGGAGGCAAACTTGAGCATCTCATTTGTGCTCCACTCCATTATATTCTCCTCTACAGGTATCAGAGAATCTCAAATACAAATGAGAATTGGATTTGCTATTTCTTTTGCACCCTGCAGCACAACCGGCCTTAATTCCTATTTAGATCTTCTTTGTCCTTTTCTGCTACTTTTTCCTGCTGTCTCACGAGAGTCTGAATTAGTCAGCCAGGACAAATCTAATCTTGTGACAGTTTGCTGTGATTAGTTTGGCAGGCTGCAAACCATTCCCAAGCAGTGCAACCTTGGTTAATAAAACCCTCTCTGTTTCCCATAGACTTGCCAAAGGGAAAGTAAGAGCCAGCCAGCCTGTAGAGCCAGCAGAAGAAAGCTCTGTCCAAGAATGGCTGAGGGGCTTGTGTGCCACACACTGTACCTGTGGTGTTTGAGCAGCTGAACTGAACTGCAGCATAAGGGTTCAAAACTTCTTTTATTCACTTGTGGTGGCTCTTTTTGCTTGACCTCCATATATGCCTCCATGTTACAAACAAGGATGGAAAAATTTCACCTAGAGATTCTGATAACATGCTAATATATTTTATTTGATTTAAAAAAGAGAATCCATTTTAATTATGAGGACATGTTCAGGTAAGGTTATCCCTCAGAGAAGAATTCATACGAATACTGTGAGGAGGAAGAGGACAGCAACATGTGGAATAAATCAATATCAAGTCCAAAACTGCTTTTTTAACATCCCCGTATGCATGAAAGTATTTATTGGGCTATATAAAGCAGTCTTTTTCCTCTGCTCTCTTTCCCTCGAGGGTTAAGTCATTTCCTCAAGGATTGTCAGGAAGATGCTTCCTTCCCTTTACAGCTGAACCCTCTATCAGGGTAGCCTTGTTCCGGGAGAGTGTTGCAACAAACTTACCCAGTTAGCATTTTACACCCCCTCCCAACCTGCCCAGACCTAGTCCTATTTCAAAGACTTCATGGAAACAGTCCCATAATAAAACCATCTCTCCTTGGAGAAAGGTCAGCGTGGAGATTCTGCACAGCAGCGGACAAACAATCAGTATGAGCTATAGCATTTTACAATTTTCAACATATTTTTTGCCAAATGGGAACACTGAAGGAGGCTTAAGACACGTATCTGTTAGACAGCACTAACAGCAGGCAAGCACTGACCAAGTGGATAAACTCAATCTATCCATCAGACACTAGCAAGATCTTCCAAATTTCAGGTAGCCAATCATCAGGAACCCACTTCCTTCCCTTCAGAACTGTAAGTTCACAAGAAGAATTTCCTTCCCTTCAACTGTGACTCCCTGTCCTCTAAGGCAAAGCCTTTTTATAGCAGCAGCTGCAACTGCACACAGCTGGTCAGCTTCCTGCCCTCCTTGGGGCTGCAGTTAACTCCTTCCCTGCCTCTCAGTGTGTGTGGAGTGTACATGGCTCCTCACTGTCCTCGGCACTGCCCTGCTCTCCATGGCTATCTGAGCTCTCACAAACTCTCACTGCACCACTATGTTTTATCTCCTACTTAAGGACTGAGTATATTCCCTCATGATTTAACTTGCTTGATTAAACAAACAGCTTTTCCCATTGAATTTACTCCTTGCTTTTTAAAGACTGAAGCTGGGGAAAAAAGGCATAAATGATGGAAGCTTTGACTATGCAATGATGCTTTCCAGAAAGGCACTGGCACCTGGCTGCAATGTGTTGATACCTCCCAGTGTTGGTGTGAAACTGGGATTCCAGAGGCACCGGCAGGGTCAGTTCAGTCCAGTCACATCAATGACATGCATAGGCATGCCCAGGTATACATCTACAACATCAGTCTTCAATAAGTGGTCCAAGGAACAGGATATCTTCAATTGTGTTATTAGGGGTCATTAAAACCCAAGCTGTGGAAAGATTGACATTTTCAAGGGAAACTGTTTGTAAACTGGCTGGAGTATATCTGAGAAATGTTTCTATGGGTAAAAAAGAAGTGTAGCCCCTACATTTTTACTGTTCCTATTCTGCTTAAATTCTCCAAACTATCAGTTCACTTTTGGGCAGAAATACTGTCCATTTCAATCTGGTGATCAATTTATTTTAAAGGCATAGCTAATTGGAAAAAAGATTAGATGAATAGCTGAGGATTTTTTTTCTAAAGTGATCAACAAGAAAGCAGCCTCACATTCATACCCCAGTACTGCAAACAGTCAAACATCTGATAGCTCCCAGGAATGTGGATAGTGAGAACTCTCCACACAGTGTCTGTCCTTTGTGCATATGCAATTCCAGCTAATTTATCACCCTAAGATCTCAAAAAATCTGAGTATCTGCAAAAGGGGTGACTAAATTAAATAATATAATTTATATTTATTTAAAGTTATTGTTCGCAGACATGAGCTCTTAAAACAGCCAAACAAATTTTCAAAATTACCTAATAAAGCCAAATATGAGTTTGTTAGTAGACATTGAAATCTGCACTTTATTGCACCTAAAAGAGGAAAAAAGTCTAAAAATAACACTTAATTATCTGCTGGTTATTTCCAGACACACAAAGTGCTGAGGTTTTGTCCTTCTTAAGAAGATTATCTTCGCTTTTTCCTCTGGAATGCATGTAAAACAGCTCTTGCCTTGCTGCAAGCTTTAGGAAAAAAGTTCACTGCTAAATTACCTGTTGTCTGGGGACTTAACATTTTGCAATAAGCTGCTGAAATTGCATTTTAATAAGGAGTCTTGACCTGTACTTTTTATTTCCCTTCAAGGCTCTACAAGCCATTTTGATTATGGAGGTCCTGACCTGGGAAGCTCAACCTGGATAACCACAGCCAGAGGGGGATAAAATGCAACACCTAGGAGATTTCAGTAAACAGTAAAACCATTCCAACTTAATCTGTGCTAAAATGCTTGGAATGCGAGAGCCACTGATGATGCCCCTTGTCTGTGTGTCTGACTGAATCCTTTATTTTCTGGGAGGAAAGCAGAGCCTGGGAACTAGGCCAAATGCCTGCCACTTACCTTAAATTGATCAGCCACTTTGAGATTAAAAACACTGAAAACTGCAACACCACGAAAACAAGGCTTCCTTCACATTAAATGCAAAATGCAACATTGGGCTTGCTGTGATCTCTTTTTCCATTTTGCTCAGTGTGCAGTTTTTCCATTTCTGCTCAAAGGTAGATGCCAACAGCATCTTGGCCAAGTATTCATTAAGGTTTATATAAAAAGAAATTTATGGTTATTTAGGAGTTGGCACAAAAGCATGTTGTTGCTGGAGAAGAAATATAGTATTGAAACAGTTTAAAACACTGGATGTCTTATTTGAAGTAAAAGCTATATTCTCTCTTTGCCTGTTGTATTTTAACAAGTATTGAAGTATGTGATTGGGATAATCGGCAGGTAAATTTCTCAGTGGTTTTATGTACGGTAAATATTTAGTCAATTCAAGAATTTACTTTGTTCTGCCAGAATTATTTCATTGCTGCAATAAAGATAAGTGTAGAGATAAAATAATGGAACAAAGTCATCATTCATTGAAGCAGGTGCATCTACATAAGATTAGTTTTTCCTGTGTATGTCTTTTCTGGAAGAATTGATTAAAAGAACAGTATCTAATGCCTATTTGACAGAAAAAATTAAGGTTGGATTCATACTCAAATATGGAGACTTCCAGATGATAGTACTGGCAAAGTCTAGTTGATTTTGTATTATAGATTTAACATAATTTCCTGAATTCAAACAAGAAAATCAAAGATATCTTTGAATAAAAAATATTGAATCTATGTTTTGATTTTTCTTTGTGTGGAGGTAGCTAGAAGCACATTTTCTCTAACACATGCTGGCAGAAGTGCTAATATGAAATCTGTGATTTCACCTGTTCTCAGTGCTGGATGCTTTAATTAAATTATTTGAACGGTTTCTCTCTGCTGTGTCTTGACACAGTTGTAACAATCACCATCATGTAAGACAATGGTTATTCCTGTAGCATCCCAATGCTGGTGCTGTGCATGTGCAGGCAGTGCTGTGGGCACAGCAGTGAGCCTGTTCAGCTGGGCTGTGGGGTCCAAACCAGCTCCCTGGGGACCACCCTGAGCGAGCACTCAGGGGCCCAGGGCGGAGGCAGGGGGAGCACACTCCTGCTCTGCTGCTGCTCTCTGCCTGCCAGCAGCTGCATTTTCTTCCTTCTCTCTTAGGGGAGTAATTTGCTTGGTTTTAATCCTTATCCTCTCATTTTAAGGTCAGAGCAAGCAGAAAAGACACATGACTTTCTGACCATGGATGTCTTAGAAGCTGTAAGATGCTGGCCCTCCAATGAGTTGGCTTAATTATGGGGAGTTCAGCCAGCTAAAGAGGCCAAACATAAAACAGAAAAATATACTCCCATGGAGGCAGATTTGATTGGTTAAAAGAAGAAAAGCTCATGTTTGGTTTACAAAACCTAATACTCAAGAGTGTCTGATTTTAGATTTGTCTGTACATATTTCTGCTTGTGTAGCAAGCTCTGAAGTAACTGAGCACTATGGCCATGGCACAGGAGGACAGACAGTTCTATGGCCTGGACGTCTCCACTCACAAGTGCACAGATTCCTGGGAGGAAAAAGAGCAGAGACATCTATCCTCTGAACCTTGAGGAATTATTTGGTGCCTTCTTTCCCCTTACACGGAAGAAGTCAAAAGCAAAAGAAAGCAACCATTGTTCCAAAGAATTTATAAGATAAACTTATAACAGTAGCATCAATTTCCTTTTTGAAAAGGCAGCCAGTAACCTTGGAGACCTTTTTCTGTTTTCCACCAAGATAATACATAAGCCCACTTGTGGATTTATAAGCTACATTGAATGCCTATAGTGAGAAAGTGTCACCTGAAGGATGGAAGGCAATATAGAATACATCAATATACCTCAGTATACGTCCTGGTGTGTGGAGATCCCTCAGAAATACGTAAGGACATTGGGTTAATCAACAGTCTCACAAAATGCATAGCCAAAGGTGTGAACTGTGCAAAATAATGGGAGCATTGCTTTTGGAAATCTGTGGATTTGAAATTCCTGAGCCATATGATGTGTCTTCATCATAAATTGTCTGTAGGGGCTTTTTGAAACCTTTTAAACTTTTGGTACTTTAGGCATCCTTGGACAATGAGCTGTAAGATGTAATTACAGGCTTTGTATTCCTCTTGTTTGTTTTAAATCTGCTCTCTAAGAATTTTACCTGGTGATTCTTCATTCCTAGGATAGGTGTGAATGAGAAAGTTACTGTTCCTATGCATCCTCTCCTTCCACTACCCTCTGAATTTCCAGTTCACCCTGCATAAATTGTTCTTCACCAGCTCTAAAAGTCCCAACCTGAGCAATGTCTCCATGTATAGAAGTCTTTCCATACTCTGATTATCAATATTGAATCCCTGTACCTCTTCTAGTTATGTCATAAATATTTAGAGAAGACTTCCCAGAACAGTAAACTATACTCACTTTTTTTGGCACAGGATGATAACATAGTAGCATAATGTTGTTTTCCCACTTTATTCTTTCTTTATTTCCCAAGATGTTTTTATGGGTTTGTTGGTTTTTTTGAGACATCTTAGGCATGGAACCAATATCTTTGGAGAACTAACCAAAATTAGTCCAAGATTTCTCCTTTCAGTGTCCTTTTTAGTGCACACTTACTTTATCAAGTAATATCCCAAGGACATTTGGGACATTATTTTTTCCTCCTCGTATTACAACTCTGTAGAGACTGCAGGTAGTGAAGACCAACTATTTACTTATACCTTTGTCCCCTAATTGCTAATTACAATTTCAATTCATGGAATTACCTTCCTCCAATGGCATTTAAAATAATTTCTGTTGAGGAGCACTGTCAAAGACTTTCTGGAAGTTCACTGAAGCTGTATATACCATCAGAGCTTTTCTAAAATAGAGTCTGGCAAAAATCTTCAATGGCCAGAAGAGGTGTGATTTTTCTGCAAAAGTCTATCAAAGTCTCTTCTGATAGCTTCTAATATATTTTAATTCAATCTTTTCCTGCCATTTTTCAGGTGCTGAGGAAACATGTGTTCAAATTTTACGAAAACCAGTTTAACAATTGAAACATATTGGCCAGCTTTCATTCCTTTAATTTAGCTTGTTGTTGGGGGAACTTAAGTGATGACATAGCTAAATAGTCATCTCATAGTTCAGCAACATCTGGTTCTGGTGATTTGTTCCTGTTTATTGGATAGATTTGTTTGAAACTTCTGCTGACACATGAATTTGATACAGTGCCTTAAATTCTTCCCTTCTGAAGAAAGGCTGTGTGGATTCTCCCTAAGGCTCTTTGTGATGAATATCAATACAAGAACTCATTTAGCAACTTTGCCATGGCTGGATCTTTCTCAAGTGTTTATTGAAATTGTGATAACCTATTTGGCAGGGTCTAACAGGCTTTCTGCTTCTGATATATTTGAAAAAATTGGTAGTCTTAATTATTATTTGCTCAACTAGCTATTCCTCAAAATATTATCTGACCCAGTTTATTATGGCTCTATTTGCCCAGTCTAACATACTCTAAGGTTTTCCTTACCTTAACACAAATTTCACTTCTTGCAGGACCAACTGGTCTCTTTAAATTTCTGATATTCTTATCTACTTCTTAAATACGATGATTTTGTAGGGTAGGGCCAGTCAGGCTCTTTGTGTGACTGTTCAAAAGTCTCTTTGGATTGATATTATTCAATCACCTTGAGATTATAACATAATGCCAGTAAACAGTCTTCATGCCACATGCAAACATTATACCCTTTTAGATTACAGTTATTAAAATGATTTTTAGAAGTGCCCTCAATTTAGTGAAATGCAGTTGAAGAGGGTAGCATATCTTTCAGGTCCCTTCCAACCCAATTTGTTCTGTGATTCTGAGAAACTTTCAGTCTTGTTGCAAAAAAGATTTTGAATTAAAAAATGTTATCCCTTCTGTCCTATGGGTCCTTCATTGGTCCTCTTTGTACTGCTTATAACTACACCGAGAGTTGCCTTTTCTCTTATCAATTGCTAATTAGTTGGTCTAGGAGGGTTACAAAAAATCCAGTCTCTGTACTGTAACTTTCCTTATACAATATACATGGGCATAAATAAACTCTGCAGATATTACCATGCTTTTTGTCCTGTTGGCTCCCTTGCCTCCCTTATGTCTCCCACCTGTATCACAGTCATTGTTACACTCTGAGCTGGACAATTGGTGGGAATGGCCTGATGTTATACACTTAATATTACATTCTTGTGGCTTTCACCAGTTTCTGTCTTCTACCTGCTTTTTTAATATCTTAATTTCTTATTTGGTATTTCAGCTCATTCAGCCATTGTTAAACTTGTAGCATATGTTTAGAAATTCTTATAAGTTTCTTGTTAGCCTGCATGTCTGTTCTTACATCCTCTGTTTAAATAATACTTTACTTGAAGCTGTTCTTTGCTACTTTCTTCATTAGTTGTATCAACTTCTGTTATTTTATTTAAGGATACAGGTGTTTATAACTTCCTATCTTGAGGACGGAGCCTTCCAAAATCACCCTCACTTGCCAGCATTCTTTCAAACTTAAAAAATTTCCATTGCATCTTTTCTATTTTTAGTGTCAGCAGCCTAATTCCATTTTAGTTTAAATGAAGATTATCCTTCCTGCTCTATTTATTTTAAAAAATCCCCTCAGAAATTAATTCCTTCTTTCCTTTATTACTTTTACTGCCATGCACTGACACTTAATTTGCTGTTTTTCCTGGTTACATTGATGGTGAGACAGAGCCACTGCCACAATACCAAACACCTCAGCAGTAAGAACAAGAATTGCTTTTCAGATGTTGTGAGATTTGAAAATTGTATATAGAAAGTTAATATCTGTATTTGAAATCTGTGGATTTTATTTTTTTAATCTATGATGTTCAACTGCTAGGCTTTAAAAGCTACTAAAACCTAACAGAGCAGAGTTTAAGCGCTATTAACTTTTTCTTTCACAAAGCCAAATTGTATTCTTAGCATATGTATTGGTTTTGTGTGGCCTGGTTTTGGTAGTGGAGTTAGAAATGCTGGTAACACCTCTGTCATAACATACTTAAGAATGTTCCTAAATATATAAGAATGTTCTATATTATCACCATTTCTAATTGTCCCAGCCTTTGCCAGCAGTACATCCATCTTTGGAGGAGCCATCAGGGCCTTCTCACAGAAGCCACCTCTGTGTCCACCCACTACCATAAACCAGGCCATGCAAAACCAATATGGCATATGACAAAATTTGACCAAACCTGGAGCCTAGAAGCTCTCCCTGAAATTAATTGTTAAAAGATAAATGCTTCTGGAACTGGTCAAGATGTAGAAGTGAACTAGAATTTATCTTTGCAGGATTAAAAAAAATTGTTTAACTCTGAAATTAATGCAAATAATTTCTTAAGTCTGAGACTAAATTTTGAAAGCAGAGGTCACTGAGGAGTTTAGTTGGAAACTTCTAGTTTATGAGTAGCCAAACTACAAGTTCACCTAGGCTCCCTTAAGAAGTCTAAACAGAAGACACTTGAATCCATAAACAAGGAACACTGTGTAGGTGAAAATGCAAATACAATGTCCCAGCTCACTTTTGCCTTTGCCCCTTGCCCTACTGAAAGTGAAACAAATACAATATTTCTGAAGGCACAAAAGTTAAATATCTGTCCATTAAATGTTAATGAGAATTGTATCCCATATGTCTCTTGAGCCTTTGACACACTTCCTTTCAGACTCCAGAATGACTGATGTGCTTCTGAAAATGTTACCCAGATGTCACTTTTTTCTTAAATAATATTATATTTGAAAAAAGTAACAATTCAGTTGCAGAATTATACTTCTGAGCTGTAAGCAGAAGTACAACAATCCAGGGGCTCATAAAAATATCTCAATATTCCAGGGACATAAAGAACATATCACAGGAAAAAGAAGAAATCTTCTGATCTCATCAGTTTTCTATCAGTAACTTAACATTTTAGTGATTATTAAGGACCTTGTAAATAGTTATTTGTGATTTGATCTACCTCCAGAAAGTTATCTGCAAAGAAGCAGTCACAAAAATGATCAGAAAAATGTTATTTGCTCAAATAAGGAGCACATTCCTGCTTAAACAAAACTCTAGGGAAAAAAAAAAAAAAGCATGGCTTCAGCAAAATACCAAAAAGGTAAGTGGGATTCATTACAGGAATCAGAGTATCAAAGAATCAATCATAGAATAGCTTGGATTGGAAAGTACATTTAAAGGTCATCTCATCAAATCCCCACTGCAATCAGCAGGGACATCTTTGACTAGAGCAGGTTGCTAAGAGACCCATCCAACCTGACCTTGAATTTTTCCAGGGATGGGGCATACACCACCCCTCTGGGCAACCTGTTCCTGTGTTTCAACATACTCATTGTTAAAAAATGTAAATTCTTATATCTAATCTAAATTGACTCACTTTTAGTTTAAAACCATTAGCCCTTGTCCTATTGCAAGAGGCCCCACAAAAAAGTTTGTCTGCATCCTTCTTATAAAACTCCCTTTAAGAACTGAAAGGCCACAATAAAGTCTCCCTGGGCCTCTGTCTGCTCCAGACTGAACAACCTGAACTCTCTCAGCCTTTCCTCATAGGAAAGGTGCTTCAACCCTCTAATGAACTTGGTGGCCTTGTTTGGACCCACTCCAACAGGACCACACCTTTTCTGTGCTGGGGACCCCAGAGCTGCATGCAGCACTCCAGATGGAGTGCAGAGCAGAGGGGCAGAATCCCCTCCCTCACCCTATTGGCCATGGATCTTTGGATGCAGCACAGGCTTTCTGGGCTGTGAGTACAAATTTATGGCTCATGTCCAGCCTCGCATCCACCAGCACCCCTGTGTCCTTCTCTGCAGGGCTGCTTGCAGTTCCTTCATCCCACAGCCTGTATGGATACTGGGGGTTTTCCTGACCTAGGTACAGCACCTTAAACTGGGCCTGGTTCACATGAGCCCACTCCTCCAGCTTGTCCATGTCCCTCTGGAAGGCATCCATCAAGTGCACCACACAGCTTTGTGTCATCTGCAAACTTGCTCAGGGTGCACTCAATTTCTTTGCCTGTCCCCCTGAGGAAGACATTAAACATTGTTGATCCCCACACAGACCCCTGAGGGGACACCACTTGTTGCTGATTTCCATAAGGACGTTGCATTTTTGAACCACTGCAGTGCCTCATACCCAAAGTTCCCCGAGTATGTTCATGGCTGCATGCCACAGTGTGTCTACTGTTTGTGCTGTACACAGGGCAAATGACAGTGAAATTTTTTAAAGTTCTTATATAGAAAAGAACTAAGCACTAGGAACAACAGAGGGGGTTTCGTGGTGTTTTTTTAAGGTCATATTTTAAAACTAAATTTAAAAGTAGAGAAGGAGATAGGAAAAGGAGAACAAGCATGTTTATTACAGGTCTAAATACAGAGTAAACCAACAAATAACCTGCAATTTCTGCATAATTTTCTATGGGAAAAATGAATGCCTGTGGGTCCTGGACTGGACTTTTTTGGCCTTTAACTAGGTCTTCAACTAGGACATCAGCAGTATTCTTCTCCAACACTATTATCCTAGAACCCTGAAATTTGGAACAAAATGGTCATCTTCTACCTTGGAAATGAAAGAGATGATCCTATGTTACAAGCATTTAATTGCAAAATTCCAGTAGCTGTCACCTTTGACATCCTCCTTGTGTGAACTGAGCAAGAGAAGGAAAGATGAATGTTCAAAAAGAATCTGACAGGCTCCTGAAGTCTCTTTGATTTATCCCTGTTCAAAATTTGCTTTAGGAAATGGAGTGCCCTGTACCTGCTTTAAGAAAAAGGTAAAGTAGCTAAAAGAAAATTTGCTTTAAGTAAGAAACTAGTATTTTTCACTAAAATTATCAGTCTGGAGAGAATGATGAAGCTAATTTTCTTCCTATTTTGGAGAAAGTTGGCCAGGAAAGTAATGAAGGTAGGGAAGCTCACCCAGCCCCCTTCAAAAACAAACCCCCCAAAATAGGGTAAAGCTGGGGCTGTCCTGTGTTTTTCCCAAATGTTGTTTTGCTGACATATGTCTAGCCTAGTGTGATTATGCCATGTTTCACTGAATTAATCAGCTAGAATGACATGAATCATAATAAGAATTGACAGCCTACTCTGTTTTCTTTGTACAGGCTTCAAAATTCAGCAATGAGCACCGCTCAGAAGCAGTGGATTGAAATCACACACAGATTTTGGACAGTCATGAACATGAACAATTAAACCCACAGAATGGACTTTCAGAATGAATCAGAACAGTGAGCCAATTCTTCCCATTTTCCCAACACCGAATGGAGTTCTAGACACTCATGATGTGAATGTTATTCTCTAGATAGGCCAAAATGAAGCAATAGCAGAGAAAAGTAAGAAAAATATTTTGCCTACTTTCTAACTCATGTGTCTTCCAAAATTATATGAAGATAGATCATAGCATACTCAAAAGTGAATACAAGCAAAAGTTGGGAAAAAGTAAAAATTTTTGCTTAAGAGTGGGCAATCTCTTGAACTGTGTGCCTTTGTAAAGCCCAAAAATTATCTTATTTGTTTATTTATATGAGTTCTTAAAATCAAACCTTGCTAGCTCTAGAATAAGAAATATTTTTACATTAAGTAGAACAAAAACTTTAACTAACTTGTCCCATTAGAAAGACATGATTGAAATAGATCCAGAACAAAACCAGTCCTATATCCAGGCCCCTTTATCACTGTGCAGTTATTTATTTAAAAATCATAAAAAGAATCATTCTTCAAAGCAGCATCAGATAGACTTGTCTCATCAGTACCAGATGTTGTCTAACCTGTTTTTTTCTTTCAACAACAGGGATTCACACTTTCCAGGACAATCTACACTAGTGCTTCCACAAGTTTTGAATTTTTTAACTTCCCTTGTTACAGTTTTTTTCACTTCCCTTAAGTCAGAATTTGTTCCAGCTCTATCTGTAAACTATGCTTTAAGCCTTCTTTGTCATCTTTGTCTTTAGACATCCTTCTATAAAGCCATGAGGTACCAGTAACTCTTCACACTTAAACCTTCCTCAAAATACAGCCCTCCCAGAGGTCTTCACCACACCAGCTTGCATATTCTCCTGACAGGCTTGTTATCAACCAGTAAGACAAAACTATAATTAACAAAGTAAAGACTGCAGAATTAATGAGCTATGCTATTTAACTCTCCCTCTTTTGATAATTCAATGTCCACTTAACTTGCCTCTCTGTAATCTCTAGCATATACAAACACCTACTCCAGATTGCTCTGGACAAAGAAAATTATTTTCTTCTCTGTAAATCCTTCAGCTATTGTTGTCACTTTGCAGTGACAGGAGTAACGAAAAACACAGACTTCATTTATATTGTGATGGGCTTTTTCTCCTTTCTATGAAGTCTTGGGGAATGTGACTTGCAATGTGTGTAGCCAGGTACCCAAGGTGCCTGGGAGGCCAAGAAGGCCTCTAGCATCCTGGCTTCTATAGTGTGGCCAGCAGTGTGACCAGTGTGACCAGGGAGGTGACTGTGCCCTGTTTTAGCACTGCCAAGGCCATACCTTGAATACTGGGTTCACTTTTGGGCCCCTCACTACAGGGAAGACATTGAGCAGTGACTTCAGAGAAGGACAGTGGAGATGGTGAAGGGTCTGGAGCACAAACACTATGAAGAGAGGCTGAGGGAGCTGGGGGTGCTTAGCCTGGAGAAAAGGAGGCTCAGGGGAGACCTCATCACTCTCTATATCTTCCTGAAAGAAGGTTGTAGACAAGTGGGGGTTGGTCTCTTCTCCCAGGTAACAAGTGATACCACCAGAGGAAATGGCCCCAAGCTGAGCCAGGAAAAGTTTAGATTAAAAATTAAGAAAAATTTTTCATGGAAAGGGTTGAAAAGCATTGAAACACTGCTGAAAGAAGATGTAAAGAAATCATTGCTGGTGGTATTAAAAAAATGTGTGGCTAAAGCACTTGAGTACATAGTTTATGGTGACCGCCGTGGTAGTGTTAAGATGAGGGTAGGGCTTAATGATCTTAATAGTCCTTCATAACCTTAATGATCCTGATTTTATGCAAATGCAGAGAAGAAGGCTCAATAGCTGTGCTGGTGGTGAGGTTGCCTGAACTGTGCTTTGGAGGATTCTGAACACATTTGGTGTGGTTGGATTTTTCTTTCAAATATCTACATTGTTCCTGGTTTTAGAGAAGCAACACACTTTTACCCTTGTCATGTTCACAATAGGAACCCTACAGTATAACCATCAAATCACAGGGGAAAGTGAAAACATAATGTCCATTGCTGTTTGGAACCTGTTGCAAAAGCCCGTGACGACCTACCTGTAACATAATACGATGACTGAGAGGCTGAGGCTGGAAGAGGCTGTCAACAGAAACACATAAAAGCAAGGAAGATGTATCTGTCAGGTACATTTACTATGTTCAATAAAGCAAATAGGCAGCTTGTGTTTTTTAATTTGTTGATCCATGCAACTAAGATTTCCTGGCCTATCTCTAATCTAAGATAGAAAACAACCATCCATAGAGTAGGAAGAACTGTACAGCAAAAAATATTTTGTTAATGATATATCACTGGCAATACAATTACATGCATTGTTTTAGTGCATGATTAAATAAGTGAACGATTATAGCCATTTTGAAGTGGCAAATTTCCTTGGTTACCAGTATCCCTTCAAAGGAACTCTGGCTGATAAAATGTCAATAAAGTGCTGCTGCTCAGGCATATCAGATTGCACTTGATTACTTATAAAAAATATTTGCAGTTGTGGTTTGACATACAATAAAATGGAATTACAAAGGAGACCGGTTTACTCTTTGTTAGCAGCAGCTGCAGGTATTAAATCAGCTGCTCCAAGAACAGCATAGCTTACAGAGCACTTCAGCTCATTTTTCTCTACCCAACTCTTTGAATATAGAGTATTTGAGCCAACTTATTAAAACCCTTTGAGGTTTTTACACTGAAAAAAAGAGGAAAGAATGAGGTGACATGTAAATTAGACCTGGGATCATCAAGGTTCAGAAAAATAAAATGTTTTAATAAATTAAAATAAATAAATTATCATATATTATTTATTGTAATAAATAAATTAATGTCCAGTTTTAAAAAAAATCATACTTTTTGGACCATGGTCATCTTCCTCCACTCTTCTGTAAAACGATGTGTTCTCCACTGATCTAAACTGAACTACAGAGACAAAGCACATTTCTGGTAGACCTGAAAATGAAAATTAAAGTCATCTGTGTCTCATTTTTATAGTGGTTTGCATTTTTCCTCCATTTGTGACAAAATACAGAAGCCCAGCTTAACAAATATTAGCAATTTGATTTAATGTCAAAGCAATAGCAACACAAATACATTAAAACACACTTTTGCAAATAAGCACACTTATGCAAACAAGCACAGGCAGCTTTTCAGTTTCTTTCTCTTAAGTCCCTTCCATGCTCAGATCAATTTTTTCTATGATGTGTGACTGTGGACTGGAAGACAGCTGTGAAGATTTTATTGTGCAGGTCACAGAGGGTATAGCGCAGTGCAACACCTATGGAAAGCTGTTACTATCTAATAAGCATGCAGCAGCAAAATGAAATATGTGTTTCAGTCTAAGTGTCCACATCACAAACCCACACATTTGCTGGCAAAACTCTCTGTGTCAAAATCCAAAAACAGGCATGGAATTTTAGCTGGTTTTACTCCTCAGAGATAGCATAACCTTTCAGGTGTGAGGGATGTTAAAAACATAATACAGAAAAGTTTACTGACTCATTTAGTCAGTTTATGTACATATAGACAGCAGCAGAGCTGAGTAAATACTGTGAGGAGTACTTGTGCAGAGCTCTTTACATTCTGAATACCTCTTTATTCGTGCTGCTACCCAGGCACTTTTGAGGGTTTTGTCTGTTTGTTTCTCTTCTGGATAGCAGGAGTGGGGTCCAAAGGGCTAATTATTACAAAGCAAAACTGCAAAATGTGAGGTGAACCTCCTCCTAGTGAGCAACACTAATTAATTTCAACTACCATGCAGAGATTTATTTATTTATTTATTTTAGGTATTTATTATGTCTAGCTTCAGCCATTTCAGAGCTGTACCTGGCTGTAGCAAGGCATCTATAGTCCTTTCACAGGCACCTGGAGTCCTTCTACAGCCAATGCACAACCAGGAGTAGCTCCTGAAGGAAGTTTATCCAGCCCATCTTACACTATTATCTTAGAGGGCATCTTTCTCTCTGGTCACCAGAGAGAAAGCGTTAAGGATGAGCTTGGACTTGACACAACACCTAGGTGGCTAAATGCAGATGTGGTGAATCACATACACCCAGACAAATTTATTCCATCAAGAGCATTCCAGTCAATAATCTGATTTTAAAAGTTTGATGTAACTCAAACCTAAAGCAGCATTCTGGGGTCATGGCAATCATTTTGGTAGCTTGACAAACAGGTGCAATATTAGACAGGAAATAAGGACAACAGCCACTGTTCTGTGGGGAGTGACAGCAAGCTTGTAATTTGGCAGTTCCTGACCATGCGCACATGTGAAACTATGCCTTCATTATCTAAACCAATAATTAGGCAAGACAATATCACTCTCAGAGAGATTTAAAACATAGCATCATCAGGATATTATTTACTGTGTTCTTTAAAAAAAATATTCTTTTTCAAAGATGATATTTTACTTTTCTCTATCATTTCTATAACATTACAACATTTTGTGTAGCATTACTTGAACCCTCAGATCTTATAAGAGGGATAGATACTGGGAGGATGGAGGGGTACTCTGTGAGCCAAAAGTTCCTGCTGCAACACTTCTACAAAGTGCTTTTGCTATTCTTTCCCTCTTTTTATTTTTTTCTGCACCTATACTGGGAACATGTTTTGTAGCTTCATTATAAAAAAAATTATTATTCAGGTACAGAGCATATAGTGTCCCTCCTACACAAACCTAAATGATTTTTAACCCACAGGCTGACTTTTCAGTGCCTAGCTCTAAAAAGCGTCTTTTTTATCCTGTCAGTGGGGTAGATATAGAAGACACTTGGCACAAGCACATGTACCTTCTTGTTCAAATTGCTGATGAGCAGCTCCAAGGAAAGAATGAAATGATATCATCTCTCCTCTCTCTTTGGAGAGAATAAACAAGGGAAAAGACAGGAATCTTTTCATTTGTATACAACATAAGCTTATGTCCCATATCTCCTAAGCAGCACTATAGAGCTGTACAATTTGAACAGTGAATGAATCCTATACAACTTTTTAAGAGAGTTCTTTTTAGGCATACTACCACACTATAAAGCCCTGATCTGTACTTCCCCCAGCTTTTTATACTAAATAAACTACTCTACCATTCTAGTTTTCACTTTGCTTCTTATGCTTCATTTCTAAATGCTCTTCTATCCCTAAATAGATCATATTTAACATTTTGAGATTTTCCTTCATTCCTCTCCCCCCCTCCCCCCATTGCCTCAGGTTTTTGAGTTTTCAACACATCTTTTAGAAGTGTTAAAGTGTTTCTTGGAAGGATTAGGAGGGCCCTAAAAAGAAGGAGGAATTCAAGCTGAAGGTATTCCTTGAAGAAGAGAGAGTAACTTTTGCAGCCATTTCATCAATTAACTACATCCACGTGGAAGACATTGAAAAAGTATGAAGCTAATGAAGGGTGTGGGTCTAGATCAAAGGAAAGTAGGACATTTTCTGTGTTTTTGGGGAAGATACAACAAATCCAAATGGTGGGCACAGAAATGAGATTTCTCAGTGTGAATCCTGTGCAAATCATTAGGAAATGAAGTTTATTTCAGTTTCTTTTTAAAAAGCCAGGAGATGTTGGACAAGCCAGCAGGAGTCTTCTGGGAGACCTGAAACTGAGTCCTGAGGTCACATCCTTACTACTGGGCAAGAGCATGAGAAAACATGATAGGTGCTGCAAAATCAGATTTTTTCAGTGGCCCTGGAAGCAGGATCAAGATGTGATGGAGAGACACACCACCTACTCTGACTGAGCAAGCTGGAGATAACCAGGTGAAAAAGAAAAAGCCTCTGGAAAGTCTTGTCTCCAAACAGTATACATTTTAAGTAAAAATAAACCAGCATGTATTGGATTTTTTTGGTTTCCCTCAATAATTACCTTACAAGGCATAACCCCCTGCCAGCACTAGAATGGTATATATTACATGAATTACATCTGCACATTCCTGGTTCACCTTTGTGTTGCACTGGTTTAGTACCTTCACATTTCTGACTAATGTGAATCTGAGAGCCTGCAAAGTACTAGCAAAATGTAACAAAACTCCGGAGAACTGCTTAGAATCTGGCATTAGGTGTACTGAGAATTGCTTTCATAGCAGTTCGTTTGCAAGCAAAAGAGAGATTCCATTTGGTCCATGTCACCTTACCAATAAATGCTATCTTGGCATCCTGAATCCTTAGAATAAATAGAGATTTCCCCATTTGTAAGATGTCAGCATAATCATCCCAAGCAGAAAAAAGCAGAACTAATCAAGGTACATAAAGCAGGGGGAAGCAGAGGAAAGATCAGATTTTCAGGAAAAAACCTGAATTCTTTGAAGTCTGCATTTGAGATGAGGAGGCCATTGACAGACATGTAATTACAGACAGAAAACTGATAGATGTGTGATTACAGACAGATGGTTAGCTCAGCAGGAGTTTCTGACAGCTGGGCTCCAGCACTTCTTCTCCTAAGTCTTTATGACCTGATCTTTCTTCAGCACATAAATATTCATGTACTTACATTTTTATGTATGATTCAGGTGTAAACCAAATAATAGTTCTACAAGGTGCTGAACAGTTTTGCTTAAAATTAACCATGAAAACTTATGCCAGGTGATTAAATTTAAGCAGGCCTGCTGGCTTTATTGGGTTTTGTGAATCTTTCTAATGGATTCACTGCCCTGTGTCTCAGCAGTCATGTGTAGATTTTATTTAACCTGACTTTGGCCAAGTAAGGTGTCTATTTTAAGAGAGTCTTCAAAGCACTCTTTGACTCCCTAGAGAGGAATGACAACATTCAGAAGGAAATTCCTTGTGCCCTAGTAAGAAGTCTCAAGCATGTGGGAACAATCATGCCTGTTAAATAGTAATTTTTACATCGGTTAATATTTAAAAAAAAACCCAAAACATTTTCCTAAATCACATTCTCTGGGACATTAAAAAACTAAAACATAGAAACTCTTCTTGTTTCCAACAAACTTCTCCAAACCAAAAGCAGTATGATGACTAACTCTAGCTGAGGCTCTTAGAACACTTCTGTGTTCATCAGTTTGGGTGCATCATTGAATTATGCACAAAATCCTAGACAGGCACCAGACTTTTGTTTCTAGGCAAAGGGCTTCAAATTAGGAGGGAAGTAGCAGTTTGCTTTAACCAGGTTTCCAAGCTACACAATCTCTGGTGATCATCTAGGGGCAAGCTAAAACAATCCCATGAGACAGAAGTCTGTTCTTCCCTTTTCTTTTTCTCAGCCTTAGGTCCTTTAAACCTCCCTGTTCATTCTTTCACTCTTCATATCAGTTTCCTCATCATAGGCAGGGTGATAGATTTCTTTGATTTATTTTAAAAGAGTTGCAAAATGTGAGGCACCTTAGACAGTGATATATGAGACAGATACTTCTCTCATCATTACTTAAACTTTTTACAAGTAGATCAAATATTGTCTCATTTTTCATCTCAGTAGTCTGAGTGCCTTGATAGTTGTAAATGACTTATTCTGTATATGTGGCTATGAGGTCCATCAGACACAACTTGTCTGATGCTTTAGCTTAAAAAAAAAAAAAGGCTATTCTTCCTGATTTTTTTCCCCTAAGGTAACTTCATATTTACTAAAGAAACATAAAGCAGAAACATGAAACAGTTCAAGTGAAATGTCTGTAGATGGCCTTCTAGTTCTGGACCTCCTCTCACATGTATTCAGCAATTAGTCCATTGTGTTCAGCTTGCAGTCAAGTCATGCAGTGTTACATTGTGCTGTGGTTTCTATAGAGAGCCCAATAGCAAAATTAACAGTGTGAATTTGGAAGCAGTTGCCACTTTTGCAGAGCTGTCAAAACCGCACACTAACAACAAATATTTCCATATCTTTAATTAAAATGTATCTCTGTCTTCTCTGCATTCGTTACATGGTAGATCTGCACTTCTCTTGCAAGCTCTGCTGAATGTAGTTGCTCCAGAGAGAAGTAAGCCAGGAATATTTTATACCACTCAATCCTTGCAGTAAGAGCATGGTCCTAATTTTAAATGAAGAGGAGACTGGCCATGAGTGATGGGTATTGTTTGCTCTCATTTAATTTTGACAAGCTTTGTTGCCACTCATTTATAAGATCTGCCTTAAAACTAAATATATCTTGTTATAAGGCCCAGAAAAGATAACTTCAGTCTTCTTAATTGCTAGTTGTTCTAGACACACAGATCTAGAATGAAACCCATACAACAAAAGCACTGGCATGATTTCAACTTTCCCAAACAAGTCAGCAATGGTTCCAACTTCTGAGATACAAAGTTACACACTAATACTTTGGACCTGGAAAACTGTTACTCTACTGGAGAGAGTGAAGTCATCTCCTGCAAGAACCTGTGGTTAACACTGTCTCCTGGAGGCATCCTAAGAGAGTTTGTTGTATTCTCCTTTAGACTCATTGATGATGACCCCCTAAAACTGTGCTCTGTCTTGCATGCCATAGGGCATGTTCCCATGTTTTCAAATGGAGCCCATGGAAATCTTTACTCAGCAGCCAGGTAAATGTGTGTCTCTTGGAATAAAGCAAGAGTGAAAAAATCCATGGTCTAGTCTCCAGTATTGATTTCATGGCTCCCAACCATGCTATTCTTGTATTCCTTATTCCTACACTGTAAAGTGCAGATATCCAA
The DNA here is from genome assembly GCF_028769735.1 of Zonotrichia leucophrys gambelii. Taxonomy (NCBI): domain Eukaryota; kingdom Metazoa; phylum Chordata; class Aves; order Passeriformes; family Passerellidae; genus Zonotrichia; species Zonotrichia leucophrys. The sequence goes on from NC_088171.1 coordinate 24,627,349, forward strand.
TTTTCTATGTGCGTCTAAATGGCCTTAGAAAAGATGTTTTCTCATCTGTGCATAAAACAAAATCAGCAGCACTCTATCCTGCTAGATGTATTTCAGCAGGAATGAATCTAAAACACCATGAGAAAGAACAGCGCTATTTGAAATCCACAATTTTTTAAAAAAGCATATAACTGTATGTAAAGAGTTCACCTGAGAAGGCCAGTTGAAAAGAGGGGGTTCCTCATGTGCAATTCCTATCTTTATATATGAAAATTCCTATCTTTATATATGAAAATGGTTTGATTCTGTTTAACTGCACTGATTGTGACAATATAGCAAATCAAATTATGACTGAGCCTGGCTGGTAGTTTGTTTGATGCAATGTAATTCTCAATTTCAGGAGTGCTACTTTCTCACAAGAATGTAGTGATCTTAGATCTCTGCTACAGTGATAGTGATTGCTGAAAAAAAATCCACCTTTGTCACTTAATTAACAGGTATTTCTTTAGTAATCACAACAAAATTATATCAGAAAATAACTATGAAGTTCATAACCCTCTCCAAAGAGTTGACTTTTTTTTGAAAGAGAAGTTGGGTTTTGTTTTTCTCTATCCAGTTTTAGTTTCAGGCTTCTGGCCTGGTGTATTACAAATGCAAGTAGAAGTGCTATCCATTTGCAGTTAGCTGCTTAATTCAAAGGCTCCTCCTGGTGTTCTTCACAGCAGAATCCTCCCTGAGCCTGACTGCCAATTCAAGAGTGGAATTTGTAGTGTGGGACATCCAACTGATGTCTGCCTCAATTTTTCCTGAATCATTAGACATTTTAGTAGTAGGAAAAAAAAATAATCTGTTAACCCAATGATAATTTTAGGACTCCTGAATTGTTAGATTTTCTGAAGGTATTGCTAACTTCTGTTATTTCATAGAAACCCTTCAAGTAAATGTGAAAGGCACTGATTGTCCATTTTCATTCCCTAATCATTTCCAAGCACCGAAGTACTGTAAAATTAGTATGTGATCATTTTATAATCACATTATACAGCAGAGTTTCCACATCCAATGTTTCTGGTCAGTTTTTCTCTGGTATAAGTTTCCTCATAATAATGAACAATTTGTAAAGAGGTATAAAAGGAGATTTGATTTCAGCTTACTTGGGACTATATAAGTTAGCCAGGTGCAGATCTAGTGCAAAATGGAACCAGTCCCATCAAACGGAAAGAATTCACCTCTCTAAGAATTATTTACATCAGAATACCTTTTGCCTTAGCGGATCCTTGCATTTTTTATTGCAATCCTCTAAAAACAACTTAGTTTAGTAAATATTTATAATTTTTGAGAAAGTGGATATCTTCAACTGCTTCAAACTGAGCTGGAATCTGTATCTTTAAGTATTGGAGACTGCTAAAATGCCTAACACAGTCCAATTAACTTGTAAACATCTGGTTCTCTGGAAGTAGGATTTTGTTCTACTTTCTTAAGTTTTCTTAAGTTTTGTTCTACTTTCTTAAGTTCTTGTTGGCCTATGTTTCTCCTATATTACATTAACTTTTTAATATCAAAGGTATATCAGTAATTTCCTGTAGTCGATAACTTTATTCACATATAAAAGATGGCTATGTAAAGCAAGATAATGAATTTTTGGCATGTTCTTCTATAACAGCTAAAGGGTTCAGTGTTATCCCCTCTGCAGATACAAATGAACATGCTTGTTATACAGAAGCACAATCTTGTAAAAGAAGCTCTTTTGAGAAACTAGGCACCAGAAGATTTGTATCCATAGTAAAATGCAGAAGACAAAATTTAGGCTGATTCATTCAAATGACTCTTCAGGATCAAGGAACAACACTTTTGAGTTATACTTCATTTTTTTACAATCATTTTATAGTATTACAGAACAGCCTGTTATAAATTAATTCTGCTTGGTTAAGATTAATAAAGCTACTGGGGAATATTGAAAAACTGTAAAATTATCTGCCAGTAGGTTGGGGTATACATTTATTAATGGTACTAAATATTTTCTTAAACAAATACCTGTTATATTTCTCCAGTATTTGGAATTATTTTAGGATTTTTCTTATTTTTTTGTTGTAATGGTGCATCATGAAACCCTGATTTGCTTATTTGTCTAAGAACAGCCATTACTATCAATTTGTAACTCCAAAAAAAAATTACTGGCATCCCATATAGTTGGAAGTGCTCCTGATTTTATTGAATTCAATTTCATTCCTTTTCTACTATATCTTCATTCAAAAGAAATTTTTAAATCTCATTTTAAGCATGGACATTCTACTAAATTAAAGTAAATAAACCATAATATTTTGCATTTTAGCAATATTCTTCTGTAGGCTCCACAGATAATGTATTAAGTGTTCATTGGTTTTCTTACCTTTGATCAACTCAGTCTTATTAAGGGTATGTCTCTAGTGCAGTAAGTCGCAGAATTGGGTTGTTTCTTGACAAAGTCTGAAAATAGTCCAATTCTGCTAATAGAGTTGCAATATCTGGGCTTTGATTGTGTGGTTTGTAGACTAAAATGAATTTTATTGAAAGATTTAAAATTTTCAGTTTTTTTTTCTTCCTACTAATTTACACTGTTGGTAGAAAAAAAAAGTTATTTTGAGTTTAAGTTTCTGGTTTAAACCAGAAATCCTTATGACTTTCATTTATAACCCAGAAATCCTCACAGCTTTCTTTTATCCTACATGAAAAGTATAAATAATGTATTATAATGCCCCCTGCAGGAACATTGGCAATTGCCATCTCTTTCAGGCATCATCTTTTCAGGAAAGGGATCTGAGAAATCTCCCGTTTTAGTTCATTCCGCAACTGACTGCTAGTACATTCTAGCAGTCATACATGCTAGTACATTTAGTTCATTCCACAGCTGACAGAACAAGATACCCTGTTCAGAACATGGAAAACATAAGGAGATAGGATTCAGATACCTAGTTCCCTATTTCACAAGGAGAGCACACTGTTTTTCTCTCTGGGGCAGGTCAGAAAACATACCCTTTATCTATCTACAAGCAGACATCAAATGCGTTCATTGCTGTGCAAATTTGGAGCTTTACAACGATTTCAGTCTTTCACTTCTCACAGATGTTACTAAGATTGGCAGTTTGAGTTAATGCGCAGTTTAGATAAAACTCCTTCTCTCCAAACATATCTTTGTGTTGGTCCCATGGCTGGTGCTGGCCTCATTGTATTTCTCACTGTAATGGAATGGGAGAGCTGGGGTAAGTACGAGGGGGTGTGCTCCTTACACTGAATAAAATGTGAATCAGGAAGGTTTGAGCTGGTGAAGATGGAATGACCAAATGTTTTACCTGTTATTTCTACAAATGGCACAGTTTTAGGAAAATATACAGCCCATTTGGAGTCACAGGAAGATGAAAACAAATTCAAAAACCCAAATCAATCAATCAAACAAACAAACAATACCCAACATAAAAAACCCACCAACAACCAAAAAACTCACAGCCAAATGAAAAAAAAGAAAATAACGGTAAAAAAATAACCAGACAATTCACTATTTTTAAAAACAACACTACAGGCGAGAGCAACCAAAAGCAGCCTCACCTCAGCCTGGTGTCTCTTAATTAACCAGGACACTGGTCTTCTGCCCTGGAGCAGTGGAATTTAATCCTATGCATTACTCAACCAGAAGGATATGACTTTCTTTGGAGGAGCACGTGTGGGTCATAGAATTTTTTTTTTCTGAGAGATCTTCACACGTCATAAATAGAGACTAAAGAAAGACAGAAGAGTGCTGAAAATGGAGTTTACCTTTCTTTTATAGTATCTGTATGTGCAGTCTCTCATTCACTGTGAGGAGCAGAACAGTATCTCAGACTGTAGCCTACATCCTCAGCAGTCACCATCTGCAAGTAAACACAACCACTCCCCTTTCTGTGTTCTTTTTGTGGTATTTGGCATGATTGATAATGATAAGAAGGAGATGGTACGACAAATCAAAGATGTGGAATACATCCTGATCAGTGCTGATTTAAAACAGCAGAGGACTTGACGCAGAGCTCCTTACCTAGGGAGACACCAGGACATACTTGCCTCCTTGATGAAAACAAAATATTTAAATTCCCTGAATATTCTACTAATATGTGATTCAGAATGACATAGCTGGATGAGCTAACCAAATTCCTAAAATGGATTAACCCAACCCAGCTGTGTCATTTAAGGATGATTTAAAGCTAATGAAAAATAAAAAATAGACTTTTAAAAACTTGAAAGAACAACTCAAAGAACATGCACACCAGTTTTATGGAAACTAGTTGAAGTTGCTGATCTGAAACCATCTGAATGAGCACTGAGTTTCTCTGCTGTAACTCTAGCACGAGCCCTCAGTCTCTGGAATTACAGTGGCCTTAACATGGCTGAGCGTGTTTAGATAAACTCATGCCATGTATTTAAGGAGTTTGTGAGTCAAACTGGAGGAAATACACCTCACTCTCCCACTAAAAAGAATAGTTATAATCTATTCTATAACTCTCAACTCATTCAGAGAAAAATTTACCCTGGCCATCACAGGTAGTATCCGCTGCTTAAGCATTGTTGCTTTTCCTATGATCTGTTTTTAGAAATAGATGATTGAATTCTTCAGATATTTCTCAACATATGGGACTTTTGCTGTTTAATTCTGAAGAAAGGGAGGAAGAGATGGTCAATGTAATCTTGAAGCATTTAAAAAAATTAAAACTGAAGCACCTGTGTTTTCTGGCTGGACAACAGTGTATCAGCCAAAATAACTGGTTTAACAATTCTCCCTGTGGTAACCTAGCTCCCCACAATTCATTTCATAATTGGGAAAAAATGCAGATTTTCTGACATCATCTCAGTGCAGTGTTGGACATATTGTACTGCAGAGAATCCAACAATAACCACTTATTTTCACTCTCCATGATCTGACAAGAATTAATTGACTCAGACTGCATATGGCAGCAATACATTTTAATTTGGGCTTTTTGGCTCAAAATCTAGACACAAATAATACATGCATATTTGAGTGGAAATTAAATTGTATCTATGAACTTGTATTCTTTCTTTCTATTTTCCTGCTTTTCAAAACAAATCAAAAAACCAGAGCTAGATGTTTCAGAGGCCAGAATCTGAAAACTAGATGTTGGACTCTGTGGAAGAGGAGAAAGGTGTCACCCCCCATTTTGTGGTTTGGAGCTATATTTAAAAGTTATCAGGGGTTATTTTTAGGTTTTTTTCCCTCTACAGTCCCAATCTCAGTGGTAATGGACTTGTATCCTATTACTTGTTTATTACTAATTTTAAACCACAGGCCCAATCCCTTAATTGAGCTCACAATTCCTCTCTGTCACATATGAGTAAAATCTGAATTTCAACACTCATATCTCCTTCTGCAGCTGACTGGGTTGTTACAGAAAGAACTGCTTTTGGACAGGAAATGATATATCCTCAAGAAACTGAAAGCAAATCTAGGACAGTAATTACTACAAAGAGTGTAGCAAAACCCTGATTCTGACCTTGGCCATCCTGATGCAAATACTAAATATGATCCTCTCAAGTTTCTCTGAATGGATAGGCAGAAGAATATAATTTGTTCTTTTTTCTATAGGGGCCCGTTCTGAGAGTGCTCTTGTGTTTTTCATCATGTGAGAGCTTTCTGCTGAGAAACTAGCAGGTGGCACTCAGCCTGACATTTCTGCCTTATTTTGCTTTACCTGATCTGATTTCAGAGAGATTAGGGAAAGAGATGCAAATGGACACAGGTCTATGAAGGGAACAGAGAGGATGCCACAAATGAAAAGGGGGCAGGGATGGAGCCCATTCAATTCCACCTGGCTGCCTGTCTCCAGGGTGACTGTCATTATCAGAGAACACAACAGAGTCCTATTTTTAACTTGAGTAAAAAAAAAAAAAAAATCACTCTAGTTCATATTGAAAATCAATTTAATAACAAACTCCTATCCAGGAGAGAATGTCTAAGATTCTGCAAGATCAACTTGTTAAGAATGGCCCAAGTATTTTAAAAGTAAACAAAAACTCAGTTGTTATTGACATGAATCTTTCCAGACTCCTTCACTATCCCTCTGCCTTGCATGATTTAGAATAGAGTGAGAAGGAGATATGAAGACAGAAATTAAAAGGAAGGGAAGTGAAAATGGACACAGAAAAGGAGAAGATGAAAGTAAAGAGATGGAGAGAATAACTCCAAAATTCTTCTAAAAACATCTTAAAAATTGCATGTCACTTCCAATTCTTCAAACACAACCCATGACAGAGAAGCAATGTAAACTTTCTCATGATCAAGCCTTCAGTTTCTTCATATATTGCATAATAGGGAACATTCATAAAGGTATTATAAAGACTAACAAATGAATAATGACTATTATATGCATGCTACACCTGGATTTAGGTGTAGCAGTAGAAAAATACACAGTTAGAAGAAATACCATAAACCTCAGTTCCTTTATGAGAAGCTTACTTGGATTTGCAATTCAGCTTCAATGTACTAACAGTTGTCAAAGATTTAAAGTTTCATCATCTCTGCAACCAAGTAATTGCAATTGAAAAGTCATAATTCTGAGGCAGTATTTTAATTTTTATTGACATTACATCATGTGGTTATAGTATAAATAGCTGATATTTAATAGGAACCGAACTACAGCAAGATGTGTCATAACAGTAGGCAAAACTAACAACACCACCTACAACTGAGTTATTGATGCCTTATAAGACTGCTACTAGTGGTGTACAATTTCATTAAAATATTACTTCATCCTCTGTTTCAGTCTGGTTAGTCTATGTTATGGAAGAAACATTTTAGATGTTTCCAAGAAATAGTTCACCAGCAGTATATTATCTTTGCATTATAAATACCTAAAAGTGACTTCATTAACAGATCCAGGTGTCATATTTTGTAGCAGGGATGCATGAGGAACATAAATTTTAGAGTCTATAAAAAACTTACCAAATTATACCTATTTGTAAGAACTTGAACAACCTGGAATCTGTTAAAGTTTTGAAATAATCTGTCTCACCTGATCATTCTTGAAATCATGCCCATAATAATGATCATGGGCATCTTCTACCTGGATGCTAATTAGACCACAGCTGCAGACAATATCCAAATTCAAGCTTTCACTGCTGTAGCTAGGTACCAAGGCAAGCAGCTCCCCAGCGTTCTGCCTATACTGTTCAGGGAACATCCTGGGTGAAGTGACCATAGTGGAAAAAAAATATTTATGGCTTACAGGAGTAGCCTTTGAAGGAAATGATAAGACCAAGACTGGGAATCAGGAAGGTTAGAAGCGTAATGAAAAATTGGGACCAGCTGAGCAAGTAGGGGCTGACAGCTGGGACTCATACTAGGAATGATGGGGAAAGATAATGGACTGAGGAAGAGAGGAGAGATGGGGTAGCTGTAGAAATGAGGAAAACTCTGCAAAATCAGGCAGAGTGTAGGCACACAGGGGTACTGGTGTGTTCATGCTGCCCTATGACATCTGGAGCTGAGCTGAACATCTCTCCCCTGTCTCTAAACACAGTGGAGCTCAGTGGAAAAAGGCATGTATCATCCCATCTTGTGTCTGCTCCATGTTAACTTGTCCATTTTAGCAATTGCTTTGTTGTTTGCCAGGCCCAAAGTCAGTTTTGTGTCTGACAAAGGTTCACTCTTGCCTAAGGTGAGCATGATTTTTTAAACCAGCATGATTTTCTGTGTGAGAAATGGTAGAAGGTTATACAGAATCACAGAGTGGGTAAGGTTGGAAAGGACCACAGTGGTCATCTGGTCCAACCTCCCTGCCCACACAGAGCTGAGCAATATTTGGGTTTTAGATAGGTTGCCATTACCTGCAATTGCACAGCACCAAGAAAGACAAAGACACACAGTAGCTCTATAATAGTGTGAGGAGGTAGCTATTGTCAATGGTGACTAAGAATACAAATTACTCTGAGGATCATCCACTGAAGTAGGACAGACATGCTTAACATCTCAATGGTTGATCAGTTGTTTAAAATACTCATATGTGTCACCAGGTTCCTACCATACATTTTTTAATCCTCTATAATCATGCTGACATTTGAAACCAAAAATGCAACAAGAGATTACATCCTAACTGTGGCTCAGCTCACCATTTGACTACGTGCTTCAAGTTCAGTTTACTATAATATAGAACAGGCTTGCCTAAAAATGGCCTGGAAAAGACGCAAGCACCTATGAAGCACATGTAGACTGAAAAACCTGTATCAGGGTACCAAGCTCAAAGTGCTGCTAAACTGAATGGTCTCTAACTAAACATGAGTTGTGTGTGTGCCAAGTATCTGCTCCTAAATGTTGTTCTAGGAGATCTGTGTATTAACAGACATGTGAGCTGAATGCTGGTTCAAAACCAAATTAAAATACCATATTTTTACAAACCTGGCTAACGTAGAAGAAACCCGCAGCTCGCTTTCTATTTGAAACCACATAGCCCTGCCCAGAAAACTCAACTGCAAGTCTTGACAGCTTTGTCAGAAATCTGATTGCATATTTCTGACAGCAGACAGCAACAGGAAAGCTCTTGTGAATGAATGCTAATAAAAATAATAATCCTAACTCAAGTCTCATTTGTACAACTCCGCAGCAGCTACAATAGGCACGTATTTGCTTTCAGTTCCATTTTCCCATGAGAATAAAATAGGGAGCATTTTCACTTATTTGGCTGCGTTAGAAGAATGATGTCCACAGAACTTTAGGGATATGGGTTTCACTATAGTTAATTAAAGAACAATTCCTTAAATTCAACTACCAACTGTTATGATGTGAAATTTTTAGAGACAGTTTTCTCAATTTCCCTTTGGATAGTCAAATCAAACAACAATTAACAGTGTTAGAGAGATCTGCCTACAGCCATATTTTTCAGCTTCTTTCCTAAAAGGAAATGTAAAAGGAAGACTTTTTTCATCAGCAGTGCAATTAATTTTTATGTTAAAAAAACTCAAGTATGAAAAACTAGCATTACAATACATAGACAAAAAATTGATTTTATGGCAGCAAATGAAAATGGTTTAATAGGTATGGACACAAAATATGCACATTTTCAAATATGATCATATGTAAAAATAATGAAATTTGCTGTAATAAATGTTAACACTTAGCATCAAATCACATAGAGAGTAAGTAAACTAGCAATATACGTGTCTCAAAGAAATTTTAGTATAGTTGAGTGTTTAGTACAACTTCCCTCTAACAGAGTAATGATTTTTAAAGTCATGTCATTTATAGAAGTCAACAGGCTTAACTGGCATAAAGTCAACAAAATCCTTACACTAGGCCTATATTTGGAAGGAAGAAATGCTAATGGTGACATCATTTACTTTTTATTTCAGAGAAATAGCTGCCTCTTGATGCTTTTGAACATGTGTAAGACAAATCCAAGACCTTTAACAGAAATTGTTATGGTTTCTAACTTTTGTTCCAGGCAGGCTAGGACTAGAGATACAGAGCCAACTTTGTATCTGGCCTAACTCCACTCACAAAATTTAGCCAAACATAAATTTGTCTCATTGATTTCATGTAAAGGTCAGATCCTGTGTGGTGCTCATGTTTCTTTCAGAATAAAATGTAATATGGGAAGTCTGTAAAACCAACTGAAGGCTCTGAATTACTATTCTTTCTATAACTTCCATATAAATGACTGAGTTTGCATTTTCTAGGGTTGTTACAGTAGCTTATTTATTTATAATAACTATTTATTTATTTTTCATATTTACTAGAACAATATTTTTTTCATGGATACTATACAAACACCAGAGGAGGTATCCTATTTTAAAGGCTGCCTGTACAGATTCAAGAGACAGGAAAAAAGAACAAACCAGCCATAATAGCAGACAAATGCATCTTGACAATGTCAATTTTGAGAATGTGCCCCTCAGGTTTGCTACTTTCAACCATTTAGTTTATTGCAGATATAGAAAAGGTTCTGGAAACAGGTCTTGTAGAGTTACAGTGCAGAAAATAAAGGTTCTGGGACCCAGCTGAAGAACAAAGCCTGTGAAGATTGCACATAGGAAACACCAGGGAGGAAAGCAAGGAAAATGGATTGGAGAGCAGCAGATAACTGGAAATAACAGGCTGGCATGTTTGATGAACCATATGGATTGATGGGATGACGTAAAAAGAGGCAAAATAATCTTAATACTGCAGACTTGGTAAGCCAGGCCAACAAGTTTGTTTGCAGCAGTTATTTCCAAGATTCATATTGGAAGGATGATAAATATTTGTGAGAAATCTTTTGAATTGCCATGGTTAAAGTAAATGAGGAATTTCTTAAAAGATTCACTGTTGGTACGAGCTTTGAACATAAGAATCTCTGATTGACCTATATTTTGTACGAAACACTATAAGCTTTTCACTCATTGGAGTAAGGGAACTGTGATCTCTGTACAAGTTCTCTATTTTTTTCATTACATCTGCTGAGAATTTGATATTTCCTACATATAACTAAGATTCCAGCAATGTACACAGTTGTGCAAGGTACACAACTGTGAAAAAGCACGTGCAAAAGCCCTTTATTTCTAGTTTCTTAAATACTTCTACAGTGGCAAAATGAAAATCTTTTAACCTATTCCACAGAAGGCATAAGCTGGGTAACCACATCTGCAGAACTGCAGTTTAAGGTGTTGCATTTTATGTTTACAGCTCCGATAAGGTCTTGTGTGAGGACCTGAATGCTTAACTGGTTTCTGTAGGAATAAACTGGAAGGTGCAGATGAGTTGGAGGTGAGTGGAGGCTTTAGTTGCTTGGCACTGACCATATGGAATGCAAGTGGATGTTTTGGCAAATTCCCCTAGCTCAAGGTGATTTCTGAATACCCCACCTGAGAGAGTAGCTGGTGAGTTAGCCAAGTTGCACAAGGACAGCTTAGGTCTAAGTTTCTCTTAAAAGGTATGAATAAGAAAAACACCCATGAGAACCCTTGCAACATGTCTTAATATGGAGCAGAAGGGAGGTAGTTTCCATGCTTTGTTCAAGAGTCTTAGTGCCGGACTGCAGCTGGCATAAGCATATTTCAGTGCACATCCTTAGCTTGAGATAGTCCATCCCTGCAGCATGTCAATGCTGCAGCTGTGGGATCCTCACCTCTTAAATCAAGACTTGTTTCCCTGTTACCCAAATACTCCAAATATATTTGGAGCAGCTCTGTGATGAAGGGTGCTTTGACTCCCAGTTTTCCTCCTGCAGTATGTTGTAAGCAGAGTGACACAATTGGTACAACTGAACAGAATTGTCGCATACAAAGGAGATAAGACACATCTGTTGCATGTTATGATGTTGCATGGCATCCACATGCTTCCTCAATGGTTGCAATAGTGATGATGAGAGCTGTGTTGAAGCCATAGGCAGAGGCAAAAAAACCAGTATGTTTCTGCACTTACATGTGAGCTGAAATAGGTGTATGGTTTTCACTTCACTTTGAGCAAGCCTTACCCAGTACAGCTGCAGTGAAAGGATGTGTAAAATTCCAGTAGAAATGCTGCAAAGAAAATAACTCCCTGTGTTTGTGGAGGATCTCATGTAGCAGCAGTCTAAGCCTGCCTTTCTCTCAAATGGAGAGTATCCAAAAGTTAAACCGTCTGCTGGGGCCTATATTCAAGATTAAGCACTCAGCCTATCAGCCAAGAGACGTGATTGATTCCTAGTTTTATGACCCAAAAATGTGAAATGTTCTCTCTCTCTCTCTCTCTCTATATATATATATATATATATATATTTGCTCTTTGTGAACATTTTAATCTAGACCCTCTTAGGAGTATGGTTTGTTATGGTTTGTTATGCTGAAGTACGTGTTCTACCTGTTGGTATGTGAGACTATTTTCCCCCTATATGTTCAGAAAGAAACTGTAAGGAGAAAAAAAAGAAAAATAATAGAAATAGGAAAGGTAGAAAAATAGAAAAAATAATAGAAATAGAAAAAAAATGTTTGCACAGAAGATGGAACATACAATTCTGAGTTAGCTCGAGTTAGCTTATTTTCAGGTGCAAACAAATACTTTTCAGGCAGTGTGACTAACATTTACACACATGGGCTATTACATCCCTATTAAAGATTGCCACAGTAAACTTTTTGGTTTTAGGAATATAAACTGTCTTTATGCTTCCTAACCAGGCATATTTTTAATCTTCATTGCCTATTTTGTGGGCTGGGGTGTGGGGGAGATTATTTTGTTTTTTGTTAAATAGTCAACATTCTGTTCTAGGAACAATTGAAATAATAAAGACTTTCTGGCTCTCTAAAAGTCCTTAGGTTATTATTATTGCTTTTGGATAATGGTCACCCTCTGTTTAGATTTGCTGAGTACATTTATCCTGGCTGACAGGCCTTCTGACACCTTTAGAGTTGACTGCAGGGCTGTGTGTGAGGGAGAGTGTGCACTGATTCTAACAAAACACCTTGTTTGCATGATCTGTCCCAGATTCTAACAAAACACCCTGTTTGCATGGTCTGTCCCAGATTCTAACAAAACACCTTGTTTGCAGGGTCTGTCCCTACACCCGGGACATGCTGTTTTCTCTCTTTTGTTTAAGTAAGCATCACAATGACCCGTTAGACCAAACGACCTTTTACTGCTGATAACAAACTGCCTGAAGGAGTATTGACCACAAATACCAACCCTGGTATTTGTCACTCTCTCTCTGTGGGGCTTTTCAGAGGACATTCCCCTTCCAGTATCAGATCTGCACTGATGCGACTCAGTGGAGTTGTGACTGACTCACTCACAGGCCAAGGACGACCTTGCCAAAGCTAGTGCTCACCGCAGATTTTTTTTCTTGTTGTAAGCAAGAGGTGGATGAGAGGGGAGGATTTAGAAGCTGATCACAGCAGAAAGTGGCTGCAGTACATGCTTTGACTCCTCTGAGAGGGCTGTTTCTTCACTAGCTGCTAGGAAGCCCTAGGAAGCCCTTAGTCCAGGTACCTATGAAACCGAAACTGGAGAATTTAAAACCCAACCACCACAACACAAGCAAGGTGAAATATTGGGATCTCCAGCCTAACAGCTGATTTTTGTCTGTGAACTCCTGAAAAATAACTCCTGGTTTTTCTGCGTATGATGATCTTGTGTGATTAGGTTCTATATAAAAAACACTTTAAAGGTGTTTTGTGCAGTTGTAGCTACCACTGCTTACCCATTACTAAAAGAACACTACAGCAATATCAGTATTCCTGTAGGCAGGGTGACTGAAGAAGAAATCACTTCAGACTGACCCCTGAATAAGCAAGGGTGGAACATTTTGAATTTTGCATTTTGTTGAAGCATAATGAAGTGTATGTGTGTGTGAATGTTTGGACTTGTTTTTTTTTGCTCAAACAAAAAAATAAAATTAGGTATCCATATATCTGCACAAAGGCTCATTTCATATTCATTAATCCAAGCACAGCATTTGCTAGAGGCTATTTTTTAAAATGATGTAAATTAACATTTACCATTTGCTTACCCCTACAACCAAGACCAGTCATAAGGACTGCTTCTAAAGACATTTAATATGAAAACAGCTACAGACAGCTAGTAAAAGAATGCATGTCCTCTACAGTTATCAGATTAGAGCTCAGTTATATCACACAGAAAATATACGTAGAAGAAATGACAATACCACCTTCTGACTGGGAAACAAAACAAAACAAAACAAAACAAAAAAACCCAACAAACAAACAAAAAAACCCAAAACTTCAGATGTTAAAGGTTAGATTAGCTGAGGAATTACTTCTTAGAATGAAGAAGAAGAATAACAAAAATATGCATACAGTGATGCACCCTTAATTCACTTCAGATCCTGATGCATGCCCAAGTCCAGAATTCACAGCATGATTCACCATTTTTTTATATCTTCTAAATTAGCCAATCCCTCTTAAGAGAGGACCAGCATCTATCCACTTCAGAAATGTTAGTTTTAAAACCTTTTATAAAACATCCCTAGGTCTCCAGGATCAAGGAAACTGTTCCTGAATTTTCAGGAGGACTTGCTATGTGATCTGATATTTAAATTCATATTCAGTTTGACATATATTTGAGGTAGATAAAATAGTTTGAAAGAGAGGACAGGAATTAAACTCTGTCTTATTAATACAGTGGTGTGAAGAAAAATAGGTATGAAATTGTTTAAACAACATTTTACGGAAGTCCTTGCTGTGTGTCCAAGCTGTGTCCCTGTCCAGCTTGTGAAAATGCTGTAACCTCCCATCCACACATGCTGCTCTAACCCTTACTAATTCCTACATTTTTCCCATTCCTCTGCTGTAGTGTTAGTTTCCTTACTAAAGTATGGGTACCTAACTTGAGGTCCAGCTGCTACTGTTAGTGAGCCAATGCACAGGACAGTGCATATTTTTAAACACTGAGGCTGCTGTTTCCCTGTAGAAAGTAAAAGTGTTTCCTGATAATGCACAACCAGCTGGCTGAACAGTTTTTGCATATGTACAGTCAAGGTCTAATCTTCATTTCACATGTGAGATGTTCACCACTGATTAGTGTCCCCAAAGAAAACTTACCATTACTTATTCTATTAATTCAGAATTCCAAGGAACCCTTCAATTGTTCATGTTTATCAGACCTTAAAAGAAAATAAGAATAAAAGATCTATTACTATCTGGTCGAGAGGGATTTATTAAGGTTATTTCATGCAGGATTTAAATAGATGCTTATAAAGCAAGATAAAATTTGAAAATACAACTTTCTATGTTACTACAGATAAACCATGGATAAATATATAAGGAAGAAAAAGTGTGGTGAACTATGGTATAAATACTCTAACTGTTGCTTAAGCTAAGCTTTACTGTCTTAAAAAGACATTTATGTTGTGGTATGTTTCCTGGACTGAATATCTATGTTATATAAAGGCCACCAAAGTGCTCCCTTCCCCCTTCCGTTTACAATCTTTCTAGTTTAGATCAATTGTCATCCACCAGAACATGAAAAGTCAGTTCTGATATTTTTCCCTCAGTGTTTTCTCAATCAGAAGCAATCAATAAGAGAAATTAAAAAAAAAATATAAAAGAAGAAATCAATGAAACTTTATCAAGCATGAAATGGTGTTTTAACAAAACAGGGGGATTTGCTGAAGTAATGTTTCAGTAAGGAAGGAAATACCATTGACTTTATTACAGCTGCCTAATGTTTTCCACGAACTGCAGAAAATAATTCATTGTATCTTAGTGACCTACAATAACAGCTGACTGCTTGCACTTGATGGAAATGTGATTTGTGTCTACTAAAAATTAACTATTTAACTTCTTCAAATTCTTTTCTCTGCTCACATTTGTTTCCTTTGCATTCTGTTTTGAACTGCTTTGTGAAATGTGAACTCCAGTAAACAAAACCACCAATTGCTAGGCATTATTACTGCATGAAAGAAGAAAAAGAGGGTCAGACTGCATGCTTCTGAGAGCTGTAAAACCCATGCTGGGCTCTAAAAGACTGCACTTAGATGAGGCCCCTTAATTTTAACAGGCATTTTATCTCAAAGGTTCAATAATGTAATAAATATAAAGGAACATTTCTGGCAGTTGCACATGTGCC
This sequence comes from Zonotrichia leucophrys gambelii, assembly GCF_028769735.1. NCBI lineage: Eukaryota > Metazoa > Chordata > Aves > Passeriformes > Passerellidae > Zonotrichia > Zonotrichia leucophrys. Next base: position 24,642,875 of record NC_088171.1, read on the forward strand.
CACAAATGCTTACACATAGAGATGATGAAAAACCAGTTAAGGTTCAGGGCAGGAATAGATAAAGTGACAAGGTGAAAAACTAGTAATTTGTCTAAGTAGTGTGGAGGAAAATGAGTAGGGATGAGGCAGAAGGAATGGGAACAAAATCTTTGTCTAGTGAGATTCGTCAAAAAATTTACTCCCACTGCTGTTGCTGCCTCCAAGAAACAGGAGATGGATCCAAGCTGTCCTGCTGCAACTGACTGTGCTGTAAATCCAACAGATTTTATATTCACCATGAAAAACCATCCCTTCATTACACAACGTACAGACAACGTTCTGTCCATACTAGCTAATAGTACCAAGATATTGTACACGCATCAGTGAAGACAATACTATATGTATACACAGTATCTGTCCTCATAATGGGAAACTGTATATGTAGGTACATCACATAAACAATATCTATGAATATTTACATCTACACTGCATGTATATGCAACTGCTTATGGATAACTGTGGAGTTTACTGGGGAAGGAGAATTTGTGTAGGGATCACAAGAACATTTTACTGTAATAGAAGATCACCCGGGATCCTTCACGTTCATTCAGAAGAAACAAGAATGTTCACCATCAAATACAAACAGTACCATATGCCTCAATAATTTTTATGAAAAATAGAGATGAAAAAGAGATACATCCACTTTGGTTTTTATTATATGTAGTTGAAATGCACTGCCTGGTTTTTCTAGTCTTTCTAATTCAAAGAAGGAAAACTAGCATGAGACCAGGATTGCTTCCACTGAAGTAATGCACCTTCACAGAAGTAAAAATAGTGCAAGGACACCCTGAAGTCTTCATTCTACCATTTCATGCTAGTAGGATTATGGTTTTATTCTTTCAAATGTGTGAATAGGAAGATGGCTTCACATTACTAAAAATGAAACAAAACTGTAAGCAAGGAAGTGTCAAGATACTATTGTAAGTGAAGATCAGCTCTTTTGAACAGGTTGAAATACTGCATTATTAAATTCCCATCTAAGTCTAGGCTTCCATTCTATATGCTAGTCAGAAAATGCCATCGTGAATGTTACAGTGGCTCTTAGCAGCAAGGAAACTGTTTTCAAACTCACTCATGGCATGATGCCAGAGTATTATTCACTGAAACATGAATATCAGTTCCTCAGATTATATAACAAAATATTAAACATAATATTTTTATGTTTAAAATATTAAGTAGGTCTGCTTATCAGTTAAGCTCTCTTATTATCAGAAATCAAGAGAACATACCTGCAATCTAGTCTTACCCTTCTCTTTAACATCTATAACATCTCTATAAGTTCTCCATTTCCCTCCTGCTGCCTAAAGCACTCTGGACCATGTGTCAAATGCCTCTGGGCATGAAAAGATGCAATTGGGCTCAAAAAAAAAGCTGAGATACCAAAATGAGAGGGAACCTATGACTGTCAAAATGCAACAAGCTTGTATAATGAAAGGTCTGACTCTTATGTCACTGGGGAGTAATTAAAAAAAGTTCCTGACATTATTCACTGTTCAGTTTTAAATTTTTTTATCCTTCTTATCAAAGGGAAACAATTGGGCAACCAATTGGCACTAGCTTCAAGACTTAATGCCCCCTCAAGTAATTTTATATTAAGCTTATTTTTACCTGGTGAAAAGAAGCTTCTGTTCATATAGATCTATATTTTTCTTCTATAGGCATTAAAATCAAGAGAAAATGTGTAAGGTGAATCTTGATAAACAGGTTCACAGTATTGACAATATACTTAAATATAGTGAAAATCAGATTCTACAGAAGGAGAACACTGATGAATGAGAGATGTGTCTCATGTGTCTCATGTCATAACAGACCTTTCTGACTAATACACCTCATAAATAGCTTCTGTGTTTCTTACAAAGGTGGACACATCTGAGGTATTTTGTCCTAACTGACCTCATAGAAAACATCAGTATGAAGCAAATAAATGTTTGAACAATTTTACAAAAAGTACTGCAAGGCTTTCTGACTCAGTAGGTATTCCAGTAGCATCAACTGTGAACATAATTGCTTTTCAATACAATTCAAAAGTGGAACTAAATGCCCACTTTCTCAGGCTGCAGCCATTCTTAAATATAACGTGGGGAGTTGAGATTATCCTTCAATGAATTTACCCTTGTACACACCAAAGCAAGTGAAAATTAGGAGTGTAAAATTAATTTCTGTAGTGCTGCAGAGAGTTAAAAGTAATTCAGTCAATGGTTGCAATTCAGTATTATCTTGGTGAGTGTTTCAGTATTTGATAAATCCACATTTGCTTACTGCAGCTTCTTCCCAGAAGCTGTGTTCCTCTAGAGCAGTCAGAGGCATGTAATCCAGCTAAGGCAATTTCTGTATTGTGGTGTGCAGCAAAACACACCTCCAGTGCTCGGCCTGGCATGCCTTTAGAGAGCTGCCAGCTTTCCAGGTAACTCTGGAAGTCTAGAAGGCAGCAAAGAAACCACAGTGGAATGCTATAATGAAAGCATTAAGATTGGAAATACTACAAAATATAAAACATTAATAACTATTCTACAAAAAGCTACTCAGTAAATAGCTTATGGAAATAAGCTGTATTTTTAATTTTGACTATACTAACTGAACTGTGGAAATAGAATTTTTTCTGTTACTTGTTAAATATATCTAGACAAAAAGACAGCTTACTCTTGCTTGTCAGGTGGACCCTTCCTTCCTTCCTTCCTTCCTTCCTTCCTTCCTTCCTTCCTTCCTTCCTTCCTTCCTTCCTTCCTTCCTTCCTTCCTTCCTTCCTTCCTTCTCCTTTCCTTCCTTCCTTCCTTCCTTCCTTCCTTCCTTCCTCTCCTTCCTTCCTTCCTTCCTTCCTTCCTTCCTTCTCCTTCCTTCCTTCCTTCCTTCCTTCTTCCTTCCTTCCTTCCTTCCTTCCTTCCTTCCTTCCTTCCTTCCTTCCTTCCTTCCTTCCTTCCTTCCTTCCTTCCTTCCTTCCTTCCTTCCTCTTTCCTTCCTTCCTTCCTTCCTTCCTTCCTTCCTTCCTTCCTTCCTTCCTTCCTTCCTTCTTCCTTCCTTCCTTCCTTCCTTCCTTCCTTCCTTCCTTCCTTCCTTCCTTCCTTCCTTCCTTCCTTCCTTCCTTCCTTCCTTCCTTCCTCCTTCCTTCCTTCCTTCCTTCCTTCCTTCCTTCTTCCTTCCTTCTTCCTTCCTTCCTTCCTTCCTTCCTTCCTTCCTTCCTTCCTTCCTTCCTTCTCCTTCCTTCCTTCCTTCCTTCCTTCCTTCCTTCCTTCCTCCTTCCTTCCTTCTTCCTTCCTTCCTTCCTTCCTTCCTTCCTTCCTTCCTTCCTTCCTTCCTTCCTTCCTTCCTTCCTTCCTTCCTTCCTTCCTTCCTTCCTTCCTTCCTTCCTTCCTTCCTTCCTTCCTTCTCCTTCCTTCCTCCTTCCTTCCTTCCTTCCTTCCTTCCTTCCTTCCTTCCTTCCTTCCTCCCTTCCTCCTTCCTTCCTTCCTCTCCTTCCTCCTCCCTCCCTCCCTCTCCTCCTTCCCTCCCTCCTCTCCCTCCCTCCTCCTCCCTCCTCCCTCCCTCCTTCCCTCCTTCCCTCCCTCCCTCCCTCCCTCATCCATGCCTAGGTCACCACTAATTTCTGGAGAAAGTTATGCAAGTCATATATGCAAAATATCTACTGATGAGCCAATACTGTACTTTTCAGGGGCCTTAGCTAGAAGAAACTTGAAACAGACACTTCATACAGAAATTGTGAGGCATTAAAAAGTAGCTTTCAGGTTTCCCAGGGTGCTCTGTCCTTTCAGACCCCTGTCACTCCATACACTTGGTCCTCCACAATAAGTACAGGCAAGTGGAACATATTTCCTTCACATGCTAAAAGGACTCTGTGTATGTATCTTGCTGGGAGATGGTGCAGGCAAGAGGTTCCTGGAACGGTGTGACAGATCTTCTGTAAACTGCTTTTGCTTCAGTTCCACAGCTGCAAGAGCAGCAGGAGCTGGAGTCAGATGAGTCCAGAGAAGAGACTTTGCTAAAGGCTGGCCAAGAAACCAAGCCACAGGCAGAGACACTGGTACGTAAAAATGCATTCCAGCGGTTGGCATCTGGGCCCTGCAGCTGCCAAGCACACCCAGTGTGTGGCCATGGGTGTTGGCTTCAATACTAGAACATTTTCAGGGGGAGTAACCAGTAACCAGAGAAGAGTGTGCCAAATTACTACAGAAATTAAATTCATGGGCCAATTTGCTTGCTATTTCAAAAGACAAAATTTTATCTTATAAGCATTGTTTTGAACATAGCCACAGAACAGTTAACAGAAATATGCTGATATTTGCTAGTGGGGGGAGGGGGTAAAATACTCATGTAAGTGAAACGATGCTCCTGGGGGCACTGGTTAACAAAACAAAACCATACCCATTATACTATTCCTTAATTAATGCACGAGTTTCCTTAGAGACCACAGCTCTGTTGGGGGACACAAGTCTGGTGTATTTCTTCCCCAGAGACAGTGTAGGGAGAGTTATATAAAACAAAGATAGAGGTGAAATGAAAGCTATACCACAAGGCTGAGCAAGTTTCAGCTCCAAAGACAGGCTCTGTGCACTAAAAATATGTGAGTAGATCAGAGTGCCATGTAAAAAACAAAAAGGTTGTATTAGACCTTTAGAACATAATAGAATTTAACACATGGCTTAGAGTATAGTATATCTAATGGCATGCGTGCTGCACAGTCCCAAGCTGTATCAGGCTGTATATCCAGCTCTTCAGCGGAGACTATGTCACAACAGATGATTACATTTCATAATTTGTTAAGATTTAAAAGGGGGTCAAATGTATCTTTGCCTCTCTCCTGTGAGAGCTCCTTTTAAAAATAAAAGCCCATAGGTTCTCAAAATACTTGAGCTGTGGTTGCAAAAACTTCATAGAGGCTAATTTACCAATCAGATCACACGTTAATTAGCAAAAGGGATTACTGTTTTAAACACAGCATTCATGTTCCTTTGAACGAGCCTTGAGCACGTTGCTAGTGCATGATTCTTCAGTCCCTGTCTCCCCAAACCCAAAAGCAATGCTGGAGTGCAGTGTGCCTCTGAAGGAGAGCTCTCTAAAACTGTGAGACTAAGATCCCCTCTCAATGACTCACAGACCTCCCACCAAATCTCACTTCGCAGCATCTGCAAATTCAGTTAAGAATCTGAATGTCAATCAATGGTTTTCTCTGGCTCAGTAATCATTCACAATAATGATTTTGTTATTGAAACTCCAGCACCAGTTCTGTTGAAGATTTACAGGCCAGAATGGAATCCAGCTCTCTGGCCTTTAATTATCCTAGCTCTGCAGTACAAAAAAACCTAGGAAAAAAGTATCAAAAGCCACTGAATTAGGCAGATATAACTTTACAAGCTCTTGCAACACATTAATTTAGAAAGACAACATGCCGAATTGAAATAAAAAAATACTAAGTTTCAATCATATATGGGCTTGAATAAATAGAAACAAAACAAGAAATCTCAAATTGCACTGTCAGCAATCTCTTGTCATAATTTTCTTCTGAGACCTTAACTTTTAAATGCCAATTTCATTTTGACTATAAATTAGTGGTGAAATGTTCAGAAGCTAAAATGGGCAATATGTAATAGTCATCCTAGTTAACATGAATATTTTTTTAAATTCTGTTGAAGTCTGCAAAATGAGAAACAACTACATTAAATCTTAGTTTAACTTAATAACTATTTTGCCTCTGAATAAAGCTGTTGCATATTAAGTGTTTGATTTTAATTTCTTTGTTATAACTGAGAATTTACTTACCAAATTACCATGCTCATGTCAATATAAGAAAATATTGTATGTGTATCACAGGAGAGCCTGTGAATTCAAATGGTAATGAGATCTTTTCTTTTCTGTTTCTGTGTTACTGGACTAGATTGTGCCATACTGGGGCTTCTTAACAGTTTGATGTCTGTGGAACAGATGGCTGAACAGAATGAGTTACTGATGCAGATGCAAAGTTGACACAGAACCATCTCCAGGCTGTGATAATAGGGATGGATGGCTCTGGGAGGGAAAGTTCACACAACGGTGTGTCTTATCAGCACACTGTAGACCCTAAGTCTTTGACATTTCATCTTAATCTCAAAAAAGATGGTTTCTCTTTGCTACTATGCTTATTTTATTTCTTTTGCTACTGCCCTTTTCATGGCAACTGCAGATTGAAGAAATTTAACCATAAAGTTTAGTTGTTACAATATAAAATCCCTACTTGTAAGACTAGTTATAAACAGCTTCGCTAGGCAGGATTTTAAAACACCTTTCCTTTAACAAGACTGTCATTCCTGCTCTGTCTTTGCCCTCTATTTGGCCTTTTGGGAGACCATATACTAACATGTAACTCACAAATAATCATCATCACTGATCATCATTATCTTGCAATCTATACACTGATACCAATAGGAATTTTTATGAAGGATCTGAGCTGTTTTTTCTTGTTTCAGTTCTCTGCAGACCACTGGGCAGTCTATCATGAGGAGGTAACTCATGTCAGAGGTTTGCTTTGTAACTCTTACTAGGTTTTGTTTCATTGGTGCACACACATCCCATCATATGCATAAACTGGATCCATCTTGACTGCTTGTACTAAACCAGTCAGTTTGTGTTCTTTTCTCATTTCCCTTAGTTAAAATACTTATACACAGCAGTTATTGAAGACAGTGGGAAGTTAGCACAAAACCAGGTCTCCCGTCTTCCCTCCTTCCTCACTTCTCATTACCATTATTAATTCATAACTGTTACTATATTCTTTGCTATTGTAACTTTCTCCTTTAGTTTTCGTGTGCTGTGAAGCCAGACCTCTCCCAAGGCAGCCATAGCTGCACTGAAGCTGGTGCTATAATTTGGCTCAGCAAGAAGTGGTGGACCCTGAACTGCTCTCAGGGAACACAGCTGCTGAGTAGAAAAAAAATGGTTTTTATTCTGAGCTCTTAAGTAACAGCAAGGAACAAGCAAGGGCCTACAAAGGGGAAGTCAAAAGTTGTCTTGTGACAGGTTACATAGAATGAAGATTTCTGGTTCTAATAGGCAAAGGGAAATCAAAAAAGCATTCTGGAGCAGCCTCCTCAAATAAGCAATATGGATTTGTCATGGCCAACACTCCTTTCACAGAAGGGTAGGTTGATGCTTCTAGCTGGAATCAGCCAAGGAGAAACTGCTTGTGGTGTGCTGGCTCTCCTCAATCTCTTTGGACAAGGCAAGTCCCTCCAGCTGAGCCCAGCCACTCTCAAATGGGCTCAGCTGGAGGGACTTACCTTGTCCAAAGAGAGTGAGGAGATGCATTAACTCATCATTCGGGATGCATTAACTCTTGCCACACCTGCATCAGGCCCGTGTGAAGCTTCCCAACGCGGGTGTTTGTGGTTGGACAAAGTCTATGTCATTCGCTGCAGCTCTGTCGGTCTCTGGCGCTCCTGTTCAGCATTTGCCCAAGCGGTGGCAGCGATGGAGAGGGACATGTGCCCCGACCCTGGCACAGGGGACACACAGCTCCACGGCCAGACCCCTCTCGGTACCGCTGCTAGTCACTCGCACATGGCTGCGCCATGCAGCCGGGAAGGGGAGGGCCCTGTACGCCCAGCATGGATTTCCCTCTCGGTTGCCCTTGTGCAGCTTCTGGACCGATTTCTGCACGGCTGTGGGACTCCCCCGCGGGGATGGCGTGTTCCACGTCTGCCTCACGCAGGGCCAGGGCCTCCCTTGCTGCAGCCACCAAAGTACGTGGCAAGAGTAATTCTTTCCTCTCCAGAGGCCATTGTGATTACAGACTGTGACAGTCTTAACATCAGCACCTCTTCAGCCATATACCTGGAACATATCTCTGCAAGAGTCTGAGACTTGGGTAAAACACATTACTGGGTAAAACACATTTCACTTTTTACCCGTGTTTCTTTGTACAGGCAGCGCCGGCCCCGGCCGGCCCGCTGTCCCCGCCCGCCGCCTCAGCGCCGCCATGGCGCGGAGCAGCAGCGCCCCCTGCCGGCCCGGCCTTGGCGCTGCTCCTGCGGGAAGCGCCGCGCTGCCTTCCCACCGAACCCCTCCTGCCATGTTTTCTCCTTTCATGGATGTATTAGGTTATTTGAGCTCCCGAATTTTTAGGTCCTGTTCACATTTGTGTGAGAAAAAGCCCTGAGAACCCATAAATAAGCAGAAGTATATTTGCTCTTTAGAAAAACTTGGGCCACACAATTTTAGTTTGAAATGGAAGTGTGAAATGTGAGTCCTAGAAACACTGCTTATTGCAGCAGGCAGAGGTGAGGGGAGGACTACGCAGCAGCAGTGTGTAAAATTTTCACATAAAAATACTATTGCTGCATCTGTAGTATGAATAAATATGAATATGTTTCATTTCACAGATAGAAATATTGGCATAAAATTGCTTCCCTTATGTCACACAGAGACTAAATGACAGACCTGAGATTTCAGTTTAGGCATTACCACATAACGCATGCGGTGCATATGGCTACCCACCTAAAGTTTATGAAGAGGGTTGTGTAAATAGCCATTGTAAAGAAATATCCACAAAAATATTAATATGTATTACTCAAATCTTATACTCTTGCAGAGATATTCTCAAATCTTGAAGTGGATAGCTGGAGTTTTAGAGGTTCTGGTAACAAGACTGTCACAGTAGCTTCTGAAGAGAGAAGCTCTTGCCACGTACTTGGACATTGAAATAACTAACGTTTTCATAGGCACATTCTTTGCACAAGTTTCATCTCTGCCTCTAATAGACTATCCTCTGGTGTTGAACAGCCAAGAGATTCATTTGTGGATGCTTTCCCTAGGAATATCCAGCCTATCCCAGTCTATCATTGTTACTGATACCTTTTTTATTATTATTATTGTGGTATAGCTTTAATCTTTCCTATGGCATGTCTTTATTCTCAGTCCATGGCCACCTTGGGCATGGAAAATATTTTTCTTTCCTTTTAATCCACTTCTTTGCCGAATCCCTTTATCTGTTAGAAGACCCTGTATGCTCCTCCATTTTCTCTTTCCTTGAAAACCTCTTTGTTCTGTCTTACCCCATGAGTCCTATTGTCTCTGCTCTGGCTGCAATCTTGAGAGTCTTCAGCCCATAAAGTCTTCCCTTCCCTTCCCTTCCCTTCCCTTCCCTTCCCTTCCCTTCCCTTCCCTTCCCTTCCTTCCTTCCCTTCCCTTCCCTTCCCTTCCCTTCCCTTCCCTTCCCTTCCCTTCCCTTCCCTTCCTTCCCTTCCCTTCCCTTCCCTTCCCTTCCCTTCCCTTCCCTTCCCTTCCCTTCCCTTCCCTTCCCTTCCCTTCCCTTCCCTTCCCTTCCCTTCCCTTCCCTTCCCTTCCCTTCCCTTCCCTTCCCTTCCCTTCCCTTCCCTTCCCTTCATCATCACTCTCCATATCTCCCTCGTTTCATCACTTTCTATTTCTCAGCTCTTTTTCCTTCTTGTCTAGTCTAGACCTTGCCACAGTTCCTATCCTAAATCTTACCAGCCATGCTGCAGTCAGTTTGGCAATACAATTGTTGTATTGTTTGAGTTATTTAACCTAGGCAATACAATATATTTTTTCCTAGACCTCACATTTGGAGGCTATTGAGTGTTTTGGCTTTAATTACAGGAAACACATCTGAGGTAGATGTTTGGTGTAGGACAGCTTAGTTTAAAAAAAATAAAAATCAATAAATTCACAAGCCATGTAAAAATGTCTTACAAAGTAGCGGAAAATAGGAGATTCTTGTAAAAAGCAATTCTGTCAGTCTTTTTCTGTGATATATAATTAAATACAGTTCCACACTGTGCAATTGTGATTGTTATTAAACATCTACATTTACTACTGGACAACTGCTAAAAATACAGTTTCATAACAAGCCTACTACTGTACACAAATAATAAATCTCTATTTCTGTAAACTAAGATAGGCATAGTGCAGTGTTTAGCATGTAATACATTGTGCCAGATCCTGAGGATTATTATTAAATGTCCAAGTATTGCAGGCAAAACAGTCTTGACTTGGAGAGTTTGACTTATTTTATTGCCAATTGCAACCTTTAACTACTGATTGAGGTATTAAGAAACCAAGAAGACAAAGAATTAAGCAAACATGGGGAAATTCCTTTCTTCCCACCATTCCTCCTTCCTATCACAGCTGCTACACTTTCTCAAACTTGTTGGATTTCCTTGGGCTCCCCTGAATGGCAGAGGTTGGTAGAAGACAGGGTGCTCACCCCAGTGCTGAAGCTGTCTGAAAGATAAAATATTTTTTAGGCCTGTTCTAAACTTTTTTCCTCATTTCTGCATTTGGCTGTACTGTTATCTTTCAGACACACTTGAAAAGAGTTTCCAATGGAATCTAGTTTTTTTCAGTGTCCCAGCCTGTAATTTAGAATAGAGCTGCAGAATATTCGAATGTACGGTAGATATAACTTGTGGATGGGACTAAGCATGCCAGACCTAAAAAACTTGAAAAATGATTGAAAGCCAAGTTTTGAATTTAATATGATTTGATAAGTCAGATACAAAAAATCAGCATGCTGAAGTTAAAGAAGAAAGTGTCACTCTAAGATAAATATATGAAAGATGCCCAACACAATTTTTGTTTTTTCCCAGATAAGCATTTGTCTTGACTTTGCAAGACATCCTTACTCCATTATTGTTAAAATGAAAACAAGTTGTGTAGATGTTACTTTTTAGCCCTACCATATAAAAGTTGTAGCTTGATGAAGACATCAGTGTTGACATTGGACAGTACTTTCCTGAATAAGAGCATATGTTATATTTGGTTGGGGTATGCTATTGTAATGAGGTACCCCAGTTCCTAATTACATTTAATTGTATTTGAGTCACGACATCCTCTGTGACCAGCAGTTTGTACTTTGCCCTGGAACACAGCACAGCCTGAGGAGACACATACATATTATCTTTTTAGGTGGAGCAGGATTTCCAACATGCTGGTATTTGCATTTCATGTTTAACTGAACTATGATAGAGATTTATACTTGAAAGGACTCCTTAGATGTCTAATCCTTTATTTATCTTCTTTGCTCCTTGTCTGTTGTATATTTACCACAGATTCTAATCAAGAAACGATCCTCTGCTTTTTTCCTTATTATTTAATGACACAGCACAACTGTCACTTTCCATTGCAAGGCTGCATCTGTTTCATTTTTTACAATGGGATACTTTTAAATCTGTCTATGAAATGTTTGGAAACTTTTGCCACAGCTCTCTCTTCTACAAAAGCCTTGTGGTCTCCACAGAAAGGCAGTGACAGAGCTGCTCCTTTGGAAGAGTTGGGCTCATTTCATACATTTAGGAGTCTTTATGAAGAGCTACTTGTTGAGAAAAGCATTTCTGTACAAACTGACATGGACTTTTATATTGTCAGCCAGTGTTAAGATTGGGTACTGAATATTGAAGTTTTTAAGAGATGCTTATGAACAAAATTCTGAAGTTTTTTGTGTGTGATTAGGGAATATACTCAAAAATACATCATGATTGACTGTTCAAGGGCATTAAAAAATACTTGGTTGGATGCAAAAGTATTCTCTATTCAGCCATTCATACACCTAGAAAGTAGCTTCTGTTAATCAGGAAGCCTCTTGCAGGACACAGCACTGAGGAAACAGACCCCTTCAAATGGACATGATCAATTTGCACATCTGTCAGAAAGTTAATATTTACTAATATTGTGTCATTTCCCTTTCTCCTTCTCACTGTCTCAAGCATAGTTCCCAGAAACTCCTGCCATGTTCTGTGGGAAGCCATTGCCCTCTAGCTCCCAGAAAGATGTATGATATAAATGCATTGATAGTGCCATACTGGTGACAGATTTCCAAAGGAATTGTGCTAACACTGAAGAAAGTCCATAGAAAATATCTGATTGTATTTTATGTGAGTAAGGCAAAAAGTAATAAAAAGAATAAAGCTACTTTAAGAAATGCTTTAACCTGAGATCATAAAACAGTGGGACATTTCCTTTTCAAGGCTCAGCTTTCTATGGGTAAAGCATGGAAGTACATGCACAGTATTGTGCTTATACTTTGCCATCCTATCTTGCTTAGCTGGCCATGCTTGTTTAAGAAGATGTTTAGTGGAAGTATATATTCTCTTGACAATAACACGACCTCATTGTGCTTTGACTGCCAGGGACATTTTTGCTGACGTCTACCTACTGATCATCTCCCTCCCTGAGCTCACAGAATCACAGCATGTCTGAGGCTGGAAAGCACCTCTAGACATCATCTGGTCCAACTCCTGCTCAAAGAGGGGTCTTAGGAAAATCTCGCTCCCTATCTGTTATACCAATTAATTGTTGTAATATAAAATTGTATTAAAATGGTATATTTCTTTAAAATATATGTATAGTTTACATTGGATACTGAACAGTCATGCTTAAGCAAGCAAACTAAAGAACACCAGCTTATTGTAAGAAGGACAACCTGGTTCCCAAGATAAGGACTCTGCTTCTTGGAATTTTAATCACTGTCCATGAAGAATAAAAGATACTCCTGGGCAACTAAGATAATGCCAGCATTCTAGCCCCTCTAACCATGTGTTTGAAACCCTCCCACTGTCTGTCACTATAGATAAGTAAGTATAGCAAGACTGACTCTGGGTGCATCTGATCAATAGAGAAGCAAGTGGATGATGGCATCATAGAAATGTAGTTGCTTTGCAAAGTTTTACTATCATTGGTAAATATTAGTGTGCGTTTGTTAGGCAGCAATAAGTGAAATGTGCACCTGAATGCCTGCCCTGGTTTGAAGGGGATCCCTCATGCGCATGACTAAAAGAACTATGCTTGTAATTCTATGCTTTGCATCCCAGCTTGTCTCCTTTTATGGCATGGTCCAGGGCAAAATTTAGTACAAGGGTCAACTGCAGCAGATTGGCCAGGACTGCATCCAGTTGGGTTTATTGTATCTCCAAGGATGGAGACTCCACAGCTTCTCTAGGCAGAAGTCTGTGACCACCATGACAGTGTAAAAGGTTTTTCTTGTATTATGAACATTGGTAACATCCCCCTGAGGCATTTCTTCTTCAGGTCCCAGCTCTCTCTGAATGTCAGATGATCCTCATCATCATTGTGGGTCTTTGCTGGATTGCTGTGGTGTGTCTATGTCTTGGAGAACCCAGCACCGAGTTGACTCAGCACTCCAGGTTTGGCTTCAGCAGTGCTGAGGGGCAGGGTCATCTCCCTCAGCCTGCTAGCAGTGCTTCTCCTGATGCTGCCAAGCATACTGCTGTCCTCCTGGATCTTGCTGCAGTCTCCAAAGGACTGTGGAATATAGCCTGATGGCCTTTAAGAAGGGGTTAATATTTCAAAGCCATAACAAAGTGTGAGTTGGAGCATTCCAATATGAACAGTGGTGAAAGATGATATTCTTCAGTATTCTTGTTTTGAAATGACTTCTAAGATACATAGTAAGAAAGACTAAGTACTACACTCCACTTAGTGATATGGTACAAGTGCCTGAAGGTGCTGTGTCTTTTGTTACTGCTCCTACATGTCAGACTTCCAGAGTTATGGCTTATCTTCCCTATCTTTGATCTCAGGTCTACAGCCTCACTTAATCAAAGAAAGTCATTTTTGACCCTCATCAGCAGGCAAATGAGATGGCAAAAGCCTCCACCAAGAGGAATGGAGGAAAAAAACGAGACAGGATTTTTAAAATTCCTCCCTGTCCCATTTCACATATTTCTATTATCCCCATCTCATATTTCAACTGCCTAGTGTATACATCATCTAGTTCAATGGACACACACTCCATTGGGTTTGGTAAAATCTGGAATAGATTTTACATCAATAAATGAAAGCTTACCAATCTCTTTTGAAATTTCTGGTAACGGTGAGAAAGAGGTAAGAGTACAATATGCAAAGGTTTTCTATATCATCCATTAAGATTCTGTGACATTTCAGAATTGTTTTTTCCTTGTAGTTTATTGTTTTTATACCTCCACCAAATGGATTTCCCCACCAAAAGTAGCTTAATGCATTGTGTAAATTCTGGAACAACAGTAAAGAATGACCACAGTTTGAATAGGAATTTATGCCAGTGTATTTTTGGTTAACAGTCAGTAATACACAAGACACAATGAAACTAAACCAGATGAGAACAATATATTATAAGCAGAAGATGACTTGCCTGTGTTTGCCCTCTGTCTGTTTCAATAACATATTCCTATTTGCAGAGCTGGTTCTGCTGCCATAACCAAAATAATTATTTATGCAATTTTTTTTCTTTCTATAGTAAAATGAATTTCCCTTCCAGTTGAGTTTTTCTCTGTAAATTTTTGTTGTAAGTGGAGAGAAGGAATGTGACAGCCATGACTTGCATACAGGGCCTCTAGGGACATTCTACTTGCAACAGGCAGGTTTTTGTTTCATATTTACAAACCTAATGATGGGTGTCCTTTCCAGTGAAAATGCATGGACCTACAGAGCTTTTAGGCATTATGTGATGCATAAATAGAATTGTTTCATTAAATTTACAGTTATTTTTACAGGCACTTTGCAGAAGTTCAAAAGACTGTTAAGATGGACTTTTGTACTGGACTATTAAAGTCATCTCACATTATTGACAAATGACTTAAACCAAAAAAGTTTTCCCCTATGTTATTGAGACATGAGCACAGATTCTGAAACAAAATGTTTTGGGACCTTTAAAATGCACTTAGGCATGGGCTTAAGTGAGCTTAATAGAATGTAGAATGGAGCTGATGTTGACCTGACTTCTTTCCCCACCCCCAAAAGCCTAAAAAATGTAAACAACAGGCAGTTATAAATACAGAAGGTCCAGAGTTGGAGAAACAACTTTCTCCTAATTTATCTGCATTTCCTGCCCTGTGGCCTGCAGTGACATCCAATGGGGTAAGATGGAATGATCTCAAGCACTTCACTAATCAGCATACTCCCTTCAGAGCAATTAAAATTATTGCTCCAGCAAGAAAAGGAGGAGAAAAGAGGGTGAAAATCAGACTTTGCAAATCTCAAAGATCTGTCCTGATTTGAAACACACATGAAGTCAGTTTTGACTGAACAATGGAGGAATTTATGGGGAACTCTCTAAGCTTCTCAGTCTTTTAGAGATCTGCCCAAATGTTTCTACTTAGAGCCTCTGCCTGATGCCTTCATGTCAGATGGCTATTTCTTAGGGAGCAAATCTGGTGAATATGTTATTTTTGAGATCGTGTCACTACTACTTGCATGTTTGGGCTTCATGTGCTGCCTCTGTGTAATGCCTAATCCTATTTTCCTCACATGCAATGGTGCAGTTATTTTATTCCCTTTTTTTTAGCCTCACAAGATCAGAATGCTGGCTGAATATCATGCTGTTTTTTCCTTGTCTTTGAAAGATGGAGACAGGAAGAATATTTAGTAAATATGGATTAAGGAGGTATTTTAAATAAGTGCAAATTATTTTTCATAATAGAGTGCTTTAAATATTATCATACAGCCTGTCTTAAAGAGTGGACACACTGTCTGCTTTCTCATTACTCACAGTTATGATTTTCTGCACACTTAATTGCTCCTGAAGCAACTTTTTTTTCCCCCCTGTAGATTAATTCAGTTCATATTTCCTCTTTTCCCTGACTGCAGCTAACTGACACCAACTAATAACTGACCCTGTGGAAATAATAGTGAATTTTCCTGCAGGATTCAGAAGCCAGCTAACAGAAGCTTCTGGAAGAGTATTCTTCTATTTGCAAAGGGACTTGTAACACACTGTTTAAAGAGAGTAAGACTGGTTTCATTTGCACTGGAGAATTATTTTAATGTACAAATAGCCTGAACTTCCTGTGGCTTTTGGAAATAGCTTAAATATCACTTACTCTCCTAGTCAATGAGAAACAGGCTGTTCAGCAGCAAATGGAAAACTAATTCAAATGCAAAGGAAACAGAATTTAATGAGAACACATTATTCTGAATAATATACATATGTACATTTTTGTAACTGCCTGACAGATCTGTTTCTATGCTTGAAAATTATGTCACATTAAATGAATTAAAGAATGACTTTATTTTAAACCCCAAATGTAATTTGCAATCTGACACACTGCATTTATTACTTTTCAAGCCAGTATGGAGGTCTTCTCTTGTGAAAGTCAACCCAAACAAAAAAAAACCCCTTCTGTTTGCTATTTTTAAATAAAACAAGCATGGATGGCATCTTGGGCCTGGTTCCTTCTTGTGTTTCTGCTGATTGTTTTTTTAGAAAAGGTGTAGGTTTTATACTGAATTTTTTAAGATATCCCTTTGTCTTTTGTATTCATTGATAAGAAAAAAAAAAGAATTAAAATATCCCTACTTTCCCAAAGGAATTATTACTTAAAAAAACCCCAAAAAACAAAAGGCAATTTGGAACACCCCAAGAAAAGGGATTTTCAGTCTGAAGAAAAATTGCTATTTCAAGACAAGGTGGCAAAAGCCTTTGCTACTCTTGAAGTTGTTGGCATTTTCTTCAATATATTACAAAGAAGTAGTAGTAAATTTGGTATTTTCATATGCTTTGATTTCCTCTTCCTGTCTCTTCATATACATCTAGGAAAGAACATACACATAGATATATATAACACTTGTTCAGGATGCTGTGTCCACAATGCTTTCTTTTCTTTAAAAGAACTGTAGCAAACATGTAAGGAAACCAGAAGCTCTAAACAAAATTCTTCAGCCTGAATAAGATCTGGGGGGAGAGATTTGCAAGACACTAATTTTTGAATGAATATTTAGTATGCATAGTATGTCTAGTTCTTAAAAGACAGCACAGGTTTTAGCCATAATGACATAACGGTTTATATTGCATCCTGCATTGCTGCTCTTCCTGTATGGACATTTCTGTATCATATTGTATCACACAGTATGATGATGTATATAGCTGTTCATACTGTATAACAATAATGTACCTGCTAAAGGGTGGTGGTAACCCTGGACTGAGCCAGTGCAGTCCCCAGTACAACCCTGTGCTGAAATGCCTGGCAAGGCTTTGTATCCTTATTGCTCTTTAACAGCTGACAGAGGAGAAATCTGTGAAATGGTTAGTGATTGATATGAGAGAAACAGTATGGAACAGAGAAGAGGAAGATGATGTAAAGTTATCTTTATTTGGAGTGCAAATGAAACTTAAGTTACAAAGAGTTTTTAGTGGAACAGTGATGAACTGTCAGTGCTTATCTGTAAAAGCTGGCTAAACCTCTCGCTCATTAACTTTGGCAGACATCTTTGGATTTCCTCCATACGTGGAAGAACCTGTTCAATTTGTCAAAGGATTTATATTTAGTTTAAAAAAATGTTGAAGGGTGGGAAAAGAATCAAACCAGAATGGCTTAAAAGAATCTGTTTAATAAATACTGGAGTATGTGACAATCCTGTAACTCCCTGTGACTGTGGATCCCAGGGATGGAGAAGAACAGTTGCTTCAAAATCTGATTTTGTGTTTTCCCTTTGGTTCTTTGGAAATGCAGAAGAGGTGAGTCTGCAAAACACTTGTGAAAAGCAACTAAGGGAAGCATATGAATGTAAAAGTGAAAGCCAGCTATCATTTCACCTTATGTTTTGATTGCAATTAAGTTATAAGCCTGCCAGTCCAAACCCAAGAGATTTAAAAATTTAATTATTTCCAGTAGCCCCATTTTTGATGAGGCACATAAAAAATTTTGTAATTATTTAGACTGTCAAAGGCATACGTGCATGTGTGGATGAAAGAATAAAAAGGCTGATAAAAGCATGAAAAAAAGTGGGAAAAGCTATTTCCAGGCATTCCAGGCATTTCTGGGCATTGGCTAATCTGCAAATCTGCTGTCACTGGGACTTCTAAGAGCAAGAGAGAGAATAACAGCTAATTCTGGTGAAGTTACATTGAAAGACAGGATTTGAAAGACTCTCAAGCTATAGATCTGAGAATTAACATTGCTTTTCACTGATTTTGCTTTACATATTTATTTTAATAAATTTATGAAATCACAGCAGTTCCATTTAGAAGCACTAGGAATAGGAGTAAAGTGATCACTTAACTAACAAATCTGTAATATCTGTTCTTTTGCTTTGTACAAAGAGAGATTCCTGCCATAAACAGAGTGCAGGCAAGTTTTGTACTGTGAATATTGCTGATTATTGTATAGATGACTGCATACTGAGTCTGTGGGATTCATCCATAAGTAATCATTACTTTGCACTACAGGAGTTTGCAATTACTTTCCCAGCTTCATTCTCTGTTCTGTGGTGTTTTGTTTCTCCCTTATACTGAAATGGAAGCATCCTGCTGTAAGCACCAGTATCGACTTAGTCATCCTTATTTATTTATCACTCTGAGTGCTCCTTCTCAGCAGGTCAGGAATTGGAAAATTCATGAACCAGGCCCTTCTAGTCTGAGTAGTTTCCCCAGTATCATGATTAGCAGATTTTGTGCTATTAGTGAAAACTTTTTCCTGTTTCCCTTTCAAAACATGAAATATGAAAGGAGCAGAAAAATTGGTTTATGCAAATGAGTCCTTTACAACTGCAGAATATGTTTTGCAAAATTTAAGTTGAAATCTGAACTGTCACAAAGTTCAAGTTACATTTTTGTTGTATTTATTCCTTTTTTCAGAGGGGTCATGTATCAGCGAGAAAGCTGAGAAAGAAGACATGTAAGAGTAAGAAAATATGTACTTTATGAATGGTATTTTTTACATCTGCCTTTAAAAATCTTAGGGTTCAAAGTGAAAAATTCTGAGCAGAACAAAAACATCATTAGTAATTCAGTGTTGCTTTCTCACTGACCAGCTTGTCTTGACAGGCATGGCTGCGTGTTTACATACATAACTTGGACACACAGTCGAAGACATAAACTAAGATATAAGGACATTTTTTGGAGTGTAAGTACTGCATGGGAATGCAGTCACATAAACATTGTGATTACTCAGCCAACTGATTAGCATATTGTTAAGAGTGTGTATATTCCTTTTCAACTATAAAAGAAACAGAACACATTAAAAAACCATGGAAAATTAGATACAATAGGCTTGTTACCAAATAAAGTATTGTGTGCTGTTCTTAATTTGTAAGAAAGACTATATTCACAATAGATTTATGGCAGCTATACCACAGTTACAAAGACTTTAGTGTATTCACCCTTCTTATGCCAGGAAGTGATACACAGGAGGTGATTTGAACAAAACCAGGTCTATGAGACATAAGCACAACATGCTGTGGCCTTCCTGGTATTGAACTTAGCAAAAATGTTTCTGTGGAGTTCCCAGCCAGGGTACCACACAAGAATGCTTTTGCTATAGAGACATTGCTTACTTAAGTATGTCTGTTAGTATTTCAGTGACTATTTTAACAACCACTGATTATTATTCAACTGGCCAGTTTCAACATTGCAAAAACCCCTGCTCTAACTCTACTTGGCACATGGCTGAGAGGTCTGGAGGCCATGCTACCAATTAAACTGCTTTGATTGAATGTTTACCCTATTCAGTAGGAAGTGCTGATGTTCCAGTGCCCTATTAAATTCAGTGGGAATTTTAATTTGAAGCTGAGTTTGAAGATCTCACTAACAAACCTGGTGTAATGAAACAACAGACGAGTCTTGAGGAAGAGTAGGGGATTGGATAGGAAATGGTGGAGGAATTAAGGTAACTTTTACCTTTCCTTCCATAGTCCTCTCACTGGAATCAAAAAAGGGCTACCAAAATGTAAATTGTTCTGGATGCAAAAGTATTTGTCTTTGAGCTACCACGTGAGTGAACATAGTCTGTAACTTACTGTTGGTGGTCTTGTTCTGGCTGCTCAGGAATGTGCTGAATAACTTCATAAACCGTACTTAGCATATCCTGGCCTGCGACAAAGTCAGGGCCAGGAACAGATTGAGTTGAAACCTAAAACCAACAAAGTGTATTCCTACTGTAAGTACAAATATGAAAAGATTCAACAGAAATTAAACTGTTAATGTAACTTGTAATTTTTTAAACTTTTCATCAAAGTTTTGCTTGTGGATTGAATAGGAAATCTCTCCTAGTTTACATTTAATTTTCAGTAAGTTCTTGTCACATTAATAGTAAGGCAAGTATTAGTTTTAAATTCATTTAACCCCTTTAAAGATTTAGGATGCAGCTTTTGCATTTAATACAGCAAATGCTTCATAATAATGTACCACAAGTCAAGAAAGGAACATTTAATAAAGAGAAAAGCAGGAGAACAAACAGGGCTTGGGTTCAGCATAAAATTCCCACTGGCCTGTCAAAGAGAGACAAATGCATGGAATTTCCATAAATCAAGTAATATTGGCTTGTTCAGCATGTTAAGTATATTAATTTCCTCTTATTCATGACAACAGATTTACCTAGACTCTACATCCATAAGGAATTATCAGTCTTTCTGCCTATACCCAACCTCCAGTTCTTCATTATCTACACTTTCTTATTTTCTCCTTTCTCTGCTGACTAAAATGAATCAGTGGATCAAATACTGGCTTTACCTGCAATGCTATACATTTGAGTAGCTGAACATAAATTAGTAGAGTTTCTCCTGTTTCTTGAAATTTTACTGGAAATTATAGTAGATTTCATTGCTTGTACATCCATCCTGTTGTTCCTGGCACTGCTCTCTCCCTCCTGACCTACTAAGGCCCTGATCCTGCCAGAATGTGATATTGTGATATGATCAGCTTAAGGGATATAGAATCATATAAGGTTTGGGTTGGAAGTTCCTAAAGATCATCCAGTTCCAACCCCTCTGCCATAGGCAGGGACATCTTTCACTAGATCAGGTTGATCACAGTCTAATCTGACTCTGAACACTTCCAGGGATGGGGCATCTGCAATGAGACAACTTTCCATTGCCTTGCCATCCTCACAAGTAAAGAATTTATTTAATCAAAATATACCCTCTTTAGTAATAAAATAATATTGCAGTGTGCTTAAGGCTGTGATGATCTAGGGCCTGATCTCCAAACTTAATAAGCCTCTTACTGGCAGAAACTGTAAAAGAAGCAGTTCAGCTGCTCTATTTTCTAAAAGTCATTTATCTCTGCTGCTGTAAAAGTTTGCCCTCTCCACTAACATTTGCAGTAGCACTTTAGCCCTATAAATGTATATTTCAAACATCTAACTCCATCAGAGAAGATAAATTAATCTATGGCTGTTTTTTGACATGATGTATTATGAGTACTAATCATAAAAATAAATTATGTGTGACAATGTGACCCTGTGACCATGCTTTAAGAGCTCTCTCTTACCTGACCAGATCGATGCCCTCCAAAGTTACAAGATTACATTGCTGACAATTTTCCCTAGCAAAGAGAATGCCTTTCTTCTCTTTTCTCCCAGTTTTACCATTGTCCCTAAATTTTATGGCCCTGTTTCTGATTTCTTTTTGGTCCTTTTACACTATATCAGAACGGTCTCCAACTGCTATGCAGTAATGTCAGCAAAGACAATGCAAGGAAGCAGCAAACGTTGCAGGATTTCTTTTCTGCTAGGGAAATTCCTATGCTTAACTCCTACCCTACAATACACAAAACCAACCAAATAATTTTGTGAAACACAGCCGAGACTTAGCTTACATTTACACTTTAAATAACTCCTGAGACTTTTCTGCACTGCAAGGGCTGAATGTTGCATGAGCAGAAATATTAGGGTCAAGGGAGAAAATGGCATCACAATAGCAGGCTTGCCTGTGTGACACAAGTGGCTACTTAACTACCCAACATTACTAATATTCTCCTAATATAGGGTAGTTGAATGGAAATTGCTGTACTTAGAGCTTGGTTATTACTTACTTCATTATGTTGATTATGAAGTACTGAACTAGTAACACAGGAAAGAAAGAGCAAGTACTGGGTGAACAACAGCCATGAATAATATGGTGTCATGCACACATCTGTAAAAAGCAACAGAAGCAAACCTACAGAAGGATTCTGGTACAGATATTTATTATAATTAGAGAAATAGAAGAGAAACTGTCTGTTTATGATGTAAAATCACATACCCTAGAGCCACCGGTAAGATCGGGAAAAGTGATGAACTCATATATCCCAAAATCATCCAAAGCACTTTCATGTCCTAAAGTTAGAACAAAGATTTAAAAAAGAAGATATAATATGAACCTGGAAAATAATGACTGGCAAGGTCTTTTGCCCTAATTTTTTAAACACCTGAACACTGCTTATGTGATCTGCTTCAGACCACTTCCCTGCTGAGCTCCCTAAACTGGTGTGGAGTGAGGCAGGACAGCTGCAGAGCTGGTGCTTGGTACTTGGTGATTTCCCACACCTTGGACCAAGTGAGGAGCCTCTTGCTAACCTCAGCAACACTTCTGGTAGAGACATTCATACTCTCTATTCTGGAAGGCTAAAATGACCAATTTACTTTCATTTCCCATAGAAAAGAGGCTGAATAAATAAACTCAGCATATCTAAGTGTAGTGAAGCAGTACCACTTGAATGTTTTACAATTCTGAGAATAATAAAAGGGAATATGGTACCTATAGATGTCACATTATTATTTGGGACTTCAGATACACCTTGTATTTAGGTGTATTTAGGCGTAGTTAGTCTACCCTCCCGCTGTCCAGGAGATGTGAGGCTCTTGGTTGTCTCTTGGGCATCATTCCACATCAAAGGTTACAGAACTAAAACCAATGATGAATTTCTATCCTTTGCTATGACTTTGATGGACCCTCTGTGCTCAGGTGAATGTCCTACCTTCCTAAGCTTCATATACTTCCCTCTACTTGTGCATGTAGCAGTTTATGGTCTGCTCTGATGCTTTGGTAGAAAGGAATGGGAGTAAAAGTGATATCCTTCCAGAGGATGGCTGGTCTCTAGCATCTCCTGCCTAGGATCAGATGGGAAGTATTGTGGAGAGAAAAGAGGCAGTGAAAAAAAAACACTCTGGGCCCTGATAACAGAGAGAAAGGCAGTACAGAATATGATAGAAGGTTATATATGTATACTGCAATGTCCTTAACTCATGATTTTGATAACAACTGATGCCATGAGCATTTTCAGTTGTAATCCTCCTATGTATCACCTCTTACTGCTATCCCACAATAACACTGATTTGTCATATTGGTGACAACAGTGGAATACAGGTGTTCCAATTCCAGAATACTGGGATTAATAGGTAGAATTCAAGACAGCAGTACATACTGCTATGAGCTCCAGGCATGAGCTAAACCCATGATAATTTCTTGTTTAGGTCTGATCTTGATTAACGTATCATAGAGGTGTGCAACGCAACATAAAACCACACTTTTCTTCCTTTCATTTTATTTTTTTTTCTGTATTTTGTGATGCTATTTTTCTTTTTCAGGAATGGACTTTGACCTTATGCTCACACTTATTTCATTAGCATTACCTGAAAATGCCTGTGCCTTTCTGTAATCAGCCTCTGCCCTAGAAAACATAAACACATTTCTCAGTTTGACGTCATAAGCCAAGGAAAGAAAATTAATATGATAAAATGCAATTCTCTGGATGGAAAGTACTTTAAGATGTAAGATGAATTGTTTTTCTACCTGCTCTGTAGCTTCTGTTGTATCACTGAAAAGAAGAAAATAAAAAATTATTCTTTTTGCTTCAAGGGTCCAGAAGAAGAGCTGGACTGTGCTTAACTTTTACATACCTTTATGTGGCTGATACCTTTTCCATAGGAATAAAAAGGCCATAGCTAGGATCAAAAATAATGAAATTCCTGTTATTACTGCAAGAGAAGACAAAGATTTTCCTTTCTGGGCCAGCTTTTCCAACCCTGTGACAAAGAAGATGAGTACTGTATTTAGTTCCTTGTTCTTTATAATGTGCTACAATGACACTGAAAAATGCATCTTTTAAAATTATTCTGAAACTAGTAAACTTGCATAGAGATAGAAAACAGATGCATAATTTGGGTCTTGATAATGGGTAATATTTATTTTTCCCTACAGATCTGAACTCAAAAAGCAATGATATGCATATCAGAAAAGACTTCAAAGCAGATTAGGGCCTAGAGCTAAATGGAAGTCATTAATGTAAACCACAAATTACAGCATCAAAAAAAGAAAATGCATACTACAACTTGAGGTATAGAGGAACTGAACTACCAAAAAGAAAGTGAGAGAGCAACTTGTTCTAGATTGGAGACAAATCCTCCTAACAGTTGGGAGATATAAAGTAGGAGAAGACAAAAGATCCATTTGACTTTTTGTAAAGATTTTTAGATCACTGATAGTCTGGTTATTTATCAAACCGCATCTGAAAGCAATTAATTATCACAGAATCACAGAGTCAGGCTGGAAAAGACTTCTAAGACCATTAAATCTAACCTATCACCAAAGATCAACATGGCACTAAGTTCTATGTCCAGTCTTTCCTCAAACACCTCCAAGGATGGGGACTCCACCATATTGTTTGTATTTATTTCTAAATATATTAAAAATATTTCTTTCCTTTTCTCAAGTCTTTTTCTGGGATATGCATTAACAGGACTTTTCCATCAGGATATTCTGATACAACACATGCACAAATTGCATATAATTACATACCTAGAAGCACATGGAAAACATTTGTAATGAATTTGCAAAGACAAGAATGTGAAAGTTAGGAAATGCCAGACGTATCTGCTCGCACTCTTTATTTCCTCCTTTTGCTCTGAATTGTGCAGAATTCATGTAATTAAAGGACAAGGCACAATCCATACAGGTAAATTAATGTTGCATATTTGCTAGTGCCAGATTTATTAGTACAATTAAAATGTGTATTATTTAGCTAGATGTGTTCCCAATTGTTGATGAACTTCTGTGCAGAGGGCTGCTTACATCTACTTAGACCTCTGTGTAATTCACTGGCATTGTGCTGGCTACATGTGCAGTGGTTTTCATGAAGATTAAATATGAGGATTTCTAGACAGACGTATCCTAAAGATACGGGAAAATAAATCACTGCAATTTCACCAGTTTTTTGAATAGTCCCTCGGTGTATTGCTTTCCTTAGGAAGAAAAAGCCCAAATGCTGGAGAATCAGATGAGTCCTTAAAAATGTTCCTTAAAGTGAGTAATTTCAAATGTAGACTCAATAAATCACATTCTACAGATATATTAGTGCAGCAGTGCAGAAAACAAAGAAATGCTCTTTGCATGCATTTAACGCACTCAAGCTGACTAAGCTTGAAAAGTTAGCAATGACAGGTGTACGTGAGATACCTCATCTTATTTTAGAATCTTGGCTGAAAATGGGTAACAACTTAGTGCAACTATTGATATAACTGTAACTTATTAAAATAATTGTTTCCTAGATAATTTTTAGGATTAATTAGGCAGCTGTCCATAGGACCATATAGGTGAATTTCTGTCCCATGGGCAAGTTGTGTAAGGTCTTCTGAAACATCAGAGTTCCTGTTGCTTCTGAAAATGGGGTTTCCAGTATTCTGAATGCCATAGTCCAGCCTCTGTATCTAGGATTATGGGGGTAAGGAAAAGGAATATGGACAATTTTCATAGTCTTTGCTTAGTATGTTTATTCACTTGCAATGTGAATTTAGCCTGAGCAGCATCACCGAGAATGAACAGTGTATGAATTCATACCTCTTAGAATCAGCCAGTGCTGCTCTGCAAAGTGTAGCCTTGACATCTCCATTTAGTGCTTTTTGAATAAACACTCATCTAAAAGAAAATTGCTCCAGAGGGGGGAAAATATCTTTTTCTATTTTTAAATACACTAGAAAAAATGTTTTGATAAGATGTAAGTAAAATATTTTTAATTAGGAAATCTACTATTTTAAGTGCAATCAACCCTGAAGCTGTGGAGTCTTCCCTCCTTTTTGGCCTTTGAAAGGAAATCTCAGCTAAATATTACATGAACTTCCTGGAGAAATGTCATGTTTATTTCTATAAACACATAGCTCTGAATTGCATTTTCTTTCACTAGTAACCACAATATTTAGTTTTTGAGTGTGGTATTCTTACTATGAAATTGCAACCTGTATTCCTCCCAGCATACTCAAGGTCCTGGATTCATGATGAATCAGTAAATAGCCTGAATCATGGACATATCTTCTTGTTTACCAAACTAACAAATTTGTTAGCTCTTTGCTCAGCCCACGTGAAATTGCTTTGTTAAATTTTCTAACAGGCAATCTAGTAATTCTTGTTGAACATTAATAGCATATGTTCCTTATCTGAAAATACTTGTATCCATCTGTATTGAGAAGAGACATCAGACTTCCTTGATATCTTGTTCTTTGCTCTATGCTTCTGGAGATTTTCTGAAAAACTGCTTTGTTGCTATTGAACACAATCATACAGGAGCTGTGGTTATACTGTAGGAGCAATGAAGGTATGTGTTCTTCAGAATCCAGCAATCAATCCAGAGATTCATAAATATGACAAGGAAATTATTTACATGAACATTGTAATAAAATCCCACAAAATTTCAGTGTCTTAGTGGGTTGTGTTCCAACTTGCTCTGTGTCACACAGCAAGTAAAACCTAATCCCACAGAATGTCCAAAAGCCCCTTTACCATATTCTTAGTGAGATGCAAATTTCAACACATATTCTAATAACGGCTTCCTTTTTCTGGGGCATCCACTCAGATGTTACACTTTACAGCAGTAAGGTTACATTCTTACCTACAGACGTAACAACAACTGTGAAGTGAGTTTCATCTCGTTTCCCGGTCACGTTGTTGAAAGCACAGCACATGTAATCCATTGTCTTCTGGGCCACTTTATCAGATACAACTTCCAGATGGGGTCCATATTTGATTACTTGAGTGCTATTGTCATCCCTTTGAATCCATGAATAAGTATTTGGTGGGTTTGAATCTGCTGAGCAGTCAAACAGTACAACTTGCCCCACGTCAACTGTAAACACTGCCCCTATATTCAGACCTTTGTCTGATTTGACTCTAAGTCCATAAGGTCCATCTGCATTGGGAAAAAAAGGGAAACACAGTGAGAAAATGAAAATCAAAGTATATAATTAAACTGTAATCAGAAGTGTACCTCCAAAGTTAGAATATTTAAGTTAGACTAGCCTTTAGAATGGCTGGCATTCAGTTATTTCAATAAAAAGGCTTTCAGTTCAATAACTGGATCTGTGCCAGGCTTAGCTCAGGCTACACCCACTTAATACTGGTCTAATTGCTGTTTAAGGAAAAAGCATGGGTCTATGTATTTTCAGTATGATAAAAAGAATGAAAACTGAAATCAGTTGGATTTCTATGAAGTAAAGGAGCATGTCTTCTTCAGGAGCATATTTGATTTCTACTTCAAATTTAAGCCAAACTTACTGGCATAAGTAATTTCCCAACAAATTTAAAAGTGAACAAATTGGCCTTGTAATGTTATCTTCACTGCAATAATTTACAGTACAAAAATTACTAAGGGAACTAATTTACAGGTATAATATTGAGTGGGGTGTGCCTTAGATGAATTCAGAAAAAAATTTCCGTAAATGGCTGCCAGAATAAACTTTAACTTTCCCCTATTTTACTAGGTTTGTACTACTAAATAATATTTTAAATAATTAAATAATTGAAAATACTTAAATAATTACTACTGTAAATTATGCTTTTTTTCAAGAGCAAGTTATTGTACTGAAAGTTGTTTTTCTGAATATAATTAGAAGAAGCATATGTTGTTCTAAAGTCATGCGTTCATTACTCAAAAAATTGAGCAGATGAGTATTTTTAGTGCAATCTGCATAGGAAAATGAGAAGGGGAACAATATATTTAAATATTATAAGAATATTTCTCATGCTATTTTTACTCAAGCATTTCAGATCATTGGGGCTTTTACATCTTTACACATTAAAATTATTTTTAAAGTTACTTAACTACTTAAGAAATTTATGTAGAGAATATAATAATGAAGTATGCCTTATTAAATAGCATTTTATAGTTTAAAAAACAAAAGCAAAACCAAAAACCCCTAATAGTTTTAATGTTGTTGATTCCCTGAGGACTTGCATGAATAATCAAAAATGCACAGACCTAATATGACAGAACAAAAGAAGAAAATATGCAGAGTATTCCTTTGGTTGGATCCCTGAAGATCAGTAAAGCTGTCTCATACACAATGGTGCAGCACAAAACAGGCACACTACTGTGCCCATTGCAGTCAGTGGAATCTAGTAAAACTTCCACCTTCCTGTGGTTGTCTGGGAGAATTAAGATAATGTAGCTGAGTTTGAATGGGAAAATCCCTGCTACATGAAGCTGCGCACTTGTATATTTCAGACTTTATTTCCCACCAGGAAATTCAGGACCATGTTAAAATGTTCTCTAATACACACTTCTATTTACTGTTTGCCTTCTTTTATGAGACTCATTTATTCTCCAAGAATACACCTAAGCCACCAGCACACAGCACAAACATGGCCATTTTGTGCGCACCTCTGTGTTTTTTTCTGTTTGTTCAGGCTTAGACAAGAGACCACAGACCACCACATTGACCTCAGTTTAGTTCACTTTTAAGTAAATGTCCATATTTCACAACATAAACTTGTCAATCTTTTAATTTTCTCCATTTATTTCCTAGGGGTAAGCTTTTTGCAGTCTCATTTTAAGGAATGGCCAACATCATGCATAATATTTTCTTGGGAAATGCAATATAAATTCACTTCAGCATGAATTAGTGCTGCTCCCACCTACATTGCAGTGGCCACTCTGAAGAATCCTGGCTTTTCTTTTCACAAGTTCTAGATGCTGGGCTGCTTCCTCACAGGCTCTGCAGCTCCTGAGTAATTTGGTTTATTGTCTCCAAGAGCCAGCTGACCCTGCAATGACCATTTCTGTGAAGTACAGACCTATACCCCACTCTTTTGGCGTGGCTGGCCTCATTTGAGCTGCATGTTTCTGTGGAAGGGGAGCTTGTCACAGGGGCTCACCTCTTATGGGTATTTACTTCCCTTTTTTTCAGATCTGAAAGGAGAAGGCAGGTACTGGCCTTTGATGTTTTTTATAAATGAATTAAAGCCCCTCACAAACTATGTATAGGCAGGAACGTACTTTTTTTTTTAACTTTTCAGAGCAATTCAGTGGTTCTTTCAATCCAATTCTGCCTTCTTAGGAGAATTCTCTTTTATTTTCACAGGTAATATGACTTAGACATGTTAACAGAGATTATTGGTAAGAATAGCTGACCGGTTTACATGTTCTCCTCACTGTAGTGGGTGGTTTGCCACAGTCTGCAAAAGAATTAGAACTGAGTTCTGCTTTTTTATCAGTATCATAACTGTGCAGCATAAAGAGATAACACTGAGAACTATATTTTAATGGAAGCTGCAAGTTGAAAGAAATCATTATACAAACACTGACAAACACCAGCTGGGAAAGTAAGTTGGAAAAAAACAGAGGGGTTATCTTAAGAAATAGCCAAATCTTGGCAAAATCTGAAAAGTGACATTCCTTGCTGAAGTCAACCCAAGGATTGGGTAACCCTTCTGCTTTGCCTGGAGCAATATTTTGCCTCTCCTGGGCATTGTGTACATCAAGGTCTCTAAACAATGGGTAACTAACAGTTATACACAGCTTCAAGGATGATTCTGAAAAGTAGGCAATCAACCATTCTCTCACTAGTAATAAGTATATTCTATCTTTTGGAAGACTTGAGGAAGAAAATTCCACTTAGCCTGCTGAGTTTAACTCCATCAACACAGTACAACAGTGTCTGCTGCAGCCTACAGGAAAGCAGCTTCTTCCAGTCTTGAAATAATTTGTTTCTGAGTCACATGACTGCAATAGCCATGTTCCAGGTTGCATTATCATCATAATTAATGGAGAAGCAGGACAATATTAATAAGACATGAATTAAAAACCACTTTTCATACTCAGTAACAACCCACAATGACAGCCTTCATGGATCCCTCAGCTCTATTTTCCCTTTCCAGTATTGCTCTCTACAGAAGACTGCCTCTTGTCTCAGTAAAACCAGTTAACTAAATGATGTGTAAAAGAATAAATCAATCTTTCTGAGTAACAATTTACTGCTCCATGGGAATATTTCCAATTGCTCCCATCACTACGAGACTGGTGCAGTTTCCAAGCAGATGGCAGGTATTTACCGTGAGCAACCTTTTCTTTATCACCTCCAATAACTCCCCCACAGCAATGACATATGGCAGAGAGAGATCCTGGGGCCTGTTCTGGATTGTTATTGACAACTGGGAGCTGGGAGACAAAGTACTTCTGCAGGCAGAGGCTGAACCAAATTAGGTGACTTCATATAGCTCAGGAAGTAAGACCCCAACTCCCATCACTGACTTGGATATAGAGAATATCACAGGTATTTGAAGTCTTTCAGCATTGCATTGTTTGCTCTTAATATCTTTTTTTAAGCTGTTATACTATGCACAAAGCAAACCCTCAGTTCTGATGAAGGGCATTCAGAAAATGCATATAACAATAATATTTACACACACAGAAAAAAGTGAATCTCACGGTTTTTGATAAAGCAGTATATCACAACCATTTAAACAGCAGAAGATACAAGAAATGCGGACACTTAAGTAACTTTGAGATTTTAAAATTCTGGTAAACAGTAGGTCAAAAACAGGTTTCTAGTTTAGAACTTAGACAGATTTTTCAATTTACTGAAAAATGCATGTAATTGAGTGAGGAAGAAGGGGGGAAGCAGTACCAGAGTTGGGACTGAAGGGCACACACATTGTCAGAGCGAGTGTCCCAGACACCTGCCAGTGCCATCAGTGCTTTGGAGACAATCCCATGTGTAACAGGTCAGAAATTCAAATCTCACATGAGCTGTGCAACAAACAGAGCTGTCTGAAAGGATCTGTGGCAGATGCTTTTCTAGTCTGCCCCCACTTCATTGCACGGGAAGAGGCTGTCAGGATGGATACAGTGTCCCAAGTTCTGTGTAGGTACTCTTTGAAGACAGATCTGTATAAGGCCAATTCACACCTCATTAAAGTGAGAAACACAGTAGAGGAGCTGCATTCATACACCTTCAGGTCTCATTCTCAGCACTTTAAGCACATAAGTGAGCTGAGATTGTGACTCTACAAAAGCAGGCATATAAAAATGTGCTACCTCGAGGAAATAATGTGATTGATTTTTTTTTTTTAATTACAGTAATGATAAGTTAAAGCTCTATCACTGCTGGTTATTTCCTTGTTTACCATGATTCCTCTGTTTAATGAGATGGAAGCTCAATTAATATTTGCCCTGTTTAGGACTCCACAACTGCTTCTTCATCTTCAAGTCTGCACTGGTGTCAATTTTATAAGCTCATATCTAACAATGTTCTTGTTAATCTTTGCTAATTTAGGCAGTCCTTTTCTCTTCTCCTGGTGCAGTGTAGAGACCCACCCCCTCCTCCAATACTTTAGATGGAAGTCATCCCCTTATGCAATGAATTCTTCAAGTTATAACAAAAATCTCTGAACAATAGCAGAATAGACAATCAGAAATGAAAGGAGATGAAAGGAGGAGGAGGAAAATATAAGAGGTAAAGATGTAAGAGATGTAGGTTCTGAATATGTTGGTAGTGCAATCATAACAAGCTGAGCATAGGCTGCCTACCAGCTGCCAGCTGCCAGAAAAGCAGGAAAAAGCTGCAGAGAAAAGCAGGAATGAGCACCAGCCCTTGGCAAGACAGGAATTCAGCTCCAGTCTTTGCAGTGTCCCTTCCAGACTGGGCCATGAAGCAAACTGGCTATATCTGAATAGGACTGGTGACAAAGTAGGTCCCGGCCTTTCAAATTTCAGCTCTCCTCTGAGAAGGATAATTTGACCCCTGAGGACATGAGGATTAGAGCATAGCAGGTGACATATGTGTAGCATGTGCTACTTGAAAACAGTGGAGGCACTGGGAATTCCTGACATGGATCAAAATGAGAAGGCTCTAAGATCTATTTTCTAATCAATCTCGATCTTATCAGCAGAAGTTCATGTTTTTTATTCTCTGAAAGGCATGCCCATTTATTTTTTACTAGCAAATCTCATCCCAGCTCTATTACTCTGTCAAAATCATTCAGTCCTCCTATTTAATTTTGTAAATTAACTTCATTGAGATACTGCCTATCCTCTTTCTGGTGCCATTAATGGAAGTATAAAAAAAGACTGGACTTGAAATTATCTTGAGGAAACCCACTAATACCAGTTCTTCAGCCCGGTACTTCCAGGCTTAGCTTTTTGATACTATTTGGTGTCTTCATTTATAACAACATTTTCATGTATAATGATCTCATTATTTTTTTCTTTTGAGTCACATCTGAAGACATCTCTGGAAATTTTGAAGTTTCTATTTGAATTCTGCAGTTGAGTCTGATCTTTACGATCACACAACACTAAATAATTTTATGATCCTGTCTTAAGTTAGAGCTATTACAAACAAGCTCATTTTGAATGCAAGCTCACATACAATGTTGACTCCACTGTTTTCTGCCTGTTTTCATATTTGGAGGCACTCCTTCCAGCAAAATCATTCATACAAAGATAATAATGAATATTTCATATACTCACAATATATGGTTGGGGCAATTATCTCACTTTCCATTGCACTGACAGGGTTAGATACCAGACAGCTGTAATTCCCAATGTCTTCTTTTACTGCAGGAACAATTAGAAGTGTAGCATTGTTTGATGAAAAGATATAATTAGGGCCAGCATGAAGATGCTTCCCATTTTTCATCCACTGGTAAACTACCCTTGTACCTCTATCCACAGTACATTTTAGGGTAATATTCCCTACATACTCCACTACTCCTGAAGATGGTTCAGTATGTACAGTTGGCTTTGTGACTGGAACTGTAAAATAAAGAGATATGAAGAGTTGTTAAAAAAGAAGGCCATATTCTGCTGTTGACTGTAAGAACTGCTATGGGATATAAATAAAACCGGATTGTTTATATCACTGGCAATAGGATAAAGACTTCAGTCACGTGTACCACGGCCTCTTGCCTCACATACAAATCACTGAGTCCACAGAAATGAAAAGAGCACAAAGCATGACACTGCTCACCGTGTGTGACCTCAGCATGACTGCCCACAGCTTTGCCCACACGGGGCACCACTGAAATTTGGGCAGCCTGGCTTGAGGATGTCTGCAGATTGGGATGGCTTTGGGAGTTAAATGGCACCTACAACTTTGTCACCTCAAGATGTCATTTATCTCATTCCTTCCAACTCTGGACCCTTCAGTTACAGGATTCCCTCTGTATAATCCAGAAATTACAGAAGCCTGCTGTCATCCTTTTAGATAATTCTTTTCCAATTTTTTTTTTTAAGTCCCCAATACAAAGAGCAGAATCTAAAGAGGGAAATCCACTAAATTTGTGAATTCAGATCTGGGCTTCTCTTACAGACTACAGCCACCAACAAAAGTCAATGGCTCCTCTTTGTTACAGGAGGTAAAGTTGTTCAGGGAAAAAGACTATTTGAAGTTTAATGCATCCTTGTGATAGCACAACAGAAACTTATGAAATCTTATTTTTTGTCTAATGTCTAATATAATCTTAAATGTTTCTATGCCTCTTCAGTTTTTACTTACGAAATAGAAACATCAATCAATATATTAATTTTCTTTAAAGATGACATATTTTTGTATTCCCTTCACCAGCAGTAGAAAAAACCATAACTTAATTGTATGCATTTTTTCATGTATGGTTTCATTAAATGAGACACCACTGCAACTGGATACTAAGAACCAGGACTTCAAAACTATTGTAATTTTATTTTCAAAATGAAGATACTATCTTTTACTAACTTACCATCAACAGCTACTTGAATTTTTTGACTTGCAGCTATGGTGCCATTTCCACGGACATTGACTTTTACAATGTAATTGCCTTCATCACTGAGATGCAATGGGTTAATCCTCAAAGTTGCATTCGGTGGCATAAGGGTAAACTTGTGCTGGTATTCCAAGTCTGGAACTACTCTTTGATTTACAGAGCCAAGCAAGTATTTTGGATTACTTTGAGACCTCTCAAAAAGCCAAATTATCTGGATTTCAGAAGCTGTAGCATTGAAATTGTAGTCAACAGAAAGATGAAGTGGTTGCCCCTCAATACCATGGATGGTATGAGATGGTACTGTCAATTTCAAGGCAGAACAAATCCCTGCATAAGAATGAAAGAACAAACAAATAAACAAACCCAAAACACAAATGGAAACCCAAAAAAACTCAAATGAGAAATTCTCACAGTGAAAAAACTCTCTAGGCT
Source organism: Zonotrichia leucophrys gambelii (assembly GCF_028769735.1). NCBI lineage: Eukaryota > Metazoa > Chordata > Aves > Passeriformes > Passerellidae > Zonotrichia > Zonotrichia leucophrys. The sequence goes on from NC_088171.1 coordinate 24,677,024, forward strand.
AAAACTTACTTTTTTTTTTGCCTGGTTATAATTCAGATTATAAGTATGAAAGGGGAAAGAGCTCATTGACCTTGGTGAAGCTGGATCTAACTACAGATCTCTAGCTTCATATTATACAAAAAGCCAAAGGAAGGATCTTTTACTGATGAAAGTTTGACAAAAATGAGATAATGTACGTTTACCTTAATGTATAAAATATATTCCCTTTAAAATATTTCATATTTCTAGGTCTTACACTGTCTAACACTCTTGGATTGTAAACTCAGATTTTATGATTTTTTCTGGGCTGGTTTGGCTGCAGAGGAGCTTCTTAGGTACTCTGCCAGTTATACTAAGAAACTGACTGAAAATCTGACAAGCAGCACTTTCATGAATTCTGACTAAAACTATATATAATTATTATTGCTGACTGCTCTGTACCTGTAAGACTAATTCAAGAAACAATATAAAGCTTGCAAAATTCAAGTATTCCTGTCTTAGGAAATTGCCAGAATTAAGCCCTGCTGTTGATATGCACAAAAGTGAAATTTGCAGCCACATGATAAATTCTGTTTTCTGAGAATTCTGTCTCTGTTATGGTGCAAAAAGGCCACTCCTTGGTTAATCACTGTCTTTCCAATACATTTTTTAAAATAATTTTTCCTTGTGCTGGCCTAAGACCTATTTATAGAACACTATTAAAGCTTTAGTCTTGGAAGTTAGTGATTGATTTTCACATTAACTTTTCCACAGCACTCATGAGAACTGCATTGATGTAAAGAGTTGACATTAATGAACTGACCTCACAACACCATTTTAACTGATAGGACTTTAGAGATGAAGAATTTAAGCCCAGAGAAAATTAACAGCAAAAATACAGACTCATTTTAGATGATCAATTTGAAATATAAAGGATACGATTTTTCAAAATACATATAAAAATATTTTGCTATGTTCAAGATGCAACTCCAACTGACTCTAGTTGCAGGTTTAATTGCTCAGATTACTGACTGCAAGTGGTAAAAAAAACCCTAGGAAAAAAGCAACCTCTTATAAGCAAGAAATGTAAAAACCATGATGTAAGTAATCCATCTGCTACTGCATAAGAACACACTGGTGACTGAGAATGCACTGCCCTGGTTAGCATGCAACACTTTCACCATGCACCATCTATCCTTTTCCTGCTAATGATCATTTTTTGTTGGACTTGATGATCCTTGAAGTCCCTCAAACCTGAGATTCTGTGACAGGCTTCCAAATACTAGTAATGAAAAAGTAACTTCCCAGCTGATGTACATGGAATGTATTTCGTATTTCTACCTGGAAAGAGCTGGGTGGGTAGGGAAGAGCAGAAGGAGCATTGTATGAAAAGTATGCGACTGTGCTCACTAATATAATGCAGAGTTAACTTTGTTTCTTACATTTCCTACTTTCATCTCATTATTATTTATGACAGAAATTGTTAAAGGTCCATTTATGTCTAATTTCCTAGGTTATGTGACAGAAAAAAAAAATCAATTCAGTAGCATAATATGGTATCTGTGCATGTCTTTTGGGTTAGAATTATCAAATTTCAGTGCACAGTTGTTTGCCATGAGGTAATGGCAAAGCAAACTTGTTGGGGATAAGGGTGGGGACACAAAAAGGGAGTGGTGGTTACAGATGCAGCAGTAGTGCCAGTAATTAATGTCAGAGCTACTCTGGAGTGTGAGTAGTCTGGCTCCTGGGCAGCCAGCATGCTGTACAGAATCTGCCCCAAAAAAGTAATTCTGTGGCTGGCTTCCCTTTTCATAAAGCTGAGCAATATTACACTCAGCTAAAGATAGCTCACAGCATTTCTGAGGGCATGGCAGGGCAGCCAAAGGAAAACACTGCAGAATACTGACAGGGAAATACAGAAAGACAGTGAAATCCTTTGACAGAAAGCCTGGCAAGCCCCCATTAATGGAGCTAAGGAGGAAGCAGACAGAGGGCTTCAGGCTGCAGGGACTTTAATTTGCAAAGTACTGGCTGGGGTTCAGCTGAGATAGGAGGAGAACAGGGTAAGAAAAGAGGAAGAGGAAGAGTGTAGAAAAAATGAGGAGTGGTTTAAGAGGAGGATACATACGACAGAGATGTTTACATGCTTATCTTTCTAGATGAAAAACCTAAACCAGATGATGCACATCAAATTAAAGCCTGCTCCTCTAACCCTTTTAAACAGTACTTGTAGTCTGTTATTCTTGCAATTTTCTAACACTGCACAACTCTTCAAGGCTTGCTAGACTCTGGTTAACAGGACACATGAAGTATTTTGTTGGTTATTCTAACATTTCTCAGCTGTTAATATGCTCCCTGACAACATTGCAGTACAAATCAGATTAAACTGCTGTTGTCCACTTGAAAAAGAGAGAAAGATGGTAACTCCTCAGCAGAATCCTTTATGAAATATTTAATGCTAGAGATGTATTTATATAACCTACCAATTATATAACCACACATTTCAATTTTTAGATCAACTGGAATAAAGTCAAACGCATCTCTCAAACACAGAGAGATCTGTAATTAAAAGATCTGTCCATATACTTACTCATTTTTTATGTTGTATGATGCTGTTCAATTTTTGGGTTTATTTAGCTGTCAATAGGTGATTGTGCTGTTGGACAACATGCCAGCCAAAGAAGCAGTGCAACCATAAAATACGGAAAATAAGGAATATTTCTCAAAGATCTGTTCATGCAAAAACTTAGCATAACCTAAGCAGGTCTTGTGAGCACCAGGATAACTGGGACCACCAGTATGGAAGGTGACAGCATAACAGAGTAATGAAAACAGAATCAGGGCTGGAACTGATTCTGTACCTTCATAGCAGCTAAAACCTGTTGGAATAGAAACTGCAAATTAACTTTGTTCTACTTGATTTACAAAATTTGCTCTGTGTAGTGTCTTGGAAAGACATTTTGACATCTGCAAATAAGGAAATTCTTTTAGCTGGGACCAGAGATAGTGAGGGCAGAAAGCCCATTTTCTCCCCAGCCCCTTCAGGAGTGGCTTTGGATAACTCCAGTTCTTGTTGCTCCCTCTGGCTTTGCTGGGGTGATTTTGTGGAGTGCCAACATCCCACAGGAGCTTCCCCATGGCTGGAGGGGCAAGGGAGAAGGCAGGCTGGGACTGGAGCAAGTTATTAGATAATGGTGCTCTGTCAAAGGCAAGGGTTTTACAGTGATGGAAATAATCCAGTCTTAGCAGAGATAATGTCTTCTGCAGTCTGGAATATTCTTTACTGAGAGGGCTATCCTCTCCACCAAAAGTGTTGTCAGGCTTTAGAATGGGACATCCAGGGAACTGGTAGAGTCATCTCCCTGGGGATACTTCAAAGATGCAGATGTGGCACCCAGGAACACGCTTTAATGGAGGAATTTGCAGTGTTAGGTTTATGGCTAGACTTGATGCTCTTTAGGGTCTTCCCCAACCTAAAGGTTCTAACATTCACTTGTATTAGACTAATTTTGATTTTTAATTTAAACTGAAGACTATTATGACTAATTCTTGAATTAAAGTTAATAGCAAAATCAAGCCAATGTGTCAAACTAAATTCATATTTTTCAGGCCCAAATTCCATAACATTCAAGCCTATCCCTACTGCTTCACAAATATAATACACTTTTTTTCCCAAGATGATGAAATTCCAAGACCTAACTTTTGTATAATGATTGTAAGGGCTGTACCACAACGACCTCCATTTGGAGCTCAGTGATCTGTGCTTTGCTTCCATTTCACATTGCTATCATCAGTATTAGCAAGCACAACAGAATGGTTGTTGACATAAAACAAGGGCTGCAGTCTTAGTTTAAATAAAAAACTATGACATAACTTTTGAGTTTATGGCATAAACTGAAACCTGCTTAGCGAGATTTTAGGATTCTCAGAATTTAACATGCACATCTCCTTGTCAAAGTGAGTTTGGATTCTCAACTGCTTTTCACCAGAGTGTTCATTTAGCCCTTCAGCTCTCCTGAACTTGGTGCAAAATGTCACTAGATCAGTGAAATATATTTTTCCCTGTTTTACAGGTATGTTATTTATGGAACAAAAAACCTCAAACAACCCAGATGTAATGGTCCAGGAAAGCTGTAATTTCTATAATGGAAAATTTGGGAATATTCTTCCCTAGACTGGGATTTTTCCCCAAGAATAGGTTCCACTGAGATTTGTCACAGGATTTAATTTCATTTACTGAGGTAAATGACTTCAGTGGCCTTTGTGTCATATCTCCAATGCACCAGATTCCACCATGATATGAAGTATGGGCACCACATTTCCTTCACTAGAAAATGTGTATATCTGGGTAAGGATGTAAGGGTTCATGGTGAATAAACCTGTACTCTAAGCACTCTGTTTGCATGACAATAACTCTTGCAGGATTTTAATGAAAAATATCCAATAAAGTGGTAAAGTAGATAAAGGACAAAATCACTGCTTTTTATCAACCAAATATTTTTTTATTTTTAAAGAAGAGATCTGATAATTGTCATATAAAACATCAATCATTATGAAGCCAAAAGTCTTGTAAAAGTATCAAGCTCAAAATCAAGGAAACTAGGTGACTGTATAGTAAGCTAGAACTGTGAGGTTCACAAAGAAGATAAAAGTTATTCCTATACATGAAGGATTAGAGGATGCACTACATTTGTAATATTATATATTTCCTCAGTTGACATTTACAAAACCAATTAAATATAGAAAAAGGTAATTACAGTAGTTTGTTGAAATAAGCTTTGATTACAGGATATTTCTGTCAAAGTACATAGAACATCTATTTTTTATCCATTGCATGGATAACAAATGCACGCTTACAAAAACTGCACACAGACACCAAACAAACACACTATTAATGGGGAGATATTCTTCAGCTGACCAAAAGCTTAATTTAGTTTCAATACCAATTACATTTAGATGTTACTTATAAATTAATTAATAAAAAATAAGTGAAAAATAACATATCAGTGCTGTCTCAATAAATTGTTAAGGAAGTGATAAACAGCGTCTGTATAATCTTTGGTTTAGAACCTGTCCAGCTTTGTTAAAAAGAGTGCCCAATGTATGTTACTCAATAAAATGTAATAGTAAGTAATCAATACCCATGTTTTACATGTAGATTGTGTGTCTTTAATCAATGCCAAGTCTTACATAGAGATTATATATAGCACTCATTTTTGTTCAGCTGCTAAAGCTTTAGCTTCACTTATAAAACAAAGACCCACTATCTGCTGAAAAACTTTTAGGCTACCTTTCTGAAATCAAACATCTGACAATACAACAGAAATATCTTTAACTTTATAAAGATAAATCTAATAGAACCAACTCACATTTCCACAATGACAATCAAATACAATGAATACTGTATCTTACCTACAAGCAGAAAATATATTTTGCACTGTAAGTCCCAAAAGAAGTTGGCTAAAGGGCTCCATGAAAGCATCCTGTCCCACACAACTGCCACCTTCTCAGCACTAAGCCAGGGCTTGGACCTGCAGCTGCTGGTTTATTTGCTAGGGAAATCAGCAATGAGTTAACAGGTCCTATCCTGTCCCCTGCCTTAGGTGATTTGAATATGTGTATACAAAGAACAAAGGGAGTGGAACACCTGTTAGATGAGGACCCATCTTCATTGCCTCTGACTTTATCATAACCCTTCCCCAGCAGTCACAGCAAATATGACACAGAATGTAATAAATGGGGCACACAATACAAAGTACATTTAATTAATAGAAGTAAGTAAACGCACCAGGTGAACATGTTATACAGTTATTAACTTCCTTTAGTTACAGTTTCATAAAAAATACTGTGATGCTACATGCTTGTTTCAAACTAAAATTAGTATTCACAATATTTTTTCAGTACTTTTTAAATGACAGCTCTCATTTTCTGTTACAACTCCCCCCCCCATTAAACAGCTGTTAAAGAGCCTTTCTAATTTTTTTCTTAGCACTTTCAAGCCCATAACAGTTCTGTAATCTTTTTCCTTAACATAAGTATAACTCAACAAAGAATTAACTCCCTTTCTCTAAACAACATGTGATGTCAAGTGCCTATGACACATCTTTGAAATTAAAATCCTATGGCAGGAGTGGACAGCTTACTACAGTTGTTAAGTGCTGATTATTGTTTTTCTCCATTAACTTACATCAGTTTGAATTAACATTAATGTAGGGTTTGGATTTTGTCCAAAGCTGTCATTCACCATACAAATCAGCAGCAAACTGGACAGACCCTCCCAGAGCTGTGCAGTAACAGTTTGCAACAGCAAATATTAGCAGTGACAGAGATGGTTTATCCATAGAAAACCACACAATATTTTTCACTAAACAGCACTTAGGCAGACTATTATGGATTAACAAACATTAGGCTAGACTGCATTCCACTTTGTGCAGGAGCAACTGGTAGGAAGGAGTTGCCTCCACTGTGTGCTGGGAGCAGGGGTCCAGCAAGGTGCTAAGCCCCCATCAGAAAGGATGAGCCCTCAATTTTTACCTTAGTTAAAGAGAGGTGAAAACACCCTGGTGCTTCCAGGTCCAATATAAGAAACACAAGGGTTATCCCAGGTTAATAAAGTAGAATTTTAGTGATCCCACCAGAAATAATATCACCACCTGACATATGTCAGGAGATGAAGAGGGTATTTCATATATTCCCAAAAGCTTTCCTTTGTCCTGCCCACCTGAATGTTCTTGTTTGGAAGCTGCTTAATCCACCTAACTGTAGCCTTGATATATCAAATTGCAACCTTTTATAAAACCTAGGTTAGAAATGATTATCAACTTGATTTCACCATGTAACAAAATACTGGTCATAAATTCCAACTAAGTTCTAACTGAAATAATGGGATGTTTAGTACTGGAATAAAACTTGTGCTGGCACTTTAAATGTCCCATATGGGAAAAAAAAATGATAAAAAAGGAACAGATAAGCACAGTTATGTTTTTCAATTGCGTCCTGTAATTTCCAGCATTTGAATATATTCTTGATGTTATTAATATACTGCAAGTTTTTACACAAACTCACACAAATGTCGTGCATGTGGAAAATGGATTTTATTTTCAGTAGCTTGCGCGAGTTGTTAAATGGCATTTAGACTTAATACAAATCAAACTTCCCTCCTTTTGAATAGAAGCAACTAAATTAAAGCAACAGTATTTGCAGCGCCAACAATCTGCAAATTTTAGTTATTTTATTAATGGGAAGTAACTTTGTTATATGCTAAACTTGTTAGAGGTTTTCCACGAAACAATTACACGGTATTCCCAATGGCAGCCAGAAGCAATGAGCTCCTGCCAAAGGAAGCAGGGACGGCCCACGGCTCCCGACCCTCCCTTTGTCAGTGCGTGGTTTCAAAGGCACCTGCTCTGACTGCCCTGCCCTGCCCCAAGCCAGCAGCAGCTGCGGCGCTGGGCAACAGCAGGATCGGGAAACACACGGAGCTGACCTACGTGCCCTGGAGACGGAAAAATCTCCTTTTCCTACAGGCACAGCCATGCCACAGCCCATGTGCAGGCGGCCTCACCCTCGAATGATGCCTCCACCTAAGCAAAGACTGTAGGATAAATTCTTTCTTTTCTTGTGCTGATATAAATTAGATTTAAAAAGCTAGCTGGTGGGTTTTGGTGTGTGTGCTTTTTTTAAGTTGCTATCAATACAACTAAATAAGAGTGACACAAGCTTCTTTTGCCCACGCAAAACTCCATCCATCACCCGTGATCAGGCCAGACACGGTCTGTGCATAACGCCCGAAAGAACCCGAGGCAGCCCGGAAATTCTCGCCTATTTGTACGCTGTATCTTGTCTCTACACACAGAACTGCGTTTTATCTCCTGAGCAAAGCACGTCCGAATGTACACACCCGAGCCCCAATACTCAAACACCGCAGCTCCAGGGCCCGCCCTGCCGCCCGCGCTGCCGGGACTTGTAGTCGTGGCGGCCGCTCGGGAACTACCGCTCCCAGGGAGCCGCGGGCGGGCGCGGTCAGGTGGCGCCCAACATGGCTGCGCCGTGCCCCGGCGCCTTGCGCGGCCGCTGAGCGCAGTCGGGGCGGCGGCGGGGCCATCATGCAGAAGATCAAGTCGCTGATGACCCGCCAGGTGAGCGGCTCTTCTCGGGGGGCGGCGGGGTACCGGGCTCTCCTCGGGGCCGCCGTGCCTGCCCGGGCACTCCGGAGAGCCGCCGGTGCGCGGGCATCGCCCTCTGCCCTGCCGGGGAGGGCTCGGGGCGTGCGGGCTCCTGCTGCATACGCATCCGCCTTGTTTCTCTCCTCCGAGAAATGGAAGCGTGCTCAGGTGCCACAGCGTGGCTCTTGTCACAACAGAGACGTCGTTGTTGAAGATGACAGGGCGGGCCCGTGTCAGTTTGCTTTTTTGACATATAATTCTGAGCGCTGGGCTGTGGTTCTGTACCATGGCTTTGTCTGGCAGCAAATGCTTTTGGTCCAAAGGGAGGCGAGGCTGAGAAGGTGCCAGGGACAGATTTGGGTGGGCACACAGTGAGTGTGTGCCAGAGCACTCGGTGTGTGTCTGTCACCTCACTGCTCTCTGCTACGGTTGTCTCCAGATTATGTAGATCTAAGCCTACTTTTGGACCAATATTTCTAAGATTGAGAAGTGTATCAGCAGAACATTCCAGTTATTCACATATATAAGATACCCTTGAAAAGAAGCCTCTTCATTTGTGTCTAACTGGAGAACTTAAAAAAAAATCACTTGTGTCACCCACATCAGATATTCTAGATAGTTATAGAAAATCATGGAAAAGTCAGAAGCTTTTTCCCCCCTAGAACTATGCCCTCGGAGTTGTGATCCTTATGCAGGAGGCAGGGCTTAAAAATGAACACTTGTGTGAAAGTGGAATTGCCAGAATAATGTTCTGTTCTGCTTCAGTAGAGGGTTACATGGTTTGTTTTCAGCTTGACAGAAGGAGTGCTGGGAAGCCTGCCCAGTGTGGAGATGATGTTTTCTGCAAATTATAACAACTTAGGCAATTTTCAGTCATTTGAAAGGATTAGGTTCCATTTACCATTTGATAAGTGAAACATTATATTTCTTCTGAAGGTAAGTCACTAGAACTGCATATTTTTGAGAGGACTTGGGGAAGATTTTGTGTGAGGTATGAGAAATGCAGCAGTTGCTTTGCTTATTTCTTGCTTTGAATTTCTGATGCGTAGAGGTGAGTCACCTTTGATGGTGGCAACTGCAGAGGGAGGATGTTTTGAAGTGATGTGTGACAGGTCTGAGAATCAAAACCAAAATGGAGAGATTCTGCATCTTGGGAGGATGAAACAGTTGTAAAATGTAGTAGTTAGCACTGAAATTATGTACAACACTTTGTCAGTTTCAAAGAATAAATACAAACTTTCTCACCATAAACTGATATAGTAGGTCCTTTTAGAAATATGGGTACCCAGGACCAGAAAGGGGCTTGGAAAAAATACTGTTAACATTGATCACAAGAGAAGGAAGAAAGTCTACCTGAAACTTTGGACTCACAGGAACACACTGAAGTCTCAAGGGAAGCTGGAGTCAGAACCATATCTGAAACTTGAGTGTGTAGATTCATTTCTACCTCTGCCTGGGGAGCTGGCAGAAAATATACTAAGCAGCCTGTTCTGTGGTATTGCTGCTTGAAATGGTGAGATGCTGTTTCAGGTTGTCAGGAGAAGTGGGTGCCCCATCCCTGGAATTGTTCAAGGCCAGGTTGGATGGGGCCCTGAGCAGCCTGATATAATGGAAGGTGTCCCTTAGAACTACATGATCTTTAGTTTCTAACTCAAACCTTTCTATGAAAATTGTAAATATGTTTGATATTCAACAAACATTCATGCTATTTATGCGGCTATACGTGTTTTAAGGAGTAATAATTATATAAAGCAGCTAGTGTGGATTATGCAACCTTTTCAGTTCAGTTACACATAGGGAAAGCCAGTCCTAGTAGTGGAATATGTTAAGTAGAAAAATATGCCATCAAGCAGAAATAATCTTGCAATAGGGTAGCTGGCACCTAACTTGAATTCAGCTATTTGATTCCATTAAGTCATTAAGTTAGTGGAACAAAGTATGCTATGTTTTTTGGACACATGCTCATTATAAAATTTAAGATAACATCTGGACATTGACAGGAGGATGTGAGTGAGTTTGATAAAGAAAATGTTAGTGAACTGTACTGAAAAGGTACATATTGCAGCATAAAACTGGAAATGCTTAGATGTTTGTGGAACATGATTTATATACCAATGGTCTTGCTTAAATGTTGCTAGAATGAGGTCTTAGCCCTCCAGCTGCATGTCAGAGTATTTATTAAGGGACCTGTAGATACATATTCAAAATCAGGTAAGACTTGATTGCAAGATGCATAAAGGAATCAAACTGAACTGATTATTAAAAATCTTTTAAAGGGTCTACGAAGTCCTCAGGAGAGTGTTAATGACCTCAGTCCTATTGAAAACTTACGGATTCCTACTAAGGTATGATACAACATCCCTCCCCTCCACTCCCTTTTAGTTTTTCATTTTATAGTTAAATGACACTTAGTTGTGTCTTCTTTTTATCCTTAATACCAGGTTTACTGTTGTTCTTTTTTCAGTTTTATTTCTTGCTGAAAGTCTTTTAGAGTGTTTTAATGAAAGAAAGAGCTGTGAGACAACTCCAAATGGATTTGTATGAAAATTTTTTCTTGAAACTTTTCAGTTATCACTGGATGCAGATCTTAATATTATTTGGGTTTCTTGCTGGAGTAAATTAAAAAAAAAGAAGAAAAAAGAAAAATGCCTTTTTGAGTTTTACTTTGGAAAGTAGATGCTGTGTGGATGGCCTGTATAGTACTAGTCTGAACATTTAGTTTCTTCATGATTTTGGTGCTCTAAGTATATTTTGTAATTTCACAGTTTTACTCTTCAGCATGTATAATCAACTTCATGTTCTACTTCAAAAGTTAGATCTTTATAATAGCAGTAGTTTTTGGTATTTTTTTAGGTCTCACTGTTTAAATGAAGCCGCCTCACTGTCATCTCACAAGTCACGCTGAGTAATCTGTGTGTGAGGGTACAATTGTCACAATAATTGGCTGTTCCTTATTTCCTGTTGATCTGAGGGGAGGATTCACAAGACTTCTGTGGTTGTTGTCTATTATTTTCTATTAATTTGGTCTTTGCCTTTAACCAATAAGATACTTAAATAACTGACTTGAATTTAGATGACCTATTTTACAGTAGTTAAAAAATCAAACCAAAAGACCTCTTGTGTTTCTCTGTCTAAGTAGTCTGTAATATGTTGCCTGTGCTGAGGCAGATCAGAGAATTAGCATTGCTGTATATTTCAAAAATCAGGTAAGAGTCTCTGAATTGGTACATTATGCTTTGTGAGACAGCGTCCAATAATTTGATATCAAAGAGCAAAAGTATTCAGTTGCAGCAATGCTGAAAAACCTGTCACATCTCCATCGCTTAAATTTCACAATTGCAGATTCCTGCCACTCCCTGAGCACCATTTTTTTGCCAAGTTGGCTCTCCAGGTAAAAGCAGATGTAGGGTATCTTGTCTGGATTTCCATTCTGTAATGGTTTGATTTTATATGTCTGATAAGTCTACACCGTGTAGCAATAACTGTATTGATTTAACTCTTGAATCATTAAAGTCTCAAGCTGTTTTGATGACAGAATGGTTATGGTGCTGCACTTTCATCATCACACTTCCACAGTCAAATTGGTATCTCCAGACTGATTTAGGGCAAATGTTACTGAAAACTTCAAAAGCTGCATGAAAGCTATACAGAAGTATACAGAATGGAAGGCTGCAGGGTCAGCATTAATTAGGGCCAGTTTGAATTACTGGTAAAATGACAAGCCATTGGTTCGACAACCCTAGGTACAAAACCCATGTTTTTTGAGATGAGGAACTATCACACTAGTTCGGAGGTCAAATGGGAAATAGGGAGGACAGGAAGAAGAATCTGCTAACATTTCATCCCGTGATAGCAAAACCAGCAAAATTCTTTTGAGTCTTGATATCTGGAAGTTGTTGATTTGCTGACTGTGGCCAGCATGATGAAGTGATGACCGTACTCAATTTTTTATTTTCAGGCAATGAAATTGTTAGGCATTCGGACATTTTAGCGAGTACCTGAGTCATTCACTTTACTGGTACTCCAATAAGTTCTGCAACTATTTTGAAAAAGTTCAGTTTCTTATAATATAAAAGCAAATCACCAGGAAACTTGCTTGACTTGTTAATACAGACTCATGCAGCCAGCTCACTCACATAGGGAAGTACCTCAGTAGGAAGTAAGTGTATAATAGTTTGAGTCTCATAAAGTAGAGAAGCCAAATCTGAACTGCAAGGCTGGGTATGACAATATGACCAGAGGAGCTGTGGATACCCCATCCCTGGCAGTGTTCAAGGCCAGGTTGGATGGAGCTCTGAGCAGCCTGGTCTAGTGAAAGGTGTCCATGACTGGAGCTGGGTAATCTTCAAGATCCCTTCCATCATTCTCTGATGATTCTTTGATGATTTTATGATATCTAGAAGACAGAGTTGTTTGTAGAAGGACATCTATTTTGACTGAAATACCTTACTTCACTGGCATACCTTGATTACCCAGGGAAACGAATTCTTTTTGAACCATTCTGTTATTGTTGTGCCCCAAGCTGATAACAGTTTTGTTAGCAGACTTTGTCACAAAAGGTTGAGGTAGATATTTTGCATGCTTGAATTCAAGTGTGTTGGATTAATGGTGAATTGACTTTGAATTAGGTTATGTTTATTTTGATGATAATCAGCTCATATGCAATATACAAATATTATTTGACTTTGTAGCTTATCATGGTAAATAACACTGAGACCATTTAAAAAATGTTTTTCCTGTGGATAAAGGAATGTGGGTTTCTATTTCCCAAGCAGTAGCTGAGTGCTTTTCTGGAGTGCATTAAGTATCAGTGTGGCTAACATGTGTTCTATGGATAGAACATATCCAACTTCATTGTTCTCTCCATTAAGAGAGTTGTGTTCAAAGTAAAATGTTTGTTTTAGTAGAGTGTGAGCTTTTTAGTAGGTACTCTCTACACATATTGAACAAGGGAAGATCAAAAGGAAGTTCTGAGCATTTTCTATGAAAGATAGGGAATACCACAAACTTCTCTGTGGTACTGCCTTCCCTGGCTGGGGAAGGGGGAGGGAGGGGCAGGGAGGAAAAGCAAAGTAAGTTTATTGATATAGTTATGCATTGTATTTTATGATATTATACACATTAATTGTTATATAAAACATATAGAGAAATATTAGATTGTTTTATATATATAGTTATGTATATTGTTATATTGAATATATACTGTTATAATATAATATATATACATTCGATTAGATTCTAGATAAAAGTTCTTTACCCAAGGGTGGTTGAGCACTGGAACAGCTCTCCAGAGAAATGGTCACAGCACCAAGCCTGACAGAGTTCAAGAAGCATTTGGACAATGCCCTCAAGCACATGGTGTGACTTTTGGGGATGGTCCTGTGCACGGCCAGGAGCTGGACTTGATGATCCTTGTGGATCATCAGTGGATGATCCACTGATCATCAGATCCTTGTGGATCCAAACTCAGTGGATTCTGTGATTATAAGACTCTAAATATATCTTTGTATATAGATAGAATTCTAAGATTGTGTTTGAATGTGTGTATACAGATACCTATGTAGATGCTTTATTACTTTTATTTCACAGTGGTGCATTGTTGCAGCATAGCTGCTGATTGAATCTGTTGAGCACAGCCCTTATCCTTGGATTTAGGATTGGATTTTAGCAGAGGTGTTATTCATGCTCAGAATGGAGAGATATAAATCAGCAGCATATTCATTGGTGTGTTTTTGGTTCATAACAGAAAGGGAGGCTGTGTCCAAATCAGTATAGGGCAGACTTAGCCCCTGGTAACCTCCAGATAAGAGTGCATAGGCTGTTGCTGAGCTTCAGCTTTTAACTAGATTAAAAACTGTTTAGAATTTTTTTTCTCTGGGTAGTATGAGTGAACTTTTTTCAATGTCTTCACTTCCTAGTCTTTTCGGTGATAGTGACTGGAGTGCAGAGAGTGTTTGCTTCTACTCCTTACAAGTAATGCTTCATTCAACAGGGAAATATTGGTTTTGCTGCTACAGGCAACACAGCATACAAGGAGAGTGCGATGCACTGGGAAATAGCTGGGTAGACATCTAAAACTTGCTGAACTGCATTTCAGATGAGTTTGCAATGAGGTGACTCTTCTGAAATACATTTCAAGGAATTGCCACAGGCTTCTAGACTGTAAACTCCTATTTCCGTAGAACAGGAACACAGAATGATGTGAGAAGTGTGTGGATGTAAGCACTGTGTTTTATTTAGTAATGGCTTCTTTGAGCACGCAAAGCTGTCAGACTTCTTTTTCCTTCTTTCTTTTCCTTCCCAGCTGCTGTCTTTCACTGATCTATTTAGGTGACATAATGGGAGAGGCCTGCTGCTGAAGGTTGCACTCGTGGTAACCTGACAGGATAAATTGTTTTTCTGTGAAAGTATGATCCCAGAGTACTGGGGAAAAAAAGATGCAGTTGGCACCACAAGTCACATGAGTTTTAGGTAGGAGGTGAGGCCTCTTGCTGAATAAAACTTTGGAAAAATGAGTAGCCTGTGAAACAGTATCTTACCAGGCTGTGTTGGCCCATTATTGATTGAAGAGTTCCTACTGTTGAATGCATATGTTAGCCTGGACAGGTGGATTGAAGTGCATATTGTGGTGTCCACCCTGCCAATATGCTGCTTTTCCTGACCTCCTGTGTATCTATTAATTCTGTTTAGCAATGGCAAAGTTCTCTGCAAGGGTATTATCATGAGATTCCTGTCACAATTTTTGACAGGCTTTTCTGTTCAGAATAGCACTCGGAATTGCTGAATTAACATAAAATGTAAGATGTTAAATGTAAGATGTTAACTGCTGACTTTTTTTCTTTTTAAGGAAGATACTTATATGGCAATAGCTAGACGAGTTTTGGGGTGGAAAAATACTTTGAGGGATTTAATAGAGTTCTCTCTTTTCTTCTACTAAGTGTGTGAGTACCAAATCCACAGAGCTAAACTGGCCCTTTGCCAAGACCCCTGAAACTATGGGCTTATTTCTACATAGTAACATTGTTTTTGTGAATGTGATTGAAAGGATAAGGAAAATAGAATATCAGCAAATAAACTTTAGCTAGGGAGAGTTACCTCCTTCAGTGGTGAGTGAATAAATTTGCCTTCACTATGTTGGTTATTTCAAACTACTGGAGCATGATGTGCTGAAAGCTGCAGGTTATCATGGCAGAAAGTCTGGTGTCAGATAATGTAATTTATAGGGGAGCTAAAGTTTATCCTGGAAAGTTATAACTAGACTGCTTTTCTAGAAAAAAATGAACAAGGTAACGAAAAAACTTGTCATTTAATAAATATTTTCCTGAGTAGTGTTTTGGCAAGAAACACTCAGATGAGTGATCTTTGAGATAGAATAAAATGGTTTCTTAGCAATTTTCCTAGGCACTCTAACATCAAATCCAGAATATGTGTCCATAATGGCTTTCTTAATGCATCTTTAGCAAATGTAAATCACCACTGACCTATGGTATTGAGATACGTTTTCACCAACATGACAAGGTATTAGTAGTCCAGAATTTCAAATGATCCTAAGCATTTCTTCCTTGGTTAGTTTTTAATCTTTTTTTTTCTTTTAGGAAACAGCCACACAGGAACTTGTAGGCAAATACTGGGTGATAAATTCAGTTATTCAATTTGCAGTGGTTCAGAGTGTGAAAAACGCCAATCACTTGTTTTTAAAATTGATTTAAAAGTTTAATAGTAATAAAATGGTTATAAACATAGTAATACAATTAGAGTGATAATAATTTGGACAATTCGAATTAGGACAATATGAGACAATAGAAAAAAGAGTTACAGACGTCCAGGTATCTTTTTCTGGGCAGCACAAGCCTGAGAAAGGACACCTGTTAACCAAGGATTAACCCTTAAAACCAATACCCTGTTGAATATTCATAAATCTCATACATGATGCATAAATTCCATTCAAACAAAGGATTCGGTCTGGTCATCGTCAGCTTCTTCCTCCTAATCCTAAGGTGCCTTCGATCCTTAGCCAGGCAGGAAGAAGTCAATTTCTTCTGATAAGAGAACAGCAAATTCCTTTTCTCTGAGAGATTTAGGTGTCCTGTGGCTGCTATCTGGTGCGAGTACCTCATTCCTTTCTTAAAAAAATACCCCACTTTCGTAGTTCCTATTTTAACTACAAAAGTTACATTTTAACTACAAGACTACTTTTATCATATTATTAAAATATTAATACGGCACTACTAATCAATACAACAAAATACATAGAGTAAATATCTGCGTAGAGCCATATAATATGTACTTTTCACAAGTGGACCCCCGTTGCCTGCCTTGGATAATTTTTAATTTTACTTTCATATAACTAAAACTCAATGTACTGTAAGATGTGAAACTGATTTACAGTGGGGTGTACATTATGGAGCTACCATTACAGCTATATAACGATATAACTGTATTATTTCCTTGTTTCTCTCGGTGTGTCGGTGCAGTGCATGTCCTTTCTCTGGCTGGCCGTGGGTTGCTGTGTGCACCCGCGCTGGTGGCAGTGACTGCATCAGGCGTTTCAAGGGAAGGTCGGAGGCGCCTGGGCGGGAGAAGGTGGCTGCTGGACAGCTTTCTCCGGTTCCCCGCTGCCTCCGCGATGCTTTTTCTCTCGTTCCCCGCTGCCCCATCACGGCTCGGAGCCTCCTGGCTGCGGCCTGGCCCGCGGCCCAGCGGGGGCGCCCGAGCACCGCCGGCGGCAGCACCTGGGGCCTCCCTCGGCCTCGCGTGCGGCCGCTCGGGGACGCGAGATACGCTTGGAACCCGTTTATCTCTGTCATTACATTTTATTTCCTTCCTTTCGCCTTCCTTTCGCCTTCCTTTCGCCTTCCTTTCCCCTTCACTTCATTTTTCTTTCATTTTTCTTTCATTTTCCCTTCTCTTCCCTTCCTTTCCCACTATTTTTTTTCTTGTGAGAAGTATTTCAGAGGAGCAGCTGTTCTCTGATGCTCTTCCAAACCGGCCACTTGTGAGCCCTTGGCCGCCTCTTAGTGCGCAGAGGAGCAGCGCCTTGCTGTGTGCTGTAAGGGTCACTTTGTCTCCAAACGTCTGCATATTGACCTTATCTCAGCTGACGTGCAAAATAAGCAAATGAGTGGCTGTTCAGTCATTTAATCTAAAATTGGATGCCACACTGGTGAAATAAACCTTTGAACTCTTTGTGATGAAAATACCAGCACCTTGCCCCACAGGAACAGCTCAGCATTGCTGGGAGGCTCAGGGCCATTATGGGACTCTTCAGTCTGTTACATTACTTCACCAGCGTTTAGTTTCATTATCAAACAATTTTATCCATATTATCTTTACTTTTGATGCAAGAATATTCTAGCACTTCTCCCTTTTGAGTCTCTGATAAAGGATTTTTCATTCTTTTTGTGTGAAGGACGTCCAGGAGAGGGCCAGTGTTAGTTGCAATGTCCAGTGCAGCAGAGGAAGAGGAGGGTTAGGCTGACTCCTTGCTTTGCTTCAGCTGCTGGAAGCATCTGGGTTGTTGGGGAGGCCTTCCAGAGGAGATTGTGACAGCAAGGAGGGGGATGCTTATTTCTGCAATATTGGCTTTCAGAAGGCTGACAGCACATCCCTGCTTAGACCACTGTGCTAAAATCTCAGAGCTGTTAATCTTGTGCAAAGAAGGCAGATCTGTTCTGGTTTTACCTGTAGAAATCAAGTGTTTAATGGCATATCTTTTATTTCAGTGAATGTGTGGGCTGAACTGAAAAGTTATGCATTTGTAATGACACTGTCTACCTGTCATTTACAAAGAGGGTTCTTCTGTTTTAAAAAATTCAGGTTTTATTTGTTTCGGTTTTGTGCAATTTTTTTTTCTCCTTCTGGAGAAATAGTTTGCCAGTTTATTTTTAGTTTATTATGAGAATTTCTAAAGGTGAGGAGGAAAAAACTGGACTCAACATGCAGTTGGTGCCATAAATCAACGAAGAAGTGTTTAAGTGACTGCAACGTTGAAGCCTACACTGTTTTTTGAGAAGTTTTAAATGTCTTGTTCTCCCTAATGGGAAATGCAAGCCACAGTGTACTGTACTTCCTGTATTTTGCCATTGCTTCTTGTGTTAATGTTGGAAGTTGCTTTTGGAAGATGTTAGTTTTGTTAAAAGGTTGTTCTTCCTACGATGTGTTATTACAGGATGGAAATTCTGTTTTGTTTCGTGCAGGAGGAGCTCAGAGAACTACATGAAGAACCACCTGATCCTCAGGCACAACAGGAAATAATTAACAGCATTGAAGAAGTTTATTTTTCCAATGACTCCTTTGATATTGTGAAGTATGAGTTAGAGGTAAGCTGTCATCTTGAAAGAAAAAATGGTAACATAACAAAAAAATGAAGACCAAAAGTATGCTTATTTCAATGACCTTTTTTTGTTTCTTAGATCTTGTATGAATACAACACTGAACTCCCCTAAGTTATCTTGCAGTTGTGTGCAGCTTCTAGCATAGAGTATTGGTGCATATATATATATAATATAAAGTCTCTTCTTTTAATGTAGTAGAATATGCTTACAGGCATTTTGTAATTTAAACTGAAGTGAAAAAGTCAAGATAGCTGAGGAAACAAATCTGTTCTGTATTTTGTGTATTTTTTTACCAAACTGAGAGAGACATTTTCTGTGATTGGGTGGTTGTGTGTATACATATATGACGTAATGTGAAGTAACTTTGAGGTAATTATAATACTACATGAGGCAGTTATGATCCTATGTTATATATTTTAACACTAATTGATTTCAGTATGCATCATTTGAAACAACGGATTAATTCTGCAAATTAGGTTACAGATGCCACAAGAATGTTTCTTTAATGAAACTGATTGCCTAGCTAATGCTGTGTGTGAGTTAAAAACCTTTAATTTCTTACTGATTTTAATTTATTATTTAAATGCAGAGGCTTCCTCCAGTACTTAGTCTTCAAGAACTGGAAGAGTACAGAGACAAACTAAAACAACAGCAAGCTGCTGTAAGTAAAGTCTTTTCCTCTGTGCCATTACACAATTTGTTGTCTTGTCTGTAAGTCTAGCAAGAATTGTAACTGAAAAAAAATTTCTTAACACATTAGATACTAAGTGTTTCTTTTAACATCATGTTGTGTGCCTTTATAGTGGAAAATCATCACTAAATCATACAATCATATGAAATCATGGAAGTAAATCTTAGTGTTAAGTATTGTAACAAAGAGCAAATGTGCTATTTCTTTAGAAACTTGACTTTTTGAATGTTTATCTTGTAATGTTCAACACAGTGCTGAATAGTGGAGTAGTATGTCTTTGAGGGATTTCTAGCAATGTAAGACTTAAAATGTTTTTAAAACTCTCTCCTTGAAGATGCTATTTTGTCTTACTTTTCATTTGCCAATATATTAATTGTTCACAAAGGTATTTAGTGAACACTAATAGAGAGTTATTATGTAATAAACCAAATGAAATTTAATGAGTAGGAAGTATGAGGTATGAGGCAAAATTGGAGTTGCAGCGTTTGAAAGGTGCTTGTTATGTTGCAGACTTCAAAATTTTCTATTAATGTATTAATTGTTGTTCCATTACTCTTTTGAGGTGCATAACATGGTGGCATTTGGAGAATATCTGCAAGTAAAATAGAAGTAGTAATCCTAATTCATGTCTTCAAATAAATTAAATGTGTAGGAGAATCTTGCTTTGTTAACAATACATAAAGCAAAGGCAGAAGCCTTAAGCTGCTTTCCCCATAATACACTTATGAAGTTTTGTGAAAGATTAGTGAGAACTTGAGGAAATGAATATTCCATATTTCTCACCAAGATTTATAAGGAAAGAAGTTGGAAGTGAGTGAGAAGTAGTAATTTTTTTGGTGTGTTTTTTTGTGCGGTGGTGGTGTTTTTTTTTAATTTTAAGAGGACATCTGATGGTGACTTTGTTTTGCAAGGAAGTGCTGTCAAGACTGAGACAACTTCAGTGTGATATGCTGCATAATCCTGATATGTGTTATCAATGTCTTGGCCATTTTTTGCTTGCAGGATGGGAACTGGCTGCAGCTGAGGGAGTAGTTTCAGGGCGTGGCTGCTGCCAAAACATTGGAATGGGAAAGTACATGCAGCTATTGAATAGTAGGGGAGAGAACTGAGCACAAGGCTTCCAGTAAATATGGCCAGATGTGGCTTTTAGAATATAAACAGGTAAAAAATCTCAAGGCCAAAACCTTTGACAAGAAACATGTGCCCAGTTCTTTCCTCACCAACTTCCCCCAGTTAGGATTCGTCCTTGCTTGTTTCTTTCCTAATTTCGTCAAAATGTTTTTCTGGTATAGGAAGGAATTTCCTTCTTAAGCATGTGCCACAGTGCTAAAATGTCTTGTATATTGTGTTTCATGTTCTTATGTCATATTTTCAGGTAGAGTGTGAGAAGCTGTTGCATGTTTGCTTCTTGTGTCTCAGTTGTTATCCATTTATCTTGAGATAGGTCATTTAGACCTACCTGCCATAAAACACGTTGGTGGCTTTCATGGAAGACAAAACTGTAGAATGTTGTATGTTGTATGTAGTTCAGTCCTAAAAATATTTTAATGGTGAACAGATTATTAGATAGAGGATTCAAGAAGCCTGTTGACATATTACACAATGGCTCTGCTCTTTTGCAAAAAACTAAATACTGCCTTTTTCACTTCAATGTCTGTACCTAGAGCTGGCAGAGAAATTATTAATAATAGTTTGGAGATAATACCAAATTCTGAATTTCTCTAATGCAAAGCACTTATATGTGTGTGAATTACAGGTACTAGAGGTCTGATTTTCACTGACTTCCTGATTTTGCGCAGCTGATCTTGGTCATGCTGTTGTTTTTAGGGTCACTATAGACTTCTGTAGTTTTCTCAATAGTTTTCCATTCCACTGGAAGGATCCCAACTTGCTCAAACATTTTCTAATGTGTGTATCATAACTTTAATTTGTAATTGTCTTGTTACAGGCAGTTTGAATTAGAAGGGCGTTTTAGTTGTATGTCTGCTAGACTTCATTTTAATTAGCAGTCTAATATCCTTAGCTATGTTGTTTTTTCTTCAGGAGATGAAATATTTTTTTACTGATGTGATTAGGAAAGAGAAAATTGTTTGTCCCTTCAGCAAATGTTGTTGGCAGGCATTGATAACCATGGTCACATTCAGTGCTAGCAGCTGCAGTTCAGGATTCCAAGACTTAGCACAGCACAATTGTATGGAAGATGCCAAAAGGGGTGTGACAGTTTGGAAATAAATTAAGTAACTGGGGATAGTATTGCTCATCTGAAAAAGTATCTGAGAGTTTGGAACCTCAGAAAGAAAATTAATACCACTAAGTACTGGAAAAGAAAAAAAAATGCCTGTGGCAGGCGCTTGTCAATGTTGAGATCGTTATTAGCCAAGGGTAACTGAGGACTTACAAAACAAAAAGTGTAAAAACTGAAAAGAAATGTATCTTTTATTCATGTGTACTGCTTGAACATTGCTTAACAGTACTAGAGCATTGAATAACTAGCAGGTATATCCATGTTCTAAAGTTTTTTACAGGTACAGGACTAGTATGAAAAATATGTTGAAAAAAGAAGGTGAAAATTTCACAGTGCATAGACTGTGGAGTGAACAAAATTTCTTAAGAGCCCCAGGGTCATGTAGGCTTGTGTAGCATTCAGCTTGATATTATCCTATCCTGACCCCACCTTGCTCTGGAGTGGTTCTTCTGCTGTCCTGCAGAGGAAAGAGTTATTAGTTATGGAACAGCTAAAAGCTTAGGAACAACTGAACAGTTTTAAAATTGCTCTGTGGCTCTGGCCTGCTTTTGATATGGAAGGAGGAAAGCATAGCTGGGTATATGCCCCTTGTCCATTGCCCCCTGATTACATCGAAATACTTCAAAGACCATTTATGTGCAAGTGCTTTTCCAGAGGATGGGAATTGAGCTGGTGGAGGCAATATAAGATTGCTACAGGAATGCTGATTCATGAGCTCAAATCTGTGCTATGTTTAGGCAAACATAGCAGTCAAGCAGTCAAGTTTACAAAAATCTTCATTTCTCTTTGCCAGTAGTGCTTTGTGGGCTGGCTGTCATCGCCAGCTTTATTTTGTTTCCATTTCTGAGAGTATTATTCCCCCAAAAGAATATAGAGCAATACCA
Source organism: Zonotrichia leucophrys gambelii (assembly GCF_028769735.1). Lineage (NCBI taxonomy): Eukaryota > Metazoa > Chordata > Aves > Passeriformes > Passerellidae > Zonotrichia > Zonotrichia leucophrys. The sequence continues at coordinate 24,699,301 of NC_088171.1, forward strand.
ATAATTTCTTTGTCATGTTTGAAACCATTTCTTAAATATTTTTAGTCCCTGATGAAAAACAAAACTAAACACACTATTCTCAAGCTGGCATTTGTAAGACTGTTAGTGTTGGATTTCTTTTGAAGTGTTTGTGGACAAGAGATTGATGAAGGTAGCAGTGTCTGGTTTTTAAATTCAATACAGACAGCAGCTCTCAGGCGCGTTCTTCTTAGAATTCTACTCAGAGCAATGGAGAAAATTTTAAAATATACATATTCTGTGTTCTAAAGGAAGGGTATAATATGTAGAGGATGCATATTCATTTTGACATAGTTTTACTTTAATACAGTATCAGTCTCAAAGGTAGGTGTCCTTATGTTAAATGTGTTGTGGTTTAAACTCTAGATGGCAATGAAGTATCACACAGCCTCTCACTCACTTCTCTGGGGGGAGAATAGGAGGAGTAAAAGTGAAAAAGCTCATGGGTTGAGATAAAGGGAGATAATGCAGAAGAAATAGCTAAAAAATAGGTAAAGCAAAAGCAAGTGAAGCAAAACAGGGAATTAATTTACTTCTTTTCATGGGCAGACAGCTGTTCAGCTTTCTCCAGGAAAGCAGGGCTCTATCATGTGTGGCATTGAGCATCCTTCCCTTCCTTCTTTTCCCCAAACTGTATATGCTGATCATGACACTGTACATTTAGGATATCCCATGGGTCAGTTTGGGTCAGCTGCCTCAGCTTTGTCCCCTCTCAAAGGTTTGTGCACCCCCAGCCCACTTGCTGGTGAGGTGGTTTGAGGAGTAGAAAAGGCCTTGTTTCTCTGCAGGCACTGCTCAACTGAAACACCTCTGTGCTACCAAAACTGGTTTCAGCCCAAGCCCAGAATAGCCCCAGACCAGGTACTTTGGAGAAAATTGAATACCCCAGCCCAAGCCAGCACACCGTGCTATATCATTGATTTAAATTTGAACTCTAGCAATAGCATGAGCAAAATGTAAATACTTGCAGTGCCCCAAATTATTTCTGTTTGCTTTTCTACCTTGTTCCTTAACAAGCAGAGTTAAGTGAGTAGTCTAAAAATGCCCACTAATTGCTAGGTGGACTTGTGAATGTTTCTCTTATCTTGGTTCTAAGGAAAGCTGATCATAATTTTTACAATTTTTTTTATAGGTTGTTGTGGAATATTTATTAATAAATTTGAAAAATGCAGAACTTAATGGTAGAGAATCATAAGCTTGTCGAATTTTAGCATGGGCATGGCCTACTTAATTGAGATTGCTATGTATCACATGGAGTGTTCTTCTTTTTCAGGTATCTAAGAAAGTTGCAGATTTAATCCTTGAAAAACAGCCTGCATATGTTGAGGTAAGACAACTAACAGTTTTCAAGAATAAACTGCTCAATTTTGTGCTGCTATAATGCTGCAGTTGTGTTGTTATAGTGATTTGTAGTAGGGCTGCTAGTGCCTGGTTGGTAACCAGCTATTTTTGTATGCTAAAGCTCTGTCTCTGTAGTGAAAGCCAATGGTGTATTGAGTTGAAAGTCCTTAAGATGATAAAGGTTTTGTAATATGGTCATTTTACAAGGCCTCCTGAAGAATTCAGAATTCAGGAATTCACAGGCTTGGCTAGTACCTGTAATGAACTTGGAGCAGGGCTGCTTTATTGCCCTTGTTTAGGAGTGGTGTCACATCTTTTTCCATAAGAGAAAGCAGTAGTGGTCTTTGTTAAGATCACTTACCTGCCGCTAATCTCAGGCAGTTGTGAGAGTCACAGAGTCACAATATGTTGTGTTAGAAGGGACCTACTAGGATCATCAAGTTCAACTCCTGTCCCTGCAGAGAACCATCCCCAAAAGTCTTACCACGTGCCTGGGAGTAATGTCCAAACACTTCTCCAAAGTGAAAATGACGATTTTTATTAAGTTAGCCTGAGAATGATCCTGTGGTGAATCCTTCTGTTTGTGTACAGCACCTTACATCACCATTGCTGTACTGGTGATTATGGCAATTCTTTGGGCAAAAACCTGGAGAGAATGTGGAAGAGCAAAGATGGCTTCCTGACTATTAACCTGTGGTAGATGTCATGGAGCTGCAATCATTTTCCTCTTATCTAGAGTTCACAACATCCTTTTTGTTCTCTTGTTCTTATGGCCAGTGCATCCAGCCTTAGTGAAGTTGCCATCTGTGTTCTGCCATCATTGCCTGGGGAAAGGAGTGCTGGGTTTTAGGAACAATGTGGGGGGGAGAAATGACCATTGCTTGCATCATCCCCTGCAATAGCAGGTGGAAGAAAAAGGCTGTAACAGTCAAGTTGTTTCAGTTTTAGTTGAAGGGGTGATGAGGTGGGAGGCTATTGCAGAAGGAGGCTGGTAAGTGCTACTGGTTGAGTCTTCACAAGATAGTGTAGAAGGGGGAGAAAGGGTAATTGTGTGGTATAAATATATTCTAGTATTATTTCACTGTTACGTGGGTTTGAAATTGATAGTTTTGAGTGAGTACTGCTTTTCCTGAATCCAGCAGCTTCACTTTGAAAACCTCTCACTGCGTAATGGAACTGCAGCAAATGTTCTTGAATTTTGCTGTGTAATGCTAATGTTCCTTTTGCAGACATCTTAGTGAAGTGAACCTGTTTCATACCTAGAAGGGCTTTCAGATATTCCAAAAGGACAGTTAAAAATCTATTGTGCCAGTAAAAATCTTTTAAAAACTTTCCTTAAATGTTTTTCTGCCTGATTAAGTCAATAATCCTTCAGTGTTACTTATGGGCACAGTTATTCTTGTCAGTAGACTTACTGGAGATTTCTGGTAGGCATTATGGGTCTTGCTTTCCCACTGATACATGAAATGAACGTCCTGCTGTGCTGTGTGAACTTGTAATGGCAGCTCCAGTTCAGTGCTAAACAATTCAGTGTAACAGTTCAGTGTAACAATTCATTACAAGAACTAAAAATGCAGTTGAACACATGTCCTGGACACATTTTCACTGTGCTAAGTGTAGTTTAGGGGTATCATGGTTTGAAGCCTGTGTCTAGTACTGGTCTGATAGGCACTCCTGTGGCCACAAGAGACATGCCGCAGACACAGGGTAAAGGATTTACAGTTTTCTGTGCTTGGAAGAAAGACATGCTTCAGGAGCAACCAGTGGGTGAAAGACTGTTTCTGAGAAGAGAAAAATTGTATTCAGCCCTCAATGGTGGGCAGAAGACTCCCTCTTTGGAAATATTTAAGCTGCTCTCTCTCCCCATTCCTCTCCATCCAGTTGTGTTCAAAGGAGAGATTTTAGAGAGTCTTTGCAAGAAGCAGGACTGGAGTGGAGTAGCTCCTTATTGTATGTGTTTCCTCTTGAACAAGGGAACAATGGCTTTTTGAATAGCTCTGGTATTTGCAAAGTATGTTTTTAGAGAGAAGTAGAGGTAGGTATTGAGGAAAGTAATCTTTGAGTATGGTTTCTTAAGATACTTTGCATATCAGCAACTAGGCTGTCATTTATAAGAAAGCAACACTGGTAACATAAAGGAGGAGGTTGTGGTGGAAGATGCAGCTTAGTGATTTGGAGCTGATCTAAAACTGAACTGAACTTTGAACTCATTTTTGCTTGTCGTATTATTAGAGTTAGATGAGTTTTCAAGGTGAAAATCTCCCTTTTCATGGAAAGCACTTAACAGATTTTGAAATGATGAGCAGAATTAAAAAATAACCCCAAAAGAACAAAAAACCCTCAAACAAACAAACAAAACTTTTTCTGTAGCCTGAGGAGAGAATGCACTTTTCTGCAGAGCTGTTCTAACAAAAGCAATCCTAATCATTATATTAAAACATTTATTTTTTTCAAGGAGTTGAGATTTCTAGGCACTTCACTCAGTCAAAATCAAGTTAAATTCAGGTCACCTCTGCTGAAGAGTTTTCAGCTGAAAGTCAACAGGATACAATTAACATTCATTATGATGTGACATCTATTAAATTGGTAGAACACAAGTGCTTCTAAGCAAGAAAATGCTGTGTGAAACATAGTTTGTGTTTTTTGTTTTGCTGCTCTCTGGCATATTAATGCAAATTAAGCCCTGTGCTTCTATCCCTGAAGCTTTGATCATTCTGTTGTATGCATTAATGATATAGAAATTCTTAGGCTAAATGTGCAATATATAAATGCAGAGGGTCTCACTGCCATGAAAACAGATTTCAACTATTTTATTTTCAAAAGAGAATTATATTTCGAAATATAGTTTATGTTAATGTTGCATTGCAGTACTTAGTGTATATAAAATGATGAAACAAATAATATATGAAGTAACTCCACAAAGTCATTATAACATCTCAAGAGAAATGCATTAATCAGTAGTCTTCACTGGTGTGCAACTTGTATATTTGTTTAACTTGTATATTTCTTTAACCTGTTGTCTCTCTGCAGGAGCTTGAACGTGTTACATCATTGCAGAGTGGCCTTCAGCTGGCGGCGGTTATTTGCACAAATGGAAGAAGGTATTTGCTTAAGAAACTGCAGAGATTGAAAGTGGGGAATGTTTACAGGAAATCTGTAAACCCGGGAAGTTTGCTTGCTGATGGTATTTCCTGTTCATGTGCTATGCTGTTAGCAGTAATAGTTAGAGATACTGAAAAAGTTGCAAACTCTTGCAGCTCTCACTTTTGCAATTGGTAATTCTCTTTGAAACAGAAAGCTTTGGAGATATACCTCTGATCCACAGACAAGTGCAGAAGGGAGGATGTACCTTCTTAGCTGTCTCTTGGTACAATCTCATTTTCTGACTTCCCCTAACAATGCTGATAATCCTATTTTCTACCATGTATTTTGTTGGACTTGTTAGAATTGATTAGAAGTAAGTTTTATTTTGTTAATTGTTGAAGATGATGTTAATTTTTACCTTGCAGACACCTGAATATAGCAAAGGAAGGGTTCACACAAACTAGTTTGGGGCTCCTTGCAAATCAGAGGAAACGACAGTTGCTTATTGGACTGCTAAAATCTCTGAGAACAATAAAAACACTGGTATGTACAGTTGTTTTTGTTCAGTGACAAATATGTTTCTTAATTTCTGCGTAGTAATGACTGGATTTTTTTGGTTTTTTTTTTTAGCAAAGAACTGATGTGCGTTTGAGTGAGATGTTGGAGGTAGGTCCTGCCATACTGGTATAATTTGAAGCTGTTCTAAGCCTACATTTGTCAGTCATCTTAATTGTTGTCTTGCAAACAAGGTGTGTGCATGGGATGAAATTACATTTTTGTTCTTCTTTTAAATCGAGAAAAGCTTCATAACAAATTAGATAGCCCTGCTGCCAGGGGAGAGTATTTTCTATCAAAAACTCATTCCTGCCTTTACATCTGGACACTGAAGCTTCAGTTAGTTCAGTAAAAATGTTGTGGGGTCTTCACTTAGCCCTGCTCTCAACTTATACCCATTTTCTTTATCCTGATATTTGGGGAAGAACAAAAAAAAAGGTGAGATTTAGCTGATTGTTGATAATCTGGGTCTGGGTAAAAATTTCTATTGATATATTACTATACAAATCTATAGATGGGCTCCCTGCTTAGTATTTCATTTGTAAATGTAGTAGCCTTTTGTCCTTATTCATTGCATTGGCTTTTTAATTCAATTGTAGAAAAGATTGCAGCATGAAAATTCATGTTGCATGACCCTGAAAATTCAGATGCTGTTATGTATACTGGCTAAAAATGCAGTAGATACTGCACAGAGCAAAATAGGATCTTGTCTTAAGGTGATGAATTGTATGAAAGAAAGCCTCAGGATTTTATTGACAGCTATGGTACTTGTAGTGTAACAATTTCAACTTGCAATTTTGCCAAATATTTACAGCTAATACTGGATGGAATGTCATGATGACAGTCTCCAGTTATTAAATTTGGAAATTGAATCTTAATAGTTTCAGCTTTCAAGATTCTATGAATTTAATTCTATCTTGAGTAAGTCATCTTGTGTCAGCAAACTTTCTTACTCTTCACAAGCAAAACTGCACTCGTTTTCAGGTGGCATAAATGCTTTCTGCTCAGTAAGCCCTGTACAATGATTAGCTTTTAATTTCGGTGCTGCATTTTGCTACCCAGGAAATTAACTCTTCACTGCCCACTGGCAGGAATTGTCCTGAGGAGGTGTAGTTGTTGCATTCCACACATAGACCCTAATGTCTGATTACCATCATTGATCAGTGATTTTTAAGGGCTGGAACTGCTGTTTGGCATTGTGCAGTTGTACAGCTGTGCTCAGTGTCTGCTCCCAATAACTTATCCCAGCTATTTGCCCATTGATTTTCTGTGCTCCTAGAAGTTAGTAGGTTGGAATATGGATGCGAGCTATTAGTAGCCACTCAGAGAAAAGAATTTTGAAAGGGTTCCCAATTAAAAAAAGACCTGGAATGACTTTATGGTAGCTCACAGGGCTGAGCTGCATCTGGAATGTATTAGTAATATATCTTATGCAAGCAGGCTTTCTGATTTGAGCCCTGTTAGACTTACTGGAACAAGTACCAGGTTTCCAGTAGAGAGAGATATAAAGAGCTAATAATGCTCTTTAGACCAGTGTGCTGTTCTGTTTTCATCTAATGGATTATATATTTGGGGGTTATTGTATTTTTTAGTTAAGTTGGATCTGCATTAGAATATTGCTGTTAAAACCAATTTCATTTCAGAACCTCCTCTATGTTAATAGCTGAATACAAATTACCCTTGCGTTTTTGCTCTTCAGTCAATGACTGAAATTCCAGTAACAGCTTTGCATTTGAGCTCTCTAAATCATGTAATATAACAGATGTAATTATGACATAAACCAGAAGCTCTTAGTTATTCAAGAGGGTTTCTCTTCTTCCAAGAATCCTTCTGGTCTCCTGTCTAATAGAATACCAGAACAGTAGGTATATCCAAGGCAATACCCACGTCTTGTTGGTAGGATCCTTGGGTTTTACATTTTTGTGTGTATGTTTTTGTTTTGTCCTGACATCCTCATAATACTTCCTGATTGAGCTATCTACTTATTGGATATTCTTCTTAAATATTAGGACAATGCATCCATAGTGTGTTCTTTGTTTCCTGAGGCCTTCTGTGAGTCAGTTGTGTTGAAGCTAATTTCTCATGAGCTGGATGTGTCAATTTAAATAGCGTTTATTTGGGCGTAACGTTGGGAGTGTCTTCCTTGTCTCCTTTATGTTTCATAAACAATGGGAATAGCCTGCCTGTGCCTGAATTAACCTCTTTCCATGCTCATGAATAGATTACTGGGAAGATGCTAGTTGTTCTGTAATAAAAACTTTTTGATGTATTTTTTATGTATGGATAAGGAAACAATGCAGCAAGTTGTTTGCATAAGGTAATGTAATGTAATACCTAGTGTTTTCAGATGTTGCTAATTCTAAATTACCTGCACATTAAGTGCTACAGCAGACCCTCACTCTTTACTATAGAGACAGGAGAGGCAAAATATTTATTCCTAATGCTTATACATAAGCATGCAAGAAAAATGGGTATTGCACTGTTACTTCAGATGAGCTATCAATTGTATTTTATCCTAAGGAGGAAGATTATCCAGGAGCTATTCAACTATGCTTGGAATGCCAGAAAGCTGCCAGCACTTTCAAACACTACAGTTGTATAAGGTAGGGTGACATTGTGCAGATGTCAGCTTTTATATGATTTTATTTGTGATCATTGATTCTCATTCTCTAAAGAAAGTTAAATTGAAGAGCAATTTTCAGCTGAGAAAAGTAAAATTGAGGCAGTTGTAAAAGCTTAAGTATCCTGTGTGTTTTTCCACCTCTCTCTACCATGACTTACCAATCTTCAGTAAAAAGAGCACATAATGAATGTTTAGACTATATAATTGCTTTGCAACTTAAAGTGAATTATAACTGTGCTACAACCTCCCGCCTAGAGATACCTGAGCTGAGTTTTTAATGAGAAGTTTCTATTCTGGAATTAATTTGCCTATGGCAAGATGGCTTCTGCAGGATAACTAATGAAATTAGCAAGTGCAGAGTTTCATGCTGACATGAAGAAATTGCTTTCAGAACCTAAACTAATACAAATATCTGCAGTTTCTAACTTAGAAAGACTCAATGTTTCCATCGCTTAAAAAAAAAAAAAAGAAATAGCAGGAAATACTCATAAATTCCAGCAGGAGATGCAGTAACATCAGATTATTATGGAGGTCCATAATAAAGACCTCCATAAGAGAAAGAATAAAGAAACACTGGCTACTCTCTTTAGTGTTTAATGGCAATTGTTTTTGATGCCTTTTTTTTCTATTTAAACTTTTTTTTTGCAGGGTGTTGTACCCAATTTATCCAATGGAAACAAAAAAGGAGGGTGATGGGTGTATCATTTAAATGTAGAGAACTAAGCAGAGATGCTTAAATCTGTCTTTTGATAATTAATGTAGGCCCCTAAGGAGAAGATTCGCAGCACAGAGGGAAGTTGTCTAAAATGAGATATGGTGATTATTTAATGAAAACTGTGATTTCTGTGCAAGAAGAGAGTATCCTGCCTATTTCTTTGTTGCTTTGACCCTCCCAAACAAAAACATAGTAGTCTTTTTTTTTTCTTTTTTTTTGATTGCTGCTGTTCTGAGATTTTTAAAGCTGGTTGTTGCAAAGGTGCAGTGGTGTCTCTCTTTGTCCTAAATAGTTTCTCTTATGGTAGCTGTTTTTGTTAATTTTTTTATACCAAATTCTACATTTTTTTCTGAAGAAGCTAAAATTCTCTTTTTCTGATAGCATATATGTAAGAGGTTCCTGAATGACAAATAAAAATTACTGTAGTTTGCAAAGACTTGACAGCCCTGACCCTTCTGGGTATGCTCTGGTTTAGACCACAGTGCCAAACCAAAACACTTAAAACAAGTTTTTTGGGGGTTGGGAATGTCTTTGAATTTTTGGTTAAATCCTAGCAGGATGGAATCTTGTCTAGACCCTCTTAACACTGTTGCATTATAAGCCTAGAATAATCTGCCTTTCAACATAGCAGTGGTGTGATGGTGCTAGTCTGACACAGCAACAGCAGTTTAATGGTTATGATGAATTGCTATGTTGTGACTCAGCAATAGGGTTTTTGGAAGTAAGAAATGGTCTGAAATGTTTATATAATCAGTAATTTTATTCTAAACATTTTTTTCATTCATCAATAGTGAGTTAAATTCAAAACTGCAAGACACCTTGGAACAAATAGAGGTAAGAATTATTATACTGATGTTCAGTATATGCTAATATTTGACCTCTAAGTATGTGCTACTATTTAATCTCTAAGTACTAGAGCTTTCTAGTTAAATGTTAGCAATTATAGAATGTGTGCATTTCTTTCAAATACTCTCTTTGGATGCTGTAGCCACTGCTGTTCATGTAGACTTTAGTGCTGTAATCAATCTAAATGCTCTACAATATGGTATGGCCCAGTCCACTAGTTGTGCTCACTGTAAGTGGTAGGGCAGTCAAATTAAAGAAGTACATAACATTTGAAGTATTGAGCTTCTAAACAGTTGTGAAAAGTAAATTAATAGCAAGCCAGTAGGTTTGGATAAGCTGTACAAGAGATCACAGTTTCACAGGAAATTTTAGAGGTTAGCAAACTGAAAACTGCTGGATAGGACTGTGCTAAGCTGCTGGAAATAAGACTTGAATAGCTGTGAAGGATGAGACTAAGGTTGGTTTAAGTTGGTAGATAGCATGACAAAAGCAAAGGAATATAAAATGTTAAGTGTCTTCCCAGAAACTGGTGGAAAAAAAAGGGAATGCTTTGAACTCCACTACTAGGTAATTTTGAGCTGGAACTTGGCAAGCTTTTTGTAGGAAGTCCAGCAATGTAGGTATGTATAGTGTGTATGTGATGCATGTAATGCATACACATGTAATGTTTAGCAGGAACCTGAATCAGGTATTTGAGAGCTGTCTACACCCGTTGTCACATGCTCTTCAGAAAGCCAGACTAGCACCTGTTTTATCATACCTTGTTATTTAATTCTCTGTAAAATTAAAATTTTGTCCATTTCCTTCAGTTATGTCTTTGTACTTCAGTTTTTATGCAAAGCTTTTTTTTGTTCCTTTAGTCTTTCTCTGACAGTGCTTTATTCAGAGCATGCCTGGTTCACAAAAGCTGGTGGAATGACTGTTTTCTTACCTCTCTAACACAGGCTGTGTGAGAGTGAGCACTCTTTTTTCTCTCATGAGCGAATACTGATGTTGCTTAAAAGGAGACATGCATTTTTACTTCCTTCCAGTAATAGCTTTGAAGAGCAAATTCTGATCTTATCAAAATATGATAAAATGTGCCATATTCGTTGGTGAAAGCAATTCACAGCTAACTAAATAATCACATTCAAGATTTTTATTTATATCTTACTTTCTTTCTCTGAAACTATCTTATTTTTTACTGGAGTTATGCCTGTGCACATGTGTGGTGGTTTGACCAGGAAGAAGTGTGTGTGCCAGGCCCAAACCATGACAACATGGAAGAAACATCATGGAAACATGAAGTCATCCTGGCGTCCATGGAGTATTGCTGAAAAATACATGGTCTAATTAATATAGAATAATATTCTGCTAGTTAGGAATTCCATAATGAGTCTTTTCAATAATTGAGTGCCTCTACTTAAGTGCATTCCTTTTTCCTTTTTTTAATATTTTTTTAAATTTAGGTTTTAATATAGATCTTACTCTTATACTAAGTTACATACAATGATGGCTTTTACAAATTCAAGATGGCTTTAGTGGAAGGTACTACTGAAAAATGTAACAAAAAAGATTAATGTTCTCTGTTCATGGGCAGTTTGATATCCCAGTTTTTTTCTTTGTATAGGTGTTCTGCAAGAAACAAGAGAGAATTTTTTTAAAAAATTTGTAGATGTCTGAAATTCAAATTGCTGACTAATGTCTTAGAGAAGTTCTGAGTCTTTAGGTTACTTGTCCTTTCACCATTTAGCTTAGGGAAGAAAGTACAATGAACAACCCCCACCAAATCTCTAGGATTACCACCAAAAATATTTTGTGGCTAATGATGTAATTAATGAAAATTTTCCAATGGATTAAGTAAAAGTACATAAGAGGCTGAACACCCATCTACTGTGATTTCTATTTTTAAGAGCAAGACTGTATTGCAAGATCATTAAATAATAAGAATTGAAATGGTTTTAATATTTGGCAAGGAAAGAAAATATTTTTTAATTGTGTATGTTATGTTATTGATTCATTCTGTTTTTATTTATTGTTGGTTGAAAAAAACTAGGATTAGGTTGTGTATCTGAATATATTGCAGTGTCTACATGAGAATTATGTTATTAAGCTCTGTAGTCAAATTCTTGAAAGCTTTATTAGTCACAAAATACATGATCCTATTGAAGTTTTTTTTTCACTTAGTTTACATAGTAGATGAACTTCATTTTCTGCAGAGCTGTTCAGTATGCTCAGACACAGCTCTGCTGGCAGAACCTGTATTTGTGTGTCTCCTTTCTTTTTTGACTCTCTCAGGTACTGATTGTTCTGCTGATATAGTATTCTATAAATGGCTGTCTTGCCAATGAACTTTATATTCAGGCAGTGTTAGTTCCATTTAAGAGATGCAGTCAGAGGGTTAAGAAGTCTGTAATGGAATTGATTGAGCTGAAACCCCCAGATCTGGTTTTTCTTAGGGGTGGAAGTAGACCAGCTTAGAAATCCCAGCTCTGCCTTATTGATGTTCCTGGCCTTCTCAAAGTAAACATCACTTTAATTTGACTGTAGAGTTCTTGCTTGTTTTTGGGAGTGGTGGAACTCTTTGGCTGACACTGAAGTACTTACACTGTGAGAACTGACACTTAAGCACCTCAGAGAAGTCCAGTCACACACAGTCTTAGTTACTTTACAACCATAATTATCACACTGTTTAAATAAACATCTTCCTCACTCGTTGTTGTTTAAGTAATGTATTACTTGACCTGTTTTTTTTTAGTGTTTAATGCATGTTTTTCTTCCATTTTTATAGGAACAATTGGACGTAGCACTTTCCAAAATATGCAAGAATTTTGATATCAATCATTATACAAAGGTTCAGCAGGCTTACAGGCTGCTTGGAAAAACACAGGTTAGTACTTATCTTCTGAGGAAGTCACAAAGAATAGTTATGTCACAGCATGAAGCTTTGAGTCCTGTGATGGAAATTTATTTTCCTAGTTGTTGTGGTTTAATCCCAGGTGGCAGCTAAGCCCCACACAGCTGCTTGCTTCCTCCTCCTTGATGCAGTGGCAAAGTCAGAGGCAGGCAGGTGTTCAGTCATGGCCAGGACAGCAGGACTCCATCGTGTGTAACAGTGACTTGTGAAGATAAACTTCATCACTCCAAACATCCCCCTGTTCTTTCTTCTTGCCCCAGCTTTTATTACTAAGCATGACACCACATGTTATGGAATATCCCTTAGCTCAGTTGGTGTCAGCTGTCCTGGCTGTGTCTCCTCCCAACTCCTTGTGCACCCCCAGCCCCCTCCGGAGGGTTGGGGTGAGAAGCACAAAAGACCTTGACCCTGTGTAAGCCGTGCTCACAATAGCTAGAACATCCCTGAATTATCAACACTGTTTGCAGCACAAATCAAAAAGACAGCCCCATGCCCCATACCAGCTACTGTAAAGAAAATTAACTCCATGCCAGCCAAAACCAGCGCACTAATGCTGATGGATCTTGCCAAATATATGTATACAAAGGTTTTTATAATGCTGATGTAATTTAACAGTACTTGCTAAAGGTAAGCTCTGTGTTATTGCAACCTGTAGTTTTTTGGACAGATCATAACAGTAAAAGTTGCATATTTCAGCTCTGTTTATACTGCTGTTTGCACTGTTCATTCCATTTGGTGATGTGAATACTATTTTTTTATTGCTAGATCTGTTTTTCTGGGTTGTGCACTACCTCTGCCTTGAGTATTTCCATTTTACATTGTACTGTTAACATGACGACAATGGAACATGTGAGGAGATCGATTTTTGCAGAAATGTACATCCCCATGGCATGTCAAACACATACTGTGAACATGTCCTGGAAGTTACATCTGTGTGTGCCTGGAGCCCTTTCTGTGTACATAAGAGTAGACCTAGGTTCTCCCATAGGATGGAGTTCTCTTCTGTTGGGTGCACTGTCTTGAGGCTTCATTGTGGAAACCCAGGGCATCCGGAATGTTTCTCTGTCTGCTCTAGGGTGTCCTGACCCCCAGGGCAGCACTGACTTTGACCCTCATTCATGGAGAAAGTCTCCTAGAATTCAAGATAGACTAGAATCCACAAAATTGTGAAGTAGATTATAGAGAGTAGTGTGTGTCACTTGGTAAGAAATTTAGGTCTGAGGATTTTTAGTGTGTTGTGGATGGAAGCAAGATGAAGGGCACAGGGTGTCATCCTGAGTTTCTTCTTCATGCTTTCCTTCTTCCTTCTTCTTCTTGGGTTTGGGTGGCGCTGTAATTGGGCAGAGAAGTCCATATTGCAGGCTCTGTGGGATCATTATTGGGTAAAAACGGAAAATAATCTAGGTGTCAGTTCTTAATTGGTTAATTTAGTATTAGAAGACCTTGTAACAAGAGTTTATTGGCCATTTTGTGCCTTCTAATGAAAAGCTGCCAAACTCACCGTAATGAGACTGTTTTACTGATAAGAAATAATAAACACCTGAGTCTGAACATGAACTACTGTTTCAAGTGCTTTCAATCCAGACCCAGAGAAACCAATACTTCATATTGATTTGTTTCTCTGAGAAGGAAATTCAGTTTACTTAAGAAGGTATGAAGTATGGCAGCTAATATCAAGATCCTGTGAAGTAAGGAGGATAAGGAGACAGGAAAGTCTTGGAGACAGGTTTTGTCAGCGATCAGTGCTCATAGTACAGGCTGAACGTGGTGGTGCCAGTCTAACAGGGATTATTTTATTTAGGGAAGATATTCCCCCAGAAAGCTTTAGTTGCTAAAGATCAAGTCAAAGCACATGTCCCCTGGTCAAGACAGGACAAGAACCCCAATCATTTTTTATTATGCTTGGCTTTTTTAATGCTCTTTCCAGATTTCAGGAGCATATCTGATATAAGATTGCCTTTCTTGGGTTTTTTGTCAAGTTTTGTTTGTTTGTTTTACATTTTTCTAATTAGAACCTTTCTAGCAAAGTTGGGTTCTTTTTTTCCTGGCTTGCTGTAAAACCAGTGCAGCTCTGCAATAGGATAGAAGTGAATTCATCTTCCCGTACTTTGTTAGTGTGCAGAACTATTGGAATGCGTAAAGACTGCAACTTAAAATCAGGGGAGAAGATTTTTTTAGTGCACTGTATTCAGTTTCTTAGTTACTGAAGAAAAATAGGCACTGCACATCAAGCATGTTGAGAAAGGCAGATATTTGTTGGAGACGAATGGCGTTTCTGACAAAACAAAAGTGTTATTTGTTACTGCATGATTTTGCTTGCTTTTTTCCATTATAGAGTGACTTGGTTTTGGCATTTTTTTATTACTAGTAAAGTACGTATTTTGAACTTGCCCTAAAATAATTTAGTTGCATATTTATTCAAATCTCTCTCATATTGACCTCTTCTCAGTAAACAAAATGTCAAGGTCCTTCAGTGTCTTAAGTACTTTTCTTTATTTCATTTATCATTCTGTTTTCTTTAGCTAATTCAGGTTAAGACCAACTATAGCAAATCATCTGTTTTTCAATAGGGTTTAAGCAGAATTGCTTCTTCATTTCTTGTGGTGTAATTGAGTACTCAGCTCTTGTTGGTAGCTAAAAATGTCAAATAGGAAGTAGTTAAACTGAACACTTACAAATCTGCTGATTACATACATGTGAAAACAATGAGAAAATCCAGTTTCTGAAATGGAATAATGTTATGTATAATTTATTAAGAACTGAGACTCTTGGTAAATATCCTGACCTGAAACTCAGACATGATTGTGGTAAAACTAATACGTTACATAATCATTAGTCCTTAGTACATATTTCTTCTTCCTGGAAAAGGTAGTCTCTTTTTTTAAAAAACAAATGTTAATTTTTCTACCAAAAAGAGGAATTTTATAGGAAATTTATTTATATGATGTGCATGCCTTTCTGTAATGCTTAATTGTACTTTGAGTTCTTCACTGTGGCAAGTGGATGAAGACTTTGTGCTTTTAATTTTAATGATTGCAAAGGAAATATTTTTTATTTACTTGGCAGTGTTTCCAGTGTTCTTCCAGGGAGAAAGAGCATGAATCCCAACTCATGTTATCAATGATTGGGAGGAGGGTAAATGAGTGAGTAAATTCTATAATTAGCTATATTATATTAATATTTACTAGTGACAGTGTACAAAAAAAGGTAAAGAGGGAAGATGGCAGAGGGAACTGAATTTACTTGCAATACCTGAACTCTTTTATGTGACCATATTCTAATAATGCCAAGATCTGTATTTGGTATTTTTGAGACAGAGATTGGAGGACAGGCTTACAAGTGTTCAGTACTGAAAAAGATGTATGTTAAAAGATGATGGCTAAAAGATAGTGGCAGATGATAAATTGAATATTACTGTTTGGTTTTATGTTACTCCATTTCTTTCAGACAGCAATGGACCAGTTACATATGCACTTCACCCAAGCCATTCACAACACTGTGTTTCAAGTAGTCCTTGGATATGTGGAGCTGTGTGCAGGAAACACAGACACCAAGTTCCAGAAGTTACAGTACAAAGACCTCTGTACAGTATGTAATTCTTGCATATATGTATTTTTTTTAATCTGATTTTTTTCACTTTTATGGGTGTTTGTTATGTCAGTAGGGAGTCATTTGTTAACCCTATGACTACTCTAGTTTCTTAATACAGCTTATGACTATTTGAGCTATTTGTTAGTTGTAACTTAATGGTAATTTTGAGTGCACTAAATGTTAGCACCTTGGAGATTTTGTGCACTCCATCTAACAAACAAAGACCAGCATTTCAAAATGTGTCTTCAGTATGATATACTAGTTATTGGAATAACTATTATCTTTGAACTTCATTCCAGTGCATTTAGGTAGTATTCACAATTTCTCTGATAATGCATTTCAGTAAGAATTCTTGTAAAGATTCTAATTTAATTGGTGTCTTCCCATTATTCCTGACTTTGTGTCATTCACTTTTCATTCTCACATCTAATTTTGCACTTTTGATACCAGGATAAGGGACAGCTATAATATTGAGATGAGAAAGCCTGATGATAGGCAGATCATGGGCTGGGAATATACATATATTTTCCTGTACTGCAAATTTTAAATGCAGTTTCTTGCATATTTTGTAATGTTTTTACAATCAACATACAAATTTTTAATTCACTCTTTTAATTTTTTCACTTGGGATTTTACTGTTACACCCTGAGAAATTTTCTGAAATTTCAGTGATGGGGAAGAAGTATGTGAGATATTTTAGGTGGTTCTAATGTAGAATTACCATTTGAAATTATGTTTCTATCTTGAATGTTCTTTAGGATATTTTTTTCAGTCACAGATGAAGCCCTCATTATACTTCATCAACATAAGGACCCACCCCATCAGTTGCAATTTATTAAATTGAACTACAGTCGCAAGGAGATTAAAGTTCATATTCTGATCCATTTTCTGTTCTTTCACTTCTCTTATCTCCTGGGATCATGTAGCTGCCACTAGTAATCAACATTGTAAACCATTTCATTTCAAAGAGGTGCCTCTTTGACTTAAAAAGTTTACATTATCTAAGAGCCTTCATATAAATAAAAGTGTGATAAACAAAATAAATTTAGTAGGAATAATTGACTTAAGTATTCATGAATATAATGAGGAAGTTTCTCGATAGTTGGTATTTCCACTTCACTGAGATGAATTCTAGTTGCAGAAAGCCAGCAAACCCTGATCTTTGTTCTCCAGACTGCAGTCCTTTCATCTGTCTTCTGTAAGCCTTCAGAGTGTGGTTTTTTTGTTTTTTTAGTTTCTAATGAACTTTTCTCCCAGGTTTTTCTTTTTCTTTTTTTTTTCTTTATACTTCTGTATGTCCTTCAGTTTATTTCTCATTCCTTGCTAATACTAATGATACTAAGCCCACTTATTTACCCTTACAAACTACTATTGAGCTGCTGCTTACCAGTTCTAAAATCCGCGTTTAGTGTTGCTGTTTATCCTTATACTTGAGTGTGTGGAAGAATCTTTCAGGTACTTGGAAATACCACATTTTGTAATACACAGAAAGAGGGTGGCTTTAACTGCATGGTTACAAAATTGTTACTTCATTATTTCTGTTAGTCTTTACTTATACAAAGTTTTAATGACATGATGCTTGAGTTAATGTGACCCTGCAATAGCTGGCATTCTGTATAAATGAAGGTACTCAGATTTTAGGACTTTATTCTATTGTGAATATTACTGCAATTGCATTGAAATTTATTTTTTAAATTTTTCATTACTGTCTTGTAACCATTAGATATTTAGGAACAGGCTGCATGCAGATGGGAAATGTTGGTGTCTTACTATGCTGTTCAGTGTTGGTTGTTGCCTGTTGTAATGCATTTGTGAAAACAGGGTGCTAAATAAGATGAGCTGTCATAGCAATTCAATTTCTAACTTCCTGTAGAAAAAACAGCAGGTTTTCATCTCATACACTCAGTTGTTGAGGAATAAATTGTTTAAGACTGAAATATGAGCCCTCTTTCTCTTCGTTTAGTTCAAGTGAGAACCTTCTTCAGGCAGCCAATGCTGTTAACCCAGGATGCCCTTAACATGTAAAGGGGTTATGGAGTACTTACTCTGATTAAGCAAGGGAAGTCATATAAAATTGAAGTATTCCTTTTGAGGCAGGTATGCTGCTGTGTGCTTCTGAAAATCTGTCAAAATGAACTCATCTAGCTTTCCATTGTAGATGGGTAGGGGAGGACTACAGTGGCTTTTTTCTTTATGTTTGCATCTATTTGAAAGTCAGATACTGAATATTATAATAATGTGAATCTTTTAAAAAAGAGTAATATTTTCAGAAATTCTTAAGCATTTATGAAAGTTAGTGCCTGGCTACTCAGGGTCACTGATTCTTTGTTGAGTTTCTTTTCTTAGCAATATGCTATGCTTTTACATGTTTTCTCTTTTTGAATATTTCTGGAGCAGGGCAAAGTTTTGCTGCTTCAGTCCCAAGTTTTGATTTTCTTTATTCTAGTATAAGCTGAAAGAAATTCAGTTGTTTCCTTAGTTTAAATTGAATTATCTTGGTATTTAGTAAGTAATCCTTTCTTCCTGTCCACCCGAAAGTCAGTATGTCTTCAAGTATAGTGATTTGCAAAAGAACTTTAGATTTTAGATACTAAAAGCTCTGAAATACAGGAAGAATAACATGAGTTAATAGAGAAAATTGCTGAATCAGCAAGTTGATTTTTTTTAACTACTACTTTAGAGCTCATTCAACCCAGTGGGGTGTTTGTCAGGAAGGCTTCTCTGTAGCACTGCAGTACAAAAGTCTGTGTCCTTGAACTGACACACAGGGTGGTTGCATCCCTCTGGTAGTGAGATGGCCTTACTTCTGCATCTGTGTCACTGTGAAGTAAATGTAAAAGTAGTTAACATACAGGCCAATTGAGGAAATTGAAAAAAGATGCTAACAAAAACACTTTGTACTTTTGAACACCATTTGATTAGTTGACCAAAATCAGGAATCTGTCACTTCTTAAAATACGTTGAAAATTAAACTGATGTATGTCAGCTCCGCTATATAAATTTGATGAGTTTCTTATGGTTTGTGCTGCTGCAGCAAAAAATGAACACCATTTTGAAGTTTCCCAATGCTGTTTGTTGTTCTGTAGCACATCACATCAGACAGCTACATTCCATGCCTTGCTGATCTCTGCAAAGCCCTCTGGGAAGTCATGCTCAGTTACTACCGAACGATGCAGTGGCATGAGAACCATGACCAAGATGAGGCAGCGGTTGTGTCTTCTGGTAAGAAACCTCTGGGAACAAAACTTCTGATATTTGGAAATAACTTAAGCTCAAGTTATTAATTTATGCGTTGGTATCTTTGTGGTCTTGCCCCAGTGCCTTCAGCATTTTTGTTGATAGTGTGCAGTAAGGGCTAAAGCACTCACTGGATTTTTGTACTCTCCAGTATAAGATTAAATTTTTAATGAATGTTTGTATGTGCCAGTCTTGCAGATATAAATAATTTTATTTTAAACGATACTTAGGGAAATGTCCTTCCCTTTTGTGTTGAATCTTAAAAAAAAAGATCATAAAGATAGTTACATTTTCTTCTCTTGTGTCCATCTTGCTGTGATTTTTGCAGATGTAAAATCATGCAGGTACCATAAAGAACTTACTTAATGGAAAAATGGTCACAGTAGAGTCCTAATTCAGTCACATATGCTCTTACAAAATTAGCTCCCCTTAGAGTCGTTACTTGTGACATCCTGAGGAAAGAAAACAATCTGCACTGTAAAGCCTTCTGCAGGAGCCATTAAGCCTAATAAAGTTATCTATACAGGCAGATGCATAATTTTACACACACTGCTTTTCAATGCATGCCAGAGTGTTTTGGTATGTTTGCTACTAGCCTTCTGTCACTCAGTTTTTAATTTTCTGGAGTTATGGCTTAGCTGTAATGTACAACTGAAATGTAGTGATCTGCTGAATCACTTTTTCAAATACTTCTGCAATGATAAAGCACACAGAAGGGAATTTTAGAAGTACAGTTTAATTTCAGAGGGACTACTGGTTGTTGTAAATAAATATCTACTGGTTGTTGTTTTTCTAATACTCATTGCTTGTTCTACAGTAATTATTGAAACTGTACTGGGAATTCTCATTTCATACTTATTGATTTGATGGCTGTAATATGTGGTAAAGTCAAAGAGTAAAATTCCTGTAGAATGGGCATGTATGTCAGAGGGAACCAGGGAGCCACTTCAGGAGATTATGCTGAAGTTGTTCTTCATATAAGCCCCACAGACTGGAGCAGTAGATGTACCACTATATATGGCTTTTATAGTTTTGGGAACTCATGGCTGTCCCAGTATTGTCCCAGTTAATCTCAGCACTCTTAGAAAGTGCCTTAAATGTGTCAAGGGACTCTTGATCTTAAGGCACAAGTACAACTGTAGAAGTGAGAAGCTGGACTTGAAAGACATTATAAATAAAGCTCTGTATTTTAGTAGTGAAACTTATACAAAAGAAGTCCTTGAAAAGACAGAATTAAGTATATGTA
Organism: Zonotrichia leucophrys gambelii; assembly: GCF_028769735.1. Taxonomy (NCBI): domain Eukaryota; kingdom Metazoa; phylum Chordata; class Aves; order Passeriformes; family Passerellidae; genus Zonotrichia; species Zonotrichia leucophrys. Next base: position 24,719,453 of record NC_088171.1, read on the forward strand.
GAACTTGCTTAATCAAACTGAACATAAAATTAGTGAACTAAAATTATCAACATAATGTGAAATTAATGTCATATTTATCTATATCTGTGTCATATTTAATGAGCCACTACATAGTCTATGATTTTGTTGTTTGTATGCTAAACAGCAAATTGCCGTAATATGAGGTTTCATCCCTCAAAATAAACTAACTGGAAAATTTTCCATTACACTGTTTGTTGTGGTCAGAGCATTGTTTATGTTTTTACTAAAGAATCAAACAGAAAATGAATTTTAAAGGGATCTATGCAGATAATTTTTGTTTTCCCTCCTCAAAGCAAAGTGATCTTTGAAGTCACACTACTTTGTGTGAGGGCTTGCCTGGTTTCATAGCATGAAATTTACTGTGATGTTGATGTAATTTATATGTGTTTGTGAGACAATGACTTAACAGAAGACCTGAAAGTGAGCGGTAAAATGATCACTACAGCATTTAAACTTCTGATTTCACATGTGTAATCCTAGGAGTAAAAGTTGGTAACAGCTCTAGTATCTCTAAACGATTCAAAGAAAAGTGAGAAGAAAATTATGTAGGATGTAAATTGAATTTGAACCATTTTAATTTTTAAAATGTTTCCTTTATAGTACTGTGTAAATTCTGGGCAAGACCTGCTTAGTATTCAAAGAGTGAAGCTAGAAGACAGAGATTTGATTGAGTCCTTTTTTTTTGCTTTCCTCTATCATGCAGGGATTAAACAAAAACCTTTTGTTATTACTGAAAGCTGCCTTTTTGAATTCTGAGAAATACTGAAAAACCTGCAGAATCTCTGTATTTAAATCAGACATCTAGAATAATGACTCCTGGATGGTTTTGATTCTTCTTTTTATGTGTAGTTATGAATGTATGTGTTCTCTGCCCGTTTCAAATTCCTCAATGCAAAATGTATAATCGCTTGTGCAGTCCTTGATTTTCAAGGAAATTATCCTAAATTAATGTGTTTGCATGTGTGAAATTAGCTGCAGCGCAGTTCATTAAAGGACTGGAAACAAGACCTCTTAGCATGACTGCCCATAAACCAAGACCATTGGGAGACTGACAGAGAGAGAATATTCCATTGATTATTTTAGTGAACAATAAGATCTATATTGCAGTGTCTGTCCAACCATTCCTTCATGAATGGCAATTTGGGAGTACAGGGACTATGGTCTCAATCTAGAGAACAGGTCAAAGACACTGCCTTGTTGAGCATTGCCTTCAGGTGTCCTGCCACACCTTATGGCTCCATCTGAAAGAAATCAAGCAAGACCAGCATCCATCTCAGTATTCATAATCTGTTTTTTGAATTTAAATGGAGGTACAGATGTAGAAGATCTAATATTTTTGTTGCTCCTGTTAAGCTTATATAAATATTTTTTATAATAGGCAATAGTTCTTGTTCTGAGAAACATACTCTGGAAAGGTTCAAATCAGAAGCCAGATGGTTGATCAGGAGGAGGATAGTGTACATGATGCTGTTCTACTTAGAAGAGCCTGGCCTAGGACTGGGAGAATGAGGCACTGCTAAGTACTATTTATAATTGGTGATTGTTACAGAAGGAAACTGCTCACTTGACAGTGAGCACTGGATGCTCTGGAGGAGATAAAATCAAAACGTGGCCAGACTGCTGTACTCTATTGTTATTTTGGTTTAATTGAATTGTCAGTGTCTGATACAAGTCATAACAATTCCTATTAGTGGATGTTTTTTCTTTCATTCTCTTAAGCATATGGTAGTCCAGACAATGCTGCAGGGTCTGTTCTTCATGCCTGAAAAGGCTGATTAAAATCTTGTATCCAGCCTCCCATGCCTTACTGGCCTCTTTAGTAAGGTGCTCACAATATTTACATGATACTCATCTAGACTGCAAGGTCTGGATTCAGGGCAAGGCATGACAAGGAAAGAACACTTACATTGTTGATAAAAATTTCACGGTGCTGACAAATGGAGGATGTGTTCATTGTTTATGTTTCTGGGCTCTTCTTCAGTAGACAACAAAATTAGACATGAAAAATTGCTCTTTTCTCTAAGGAAGGTGAAGCTAAGCCAGGAGTTTGTCTGGAAAAAGCTGTGAAGCCTAGTAATGAAAAACTGCAAGGGTCAGTAAGGATGAGCTGTCCCTGTGATCCTTGCAGTATGTTACTACCCAAGGAGCACTATGGGGACAGGTGTTTGATATGCAGGTGATGGAGCTCTCCTGGTCTGCATTTGCATATAATGCTTATATGCTTTTATGTGCATTATTCATTTCTGTTCAAAAGTTTAGAGCAAAATAGTTCTGGAGTTAGCATAATCAATAATATGGCAATAGCTAAAGAAGTGTAATTCTGTGTAGGATAACTTTCAAAGCTTTTGGAAATACTTAAAATGTCTTTAACCTGAATTTTCAGATGGCAACAATGTGATTGGAACTGAAGAGAACAGTTTTGACCGCAACTATGTAAAAAAGAAATTGGAGCATGGGCTTTCACGAATATGGCAGGTATGGGTTTTGAATTTCGTTTCCCTCTAAGTATTCCCCCCCCCCCTTCCTCCTCTCCAGTATTAATTATGGTTATATTTATACTAATGTTCTTAAATAAATGTCTCCAGATTTTTTTTAAAGGGACTTTTTTAAAGTGACCACAGAAATATAATTTCAATGACTCAGTGATTGCAATGCTTCCAAACTCAGTCAGATACCAAAACACAGTAATAGGACTTTTTGTCTGATCCCATTTATTTCAACTTGTGCGCTGCCACACAATCTCTTTTCTTCTCATGTGCTTTTCTCTGTATATTGCTTTATATTTCTGGTTTAACCATAGCTCTGGAGAACCTGGAGCCTTGTGAACCTTACTGGTTTCATAGTATTCCTGGTGTGATTGCTGGATCAGTTTGGTGTGCAGTGTCACCCAAAATGTATAATGTAAAAGCTGAGTTCTGTTTTTTCATTGACAATAAAGCATCTAGGATTGACTCTATCTGTTTTACAAAGTGCTAAAGAAACTGATTATAATATTGTTTTAGAGAAATTACCATGTTATAGAAAATGGAATTCTATTCTAAATCTCAAAAAAAGAGTTTTTAAGTGCAGGCAACCAACAAGTGTTAATGAACCAGGCATCCAAGCCTTCACTTTTTGTTTTCAGTGTATTAACTATTCAAAAACTTGTTTGTGTTTTGTAGGATGTTCAGTTGAAAGTGAAAACATATCTTCTGGGAACAGATTTGTCTAACTTCAAATATGATGACTTCATATTTGTACTTGATGTTATCAGCAGGTATGCTGGTGTGGTTGTAAGACCTTTAAGTACGTGTCCACAAATGAGCTCTGATAAGATAGCACTGTTGATTAAGGCTGATATTCGCATTTTGATGCCAATTTCATTCAAATGTGCTGATAGCTTGAAGAGCAATTCTTCTATGTGTGAGAGTTTATGAGGATCTATTTAGGAGAGGTAGCATGAACCACTTCGCTGCTTAAGTGTGATATGATTTCAGTATTGTCTGCTTTTAAGATAAGGTGTGTGCAGGTCTAGCCATTTTTTTTCTAAGAGCTTTTAAAGGGGGTCTGAGTCAAGCAGAAAAAATTATGTGATACTGCCAACCTGTACAATATTATATCCTTCTTTTTTGGTAATAAAATGATGGATTGAGACTGTGAACTGACAGCTTGCCCTGTGTAGCAGGCTCTCAAAAATACATTTATTTTGCTTATGGCTCTTTGTCTCTATGTGTATGGCACACAGTGATAGCATTTGTAGGAAAATGAGACATGGGACTTTAGTGGAATGCAACCTTAACATTGCAATGCAACGTTGGTACTCTGTGTTTATGAAGATACATCTACACACACAGTTGGAACAGCAGTATTAAGAAATCAATAAAAGTGTTAAAACTTTGTTTTATTGCTCTAGGCTGATGCAAGTTGGAGAAGAATTTTGTGGCAGCAAGTCTGAAGTTTTGCAAGAATCTATCAGAAAACAAAGTGTTAACTATTTCAAAACATACCACAGGTGAGGCTATTATATGTGCAGTAGATGATTCTAATGACATTTATTATTGTTGGGTAAATGCTTTCCAAAGGAATTCCGCTGCATAATTTTCATGCACTGAGGTTGACTGTAGAGTATGTTTTCTGATGACAATAAGGCTCTGAACCCTGGAGGAGGGGAGAGGATAGAAAAGCCTTTGCTTCCATTGTGTTTGTGGAAAACTGTAGTTCTGCAGCAGGCAAGTCAGATAAGGATGAACAACTTTTTAATGTAGAATTTCAGTAGTTTTTTAGGTTGCTTCTTTTCTCCTGGCGTCCTGAGAAGGAATGCCTCTGAAGTCCATACTTTGTAGCAAAATTGTGTCTTCTTTTTCTGTGCTATTGTTTAAGAAGACTCATCATGATTATGACATCATGAGAAGACTTATGGCTATGAAGTGTTTTCCAATGTGCAATTCTGTCTTGAATCAAGTAAGATATTTAGAGCTGAGTCCAACCTTTTGAGTCTTCACGTGTCTTCACGGCTTGTTCGTTGACAGGGTGTAATTACATTTCAGTCAGCTCTGTTGTCATATCACATGAGGCCAGTCATGTGTTGTCGTGGACAAGCATTCTCTGGACTCAGATGTGATATATGGTTATAACAGCATTGAGACTTATCTTTCTGTTTGTTTTTGTTGTCTTGATTTTAGAAATGTTTTGATTTGGGTGATGGACAACTTCTAATTCTAGTTGTCTAGCATTATGTTCTTTCTGTGTGTAAAAACTAGGAAGATGTGAGAAGATATACAGCCTTCCATGTTCCAGGAAATGCTTACTTTCCTAGTCTTGATCTGTTGCCTTCTTGTTTGGGAGCTGTCATACAACTAATACATCCAGAGCCATTTGAGAAGTCTTAGGCTTTCTGCCTAAAATCCATGAAGTATGAAAATTAGTGCAAGGAGGACATGAAACAGTGTCTAAATTCAGAAGATGAGAATGTGGTTTGGAATTTCTTCCAGCTTTGGTAGCTTGTTGCTAGGAATTCTTCCTCATCATTTGATAAAGACATCAGTTCCAGTTGTCTGAAAAACTTAATCAGATCCACTGAGCCTTAATCAGATCCACATTATGTCTTGTCAGAAGATGCCACTTATTTTTATTTTTTGAAATTTTTCCTAATCCTAGGCAGAATTTCATGAACTGATTTTGGTCTACCTAACCATATTGTAACACTGACTTATCACATAGTGCCTTGATGGGTTAAGTAAATATAATTTTGACTGTTACAGTCCTGTGTATGTTTAATAGTTTAAGTAATCATGGGCTAATTTTCTGAATTATCTTTGAGTAAAATAAAGGTTAAGGAACACTGCTGGAATATTATAGAAATAGTAATTTTTTGTAATGACTTGTGTTTTTTAAGATAATGTAATTCTTGTGAAAATAAATATTTATTGACATGAATTAAATTATATGAAACTTTTTAATACTTTCTACGTGTTTTATGCTGCAAGGGTATTGTGAAGATTATTTCGCTGATGTTTTCATTATCAGAAGGAAAACCATAAAAACCCTGTCTCACAGCTATATCCCCTAGGTTGTTTTATATAAAGCTTTAAGCATCTTACCTTTTCAGATCAAGCTAATGTGGCTTTCACTTCTCTTGGGTATTTAATTGGAGGGGGGGAAAAAAAGTAGGAGTGCTTTTAAGGATTCATTAGTACATGAAAACTACACACAACTGAAATGCTCAGAGTCCAGGAGTAATCAGTTCTTTGTGTAGTTTGACATATCTGGCCTCCTGGGCAATGTGGTGTTATGGAGAACTGCCAACATAGAGAAAATATTGAAAATATTGGCTGTGTGATTCAAAAAACATAGAAGAGAACATAGTACTAGAGCACACAGGAAGCCTTTTTTTTTGAGTGCAAGCTGATTGTTCTGATAAATCAGAATGGGCTTTTGGCAAAGAGCATCAATAAGATGATTTTTTGAAATGCAATTTACTTTGCAGTGATACACTTGTAAAAAGATGTGTCTGATCACTTAAGCTTTTCAGAGAATGAATGCATCAGGTCTTCATGCATTCCCCTTTCTAAATGTAAGGTAAAAAATTAAGAACATTTGTTTAAGTACTCTGTCAGAGCCTAGGTTTCAGATTCTAAATGCTACAAAACCTGTTGTGTGGCTTTTGAATGTTTGCTTTTCTATGACTCTCACCTCAGTCTCCCTCACAAAGACTTTTAATCTCTAATGCTGGTTTTCACTGCATCTCTGTCTGTTGTTTCTGTTGACTTTTCTGTGAGAAGATCTGCAAGCTATGGGTGCTCAATGCCCTGAAAATAGCACTTAAAGTCTATTTGTGTTTAACTTGGGAATTTAAATAAACACAGCAAACTGTAGTCACAATTCAACACATTGCTTATCTCATTGTGGCAAGCAAATCTTAATTTTAGTGGTGGTTGTAGTTCATTATTGAAGTTGTGGTATTCCTAGAATATTTTATTGCCTAATTAGAAACCCAGTGCATAATTTACCAACTGTTACTTGTTAAACAAAACAATATGCCCTATGTTATGAGGAAAAGATAGAGCAGTGTGATCTCAAAAAACATTCATTGCTGTCATTTCCTATATGTTCCATTTATGTGGCAAATTTTTTTTCTTTATCAAAGATGTTTCTGCTTATGACAGAGTGGAGGTTTTTCTAGTGATTAAAAACAACAGAAGAAATACAGAGATGTAATGACTTGATTACTTTTCCTTATTACTGATACCAAAGTAAAATTGAGCTATGAAGAAAATTAGAGACTAATAGCCATTTAAGTTTTTTCTTTGAAAGGTTGGTATGTCTGTAGAATATGTTTTCTTTCCAATTCCCTTTGCTCTCTGTTGGCTTCAGTGTGTTTGAAAGAAATACCTGTCTTATGTGGGCTCTCAGAAGCTGTTGTTCTGCTAGTAGTGTGTTTGTGTACATTATATTGCTTTTTACAGTTTACAGAGGAAAAAGATCTAGTATTTCTGCATAATTGTAGGTGTCCCTCTATAATTTGTTATGGTTTTGACTAAAAGAATTAGTTTATAAATTTTGGAGATAATGTCAAAGAGTATCTTTCTCTGGAGGTGTCATAAAAAATACACTGCTTTGGTAGCCACAGCTTTTGGTGGTTGTTGGTTAGAAGAGTTGCTTAAATACTTGTTTTAAAGTGTAACTTATTGTACCGTTCTGGAAGGAGTTTTTCACTGCAGAAATGAAGTAATTGCTAACTTTGTGATTTACTCTTTCTGCCAATTGAAAGTATTCATTTGTGTTTCAGAACCCGTCTTGAGGAACTAAGAATGTTTTTGGAGAATGAGACCTGGGAACTTTGTCCTGTTAAATCAAGCTTTAGTATTTTGCAGCTTCACGTACGTTCTATGCATAAAATATACAAATGTATTAATATTTAATAACTAAAAGTCACAGTGTTCTAAGAAGTAGTAATATCCATGAACTACTGTACAAATGTTTTTAATTGCTTCTAAAAGCTCTTCAGTTTTACTTTATGATATTAGAAACTTAGGAGTCAAATGGTTTTGAAACAGTAGTGTTTCTGTTTCAGGCAGGCAGAGATTTTTATGGAAGATTCTAGAGTTGGTGTAAGCATAATGTTAGCCTCAATGTAATATTAGTTTCAATGTATTGTTAATATGTCTATTTTTTTATTTTTATAATTTCTAAATTAATTTATAAATTATTTATCTGACAGTAAGATGCTAAAACATGAGTGCCTGAAAGTAGTTGCATGAGCACTCACTAGCTTGTACCAACTTGGCATCTGTTTCTGGAAACATAGGTCATACAGCCTCATTTGGACAGGATAAAAAATGTTCTTCTGTGTTGAAGTCCAACTGAAAGCAAGTAATCACTGTACTTACCTTCTAATCATCTGAAGTAATTTTTTGTATTTTTAGCATGTGGTGGATGAAATTAACTTGTTTTGACAAATAAAACATGGTGCCTGTGATTAAAGCTATAACTGAAGTTCAGAAATGTTTTAGCACAGCAATGTTAAGCAAGATCATTTTGCAACCTCTGTGGAGTTAACTGTAGAAGTGAGCAATAGGCTACAGGGTCACTGAAAGTATGGAGGGAAAGGGAGGGAAGACCCTCAGCAGCATCCAGCAGCAAAGGAAATAATATTTTTAATAAAGAAATGGGATTATAAATCTGTACATACTGCTTAAGGGACTGGAGCAGCAGAAGATGTCAGAAAGTTACTGATTTGTTTAAACAAACTGAAATCTAACATTGCAGTCCTTTTAGCTGCATGTGTTTTAACCTTTGAACCTTTAGTTAAATGAAAATGTACATTTTACTGTTATGAATATCAATAGCTAGAGTTTAGTAGATAAAAATGGTATGTCATCAGAGATAAGTTGTGTTTTCTTAGGGAAAAAAAATTTAAAAAAATCATGCCTTTTGGATCCTGCTTGGTCCATATCCTCGCAAAAGTTTGTGTACTCACCTAGTGCTCAGAAACTCTGCTGTGGGTTTGAGAAGTAAAAAATCTTGACAACTTTTAAAAAATAAAATATCAGCAAGAAAATTTCAGCTTTAGTAAATTACTAGGTAACTTGTGTAAAGAAAACTGCATTTTTGGATATGGATATGGATAGAATTTAAGTCTCCTTATTTCTGTGAAATAAAAAACACAATTTCTTTTCACCTAGTTTTAGACAGTAAATCCTTTCAGAATACAGATATATTGCATGTTGCAGTAGAAAACTTCTGAAAGTACAAAGACAAGCAGCATAAAGTTGTCACTTTTGAGGTTAACTTGCGCCAGCGTGAAAAGCATGCTTAAATAAGCAGCAAACTTTGGCTAAAAGTTAATTGTCCACAAGTTTGTTGTTATCCTTTGTTTTTATGGAACTGGAGTCGTAATAATATTGAAAATGCCTGATGAGAACATGATTTATTTCTGTTGGTTAGGAATTTAAGTTCCTGGAGCAGTCGCGTTCCCCGTCGGTGTCGCCGAGCAAGCAGCCAGCCTCTGCGGCGTCATCGGCCGTCACGCTGTTCCAGCAGTACTGCGCCGCCGGAAACCCCTTCGAAATCCAGGCTGACAGCAAGGATGATGAGACAGAGGATGTGCTAGCTTCCAATGGGGTATGGAGTGTTCCAGAAAAGAAAAAGCTAATAGTGCTTTCAGTAAATGATGGTATATTTTGTGAGGCAATGATGGTAAAGCGCCTTTGTACAAGAATCTGTTGCCTGCAGTACTGTGCTGTTTTGCTTTTAAAAATGCCAGAAAGTCAGGCATCCTGTTTAAAGTTCAGTTTGTTTTGCACTGAATCAGTACTTTTTTCCACTGAAGTCAAGCATTCCTGAAGGCTAGCAAGACATTTTCCACCTAAATTAGTATTTTTCCAGAGGTTTAAGTTAGCTTTCTTTGTGGAGGTGTTTTTATCATTTTAGGACTTGCTTTCTGGCTTCATAGGAAGGAATCATTGTGGCTTGCTCCTTTTGTTGTATTTGTTCGCTCAAATATGATTTGCTGTGATTTTCTGATGTTTGTTACATCACTTTTAGTTGTAATTGAAGTGCTCAGGACACTTTCTTTATTGTGAGTTCTTCTATAAAACTGAACAATAACTGTGTGGGGTTTTTTTAGAAGTCTGTCAAAAATCAGTGATCAAATGTGTTTCAATGTAAAACTTTGTACCATTTTCTTAAATGCTACACTATCATGTTTTTGTTTAGTCTTTTGTTATTGTTTATTCCTTTGAGGACTGATGTTTTCTTGGGCTTACCTTGTGCTGCTGAGGCTGGATAACATCTTAGGAACAAAAAAGAATAATTGCTTAGTGATTTCAAACTCCTCTGATACCTTGCAGATTGCTGCTAGTGAAGGAGAGCCTGCATTGTTCCCATCTTTTTTGTTTAGTGACTTGTAAGCAGCATACTTAGACTTGTAGAAAGGGTTTGTAGAATTGTCTTCATTTCTTGGCTATGGATAGTCTGAGGTGATTTTATTTCTCTCTGCACATTTGTATGAGACATGAAAACTCTGAATACAAGTTAGGACAGACCTCCTTTGGTCTCTCCATTTCTAACATTTTAACCTTCAGAATCTGTTTCTCCTTGCTCAAAATAAAATTTAGAAGACATTGTCTTACTCTGTGCTAAGGTTTTGCAAGCATTAAATCATTTGATGAAAAACATGGTAGCAAATGCTGGTGAATATGTTGGAGACACTGTTTTGTTGGCTTTTGCCAGTGTGAAGTGCCACACTGCTGCCTTCTGTCAGTAAGACAGAATCACTGAATTGTTATTGTTCGAAGGGACCTCTGGCACAGAGACTGCAGGCTCATGAGAGAAGTAGTGGTCCTGCAGGTCTTACTGGCACTCTGAAACCTGCATGAGTTACAAAACACAAGTGTGAAACAGACAGAAATTTGTCTGTCTGAGTGGAGGCACAGAGCAAGTTAATTAACTTGTGTACAGGATATCTCCCAGGGCTGGAATTGGAACGAAGGTATTTTATGTCTGAGGTGGCTGTACTCTACAGATAACTGTCCTACTTTCCCTTTTGACATTTTTAGTCTCCTCTCTGCATTTCTGTCCCAGAAGCAGGATAACTGAGATACTTGTTAATAGATCCTTTGGGATGGATTAGAGTGAAACAACACTGAATGATTGGTGTTTATACATACATATAAATGGCAGGTTTATTGTAGAACAGTTTGGTTTCAGTGGAAATGAGGTATGTAGCCATTTAATCCAGCATGTTGTTAGCTACAGTAATAGAACAATATAAAAGTATCAAGATATAACTTAATGAAATATAGAAAGAAAAAAGAAGTAAAGGGTAAGAGTAGATAGTGGAAAGATAACACAGCTCTTGGATCTAACTGGGACTTGGTTTTTACAATTTCAGTGTCCACTGGTCAAACTGATGGACACAATCTTGATCTGTTGGGGCTGAGGGAAACCACCAAACATGAAAGTTCACTGGGTTAATAGACATTCATGTTCAGGGGAGAGCAGCCAAGGTACCTCCACTGCAGGGATGTTTTTGGCTGCTGTAACACTGTGGATTGTGTGCAGTCCTCTGGTGGAAGGCTGCAGAAATGAGTCTGGGGGCATTTTGGGGGTCTTTGATGGTTTGTGGCCCCTTCTAAATAACTTGACTGCTGTTTGACCTGGCTAAGTTGAGCCAATTATGCATTATCATAAGAAGGAGTGAATACCTTAAGGCTTATGTGATACCTCCTCATGGGAAGGACATTGTCATGATAAAAAGCATTATCCTGTCTTACAGTATCTGTTTATTACTGACCTTTTTCCCTTATCTGTGTCAAAAAATGGCTTGTTGCTAAACACAGGCTGGTTTTTCATGGTCATCCTCTGGTGGTGGGTGTGCACCTCCTCTGTCTTATGGAGATCAGAGGTTTTGCCAGCACAGCTGGCTGTGCAAACCTGGCCTCAGCAGAGCACCTGCTGCTCTTACAAATTGCCATTTGCTTGAGCCATTAACCTTTAATGTTTCACAGCTGTCTGTTCCAAAGTGCTGACACAGAAAGAACTCCTGTTTAATATGTAAAAGGTACACCTATTTTGTTATTCTTTACATAGAAAGATAAACAACCTGCTTAAATAATGCAGGATAAAATTTTTACTAAGGTTTTGTGTCTCAGTGACCAGTTACCTGACCAGTTTAGGTGGAGGCACATTTTAGCACTGAAAATTGGAGTTATTTCAGATGGAGGTTGCAAAATTTTGCTTCCAGAGAATATAGGCATGTTGCCAAATATAGAAAGAAGTAGCACAATAAGGACATAAACATTTAATTTACTTGCCAGTTTATCTGTAGGGTGGGAAGACCTGTCAGGATTTCTTTGGAGAATTTTAGAGTCTTTAAGTGCTTAGATGTTGCAAAATGGGGCCCCTGGACCCAATTAGCTCAGCTCTGTATCTTGAGCTTTGGTGAGATGCTTTATGTCACTTTTCTGTAGCTTCTTAAAATGTGTCTGTTGTGATACAGTTAACTTCCAGTATTGTAACACTCTTCAACTTTGATGAATCTCACAGCTTCCTGGAGGTTGATTTGAGTGGATTGCCTTAACACTTCACCTCATTACTGCTACAAGATACCTGAATTCATTTTAGCACTTCAAAACTTTACTGTAGACTGTGTATATTCAAAATACATTTATAAGGTCTATTCAGATTGAGGTCACTGTTTAATAGTTGCATACTTTAAAATACAAATGCATTTATTTCATTTAAAAAAGCTGTTTGAGATCATTAATAGCATTAGATTGAGGGGACTTAATAAAAATATTTTTCCATGTTAAAAAAATACATCTCAAAATCCTTCTTATTCTATGATGTTAAGACAGTTAATTAATGTCAACTGACAGATTCTTACATGAATATGAACTGTAGTTAAAATTTGTGCTCAGTTTATCGTTTTAATGTCCCTGGATTTTAATTGAATCAGCTCATCATTTATTATATGTTAATGCATAATAAGTGGTGGTAATTCTATGTGCTACTGTTCCAGTCAAGTTAGATAAACTGTGGTTCTTTTTGTGCTTAGTCAAGGCTGAACTCAGCTCATTTTGAAATAAACTGAGCTGTTTTCTTCACAACTTTGTCTAAAATGTTCAGGATGCAGATATTTTGCCTGGGAATTCTATTGCTCTGGACATTTCTTTCGAGTGTCTCATACCACATTCTCTTTTTTCCACCTGAGCTGTTTTCGTGTTGAATTTGTTTGTACTGTGGGGCTCTTGCTTTTGTACATAGTGCTTTCATAGCGCTAGTCTTGAAAACTCTCAGCAACTTGGGACCAGGGCATGCGTGACTGAAAAAATACATGTCCTAGTATGTTTTGGCTGCCATTTCTTAAGGATCCTGGAACCAGAGTGGGTTACCTGTGTATTCACTGTGTGGATAAAGTGGCTTCAAAGCAGTGTATGGGTTAAGGAAAAGTGTCTCTCTTCAAGTGCAGGTGCATTCTGCATGGCTGCAAGTTATTTTTTTGGTATTGAGTTATTTTCTTAATTAAATGTGTACAGTATAAAGAAGTATTTTTGTGAAGCAATAGTTTAGTTCTTCTTGCAATAATAATTAACTATTATGCAGTGCCAGGGTTTTTTCTTCTTTTTTTACTGCCATTGTATGGATGAATTTTGAGGATTTATTACTGTTTTTTTCAGATTATAAGAAAATAATAAAAGCTCAAATATGTCGGTACTTTATAAACCAACTAGAAAGGAACACAAATTATTGGCAGCTGAAGTAGCATGATGGAGGTATTTACCTAATCACCATGATATAATTTGCATGCTGCATTTTTAAAGAGCATTGTCAGCAGCCTTTCAGCAGCAAAGTTATTTGTATCCCAATCGAGGTAAAAGCCAAAAAGTGACCAAAGTGCAACATTAAATGAATGATAATGTTTTAAGAAAAAGAATGGTCATGAATTTCTTTTCTCTTTTTTTTTTTTTTGCCAGTATGAATCAGATGAACAAGAAAAAAGTGCATATCAAGAGTATGATAGTGACAGTGATGTTCCTGAAGAGTTGAAAAGAGATTATGTGGATGAGCAGACAGGAGATGCCCCAATTAAAAGGTAAGTTGGCTGTGTGGGTCCTTGGTCTAATTCACATGGTTTTCATCTCAGTATTCTAATTAGTTCAGTTTCTGTAATCTACAACAGTGGAATAATAATCAAATAAACATTATGGTGCCTGCACAGTTAGAAGGCTGAGCACTTAGATCTCCAGAGCAGGGAGGAACATTAAACCACTCATCATTATTGCAGAGAAAACCTGAAGAAAGGAACATTTTGAAAGCAGATGAAGGATCTCTGAAGCAGGTAGTGGAAAACTGGTTAATAAGGACTATATGTTAACTAAAGGTCCTTCTATAGCAGCTCTTGTGCATATATGTAATTTCTGTTGTGTCAAAAGTGGTTGTTTGCAGACAAATGCTTTGAGATTTGGGCTTCTGCAGAACAATAAACTTCTACTGGTTAAAGAAAAAAAAAAGATTATTCCATAGCTTGAAGACAGTGCTTTTCAATTTTAAGTTCTCTTTTTCTTTAATATACCATATATGTATATAAATAAATATACATATTCTATTTTGATGTATATAAAAAGTATTTTATTTATATATATTCATATTTAAAAAGCCAACTTTTTATCCTCTAAAAGGATTTGAAAACAAGTTTCTGTCTAGGACAATGTACAACTTAGATGTACATTGGGACTCTGTGAAGCAGGCTAACATTTTTTTGTGTAGGGTTTGCAGGACAAACAGAATGCCATCACTTGGATCAAAGCAGAGTAGCAGAATAGATACAAGATAACCCTTTAGGATAAAATATTGTTAGCATGATTCTTTCTATAAGGTTTACAATGTAAACTCCCTCCTTTCAAAGGAGTGATGGACATATAGTCAAAAATCATTTCATTGGAACAAGCAAGAGGTGCTGTTCATAGGTTTGTGCTGTGAAATTCAAAGTTTTGGAAGAATATAATTTTGAAGTATGGCAACTGGCAGAGGGTTTCTCTTAAAGAAAATGAAAATGTGTCTTGTTGGATAAATATCGAGTCCAACTTCGACTAAAATTTGTGAAAAAGTTAATGACTTTTTAGTTTCACCTTCCTCAAAATTGCTTCTATTTCTAGGTAGTAACTTTCAGCTGTAGCTGACAAATCTGCCTGTTTTGTTGTGACTTGTGTTGTTTTTATTCTCTTTGTGAATTATGAATTTGATTCAGAGCGAGAGACTAAAATGACTGTTTGGGCAAGACAGAGGCCTGCAGAACTCCAGCATTAGAATAAAAGTCAAAAATTCCTTCTGTAGCACAATTCTGTGTAAATTAGATCAGGCTTCTTTCTTAAAGCTTAGAATCCTAACCCTGTTGTGCTTTGGCATAAGTAAAATTCTGCGCTGGAAGACTTACTGTCCTGTGAAAGAAGGGGGAAGGAATAATGCATTTTCCACTAAATTTCATTTGTATGTCTTTGAATGTTTTCACATTTGCTCTATTTTGTTTTCTTTTTTTTAAAGTGTTTCTCGAGAAACTCTGAGGAGCAGAAAGAGATCAGATTATAACCTCAATAAAGTGAATGCACCTATTCTAACCAACACTACGCTGAATGTAATAAGGCTTGTTGGTATGTAGAATAATTGTTGGTTTTTTGTGAATGTTTTTGATTTTTGTACAAACATATGGATTATAGCAAATATGTTAAATGATATTTAAGGCCCTGAAAAATATACTTAGTTGGGCTCTATTTCTGCTCTTTGAAAATGTTAATTAAATAGAAATAAAGCACTAAACAAATTCCTTAATTAAACAGACAAATTTGCTTATATCTTGTGCGTTTTTTTTACCTGGAAAATTAATCTACATGCATATATTGGTTTTAACCTATAGTGCTATTTTATTTGTCTGAAATATTGAACGTGTTAGAAGAGTAGATATAGGAAGCAAGATTTATTTTAAGGTAAAATAGTTGCAAAAGTAAGAACTTCATGACTAGTTTTTTTTTTTCCATTTCATTATTCAAATTCTCACACTCAGAATAACTGTTTTTACTGCATAGTAATGAACTAGAAGAAAAGAGCTCTCATACATCCTAGTAATCTCTGGGGAGTTAAGGGAATCTGTATCCCTGCAGGTCATCAAGATGTGACTGGACAGGCTGCTGAGCAGCCTTGTGGCTTTAGGCCTGCTCTGAGCAGGAGGTTGCACTGGGCCATTTCTTGAGGGCTTTTCTTGCCAAACTTTTCTATGAAAACACTTGCCTCCAATTCTAGGTGTGATGGGATTGATTTTTCGTGATCATGCCTTCTGTGTGATGATCTAGATAATTGTACAATAGCAATTTTCTGCTACTGACTTCTGTTTTATTTATAGAGAAGGGAAAGTAACTGTCTAAATATATCTGAGTAGGCAGGAGAGAGAGGAATTCTGTATGTGTTGCATTAATGAGGTTTGCCTCCAAAGTTTGAAAATGATTGTTGCACTTCAGAGTAAGTGCTTTTCAAAAAGGTTACTCTGATACCTGGTTATAGCACCTTTTGCTCTCTTTGAAGGCAGCATGAAAGTCAGGAATTAATTTTCTAAATCTTCTTTGCAGATTTGCTAAAACCGTTTTTCCCTTGAGAATTTAACATATAAACCTGAAATGAGAGTTCATTCTGTTGTGACTTTTCTGTGATTGTTCTGTGACTGAGGTTGGAGAGATTTGTTTGCTCTTTCTGCTATAGGGTTTTGCTCTGAGAAAATTGAGGATTGAGTGTAGAAACCACTCATAGCACTCTCATGCAAACATCAGCCTCTGTCCCTGCCATGAAACACTGTACCAGTAGGTGAAGCACTAGTTCTGGTTTTCTGATTTTACATAAGGAAAACTATTTGTAGATTATATTGATAACCCCAAAATTAACCATTATTTTAAAAGCTCATATATATGCTTTTTTCTCCTTCTGGAATTATTATTAATTTTCAAATTTTCTGCTGTTTGAGGTGTTTTATGTTGTTTTGGTAATAAGTATTTGTGATATTTGGTATCATAGTGATGTTATTTAAAACATTGACTTGGAAAGGACTTCCTGCAGGGGGAAGATGTCATTTAGTACTGCCTGTAAATATGCTTGTTTTGAGCTCCAGCTTAAAAATACTTCTATTCCCAGCACTCATTTTAATAGGAATTCTATTTCAGAAGCCTTTTTCAGCCTAAAGGATTAAAAAAAAAATTCTCCTATTTTCTGCTGACTTGATCTTATGACAAAAGAAATCTTGAAGTTTAACAGATAATTTTGTTTTTCAATGCATACTGTTCTGCTGTTTTTACAGGAAGCGATCCTATTCCTTCTCAGTCTGATTTGCTAAACAATGTGCCAAGATTTCTAGTGTCCCCTGTATTTATCCACCAGAAATTTACATTTTCTGCTCTTGTTATAATCTTGCCAAAATCATGCAATACTTTGGTTGAGATCTTCCTGAATTTTCCAATTCTTTTATCATTGCATCATGGTCCTAAGTTCCTTCTGTTTTGCACCTCTTTTGATTTCTTACAGCTTCCTTGTACTGGCAGTGTGCAATGACCTTGTACAGCCAGCAGATTCTTCATTTTCCCAGTTTTTTCCAAGAGATAAGCTGCTAGTTTATAGTAGAAAGATGCATGTTTTTTTAATTAATTGTGCCCTAAATGCATGCATTTACAATTTGTGCTGCTGAATTTCATCCAATTCTTATTATAACAGTCATCAAGTACTTCTGTACATTATGTCAGTCCTTTTTCTGTTTTGATGGTGCCTCTTTATTTTTTTCTATTATCACTCTCATTTTTTTGTACCAGAGTAATTCATGAAAATGTTAATGAGATGGCTGATAGCTGGGAACTCCACCAGTAGCTTTTTTAGTTACTTCCCTTTCCCACACATTCTAGCTTCATTTATTTACTGTGCAATGTTGTTATATTAATACTTTTACCAAATCCCAGATAGATGATATATAGTGTCCTTTGTGTGGAAAATCAGGTACTTTAGTCTGGTTCACTTCTTTTAGATCCACGATTGATCTTAGTTTTGCCTCCATATTTCTCTTTCGGTCATTTCCATAATTTCTTCAAAACAATCAGAAACTCTACATCCTTAAAGTTAAAACAGTGGGTCAGTAGTTAATTTGGATTACTTTTTTCCTTCTTTTATGTTTTCCTTTGCTGTTTTTCAGTCATAGTGATGAAGATGCAGATTTAAGTTGCCCAATCAAGTAACAGAAATAATTGTCTTACTTTTAAGGAAAGTATTAGTGCCCATTGTGTCATACTGAATGAGTATGACAGTGTTTGTTGTAACCATTTTGAAGTATTTCTATGTGCTGTATGCTTTGTATGGAGGGTAAATGAATAATTTAAAAAGTAGTTTTATATTTATAAACTACATAAATGAGTTGCTAATGTATGATTGAAGTGGACGTGGCTACAATTTTGTTTGAATTTCAAATTAACAGTTCATTTTCCAGATTTCTCTCACATTAATTAACTAAGGTAATTAGTTCTCTTTCTAGTATGAAGTAGCCATTAGACTAATTTATAAGGTTAATATTTCCTATCAAGCCATTGCATGTTGACTTAAAATGTAAAGGAAGAGTAAACCTGTGTTAAATTTATATGGAATAGTTTAACTAAGCACTATATATCAGCAAGAATAATTAATGATTATGTCATTATATGTATTGATTCAGTGATCTCTTAATTAATGTCATTCTGACCTAAGAAATAGTTTAGTGCATATTTCTTATATTGATGGGTTTTAGTGCTTTTTTTGGCCTTATTTTTGCTTGTGTGAAGAATGGGGTTTGAGGACAAATTCTTAGATTTTGTTTCCTTTAAACCCCATTATCTTACAAGAACATAATAATAGTGATGACAAACCTCAAAGCAGAAGTTGTTAGCTGAAGTGAGTGATTGGTAACATAACAGAACCTCTTGTGACTTAACCTTAAATCACACAGTCTTTAACAGACTTTGCACTTCTTCCTTCAGAGCAGTGTTTTAGCTCTTAATGTGTGTCTTCCTTCCACCATTCCATTTTCCCAGTACCTGGGTCAGGGATTCCCAAGGTCTTGTCAGTGGAATCTGATGCACAGAAGGCATTTGGTATATCAGCCTTCCTGTGTCCCCTCACCAGGGTTCCTTCTCCATTTAGTAGCAGGCCTTTTGTTATTGATGTATTTGAATAAGTCCTTCTTGACCATATTTAATTCCAGGTAGGCCTTAGCTTTTTCTGTCTTTATGTCTGCTCACTCCAACAACATCTCTATATTCATTCCAAGTGGCCTGTCCCTGCTTCTACCTCCTGTATATGTTTTGCTTTAGTGAGTTTTGACAGATGTTCCTTGTTCATGTATGCTGGTCTTTTGCCCCCTTTGCCCAGTTTCTTGCTCATCAGGGTGCACCATTCTTGAGCCTGGAGGAAGTGGTGCTTGAATATTGACCATCTCTCTTGGACCCTTTTTTCCTGCAGAGCCCATCCCCATGGGATTCTTCCAAGAACATCCCCAGAGATGCTGAAGTTAGCTCTTGAGAAGCCCAGGGTTGCAATTTGGCTTGCTGCCTTGCTTCCTTCATGCAGGATACTGAACTCCACAATCTCATAGTCACTGTAGCCAAGGCTGTCCCCAACCTTCATACTTCTAATAAGGCCTTCCTTGCTCATTTGTATAAGGTTGAGCAACACACCATTCCTCATTGGTATCTTCCACCATCTCTGTCAGGAAGTTGTTGTCAATGCTTTACTGTTTGTGCTTTGCTGTTTTCTTCTTGTAGCACATGTCAGGATGACTGAAGTTCCCTATGAGAACCAGGGCCTGTGACCATGAGGATGCTTCTACTTCTCTGTTAAAAGACTTTATCTACTTCCTTCTCCTCATCAGGTGGCCTGTAGCAGACACCCCTGACAGTGTCACCCTTGCTAGTCTGCTCTGTTATCCTAACACTTGAACTTTGGACTGACTCATCATCCACCCCAAGACAGAGCTCAGTACATTCCAGGTGTTGTCTCACATACAGCACCACTCCACCATTGTGCTTTCCAGGTCTGCCTTTCCTAAGCAGCATGTAGCCCTTCATGACGATATTCCAGTCACACAAGCTATCCCAACATAGCTCCATAGCTGCAATGGGATCAAAGCCCTGTGACAGCCTACACATCTCTAATTCCTCCTGTTTGTTCCTACTGTGTGCATTGGTGTACAGGCACTTCATAGAGGTATTTCAGTATGTCAATATCCCAGTGGGAGTGCAAGGGAATGTCCCATAGTCCTGTTTTGTGTCTTTGGCTGCTTGTACCTGCTGGAGGTATCCCACTTAAACCTTATTTTTCTGCATGCATGGTCACTGTAACTTTCCCCTTACTCCATCTTTCCTTGTTTAAACCTCACTTTACCAGGTTGGCCTGGTAAAGATTTATTGGCAAGAATTTGTGTGTGCTAATTTGTGAGGTGCATCAGTTTTGTATAGATTAGTCTGATAAAGAGTGCTCTCTACTTGCTATCCTTAAGAACAGAAGGAGTTCTGCAAACAATACTTCAAAAGAAACCTGGCAAATGTTAGCAGTTTAAGCTATCTAGAGCCTCTAGAAATTCAAGCTGCTTTCAATTGCTGAATCTTTAAGTGTTTTTTTCAAGTATTTCTGGAAATTTATATTTTGATACGGCTTTGTACTGTGTTTATGCTGTTTGGAAGTATTCTTATATATCCCTTTTTAACCCAAAACAATAATTTCAGCCCAAGTACAGGTAACAATGTGTATACACTAAAAACTGGTGTCCTGTTAGAGAGAGCAACGAGGAGGAAATGTTCTTGGAACACTTGTGTCAAGATGCTGAGTGATGTAGTAATAGAGAAATGTTCTTGGCACTGGAAGATTTTTATAGGTACAGTACTTAGGCAGTACTTGCATAGCCCTTTGGAAAAGCATGAGACACTGCCCAAGAGATTACCTTCAGTATTGATGCCAGCTGCACAGATACTTGGAAGTCTTAACTGTCCAGATTGTGACTCATCACTCATATTGGATTGCAGGCAACTTGAAAAATATGTTTATCACAGAGTAAGTGGTGAAAGTCAGTCTGTCCAATACAGAATATTCAGATAGTATGGATGAATAGTGATGCTTTAATTAGGGTACCAGTACCATCCTTTCACAAACATCCAAAAATTTCCACATTGGACTGTGCATTGGATATTCCCTTTTAGAAGACAAAAAGAATTTTTAAGTCCACTTTCCAGTTTGTTCATAATAGTATGGGTCAAAATATTAATAATTAAGTAGTATAGAGTTAACAAAAGGGCTAAAGTGACAATTATCAATTATTACAACCTGTGTCAAATCTCTAAAAATAACAAAACATATGCTTGCATGTCTCAGCAAACAGGGGCATAGTCATTCAGTAAGGAGTCTAAATTAGATAGAAACCTGCAAGGTAGCAATGTCAGGCTATTGCTTGGTTCTTACTCTGGTGCTCTACCATTTTATCAGGTATGTAGCTGTATCATGCCTGTTTGAAGTTAGTTATCTTGCTGACCTACACAATTACTTGCTTGAAAAATTCAAATAACTCCCCCTTCATTAAAAGCTAGCTTTTGTTTCTTTGCTCCCCAGTTTCTCTGATTCAACCAATATTTTCTCTATCTGTTAGTAGATTACTTCTCTGGGCAGAGTATTAACTTGAAGATGAGTGTTGTTGACTACAGGAAAAAGAAATTGTTTTACCACCTTCCTGTAATTTTTCTAATCTGTCACATCTAAACATGTCTGGAATATGACAATTTGTGAAATGACCTGCTGTATCCTACATGCTGGTGTGGACTGTATTTGTGTTTTCGTTAGAAAATTGCTGTCTGTCTCTTATTGTAATAACCAAACAGTTTGTTGTAACAAAATAACATTTGTTATATGTTATGTTTTTAGAACAGTAGAAGCGCCAGCAGGATGTCATTTTTGAGGTATCTAGCAGGAAATGCGGGGTCTCTGCCATATCAGGGTTTTCATTAAATGTGCTTCTTTTATGACCCAATGAAGAGCCATGTCCTATGCTGGAAACAAAAATACCTGAAAACTATAGGCCCTGTGAACTAGGCTTGTAAGGAGAAATCCCTTTTGGACTCCAGATCCTATGATCAGTTTGATTCAGATAACACATAGATGAAGATCCTGAGGCTGAGGTTTTTTTATTATTTTTAAAAAAGTTATTTTCTGAAGTCCAATATGTTTCAACAGAGAATAGTAAGGAAGAGAAGGATTTCTTCTTCTCCCTGGATGTTCCAGGGTACTGACATCCTCATTTACTCTTAGACTCTCCCCCTGGAAACATTTCAAACTTAAAACTACTTGAGATTCTTACCACAGGATAGAAAGGAAGGAGAGCAGAAAATGCTGTATCACTGATGTGAAGCACATAACTCCTACAGTTGCTGGGTAAAATCCAATCTTGGGCATATCATTTTTATACTGTGTTTTTCTATTGCTTGAAAAATAGCCATATGTGCATATATAAACGCACTAAAGCATAAAATCTTCAGTGGCTCTATATAGCATTTGCCAGACACTGCTTTAGCAGATTATTATTTTGTACCTAAATGAAGCTGAAACTTGTAGAGGATCCAGACAGTTGTGTGTTGAATTTGGTACCAGAAGGCTGAGAACGGTTGAGTACATTTTGGTATGGATTAACATCTGTATTTTGAGAAGTATTGGTGTCTTAAGCCATCATTTTGGCTTTGTTTTTAAACCTTTCCAATCTGTAAACTGTTATTAATTTGTTGTTAATAAACGATGAAGGCTACATAATACACTTGATAAAATTGGCTTTGAGTTTGTCTGAACTGTCGTTATAGCACTTGTGCTGCGGAAACTGATCTTCTGTATTTGATTTTTAAGGGAAATACATGCAGATGATGAATATTCTGAAGCCTATTGCATTTGATGTGATCCACTTCATGTCCCAGCTCTTTGATTACTATCTGTATGCAGTCTATACATTTTTTGGCCGAAATGACATGGTAGGTAGAAGCATTTTTCATTTTCAAGTATCACTGTACACAGAGAATGAAAATACAGAGGGGATCTCTTTGCCTAAAATGCTACCTAATATGTAATTCCCAGAAAAATTAGTGGCAATAAAATGGATTTGAATGTAGGAGTAAGAAAAGGCTGATTAGATCAGCAATAATAAAGGAAGGAAGTACTGGGAACATTATTGTCAGCGAGACATTAATCATATTATGTTTTGAATAGATAGATTCTCTATAATTTTTTCCAGCACTATTGAAAAGGAGGAAAGACAGTGTGAAATACCTAGAAGTAGTAGTAGAAAAGGAGATTGCAGAAGGGTGGTTTGAGCCTGGACAGTATAAGGTGATTGAATTTTTCTATATGTATTTCTCTAGTTTACATGAGAATAGCAAATGTAGGAAAAGGGGGCCATGAAAGTTAAGTAGGTACTTTAGTTTAAGAAATTTGAAAGACACTTTTTCATATCTAGTATTTTTCTGCCAAACTACTTGAATTAATGAAAACAGTGTTTTTTTGAGTGATCTTGTAGTTGAAAAAAATGCTTGTTGGCAATGTCTTTACATAATATAGATCAGCTGTCAATAGAATTGTCTTAATAGCTGCATTTGAAAACAACTTTCTCCTATCTTGGCCCCTAAATTACTCCACAAGTAACAGTGTTGAGGGGTGCCAAATCCATCATCATTTGTTGGCAAATTGTACTGAATTTGCAGACTCAACATATGGTTCTAAAAGGTTTTGAACTGTTTGGCAGGACAAATGTATTTGCAATTGTGTTTACAAGATGGGTGGAGGGTGTTTTCCTTTTGTTGGGTTTTTGTTTTAGTTTTTTGTTTGTTTGTTTGAGGTTTGGTTTGGGGCTTCTTGGTTTGTTTTTTAAGATAATTGATTTCCATTGGCTTGGTTGCTCTGCTATTCACATTGTGTTGCATTTATTGTTATTTTTTTGCACCTCCTGTTTTGTGTTTCTAAAGCCCATACCAGCTTCCTCACTTTGTGCTTTTAACAGAGAACAGCACAGTGCTAGGCAGGTAAATGTTCTAGCAGATGGGTGGTAAAATTGTGATGTTTTTGTACTGTGCCTAGTATTTGTTTTGACAGATTGTTTTCCATGGGAAACACAATGCTTGCAAGGGTTTGTGATTGTAATAAACCCTTTTGTAATGCTGCTTAAATGTTCTCACTCCCCATAGTGTTTCTAAACCTTTAGAAATTAGAGATGGGTGATGGTATGTGATTTAGACCACTCAGAGAGTTCTGGTTTTATTTTTATTCAGAAAATAATGTCAAATGGGATTCTTAGAGTATGCTGGTATAACTTCCTTAAATGTTTAAAATTATTTGTGAATATTGTGGTTATTTTGTATATGTGAGCTAGTACACACATAAGGAGAGTGGTTATACAGAGTTCATTGCCAGCTTAGTGAAAACCAGGGATTTAAAATACATATATTGAGTTCTATGTCTGTTCATGATCCTGTCATTGCTTTTTCCAGACCTTGTTCAAATCATTATCCTATGTAATCAGTACTAGCTTTCTTCACTTCCAAAAATTAAACACTGTTGTAACCAGAATTGCTTTCAAAACTTTATTTGTGGGCTGCAAATTAAGCCTACCTTGTCTCAAATTATGGAGCAATAAAAAAGCATTGCCTGTATTTAACATCTACTCATTAAAATTGAAGACATTCATGAACATGCCACAAAATAGTTTTCCTTAGCAGAAACAAATTGAGGTGAGTTTTCTTTTAGTTTTTTTTTTTTTGACAGGACATTGCACTAATTTGTAAACTTACTTTTTAAAGTAACTATAGGAGTTTATTATAAGAGGTAATTACTATAAGAGGTTAATGATGAGGTAAAATGATGATGAACAGAATTATTCTGCAAATTGTTTAATGCTCTGCTTACTAGCCTTACTAGGTCATCAATTTATGGAATTTAAAAATCTATAGTTCTGCAAATAGAAATAGCAAGAACTTGTATGAATTGAGTCAGCTGTACTGATGAGTGAAATGTTCATGGTGAAGCCATGAGGTTCTGTTCTTTGGATGTGTCTCCTAGATCAGGTTATAGATTTCATCAGAGTGTACTTTCAGTGGGAATTCAACTCAGATGTAAATTGTCATTTAATATATAGGAGGATTGGGGCAGATGGACATTTTAAATTACAAACTTTGGATGCAGTAAATGGTGACCTAAATTATACCTGTCTTTATTCACACAGCGGGGAGGAGGTCACATAAACTCAAATACTTCCTTCCCTGGTTCAGCCCACTGAAAGGAAGTCCAATAATTCAGCATACAACAGTGCCCTAAATAATGTTCAGCAGATTGCCTTTTGGTGTGAATCACATACCAGAACTGTGTTGAAATCCTTCCAGGTTGTTGACTTAAATGTGTGTTTGTTGCACATCCCGTTTCCACTTTTTTTGTTGTGTTAGTTTGTTGGGGGGTTTTATTAACAGTAGACGATAAGAAGTTACAATAATTGTGCATGTCAAATCAGACCCTCCACTGGTATAATCCATTGCACTTAGCAGGAAGTTAGTGTAGCTATATATATGTGTATGTATAGATAAATAAATAAAATAAATACATATATATAGCATATATATATGTATTTTTAACTATATATCCCAGCTGAGCATCAGCCCCGTACACTCCTGAGCCGTGAGCATGAAGATGGCACATTTCTGAGGTAGATCTTTGTAGGCATTAAGTAATAATGACTGTTTATAAAGATCAGTGGTTATAATTTTTACTTATGCAAGATATATATTTGATGATTACAAGGGATTGTATAGCTAGAAAGAAGAGTGAAAACCATTTGACTTGAATGTGGTGTGAATGCAAGGCTCAGAGATGGTGTTGTGGGGAACCATTCCAGGCTCAATGAGAATGTGGAGAGCCATTCCAGGCCCAAATAAGAAAATCTACAGCCCTGAAGTTAAATACAGAAAGATGTATTTAAGATACTGGATGTTTTATTGATATGAATCATACTTTGTCATCTTCATGGAAGATACTTAGGTCATTCTTCATACCAGTGCAGTGTTGAGTGCTGTGACCTCTGTTGATTTTCTTTTCATTTGTGTGGTTGTGATTTTGTGCTAAAATTTTAATGCAAGTTGTAGATAGTCTTTGCAAGCTCAAGTTTTGCTCTATAACTTTAAAGTTTAAACCAAAGAGATTTCCTTTCCCAACTTAAGTAGAATGCATTTCTTCCAGTTTGAATCTACAGGACTGGGCCTCAGCAGCAGCAGATTACGCACCACACTGAACAGAATCCAGGAGAGTCTGATTGATCTGGTAAGTACCTGGATGTTGTTAATGCTCAGTGGGATAGAGGACTGTGTATGACATTCAGGAATTATATTTCATCATGGCTTTTTGATTTTTTCCTCTTTTCACATTCAGTGTGAATGTATCTAATAAGCCTTTGTTATTAGACAATGGTTGGTTTCGTGATGTAGAGGTCATTATTGTATTAAATCACTTGTTTCCAATGTACAGCAAAACTAATTAAATAGATTTTGCTAGATGTAACAGTGAAATTCGATATTTAAGTCTTCTATTGTGATTCATGTAATAAAGAGAGACAATTCAGTATTATCTTTACTAAGACACATTTTATAAAAAGAAATAGATGACTCATTTTTCTTCAGTAAAAGAATAGCAACTGTAAGCTCTCCTGAAGATTGTTCACCTTTCAGGATAACAGAGGTTGTATACTAAGACCTTCCTTAATTTTGAGGAACTTTCCCTGATGTATTTTTTTGGATTATATCCCATTGGTCATTTTGTGTTTTATTTTGAAAGTGTGAAAAGTAAATATGGTGCTCATGTCACACTGGCAGTAGACTACTGTCCTGCACAGGAGGATGGTAAAGGAGACTGCAGGTAGGTTTTGTGGATTCAGCTGAACAGCAGAGTTTATAAAGAAATATTGCTAAAAACTACACCAGAAATGGAAGTTTGAAGTTTTCATACCACCTAAATATAAAACCCTTGAAACATTTTGAAGAAATTTCCTCAGGGTATCATAAATGGGTTATGTAGTAGTTAATACCCTGGATGCTACAGAAAGGTTTTATTTTCTGAGGCTACTATCTTAGAAAGAAGAAAAATTTGTTTTACTCTGAGTTGCACAAGGATTTGACACTCCAAGAAATGTACTTCATGCTTTTTAAATTCCTTGAAGCATTATATCAAATCCTAAACTGTTCTCTCAGAGAGGCATCTTAAAAGGCTTGGAGGTCATTTCTTATACAGTCAGTAGAGGGAGCATAAGATAACTAATAACCCTAGGCCTCTGTAAAGGAGAAAAAGGCTTCTTGATATTCTTCTCAAAGGCAGTGTATGCAGAAAGAAAAATTAATTACAGGAAGTACTTGCAAATGAATCAGTTAAAGATTATGGAAAAATGGCAAGTTATGGAATTAATTTTTAAAACTTCTCTGTAGTCATGGTTCCTGACAGTGCTTTACAGACTTCATTTTTCTAGCAGTTAAAATAATTGAAAAAAAATCTTGGAATGAAATGGAAAAATAATAGCAGTTTGTTTTCTTCCTCAGTCATTTATAGCAGTGTAATAGATAATGTCATTGCCAGTTTAAATTAATAGCTATATTCAATGTAAGATTTGAAAGAAGAAATCTTAGCTAACTGCTGTTAGCTTAAAGACATTCCATAAGGTTTATTAATATCTTATGAACTTAAGCCAGTCTTAGAATATAAATGGTGATTTTTCACTTTTTAATTTATGAGGAAGTTAAAGTATTCTGGGTATTTTTGTTAATTGTTTGCTTATTTTTAAAAATTTGTGAAAGTCAAGTTTCATTCTCATTGTGTCATAAAAAGGGTATTTCTTGAGACTGCATGGATGGTTCTGAATTGCGCAAGGAATTCTCCTATCTTATTTTATATTTTTGTAAATTGCTTTTTGAAAGTATTAATGTTTGTGTTGTGGCATTCAGTCTCATGGCCTCTTGGGAATTTAATGTTGTTACCTTGTCTTCTACCCATGGCAACTTTACTAAGGGCTTAATTTCTGTCACATTTCAGTTCCTGATAACAGCATCAATATTTTATTTCCGTAAAGATAGTCTGAATCTGTCAGTGCTGAGTCTGTGACCAAAACTTGGCCAGAGTTGCATAGAGATGAGAATAATTTCACAAATCTGTTGGTGTCTGTGAAGGTTGAGCTACATGGTCTCTATCAAGATGCTTCAGTAAGTTAGACTGGATAATTTCTAGCTTTCCTCTTGGACTTTCTCAATTACTTTTTTTGAGATATGTGTGAATGAAGGCCTCTTTACTCAAATTTTCTGTCAGCATTTAGAGGAATAATTGGAGGATTGAGTGGCCACCCCCTCCACCTTTGTGTGGAATTCTGGTAGTTTCTGTTTAGGATTGAATTAATGCTGTCTAGTTTATACCAGATACCTTTTTTTTTTTTTTTTTTTAATAATACTCCTTTTATTGTTGTTCAGCTGAATTTTAAATTTCCTTTGTGAAGGAAAAAGTGATGTGGAATGGGAGTTCCACTTCTGGCAAGTTAAAGCACTAAGTTTTCTTTCTTGCATTTTTGTAGCATGTTCAGTATGAAGAGTATGGAGGTCGATTGGAGGCATTCCCTGTAACTCCTTATGGAACTCCTTATTTTCCCATTATTGCAGTGCAAGAAGTTTCTGTCCTTTAATATATACCGTGCTTACAGTATACTAACCATACTTCGACAAGAAGTATTTTCCTGGATTTTATTTGGACCACTGAGCGACTGGGTCAGATTTCCTCCTTGTGGCCAGTGTGCAAAGGGCTGCAGCATTTGAAGCACTTCCTCTACTCTTCCCTCCATCCCTTCTCATGCATCATGTGCCTCCTGCTTCTGCTGGGGGTCCTTGTCCCCTCTGAGCAGGATTCAGCTGTAGCTGAATCACTTCTCCGCTGCTTTGTGCAGTCTAATACTTCATAGCAAAACCAACTGTGCTTTATAAACTGCAGCAAGCAAGTCCTCCTGCAGTTTAGATTAATGTTTTACACAGAGAACAGGAAATAGCTGAAATGCGAACATGTATTTAGTCCTGCTAACTTCTTTGCAAGGCAGTAATGTGTCCTCAGCTGTGATACATATTATTCAGTGTCACTATGTTTTCCTACACAGATAAATGATAAACCGCATTATAGGAAACAAAACCCCCCAAACAATAAGCAATGACCAAATGTCTTCAGTTGGTAGTAAATGAGCTCATGCTGGTCATAATTGGGATACAAAAACATTTTTAATTTGAGCTTTTCTGAAAATTTGGATGTTCTGTATGATGTAATCAAAATGACAGTAATAAAAGTCTTCATTATGACGATGAATAAAGGACTTTAAGGACTCTCTACAATTGAGCAAGCATGTTCTTAAAACACTAGTGCGTTAGATATGCTTCCAATCTCAAACTGTTACAAATTTAATAATAATGGAATCCAATTATGGCTTTTTAAAAAATACTGTACTGCTAATACAGATAGTGGTTTAAGTATGATATGAACTTTTTTTTGGTAAATAAATAGACTTAGTTAAAAAATAAATAAAAAGGGTCTACCAATTAGCAAACCTTTATTTGCTTTCTTATAGTAATTTATGTGGAAGTGTCCTGACAGCTTACAGTGATTGAGTAAGCTGTTTTCTATATGTAACCTCCTTGTCTTAGCCTTAAAGCCATATCTTTAGGCTAAATCAAAAGTATAAGAAACAAAAGCACTGTGAGTATTTGTTTTAAAGTAGTTTAGGGTTCAGTTTCATTTGAGAGTTAAGAGAACAGTATGACTTTCAGAGATTTATTTGGCCACACTGTATTGAACTTCATATGTGTATCTGAACTTCACAGTCAGGTCTTTGCACATCTAGCACAGAATAGCTTTCATACAGATTTCTGCTATGCAGCAGCTTCAGTTAGTAATTTAATAATTACTTCTGGATCCTCCAGAAGTAGCACTCTACATATTCATATTTACTCTACAAATATCTATACTCTACAGATTTGTGTACACTCTGCAAACACTCTACTCATTCATATAAGCAGATTGTATTAAAAAGAAAACACAGAAAGAGAATGCTGAAAAGGGATGAAGAAGTGTTGTTCTTTTATCCTCACTCAGATGTGGCTTAGATTAGGCTAAATACATCAAAGCAAGCCTTTTTTTGAGTTGCTTGTATCTCCTCACTGGCAGTTTCCAAGTCGGTATGTAGAGGTACCTGCACACATTGTCCTTATGTCTGTAATTTCTAACAGAAATGTATTTTTACACAGTAATGATGTCCATGTTAGCTCACTGTGAGCTTTAAGTCTGTAAGTACAAGGCATCAATCAGTTTCTTGGGTGCTTTGGTGGGAGTAATAGGTGCTTTGGAAGGAAAATACTTCTGATTCCTTGCTTTTTCTGTTTTTGAGCAGCTTCCTTATATTCAAAAAATGTAAATGTAATCGTGATACTGTCATTGCCTAGATCTTGTTTGTGAATGTCCTGTGTATGTAAATAGCTGCTTTGAGTGATATTGCTGCAAAAAGAGATTTGGGGACCAAATAACCATGGAATACTCATAAATAATTCATTGTAAACAGATTTGCTGAAGCAAAAACTGAAATTTAGAATGAAGTTTCTTAAAGTTACTTACAGCAGTAGAAAATCACTGTAGTAAGGTATCTAAGCATTGCAATGCAATGTATAGAAGAGTAGATGGAAGGAATTACTGATATAAATGAGTATGGGTCAACGTATTTTAGAATCTGTCTTTACTTTGGCCTTTGGACTCCTTCCCCAGAAAGTATATGTCTTTTGGCAGAGTCAGTTTAGAGATTGATGGTGCAGAGATGGAAAATGTAGATTTTTCAGATGTACAAATAAGATAAAGATTGGTAGGAATAATTTTTTTTCTTCGTGTCTGACTTCCCATCCCATTTTGGCTTTGACTCTTTTATCCTGTGGAATGGTGCAATTCAGTTACATTAGTCCCAGTGCTGGAAACAAATAGTTTGGTTTTCCTTAAATGTCACATCACAGGCCTACATTTTGTAGTGTGGATGGGTTCCCTTCTGCATATAGTTTGGCAAAATAATAGTGGCAAACTCTGGAGACTCTTGGCTGTGCCTAGCGCAGGATGCAGCTCCTAAAGGACACAGCTAAGGTCCTCAGTGAAGTGGTAGCTGCGATTCTTGGTGAGGTTTTATTTAGCTGAAGAGTGCAACATTTCTAATCCATACTTGGTCTCCTGCTGCTTGAAAGGAAAAAAAACCTGAAGAAAAAAAGAAGAAAATACTGTTTGTGGGTTTTCTCTTTCCCCACTTTAAAAGAGATTTTTAAGTGTACATAATGACAATTTTTAAGGCATTGTATGAATTGCATGTCAAGGGAAGAGTACTGCATATATACAAAGTTCTGACGCAACGAGCACATTGAAATTATGCTAGGACTTCAGCAGCTGTTTTACTTCCTCACATTATTCATTTAGAGTTCTTCATACAGCTTTTTTTTTCTTTACTTGACTGTATTACCAAGTGAACTGGAATAATTTACTGAAATTTTTGAGCTTATTTAATTAGATGCATTTTCTGGGGTTTGGTAACTGCTTGGTCTCTCTTTAGCAGTCTCTGGGACATCTCATTTTTGTCACTTCTGACTCTTGCTGGTCACTAAAACTGGGCTGTTTCCAGAGGGGTGCAGGTGTCCACAGAGTCACAGCTGAGCCCTTGGGAACCAGCAGCAGCTCTTCTTGAGAAAATTTCTTTGTACAAGAAAGTGGTACAGTAAAAATGTGTATGAGCAGACCAGACCAGCTTATATGGTTTTTTTGCAAGGTAGTGATTCAGGTTCTAATGATGCCTGTGCATGTGGTTTTCTGTGGAGTCTCATTTGACATTAATTTTTTTTAGGACATAGTTCCTATGACTCATTTTCTCAGTTATCTCTCAGCACACAGTGATTCCTCACAGAGGGATTGTTGCATTGGTTGAGACAACCAGTAGTAAATAAACCTTCCAAATTCTTGTAATTTTTTAATGCAGAAGATCTGCCATTTACCTTTGGAAAAAAAAAAAAAAAAAGTCAAAGATCCCAGAAGTGATGCAAACTTCATTGAACTGTTTACTAAGTCAGTGGGACGGACCTAAATGAGGTCTGGGACATGCTTGTTTTGTTACAAAGAGCATGGAAGATCCCCAGGCTTGAAACCAGAACCTCATGCCTGCTGTGAGGCAATGCAGATCAATTCAGCCCCGAGGACAATGTGAAATGTGTGCACTGTAAATGTTGGGAAGTTTGGGGATCCCTTCTATGGCTCTTCAATAATGCTGTAAAGACACCATTTGCATGAAAAGGACTGTAAATAATAGAAAATTATTAGCATGGTTTCTCAAGATGGTTTGTAGTTGGGTTTTTAAAGATATGGTTTCTTAAAGCCTGTAGAGTGGCAATTACATTGTTTATGTTTGATTTACTTTCTTGCAAGTTGTGGCAAGATTACCTGCTTGGTAAGTTTTGTGCCCCTCAGCAAGAAAATACTAATCTTGCAATTTAAAACCTAGAAGGAGTATTATAAAATACCATTTAAAACCTTAACACATTTACAACATATTGAAGAAATACTTCTACCTTGAAAGCAATGTGCTTTTGCAGTTGGCCCTACCTATAATTTTCAGCATTCAGATCTGTAAGCTCAAAGGGGAGAAAAAAAAAAGCTTGATTGGTTCCTTTCAGTACATTTCTTGTGATCAAAAATTCTTGTATGTTAAGCATCTACTTGGATTTAGTTGAACTGTTTTCTGTCAGCTTTTGAATACAATAAGAAGTTATGCTTTCTTTGATCAGTTTGTTTTCTTGTAATTGATGCTCATGATATTACAGGAACTATTAATTACAGTTTTAAAACAGAGATGATGGAGCTGTCCTGTTTTATGTAAACATTTGGGGTTAGTCTGCTTTTCCTTGTCCATCAGCACACATCAAGTTCTTGGCAGCAGTGTTGGTATGTTGCAGCTGCTGTAGACTGTTCTTCTGCCAGAACCTTTTCAAATAGTACAGTTTTGTCCATGCTTTTTGAACACCACTTACTCCTTTAAGATTGGGATTTCTTCAGTAATATTTAGAGTTATTGCAAAATCAAACCTAAAATTTTTGCTATTGTGTATGTGTGTTAAAACAATTCTGAAACTGAAATCTTACACAAAAAGTATTAGGCTAGAAGAAAAGCAGTTTTAAAAGATTATTGGTTGTGAGTGTGATCTGCAGAACTTCATGTGCTGGGGACAGGTTGTAGAGTTTACTGGTTTTTGTTTAAAGTTAATGGAGGTTGATGATTGTAATTCACTGTCAACTATTTCACCATAATTGGCAGATAATCAGTTGCCTCAGTCAAAAGTTCTTTTGGATAACTGCAATAAAAGTGTTTTTGTTCTCATGAGATCAGCCCTGTAAAAATGTCTCTCTTGCAAATTAAATGTCAAATTTTTAACTTAGATAATTATCTTATATAGTTTATACTTCCAATTTAGGTAATTAGTTTATAGTCTCCTCTTCCCATTGAGATGGAAGGCTTAACAAAGTCTTGCCACTGGGTTGAGCCAAACTTGACATGAAAACGTTCTCTTGTTACAGATGACATTTTAAAAAGAGATTGAAGGCGAGGCTTTTTCCTTACACAGACAGATTTTTTTCCTACCTGTTCATTAAAAATTTTCTTCTTGGGTCTAAACAATTAAATGATGAGGTGAAGTACCCAACAATTAAACAATGTCACACTCCCATTCTTCTGATACCTATTATTTGCTTATATATATCTTTCGGTTGTAAAAACATGTTCCAGATGAGTTTTAATTCAGCTGTATGTCTTGCAAAGATACTTCCCAAAGCATACACTGAACTCATACTACTGTTATTAGCAACCCTTAAATAGGTGAAACAGCCATAAGCCTGCTTTAACAGTTCATCCTGATATTTTCAGGTCTTTATAGCAAAGCAGCTTGTAAAAATAACTGCTACTTGGGTATGCCTATCATGTATAGCATTAGAACACACAGATCTTTTCCTGTGACAGTATGAGGAAATTAAAGTAAGACTAGAGAAAATTTAATAGATAAGACCTGCTGTAAGGTATCTGCAGGCAGTACTGGTTAACCTGTCCTTCTCTGCCTACTGCAGTTCATTTGGTTATTGTTCAGATCAGTGTGGTGCTTTTAATATTTTTTAAATTTTTTTTTAACACTTTGAGTGTTGAGGAGAAGAGCATCTTGTAGTTTGCATCAGTTCCATGTATACCTTGAAGTTATTTTATCAAATCTATTTTGTGCAGTTTTCTTACATGGATATTGTGTGGGCTGTGATACGTCTTTGACATTTCCCAGTTCTGCTGGATCAGCAGGACCTGCTACTCTGATGCAGGGAGGAGCTAAGCAAGTTTATTCTGCTTTAGTATTGCTCTCTGCATGCTTAATCCTGGGTGCTACAATATGTTCTCAGTGTAACTTGACATTTCTTGAAATTAAAGTTCAACTGGCTGCTATTTAATTTTCTGGCTTCTACTCCCTTCCTCTTCCTCTTGAGGCTGGCAGTTTTACAGGACCCTGCTTGTTTGCTGTGATACACAGAGGGAGTCTCTGGCAACAGACATTTTCTTGCAGATTTTCTTCATTACTGGAAGGGTTAACTTTAACAAGTCCAGTACACTGAAAAACATCTGATTTCTTTAAATAGCCTGTAGCCTTTTTTCCTGTTCCAGTCTGTGTGTTTTGCCCCTTTATTTTCTCTTTCAGTCATTTGATCAGTTCTGTTAATGAAGGCAGGAAGAAAAACCACATGCATCACTGAGACCCTTTCAGAGTGATCCTGTGCTTCTTCGGGGTATTGGCACACTGGCTGTTTACTTTTTGCTTTCAACATGCTTTTGCAGTGCCTGCTTTTTAGAACAAATTAGGAGAATGAAATGCTCATGCTGTTTGGCCACGATATTTGAACCAGAGTTTGACTCCCTAGTTGAAGGGAGCATTATCTCTGACTTGGCCAGTTCTCATGTACCTTTGTGTTCTTCAGATGCAACACATTTTTGGCATTTAAGAGATGTTACTTACTTTCATGGGAAACAAAAAGGAACAAAAAAAGTTTAAAATGTGTTTGAAGTGCCAGGCAACTTTGAAGTGAGATAAATACAAAATGAAGTCTTCATAATATTAGGCTTTTACATAATTTGTAATTAGTCTTTGAAAGAAAGAAAGGTTCTTAAATGTTTACTACTGATACTCTTCCCCCAGCTCTGTCACTCATTGTCTCTCCTAAGGATACAGCATTGCTTGGTGAGCTGTGGGTTTGGCTGCTTTTGTCATGTGTAAACACTTCAAAATTGACTTATTTTTAAAATTTTTTGTTTGTTGGGTTTTTTGTGTTTTTTTTTTTCCTGTTGCTTTGGTGGATTTTTTTTTAATCTGGGTTTTTAAGAATGGAATGAAGTGAAAAAAGTAAAAGAGTGGACAGATAAAGAGGGAATTTTAATAATTAATCAATATTGTCTTTGCCTTAGTTAATGTTTTTAGAGAATGGATTGTTGTGGCTAGATGGTTAGATGTCATTCCCTGTCTGCAGTAAACCTGTGAGTGTGCTGAGGAAGTACCTTAGAACTCTCTGAAAGAGGTCACAGGATCTTTAGCAAATATCCAGGCCCTTTGGCTTGCTTATCCATTCTGTTAAACTCAGCAGAATGCAAACTTCATAGTATTGTAAAGCATCTAGTAATTTTAATTCCAGATTTATCTGGCTGAGTGTGAACACAGATCAGAGCCAAGAAAATGAATTTTTCAAATAATATAACATTGTAGCTAGCCTTTATAATAGTTCCTATGCTCAGTGCAACTGTATCTGATCACATTTGCCATAAGTTTCTTTTAGAAGTTTTATCTTCTGCTTACTGATGTATTTCTGTGAGTTCTTTTAGTGCTACAAATGATGTGTTGATGGAATTTCTCAGTCAGCAGTCCTTGTTTTTAGTGTCAGAATTTCTGTGGGGAACCATCAAGGTTCCCTGCTTTATTGGCCTTTTATGTCTGTAACCTAATTAGAATATTTTTAAAGTAAGTCTGAAGGTACTTCCTCACCCTTGGTAGTGAGAGCTCTGCTTTCCCAGACTGTGCATTGTTCCATCTGCTGTAGCCCATTTTTATGTTTGTGTTTGATGTCTCTGGAGATGCAGAACTGAAAGAGCCTTTCTGATTTAGCAAATCCACCTCCTATTGCCTTGGGCTGTGACACCACAGGAGGAAACTGCCAAATAAAATCTGAGAGAGTTAAAGTGGAACTTGTGAATTTTTGTTCCTCCACACCTCAAACCACTTTTAACAGCTTGGCCGCTATTATCTTCTCAGTTGTCTTATATTCTTAATGTCACTTTTGGTTTGGCATTCATCCAGACAGTAAACACATTCTGGTACTGCTTTGTCTACAGCAACAAAGTTTTGATCTTTCTGCACGTCCTGTATCACTTAAATTCTCCCCAGGTCCTTACAAATTTTGACATAATCAATTTTCACCTGCCCTGCCTTTAGTTGCTGCAACACTACCCCAATGGTCTGTCAGATATTTTGCTATCTGAATAACTGCCCTGTTGATTTTCCAGTTTTCAACTGATTGTATGTGCAATACTTCTTCTCTTGGTGTTTCAAGGTCTGCAATGAAATATTCCTCTTTGTCTCAATCCTGGCATCTAGAGTGAGTGACACCACTAATTTCCACCAGTGTTTCAGGTGCTCACTGCTCTCCTCCTTAAGCAAAAATGTCCAAACAAAATCTGCTTGAATAGCAAGTATTCTATTTCAGGTAACTTCTCACAGTTATTCTCTGTTGTGGAGCCCAGAAGAAATTTATGGCTACTGTTCTGGTTAGCTTGAGTCTTTCTCCCTCTTTCCGTAGTTACTTCAATGCAATTTCTTTTGGTTTTATTTCTAAATCTAGTTGAAACAAACAAACAAACAATTCACAAACTTGAAAGCTGCTTTTTTTCATTACGTTGTTTTTGTTATTATCTTTTTCCCTTGTTTAACTGCATTTTCAGAATTACATTAATTTGTATTTTTGAGTCCAAACTTAAATGTTATGTTTAAGCATTATTATTGTCGTATTGGTTGGTTGTTCCTATGCTGTTTACAGCAGCCATGTTGAGCCACTGATTTTACTTTTGTGAAAGTTATTTTTTCCACTACTTTGTCACTGTTACTGTTATTTGTTTTCATTCCATATTAACAAGCTGGTATGTTGTAGCATCCATAGACTGTAGACTCTGGCCAGGGTTTCTATCCCCAGGGTCTTGAAAGGCTCTTAGTAAAATCAGTGCCATATCCTGCCTGTCTTCTTACCTGTTCTGGGTGCTGTGCCTTTCCTTTGTAGATTTCTCATCTTCCTGTGGCCTGTGTATAAGCATGGTATGAATAATTAATTCAAACCAGCCAGAACTACCTTTATGATTTCATGCCCTGAAACCCTCTGAAGACTGGGAAATAGCCAGGCATCAGAGGGTGTCCCTTTGTACACCTTCTCTGGGAATTTCTTCCTTCTATGATTCCTCTTCTAGCTGTACCCTATGGTTAGATTCCTTAAATGTGGGGGTAGAATTTTTTCTCTATTTTCTTCCTTTAATTTTGGAACAAGGCACTGGTATAACCTGTTTCTCACTACAGATTCTACTCAATTCTACTTAATCCAATATTTCCTTGCTTTCTATCATCAGGAATTTTTCAGGATAGAAGTTTTCATTGAATGGTTTAGTTGAGGTGTTGGGGCATGGGTTGGTCTTGATGGTCTTAAAGGAGTCTTCCAACCTAGTGATTATGTGATTGAGAAGATTGGCTGTTTTTTACCTAAGTTAGCCACTGCTCGGATAAGCAGTGAAGCCCATGCAGAAGTAGCATTTCTT
This sequence comes from Zonotrichia leucophrys gambelii, assembly GCF_028769735.1. Taxonomy (NCBI): domain Eukaryota; kingdom Metazoa; phylum Chordata; class Aves; order Passeriformes; family Passerellidae; genus Zonotrichia; species Zonotrichia leucophrys. The sequence continues at coordinate 24,756,959 of NC_088171.1, forward strand.
TGATATGCCTCCTGATTTAGTTGCTGTCAGATTGAAGATACTTTCTCCAAGGATGAGAAGTCAGTTTCCCAAAAGGGAATTGGGCTAAAGCCTGTTTAAGGAATAAGGCATAGTGAGAAGATTGTTTGCTGCCTTTTTCTTTTAATTTATTGTTTTCTTGGCTACTGATTTACATGATCTGATTTTTTTCACCCTTTCACTATACTGTTTAAATAAAATAGGCTTGATTTAAATTACATCCTAAAATTGGAAACATTCCCTCATCTTATCTGGCATCTGAAACTGTTCAGCTGGAACCAGCCATCCTTGCTGGTTTTGTGGAGTGTAATTTGTTTAATTCTTTGTTTCAGGAGGTGTCTGCTGATCCTTCAGGGACTCTCACAGCTGCTGAAGAGAGAAAAGAGAAGGTGCCAAGCCCACATCTCAGTCATCTCGTAGTTTTGACATCTGGCAATTCGCTGTATGGCTTGGCAGAGAGAGTGGTGGCCACAGAATCCTTGTAGGTTGTTTACTGTACACATTGTATTTGTGATCACTGAAAGCTATTGATAGTTTAAAAAATTGTGGTTACATTTCAAAACCTTCTTGACCGGTCAAGAATTCCTACCTCTCAATGTGATTTTAAGTATGAGTGATAAAGGTGATTTTTGTAATTGAAGGTACTGGAGTCTAATTCCTAGGTCTAGCAACATGCAAACACAAGAAATGAAATTTTACTGCAGATGAGCCAGTAATTTCTGACAATACAGGGCCAAATGTATCATGGAAAAAGTTTAATTTCAAAGAGGTTAGTGGGAATATTTAATCTGTATGATTAATTTTCACCTTATATTAAATACTTGACTCAGAACTGCTTAATTTTGTATCAGTTTGGCTTGAATCACCGTGTTCTTTGCAATGGGTAGAAGTGTACCTATGTCACAGCTCAGGAGAAGAACACGTTGTAAAGAATTAATGCAAATGTAACAAAGTGATTTTTATTTGATAAGAATAATAGTAAGAGTCAGCTAGGAATGATTTTTTTCTTCACATGAGATGACACTTAAAGATTAGGAGTTAATTGTTTTTTTAATTTATGCTTAGTTAGAAATATATTTCCTAGGAATATGAGATCAAGTTCAGTTTCATAGATCCACTAGCACAAAATTTATTGGGAATGTTCTTTTGAAATTCTAAGATGGATTTATTAATATTGATGTTGACTGTCCTGTGGTGGAAATTGTGTGACTCTTGGTCACTGACTTTACTAGACCTTGGCTCGGACTTTTGCAGTGTATCCTCAGAAAAATAGAAATAGAAATACGGATTTTTGATGTTCATGCCTTAGTTTCTTTATTAAAATATTTTCTTGTTTGCAAATACATTTTAAAATTGTCAGAATTGAGACTGCTGGTTGATATACTGGCACACAATTGATATGGTTCTTCTCGGGACTAAACTTTCCAAGGTGGCATATTGTTATTGCCAGATACATCAGCTGTAGAGTAAAAATTGTAAAGAGACATGCCAAACGTTACACTTAGTTCACAGTAAATTTTCTTTGCTTTCAAAGGGTATTTCTGGCTGAGCAGTTTGAATTTCTTCAGCCTCATCTTGATGCAGTGATGCCAGCTGCCAAGAAGCCTTTTCTTCAGCAGTTCTATTCTCAGGTCAGAATGGTGTAATTCACAGCTGATTTTCATGCAGAAGATTTGAAACTTGTACATTATGGTGAAAATACTTCTATATCATAGTTATATGTTGCTCCTACTGAAGTGAATTTTATTTATTTTCTATTTCAGACAGTGTCAACTGCCAGTGAACTACGTAAACCAGTTTATTGGATTGTTGCTGCTAAAGCCATTGACTATGAACAAATGCTTCTACTGATGGCTAATGTGAAATGGGATGTGAAGGAAATCATGTCACAGCACAATGTATATGTAGATGCTCTTTTAAAGGTGAATAGTTTATGGGAAGTGGTGTGCTAGAGTTTATATAAACACTGAATTGCTGTAATACTTCATTATAACTGTTAAAGTGGCATGGCTAGGACAATATATCATCCTTACAAAGGGAAAATTACTATGAGATCTGTCCAGAAGTGTCATTATTCTTGCTTCTAAAGCATTGTTTTCAGTGATGATTTTTTGACTACATGGTGTGTGAAAGTGACCAAAGAAGTTTAATGAGTCTCACAACAAAGTTTTGAATGGTAGAGAAGTGTGTAGTAAACAGAGTAACACTGAGGGAAATTCAGTGGCCAGAGATAGCATTTAAAAAAAAACCCCAAAACACACTATTTGCTGTTCTGAATAATTTTGCTGATTGTCTTTGTGATGTATCATGGGAGCTGTAGGTCAAATCAGCACCAATAATGATCATGCAGTATCTAATTGAAGTTGCTATATTTAGAAGTTAATATTTGAAAAGGAAGCTAAAGAGAAGTTATGCACCCAACTTGTCGATTGCATTCAGTAGATGTCATTATACAATTGCCATGTGTTAAGGCATACAGAACTAGTTTTTGGGACAATCCCTTTCTCATCTTTTTATATATGTCTAATTAATGTTTCTAAAGGTCTTCAGAGAGAAGTTCTGGCAGTGGAAGGATTATGCTAATTAATTATACTATATTAATTACTAGTTCTTTTCAGAGAAACTGAAAATTTTATTTTAAAGATGTGTGAAGTGTGAATCACAGAAAAAGCTACACATCTGTGTGGAAAAACAGTTTGGATAACACCTTCATACTTTGTAGCTCTTCTCTGCTATAAAAAAAAATCAAGCCAAAGAAGGAAGAATTTGACAGAGGATGTATCATTGCACTGAAATTGATGGAATCTATGTGATTATCCTTGTTTATGCTGCTCTTACCAGTTTGTGCTTAAAATACTTGATCTCAGGGTAAAGCTTTTTTTCTTCTGTGAGTTTGCAACTGCTGATGAACTTGCTTCAGGACATTCAGAGCTAATACCATTTAAAACCAGTTTTGGTTTCTCTATTCTATAGCTAGTACTAGTTGCTACAAAAGCTTTTAAATAACTGCTAAGTAATGAGGGATTTTCAGGGTACACTGGGACTCCAGGAACATCAGATGTGAGCAGAAATTGAAGGAATAATCAACTACTTTCAGTCGTGTGCACACATACACAAAGTTCTACATTCAGTCGTAGTATGTTGGAAGCAGATAAAATGGGGGAAGGAGATGATTGAAGAAATAGATTATGGAGCATTAGACATCTTCATCTTCAGAAGAATGAATTGTATAGCAGTTAAAGCATGACATTGTGTTGCCTGCATTTTGTTGCCAAATTAATCTTTCAGAAAATTTGTGTTAAATGCCAGTTGGTTACTGTAGTTCTCTTCTGATTTTCTTCACTTCTGAATTTTTGAGAGTCTGTAAGAAGAAAAGGAAAAAACCCTAGATTAACAGCCTTAGAAATAAAATCTCTGTTGGGCAAGTATAATCTTAAAAGACTGCACTGCAAATTACTTTTGCTGGTTATACAGAGGAGCTCATTACCATTCTGTTTGATATTGAAGTAATTTGATACTTTTTTATGTGATAAAGGCTTTAATCATTGGCAGAGGACTTCTGTTTCACTTTAAGTCACAAAAATCATTGTAGCAGTAATTGCATCCAGTTATGACTAGTTTCTCACTCAAAATATCAGCTGAAATCCAAATTAATTACTTATGTGGAAACAGGTGCCCTCTTTTAACCTGAACTGTTACCTAGTGCTGCTGTGTGGTCCTAAACTGTTGGATTTGGTCTCTTTCAGTGGCTTCTCTCAGCTCCTTCTGAAGCACTGAGGAGTTACCTAATGTGAAAGGTTGAAGAATGAAAAGGGGTTACAATGTTTCTGAGCTTCTCTTTGAAAGCCGGTGGGGTGGGTATTTAGAGGGATAAAGAGATCGTAGCTGAATTTCCTTCAGTGGCTGAATTTTGACTTAAACAAGTTAAATATGAATTTAGGGAGTAAGGCAATGAAAATGACATTTGAAGGATAAGCTACTTGGTTCATTTTCAGAGGTGTCAGTTTCATAGAGAACTACAGCTCTGGGGAAGAGAGCAGCAGTTCCTTTAAAAAATCACTGAGGTAATGTTGTGAGTGATATACTAGAAAGTGAAATGTTTTCTACTTTACACTTTGAGCTGTCTACAGTCTGTGCCTATTAAGCCTCTCTTCTTTGCTCTTCCTTTTCAGTATTCTCTTTCATGTGCATTTCTAATTAGTTGTTGCTGTTGTTGGATGTACAGAGTATGATCTGCTTTTACCTTAAGGAATAAACATCTTTTATGTTCTATTAGGAATTTGAAGAATTTAACAGGAGGTTGAATGATGTGTCTAAGAGAGTCCGTATTCCATTGCCAGTCTCCAACATCCTTTGGGAGCACTGCATACGCTTGGCCAATAGAACCCTTGTGGAAGGGTAAGTAATTATGAACGTCTTGCTTTGGGGTAAGTATGTCTATAATGACAATGTTTATTTTATAGAGTTAAAAGTTTTATTGAGCTAAAAGTTCTAATTTTATAGTGTCCTTTTGAGTTCATGTGCTTTTGGGGACCCTAAAAACTATCGGTGCTTAACACACTCCTTAGCAGTTGTTTCACGATCTGGTGCAGCATTAAGCCCAAAGAGGGTGGTCCTGATCCTAGATACTGCTGAAGAATGACTTTGAATGTTTTATTGATGCATTTGAAAATACAGCACTCCTTCAAAGAAACTTCTATATGAAAACTATCATTTCCCAGCAGACCAAAGAAGGAAGTTGCAGTATAATAGTCAGTACTTCCACGGTGACGCCATTTATCCTTGACAGGAAGAAAGATGGAGTTTCAGCACTGTCAGTTTTCTTAAAGCAGCTATGGAACATGATTTTTCCAAATTCATCAAGAACAGAGAGATGTGTTAGTTGGCTTGCACAAGCACCTTAGTCAGGAACCTACACCTTGCTCGTCCCTTGCTCTTGTGATCAGTGTCCCATTCTTTTGTAGCCTGAGTACTGCAGACTTTTCATTCCCTGAATTTATTTTGATGGCTTTGTCCTTTATGATTGGACTACGTATGATTGGGCTCTTACCAGAACTACTTCTGCATCATAGAATGTGTGCTGTCTTCCACTCCCTCTACATGTTTCCATGCTTCTTTCCTGGTTATCTTTAGCCTATTCACTCCCTACTACCCATTTTACTTCTTTCCATCCCACTCTCCTGCTGTCTGTTCTAAATTAGGACCTCAACAAAACACCCTTCTTCTCCAAGTGTTAGCTACCTGTTGAGAATCATCAGCTTCCACTGTTTCCATAAAGGCATCATTTTTTAATCTCCTGCTCATTTTTTCATGCCATCATCCTTTTGCAGTCTCTAGCAGTCTCACAATTTCATGTTCAGGGTAACTAAATCTATGCATGACCTGTCTCTGTCAGGTCTCAATTCCTATTCATATAATATGTGGCCTATACAACTAGCTCCTCTTTTTAAAATTTTATTTTCTACTTTCAAATAAAAGAAAGTGAATCAAAGGCCTATCTCTTCTCCTCTCAGTTCCCCTTGCCTTTCAAGTCGATAACACTGTCAATCACTGTTAACCTCCTCTACCTCAGCCTTTGTGTTTGTTTTCAACTTGTTTCCTTTTCTTACATCACATCTCATTCATCTTTTGTGGCTTCAGTGTTGATGAACCATTTAATCCTTATATGTGGGGATCATCACTCATATGTCTTGCTTCATGCCACAGTTTAGGTTCATATCTGTGACTTTCCATGAAACTTTGACCTTTACTTTTGCCTAAGCAGGTTGGACTAGGAATACTTTCCTGATATAATCTGTACTGTACCATTTCTGAGAGTGTAAAAAGTACTCATTATCATCTTCTCCCAAATATTTGCCTGTAATTTCTTATTCTTGGCCAGTTCTGTTATTTTTATGTATCTTGTAGGTTCTTTTCCCACTGTGAAAAGGGAAGGAAGGTGTTCTGAATAGCTGACTCTCTGAATGTGTAACTTCTTTTATCTCTGCATTCAATGAATGTATGGAGTTAAAAGCCATGAAGGCTTTTTAAGACTCATCCAGTTAACTGAAATTGCTTTCATCAGGCTCTTCACTGAATGAAGAATTACCTCCACTGCAGTCAGCTATGTCTTTAAATTTAGTCCTTCCCTGTCTCCTAGTTCTGTGTTCTCTCCTGTTTCCCTGCTGGCTTCTTAAGCCAACTGAAAATCATCTGCTAGTCTTCTATGAAACTCCAGAGGACTTTTGCCTTGGCTCTCTTTCTTTTTGCCTCTGTTACTTTTGCATTCTGCATTCTGTGTACCAACTCTAAGTGTGACATTTCTTCATATTCTTAACCTGACCTTGCTGTGCATCCAGCTTCCAGCTACATGTTTCTGCTGCCTCTTTTGCATCAAACCTAATCATCTAGGGAGTGTATAATAATTAGGATCAACTTTGTGAAGCAGTGAAAAACTGAGCTTATTTTGGATTTGGTACATGGGAAGAGTGAGACACGGTTCTCACTTGTGGGAGCAGCTGGTGGATGAGCTGCTTTAAGTCTCTCAAGTCACTGTGCCCCTGACCCTGTACACAGTTGAAATTGGTGTTCTTAAGGGCATTGCAGTGTCAGTTCCTTTGATCTTGACAAATGCAGTCCCTTATCCATTTGAAGAGCTGAAAAGAGTGTTTTCCTTGTTTGTTGCCTATCACTCCACTGTGATCATTGCTAGTGTTACCCTGCCCTTAAACTCATCTACTCTCTCCTCTAACCTGTCACTACTTTCCTGTCAACCTCTTCTCATTAAATCCTCTACTTCTCACAGAGATGAGCCAGTGCTGCCACCCTTCATCCTCTGGCTGCTGTGGCTTTTTTTGAACAAGTAGCTTTGTGTCTTTGCTGCTCCCACTTGGTTCAGCAAGCTCCTGGTGACCATTCCTAAAGCTGCTCTGGTACCTTTCAGACTCCAGTGGTTCTGATCACTTGAAACCACTGTCCAGTGTGCTAATTAGCATTGGTTTAATTTACTCTAACTTATAGTAAATTGTTCAATGTGAGATATTTTGTGGCTTTTGGGAGAGGAGGGTGTGATTTTTCTAAGTATCACTAGGTACAGTGGGGTTCTGTTCAATAACTGGGCTAAAATGTGTTGTACTAATGCAAATAAAACTCTGCAGCAGACATCCTAAGAGAAGCTCTTGTCTGCTTTTGACTTAAAACCATTTAACTTTGCTCCTCCTCAAGGTTCAAAATACTAAGTTAATTAATTACTAATTTTTTTGAGGAGCAAAATTAATTTTTATTTCCTTCTAAGTTCTCCTTTTCACTGTTTCTCTTTTTAGTTATGCCAATGTAAAGAAGTGCAGTAATGAAGGACGTGCCTTGATGCAGCTGGATTTTCAACAATTCTTAATGAAACTAGAAAAGTTAACAGACATTAGGCCTATTCCAGATAAAGAATTTGTGGAAACCTACATTAAAGCATACTACCTGACAGAAAATGACATGGAATCCTGGATAAAAGAACATAGGGTAAGGGTTAAATTTGCGTTCTTTCCCTCTCTATTGAGAAAATTCACCCTGATGATAAAAACATCCTAACAACTATAAATAATCAATTCTTTTATGTGTTAAAAATGAATATAGGCATATATGAAAATATGTACATTTTCATTTATTATAATGTAACTTACAGAAAGTTTCATTATAATAAATATTATTATAATAATGTTAATTATAATGGAAGCAGTATAAATATAAGTGTATGTGTGCATGGATATGTTCAACTTTATTATATGAATGATATGATATAATGCTTAATCAGAATTTCTTGCTGAGATAAGTCAATATTTGTGTTTTGAAAATATTCAGATGCTTTCACTCTAGCATAGACTAACAATTATGACAGATCTTTGTAAGGAATAGTCACATGCTGTTGGGAATACCCATCTTTGAAGTAAAAAGTCTTTTAAAGTGAAGCACTTGAAATCTGTATTTTGGGATTAAGTGCCACTAGAAATGGAGGAGAGAAATATGTCTGTGAGTGAATTTTCCTTGTATTGCCTGAAGCCCCAAGAGAGATTGTGAGTTACGGGGTTTGATGACCTACAGGGAAAAATTCTTTTTTAAAACACATTGGTGGAAGCTATGTTTTGGATGGTGTTAAGACATAAAGATATTACTGGCAAATACGGTATTTTCACAGGTGTTTCCTTCACATTTTTGACATTTTTTCATCCTTTATCATATACTGAAATCAAAATTGTTTGGAGACTCTGCAGACAGAAGCATTTAGAAGCTTATTGGAAATGGGAAGTCAAAATAAAAAAGATCACCAACATTTATCGAAGTTTGTAAAAAAAAAAAAAGGTTTTGTGTTGAAGGCTTAATCATTTGCATATGTTTTCCCACCAAGCCTCCCAAAGAATGGAAAACACATTAAAAATTGATTTATGTACATGTTCACAGACTTACTTTATGTGAACTCTTTCCAGTACTTTTAAAGTCATAAGCATTTTCCATTATAAGCCACCATGTAGCAAAATACAGTTTTGTCCTCTGCCTCAACTATGAAAACTATCCAGATATGACTGCACTACAGCTTTAAATCTTCCCTGTGTACTGATGCTTCTATCAGTTGTGAAATCCACACTGAGTATGTCTGTGTATTTTAAAATTTTCCGTCTTTGTCTGGTGTTTTATTCTGCCCTAACTTGATCTGGTTTTGTTTGCCAGGAATATTCCACTAAGCAGCTGACCAATCTGGTGAATATTTGTCTGGGCACCTACATCAACAAAAAGGCGAGACAGAAGCTGTTAGCTACCATTGATGACACAGACAGGCCTAAGAGATAACTGGAGAAAGCTGCTTTCTTTCTGACATGTGAAGCATGCAGACATTTCTCTCATGGACTAATGACAACGTTAGAAATGTTGTGCATGACCTTTCCTAGCAACATTGGAGACACTCTGAAGTGAAATTGGTCTAAAATATTACTTTTCTAATCTGTAGAATTATTTTCTGTTGTTTTTCTTTTTTTTTCTTTTTTTTTTTTTGATTACTTGCCCTTAGTGAAGGGCCACTGTGTATCATTGATGAGCTATATGTTTTACAAAAGTGTATACTGTAAGTAAAATAAAAATCAGAAACACAATGGTTTAATATATCATTGATGCTCTTTTTAAATAAAAGGGCGACTTGAAAATATGATTTCTTTCCTCCCTGCTTTCACCTCCAGAAATTGTGCTGTATTATAGTCCAGTGTAAAGTTAAAGGATATGTATAATAATTTGATCTATGTATCCTGCATGTGGATTAAGAGTGCAGACCAACTAAGTACTCTCATGTTGGAGCCCATCATCTTCATATGTATTTAAAAATGTCTGTTTATTTCAGAATTAATTTAGTCATATCAAAATGATTGACTTCAGATTAATAGAAGATAATAAACATTGTATGCTAATATGATTTGTTTGTGAGACTTTGTTTTTCCAATTCAACAATGCAAAATGCCAGCAATAATGCCAGGGAATCAGAGGAATGTTTTTCTGACCGAAGTTTTGGATTGATACGAATATAGTCTTCCTGTTTCCTGCTTTGCTGTAGCATCCTGAGTGATCTTGAACAAAGTAAAATGGCTTAACTGCATATATGCCCTGGAAATCAATTTGTCAGAGCATCACTGACTTCACTGAAATTTTCTGTTTTACCTTTGGTTTTCAGTATGTAAAGTTTCAGGAATTTTATTTTTTATTACACAGATGACTTCTGGAGTGCTCTCTGACCATTTTAAAGGAAACTTTGAGCTAATAGTTAAAGTTAATTACAAGGGCTGCAATACACTGGTGTGTGCAGCATGCTGAATTCTCAGTTTGGGATTCATACTTGCCATTGTTCATTAATTCAGACACGCGGGAACCAGAAGTTAGTGAATATCAGCAGTACTGCAGTGGCAGAAAGTTGCCTCATGGAGTCATCATGATTGATCTTTTCTGTGGCCTGATTTCCTCTTCAGAAGTGTACTGAGCATCATTGTGTGAGTTTAGAGAAAGCCTGTATACAATTTTAGAATAATAATAGAGTTTACATTTTAAACATTGACCATGTGGTATTTAGCTTCCTTGTTTATCTGTATTTCAAAGGAAATAAGATTTAAAACAAAATTTACACTGTTCTTTATTGACCATGCTGTCTTGCCTAGTTCTGTTTAAATCTTGCTTAGAGGTTTGTCACCATATATGTTGAAGCTGAATCACTTTAATCGTAATTAAAAAGGTGGGACAGATGAAAGTGTGCACTTCTGCGTCAGCCTGTCTGCCCTGGAGTCAAATCCTGAGCGAGAGCTCTTGGAAGAAACAGAAACATATTGGAGACTATTACTGTAAAATATCTTTCCATTTTCTTCCCTTGCATGAAATAAGAAATTCAAATATCTTTACCAGAGATTTGGTGAGCTGAACACATTTAATTTCTCCTGAGCTGCTTAGGTCACTGTAATTTTAGTGCTTACCAAAAGGTAGAAGTATTATCATTGGAATGCAGGGTCAAGGTGAGCAATTGCATAAGCCACAATCAGGAGTGATTTTTTGTAGTATATCTATAGTTTGACTTGTTATCTTTAAGTAAGCTCCCAAACAAATCCTTGCTGCCCAGGATTGATGCCAAGCAAGAAGCTACATAGCTAAATGGCCTACATACACTCTTAGATACATGTTTTTAGGTTGCCCTGTGTGAAATCAGGTGTTGGACTCATTGATCCTTGTGGGTCTGTTCTAACTCAGAATATTCTATATATTGCTTGGTTCTGACTGACTAATGAAGCTAAGTTTTCACTGAGTGCTGAATTGTTATCTCACTAAGGATATGTTTGGTAGTTGCCATCCTCTGATATGAGAGTTTTTTATAAAATTGATTTTTGAGCATCTCTGTGCACCTTTGTTCTCCTCTGCAATAAGCCTCATACTGCTTTTTCTGCAGTAGAGAATATAGCAAATATCCTTTATGTTTTAGAGGAGTATTTTGCAAAGTTTTGATAATAGAAGAAAATTGGCTTCAGTCTCCAAGAAGACTAACCAGCAATGCAGAAGTGGGCATCTGCAATCCTTCTTTAGCCTGATGAAGACTAAATCCTGGTGTCCAGGTCCTCTGATATTTGTCACACTCACCTGGTGTCGGATCTCAAGATCTCAGTCCTGAGATGCTGAGCCTCCGAGACCAGCTTAGGGGTCTCGGGAGTCCTGGAATGTTGCCAGAAGTGTCTGGTAGCTGGACTTTAACCCTACACAGGAGACGACAAGGATGAGGCTTCACCGGGTGAATGGTGAAGGGATTAGTTAATTAGAGAGTGAGACACAAGGTTTAGGATTTATGTACAGGGGGTTTAGAGGAGTAGTGAATTGGTGTGTCCTGTCCCTCTTTCTCCTCTGCTCCTCATCTTCTTTGCGCTAGGTGCACTTCTATTGTTATTAAGAGTAGCAAGTTTATAAGAAAAATGGTTAGGGAAAAATGAAAGTATCTGTACACTCACCAATGGATAAATACCTGCGGTTGGTTCCAGGGATGGAATCTCTGTGCTGAATAATTTTGTTTATAACAGAAACACGTTCAACCGGCCAAAGCCACGCATACTAGAAACGCAGTAACATTTCAAGTCTCTGGTTAGGCAAAGTCTGCACTTGCACTACACTGACAGCACACAACTGGCTTTCCTACTGTCAGCTTCTCTCAGCTATATCTCATGGTGACACTGTCCTTCCAAAAAGCAAGGAACTGGGATGAAAATAGCAGGAAGCCTGCTGATTGCTTGTGTGGCCCTGATGTACGATTGAGGGCCTTGCTTTGGTATAGGTTTAATTATTCAAAGCATATGGAAAAGACCTTCTTGGATCAGCTGGTGGGACAGTACACAGAGCAGCCCCTGGAGGTGTGAATTCTACTGCTCATCAGGGTGGCATGTGGATGTGCCACGATTTCAGGCAAGTAGCTACATTTTCAGGTAATTGACTGTTCCATATTCTATTTCTCTCACATGCCTAAGGATCTTCCCATGTGTACAATAAAAACTTGGCTTGCTTCTGATCTTCAGTGGGAAAAACCAGGCTCTGCCCAGATCTGCTTAGCAAGCCCTGGATGTGGTGTGTAAATTACAGCTTGTATTCACTGAAAGAACAGCCTCCCTTCTTTGCCCTTATCCCCTTAGGGGACAAAAGAGGATGAGTTGTCGGATCTCAAGATTTCAGTCCTGAGATGCCCGGCCATCGAGACCACCCTTGGGGGGGCTCGGGACTCCTGGAATGTTGCCAGAAGTGTCTGGTGGCTGCACTTTGACCCTACACAGGATGAGGATAGGAGGACTTCACCAGGGTGAACGGTGAAGAGATTAGTTAATTAGAGAGTGAGACACAAGGTTTAGGATTTATGTACAGGGGGGTTTAGAGGAGTAAGATGGAGGAATTGGGGTGTGTCCTGTCCTTCTTCTTCTTCCTCTTCTCCTCCATCTTCTTTGGCCACGGTGGCACCTTTGGATTGGTTATTACTGAGAGTGCACCGAGTTATAAGAATAGATGGTATTGGGGAAAAATGATAAATATTGTACACGTAACAATGGGTATAAAGATACGTGGCTGCCCGGGAGGGCAGACAGTGTGCTCATGGCTGACTGCTGAGCAGATCTCTGTTCGGCTGAAAGAACATCTTTTAGATAAACAATTAATAAACATAAAAACCGAAAGAACTGAAGCCTCTTCTCGTCCTTCGATACGCGGGCTGCCCCAAGGCCACCACGGGCCTCTCCAGGCCCCTCAAACAGCCGAGATAAACCGGACATTTGGCGTCCCTGGGTGGGCACCACCACCACAACCTTTCGGGGGGGGCACCCTCAAAGCCCTGAAGACCAGAGAGAAGAAGAAAACAAAAAGCCAACAGAGTCTGCAAAAAACAGCAGTCACTGAGGAATCCATCTCTCAGTTTCTGCCGAAGACAATTCGTAGCAGAACAGCCCGGACAGGAACCAAAGGCGCCCTGGGACCACCTCTCGTGATCTGCTGGACAGAGACCTCCGGACTGCCCTGACGATAGATTTGGTAAGAAAGCCTGGAAATAAGAACATGGGGGGCACACTCTCCCAGGAACAACGGGAAATTTTTTCCGCCTTATAAGGTGTGACACAAACATACACAAAAAAAAAAAAATTAGCTCTGGCCTTAAAAGGCCAGGAAGGAAAACCTCCAGACGCAGCAGACATCTGGGGGGGGGGAGGAGCATGACTCCAGGAAAAAAAAAAAAAAATTAGCTCTGGCCTTAAAAGGCCAGGAAGAAGAAACCCAGCAGATGCAGCAGACATCTGGGGGGGAGCAAGACTCCGGAAAAAAGTTAGCTCTGGCCTTAAGAAGCCAGGGGGAAAAGGCTCTCGAAGAAAGAGAGCGAGAAATATTATTAAAACACCCGGTCCCAAAACCCAGAAACCCCAGAAAACCCCAAAAGCGTCCTGAAAGCCCAGAGAGCATGGAGGACTCAGGAACAGAAGGGGGGGAGCAGGGGGGGGAGAGGGGGGGGAGAGGGGACCGGGGGAGACGCTTTCTCGCAGCCAGGCTGCAGCGGAGCAGGCGGGGAGCGCGGGTAAAGAAAAAACAAGAGACGCGTTTTCAGATACGGCTTTGCTAAGCTCAGGGCCGGGGGGCGCAGCCGCCCCGGGGGCCGGCAAGGTAGCAGAAACGCGCGCGGCGGGCGAAATTCGCAAAAACCCGGGGGGAGAAGTCACATGCCAGCGCAGCAGGGGCGTCCGACATGGGCAGCGGCATAGGGGAAATTGCGCAACCCCAGAGGGCTGCCGTGAGACGCGGGAGGCGCGCGATTGTGACGCAAAAAACCCGGTGCGAACGCGGCGGACGCGGGTGCCGGCGGGGGCGGGCCACACACACCGACGAAGGGCCACACACACACAGCGTCGGAGGAGGAGGAGACAGAGTCAGGGGCAGACCGAGGGGGAAAATTCAGAGGCGGAACAAAAAGGGAGAGGGAGAAATTACCTCGGGAGAGACAGGGAGCGGCTCGGAAAGCACGCATGCGCAGAGCGCGGGCGGGGGCGGGCCAGACCCCCGGTAACGTCTTGGGCGAGGAGGGGCCCTCTCCAGACTTAGTGCCTTTGGTAAAAACCCTCGGAGTCCAAGCCTCCAGTCTCTCCTGGGGAGGCTTGTGTGTTCTAACCCTATTGTCAGTTGAATCAAAAACCAGGTAACCCCGGTCTCAAGTAAGCTTGCAAACAGCGACAATCGGCCGAATGAGAGGCAGCTGTGTTCATGGCTCCCAGCCACGGAGGCCGGTGACAGCGCCACATAAAAACCGAAAGAAGAACTGAAGCCTCTTCTCGTCCTTCGATACGCGGGCTGCCCCAAGGCCACCACGGGCCTCTCCAGGCCCCTCAAACAGCCGAGATAAACCGGACAATGAGTGATCAATGGCTGCCTCAAAGCTTCTGTGAAAGTTTTGCACTCCCTCTGAATTTTTTTCAGATGTGAATGATAAATGTATGTTTTGTGATAGATACTAAATGCAAAGCTGTGGACATGAGTTGTGCTTGCTATTGTGTCACTGAATGCACAAAACTATAAGGATCCCCTCTTCTTGCTGTGAAAGTGATCTATTTGGGGTCTTTTCCTGTTTAAGACCTGCTATATTGTAAATTACACAAATGGAGATAGTCCAAAAAATGCTGATTTATTGTATTTTTGATGGTATCTTTCTTATTTTTAACCACTGTTTGAAACAGCATAGCATAAAGGCTAAACATTGCACTGACAGTGGGATTATGGTGCACATATGGAAATAATGCAATTCACAAGCAGCAAGGTTTCTGTGCTTGATGGCTATTTAAGGATATTTGTGAGTGTTGTTTTTGCACTGCCAGAGCTGGTTTTCATCACAGCAGAGAGTTGGTTTTTAAGGATCTCCTGTTCATCCATGAGATCATGAAGTGTTATGTGGAACAGCATCTTTAGCTAATACTCAGGGCTTCACAAGCACGTGCTTTGTTTTTTTTTTTTTTTAAATAGGCATAAATCAATAGCAGGCCATATGATAAAACACGTCTGAGAAAAAAATGATGACATTAGTAACCTTAGGTTTTGTGTTGTGGATCCAGTGCTTAATTTTGTGGAGTATTCTGTCCAGTCCCAGAGACTTTGTATGTATAAGCTAAATTAAAAATGGTTGTATGTGAACTAAACTTGAGTCTGCTTGGCTCTTCTTCTCTACAGTATACCTCAGCTGTGCTGGCTTGGTCTGGAGCTCTGGATACACGTGTGAAAAGAAAATCTACTTTCATAGCAGAGATGTACAGATCTGTGGATTATCTTGCACAGATTTCAATATTGTCAGATTTAAAGTTGTCAAGTATCTGTCTAAATGTGTTGATCTTTGAAAAACAAAATATCCAAGCGAGCTGAGGATCTAGGGGAAGAGATACAGGGAGGTACCTCTTGTCGCTAAGAACAAAATGAATGATCAGATGTGCAAAACGACTGCAGGTTTTTCTGAAGATCTTTCTTACAAATAAATCCAGAGTTTGTACCTGTATATATTTCCTGCCCTATATCACTAGTAATTTTATTCATACATAGAAAGTCATCCCATTCATTGTATTTCAATAAACAATAAAAAAGAAATGTCACTTCAGCCTTAAAATAAAAAGGATTCTTGTATAGGAAAATTATCCTGGGGCTGCTATCTGAGAGCTGCAGGGATGGCATTTGGAATATGCACCACGAATATGTGTTCCTTGAAATTCATCGTTATATTACTATGGAAATACATACACACACAGAGCTTTGTGTGCAATGTAAGGGACTACAAGAGAAGAATGGTAAAATTGAACAAAAAGCCACATTCCCCTGGTTTCTCTGCTATCCTTGTCACTGGCACCGCAGCCTGGGTAAGTAGTGTGGAGGTGTTTGCTCGTGGGAGTAACGAGTGTCCATTGAGGACAAGGTCACATTCTGAGCTCGGGGCACACCCGAGTTACTGCTCTGCTCCCTCTGCCACTGCCTGTGTGTGCTGCTCATGTGTGGTCTGCAGGAGCACCACACCTGAGCCTGCTGGAGAGGAGCTCCAGCACAGCCCAGAACATTGAAAGCTGCAGGGTGGATGGACACTTGGTGGAGCATGTTGCTCTTGCCCTTAAGGGAATGCTCATGGATAGTCAAGCTTGCTGTCCTAGCTGCTGGGGAGCATCCCTGTTTTGGATGTACAGCACTCCTGGGTCAGGGCATGGGTGGATCAAGCTGAAATGCAGGGAAGGGCACCCTGGTGAAAATGTAGCTTGCTCTGGGAGAGCTTGCTGTCTTCTTCAGACCTTGGACCTCAAGAAATGCAGGAATTCAAATGCCTGATGCAGTTTTTGGCACAGTACTAAGCATCTGTGAGTTTTCAGGACCATTTATTTCCAGAAGTGGAGGAAAATGTCATTTATGTAAATGAGTTTGACCTGGGGGTAATTCCTGGCCCTGAGCTGCTAGTTCAGCTGTCTCCTCCAGCACAGTTAGAATATTTAAGCAGCCAAATGTTCCAACAGGCTGAGTGGTCATGGGTGGTTTATAATGTGCTACATTTCACTACAGAAAATATTTGCCATGAATAGTAATGGTGTGTCATGGCTGTAATGCCATTAGCCCTTCCTTCCCCCCTTGCAGATGCATCCCAGTGCTGTGCTGGTGTCTCTGATGTTCAAAAATGCCTTTCCTTCTCAGACCTTTATGCTGAGTTCTGTTTATTTTTAGTGAGGTGTTTATTCCTGCCTTCAATTGATCAAAATGTCTGCAGTGAGATGCAGGGCTCTGGGTGATGCATGAGTTCTTTTGCCTTGTGTGCCAGGAGAGCTCTTGGCGTTTGTGGCTCCCCTGGCTGGGAGAAAGGCTGCCCCAGTGGGAACACCTTGGAACTACTGCATACCACAGCAGCCAGGTCACAGAGTCATCCTGAGCTTTGATTTGGGTTCTGCTCTGTCTCAGTGCCTGGTGTTGAAAAGTTTGTTATATTTTCCTGTTCTTAACTCCCCTAGGTATAAAACAAATGGCATTATCTATAACATGTGAGGTGCTGTTAGGCCATAGGCACAAGCTGTACTTTCAGCCAGCTTTGGTGACTTAGCCCTGGGGAAGCTGAAACATGAACTGTTTCTTTTCACAGGGTAACAACAGGCAAACAGCCAATGTGGATCACATTTTTATTTTCCTTGAAGCTCAAGTTATATTTCTTAAGGTACTGAGTTAAGACCTAAATACCAGAATTAATGTGGAAAAAAGCTAGACCAGGAGGTTCAGGGAGAGTGTAGATGAGATTTAAAATCTTGCTAGCTCACAAGAAAATTAGGACATAAAATTCTTGGCCATTTATTTTTTTTTTTTACAAATAATTTTTTGATAAAGCTTATATCTGAAACCCTTGCAAATGAATTAATCAGGTAAAGAGATTGGGGAAATTTTTTTCTATGCCTATCCATGCTTTTTAAGATATATGTCTTCAATAATGGGAAATGATGGGATAATATCTCTGGAGACTTTTTTTGAGGTAGTAAATTGATTAGCTTTAGTTGCCTGGGTGAGTGTGCAGACTCTAAGCTGGTAGGCTCTGTTGAAGATTCTGTATTATTAGTTCCCATGAACTTGGGTGCTCTTATCTCATGTCTTTAGGTTGACAGTCATTTCTGTATTAAATTTCAGTTTTCTGCACTTGAAAGAAGGGAATTGTATGAATAATTAAAACACATTCATTCATTAACCTCTAATGAATGGTCAGTGAAGCTGGAAATTGGAATGAGTGACATGCATGTGGGATGTTTTGAACTGTGCTCTTTGAATGAGAAGAAAAAATCTTGAAATAGATAAAAATTTTTCTGGGGATCAGTATGTGCCTGTATCACAACCTAGAAAATAGAAGTATAATATTCTCGGGGGTTATCTGGTACTTCGTGATGAACCTTTCTGCTCTCACTCTTTCATGAGGTCAGTGAAGGATTTTCAGACTGGGCTCTTCTACTCTGTACTCTCAACTGTTTTCCTGAAAATGGGATAGTGTTCATATTTGCTGTTTTATAAACATTGATTTCTTAGGAAAAGAAAA
The DNA here is from genome assembly GCF_028769735.1 of Zonotrichia leucophrys gambelii. Lineage (NCBI taxonomy): Eukaryota > Metazoa > Chordata > Aves > Passeriformes > Passerellidae > Zonotrichia > Zonotrichia leucophrys. The sequence continues at coordinate 24,775,050 of NC_088171.1, forward strand.
TTACAAAAAATGCAGAACACTGGACTTCTTTAAATGTTTTATTAATATGTTTACCTTGCTTTACTTATACAGTGTGGAGTTGAATAGAGATTAAAACATTAGCTTCTTTTTGCACATAATTGACAGGTTAATTTATGGCTTTTTTTTTCTTTTGCATTCTACCGTGCACTGCAAGACCAAAAAAGAGCACAGTAAAGGTCAGTGGCAATCTGGGGGGGCTCTTTCCATGGGCATCACTTCCAGCTTACATGAGTCTTGCCAACAGCACTCAGGAGCTCCAGTCATGAACACCATCATCACTCTGCTGGGGTTTCAGTTAAAACATGGAATTAATGATTTCTGTTGCCTCAGGGGGGCTGGAATCTAAGAATGACATAGGTTTCAGCCAAGTCTGACTATCTCTGTTGGCTTGTGGATGCCCACAGCACAGAATGCCCCTCATCCCTCCTCCCAAAGGGCTGCCACCCCTTGTCACCCAGCGGAGATGCCTCCCTCTCCTCTCCCCAGGGATTAACCCCTAGAGCACTTTCCTTTGTGATAGCCTGATTAGCACTGGTGCCAGCGAGGCTGGAGACAGCAGCCCTTGGAGTGGAAAGCAGAATCCAGCCCTGAAATTGCTGAGGTGTTGAGCCACGCCTTCATGGGACGCCTGTGACCTGCATTGTGCCCATCCTGGCTGTGTGGATCCTCCAAGAAGAGGGCTGGAAGTGGCAGGGCAGCCAGCTAAAGAAAGGTTGTGAGAAACTGGGCAAAAACCCGAGCTGGATGACAAGGATCCAGGGGCTGGTGACCAGAGGACACCTGACAGCCAAGAGAAGATAATCTGGTTGGCTGTACTGCCTTCCACATGCTGTCGAAGCAGGGGAGCAGCCTGGGGCACCACACAGAGGGCTGCCTCTCTCTCATGGGGTCACAAGCTCTCTGTCACAGTGCACAGGGAGGACATTCTTCCTAAGGAAACCACCAGCCAGTCTCTGCTCCCTGCCCTTTGTGTTAGTGGAGTTTGAATTAGAGCATCACTCTGAAACACCGGCCTTTGTTTGGTAGGGACAAATGAGGAGATGCAAGTACAATCACAGGAGGAAATTAATCAAATCTGATATTGGCTTTAATGGAATGCTCCAAGGAGGAAATAGGGACTTGCCTTTCAGCATGTGCTGGATCATGGGTTCAGGCTACAGAAGCTTTTCCATGCCAGCCCTGGAGCAAGGCTGATGGAAGGTTCTAGGAGGGTCTAGGATGTAGAGTGAGAAGAGTAGCCAGGCTGCAGGCTGAACAGAGTCAACACCTTGCAGAGACCATATTTCCTATATGTTCCTGGGTTGAAGAGAGGAACAAATGGTAAAAATCCCACAACAAAATGGATGACTTTTTATATAGGTTTTGTGGTGATCAGATTCAGGACTAAAGCAATGAGGGACCAGAGAAATGCAAAATGCTCTACTCGTTTGACAGAATCTCCTATTATCTACCCCAATATATGGAGAGGAATGGGAGGACAACTGATCAAAGTGGCTTCTCTGTCACCTGCCATGGAGAGGGAACAATAACCCTTCTATTTCCTCCCCTCTGGTCTGTTAAGTCAGCCTAGGATCTAGTTTTTCATGTTCATCTCTAATCATTATTTTGTATTCAAACTGATTGAATGAAAATGAAGGATATGTTGAATAGTTTGTTCTAGAAGGTACAGAAAACATTGTGCTTATGTAAGCAGCCATTCTTCATTGTGCATTAAATACCTGCCTGGGTATCAGTGAAAAGTCATTTGCAGACTTGGTGCACGTGTATTATCTATTTAGAATAGCTATTTTGTGAAAATTAAGCCGGTCAAAATAATTGGGTGTAATGAAGAGGAATATTTGTGAGCACAATATTTGTGCTATGAAAAGGCTGAATGCACTTTGGAAGAAGAGTTAGAATTTCTTTCTCCCATTGCAGTCTCTAAGAGTAAGATAATCTGATAAGGAAAGGGACTACTCTGATACACTGCTTTTATTTTTGCTTCTCACAATAGCTCGCAGACAAAAGACAGACCAGTTTTTTGATGCATTGTGTCAGATCATTCTCTTTTCTGACTCAGCCATCCTCCCCCAACTTTCATTTTACACAAATGTCAATTTGGTTGTACATGTATGCATCCCACCATCTTCCTAAAGGTGGCCTCGAGGTTTACCTGAAGCACCGTGGCCTGTATTTTCCCTGAGAAATTTAAAGGTCCCAAACAGCTCCATGTGCACAGGAGGAGAGGTGGGATCAAGTCCCTGGTGTTGCCCTTGTAGCCAGCAGCCATCACTGCCAGTGTCCCCTCGTGGTTCAATCATGTGCACTCACCTGGAAAAGCTGAGGAAGAACCCTGAGCAAGGAATAATGTGTTTGAAAATTGGATGTTTTTAGAACATTGGGATATTTAGTCCAATACAGAAATGCACAATGTCAGCTAGAAGCTGCATAATTCTGTCAGCCAGCTTGGAAGATCATTTCCCATTCCTAAGGGATAGGGTGACCCACAAATGAGGAGGGGACCAGAGGAAATGGCGAGGGTTCCTGTTTCCTGCAATCTTGCAAACAAGGTCATTGGGTTTTCTTCTCACAGCTTTCCTGTGAAGTTAACCATCTGCTGTGCTACCATACAGCCTCAGTGTCACTGAGCTGTTTTAGGCTAGAAAGGAATGACTGAAGCTTTCACAGTTTCTCAAAGGTAGGAAGGAATAAATTGCAAAATACGGAGGATGCTGTCATGACCGAGATAAAGGGAAGAGGGCTGAAACAATGGAAGCCCAGAATTGTTTCTCCATAATACCAGTGGGTCATAGAAGGAACAGGAAGGTGGCAGAGCCTGGCTTCAGTCACCAAAAAGGCAGTGAGGAAAAAACTGTCATTGCAAGGAAGGATTGGCAAGAAACATCCTGAAACAAAATGTTGAAATACAGCCTTCTGTAAAAATATGCTTTGAAATAGTAAATCAAACACTGAATTCCAATTAGATACAAAAAAGCTCTGAAATAGGCTTTTGAGATGAAATCCACCAGTAAAGTGAGAAGGAAATTGTTTCTTCCATAGAAAGTCAAATGTACTTTTTATTCCAGAGAGACATGTATGTACTCAGGGCATTGCTCTATGTGAACTTTGTCAGAAATACATTTTTCTCCATTTGCAAATTGAGTCAGTGAAGTACCAATTACCCTTAGGTCAATAATTTTAAATACACTATCAGATTTCTTTCTTTTTTTCCTTGCTTTTTCTTTTTTAGTCTTATGTAAAGATCTGTGGGGATTGTTGGGTCCTTAGCCTATAAAAGTATCTTTTTTTTAATGCACCAATATCAGGGCTCAGATTACCATTATCCTTGGTGCTAGAGCTGTTGAAGACATTTCTATACCTTTAGTGTTGGTCTTCATCCTCTACTTCCCTGGGTAGGGTGTTGTGTGAAGGGCAGGAATTAGTTCCAGCCCTTTTCTTGGTTAAGAATGTGAGTCAATTTTGGGTTTTTTGGGTGACACAGAAGGAGCAAGAGTTCAGCATCTATAAAAACAAATTCCTGGTTTTGCTTCTTTAGTTTTACTATTTATTTTATCATGTTAAAGTCACTTCCATATTTTAGGTTTTATATTTCACTTTTACTTTCAGATTTTTAAAAATTTTAATTGATGGCTCAGAAGAATAGAATGTGTTGTCTTTTATAATTTGCCAAGAGAGCCTCTGCTGTGAGGTTCTTAAGCAGATTTGGAAGATTTGGCCATGGCCAAGTTTGCCCTGGGAGGGGCTTAGTGAGGTTGACCTAACTGTTCTGCCTTTGTTAAGCTCTGCTTTAGCAGTGCTTTCAGTAGTGCTGATAGAGGAATTGCTGAGTATTGTGGGAAATTACACAATCCTTTGATTAGGCAGGAGCTCTATTTATCACCTTTAGGAGACCCATCCACTGGGTTTCTAACCACTCAACTCAGTTGTGTGCATGTCCAACACCACAAGGAGCTTCTCTGTGCAGGTCCTGAGCACAGCCAAGCACACACTCTCTGACCAAAGGGCTGCCCTGGAATGGATCCTTCTGCTTGTGAAAGAAGAATGATGCTCACCTCATTTTACTCATTTTCTTATCAGCTATTTTAAAAGCCCAGGTGTTTGATCTTAAAAATTGACAACACCAAAATCTGGAAAAATACTACAACCCCAAGACTCTTCCAAAATAGATAAAATCCATACATTAATTCTGAAATTTTACCTGCATTCAATTTAGTAAAACAAATCTCATTCATGGAACAATACAATAGGAATTAAAACATATTATGTCTAGAAAGGTGGGGCTAAAATGATTAAATTGACTATACCAAGCGGAGTTGGGGGTCCCAAGCTTCTGGAAGGTGCTGGACTTAGAATGCACAAGATTTCTAATATATACATGTGTGAATGGGGGCTTTGGTAACCCTGTTACCAAACAAATCAAAATTACTCCCTGTTACATAAACTACATGTTAACCTTCACTGACTCTTCCACGGTGAAAGAGAGCTGGCTCTGACCTTGCACACACATTTCCTGAAACTATCAGCAAAACTGCTGGGTGATCAAGAATGTGTTGTTGTTTCTAAGTGAATTTATGTTAGCAGAAACAACATATGAAATGGATCTGCTATTTGATTTAGGAACTTGCAAGGTTGTTTCTCAGAAATGTATCTTAGGACTGCTAGGGTCTTTTTACGTGGCATAGGAAGGGGTTCTACTTGCAATATTGAATTACAGCTTGTTTAATTCCAGACTTACATTAGGAGCTGAAGCATGTTGTCTCAGTCAAAAATTGTTGAAACTGTTCTGAATAAAACTAGTCCATCAATACTTAGAAATAAGCAGTGCTTAAAAAAATCCCAAATCACTTCATTTATGCATATTCTTTGCTTCCTGTTTACAGTTTAAACCCTGAAGTTTTGTGTTAGAATTTTTGCATTTTTATTAATATTAATTCTTATTACAGTTCCCAGTTGCTTGGTAACTGGTGACAGGCTTATGCTTGTCATATTCATGAAGGATGTAGGAGAATATATAATAAAGCATGAGTCAATTGGACTGCCATCTACTTAAAATGTGCTATCCAGGGCAATTCTTCAAACTGCTCAAAAGATTATTTCTCTGTTGTCTTGATCCTATTCCCTTTTCTGCATTCTACTTGCATGCTCCTGCTCCTCTTATCTTTCTCCTTTTCTCTCCACTTTGTTAACCAGGAGTAAAACTGGTTAAAGTTTTACTTTAAGAAAGGCCGATGGCACTCAGGTTCTGTGTGGGGTGTGAGTAACTCAGCTCTGACTTTGATTGCAGTGTGACAAAAGTTCACTTGCCCAGTGGCTGCCAACAAGCACCTTTGGCTTTTTCAGACACGTTTGCTATGCAGTACAAATGAGTCATTCTCTGCAACATTGTGGCGTTTGAGAGTTTGAGACAACACAAAACAGATCCAATAACAATCTAATAACAGATTACTATTCATAAGACATGCTGTATAATTTGTCTGTTTGGGAGATCAGCTGGGGAAGCAACTCAGTGGCCAGGATGGAAATATTTAGGATAATTTTACTCTTATACTCAAATTCCTTTTATAAGTAAAAAGGAGAACAAATGTATACGAAAAAATAAATGAAAAATTTTTAGAGTCTAACCATAATAACATGATTAGTCTAGTTGCAATATTATAATATTTGTATTCTATATACCTAATTCAAATCAATACTGGAGATCCTTGATAATAAAGTTGAAATGTGATAAAATGAAATTTCCTTCTTAGTATATCTCTTATGTCCACCCTTACAATGCTCCTCCAGTTGCTCCTCCAGGCTGTGAGTTTCTGTGTGTGTACCTGTGGGTGGGTTATGAAGAGCTGTCAGTAACCCTGCAGCATTCACCAGGGAAGAGAAAGGTGTCCTGTGTCCCTCCTCTTTGCCAGGACAAACACAGTGGTAATTTTTCATACACCTTTCTCTTATGTTCCACTTGGGTTTATTTTGTTTGCTTTTTGTAGCAATTTGTTTCAATGCTATTCACTGCTTTCCATTTACTTAGTTTTTTCTATTGTTTTTCTTACTGCTAGAACTCTTTTTCCAGAGCAATGCAAATTGCACTCCTGTAGGGACTGCTGACTTTATCAGCATGATTTGTTTTATAATCTGTGACCTCCAGTATGATCCTGAACCTACCATCCTCCACACCAGTTCCATTCAAGGCAGTTCAGAGACACTTTGGTCCACACGATATAGGTATTTATTAAATTATAAACTGTAAGTCAACCAAAATAAGCTTAGGCAACAAGTACCAGGCATTGGACTAGTGTCATAGTTAAACAGCTAAATTCAGGCCTGTCCAAGTCAGGGCATCAGGTTATGCAATTTTAGGCTAATATAGAGCCTGTAAGTCATAATGGCAAAAGTCTCATTTACTGCCCTGCATTATTTGGATTCTTGTTTAGTCTTAGCACAATACCTTGACTTTGTTAGAATCAACGTTGGAAGGCTTAGACAGAGCCAACTGTGGCTTTCAGGCAGGCCATAATAAATAGGCTGACTAGTTTTTAATGACGTTTGAGGGGCTTTTTAATTGTGCATGATATATTGTGCAGCACAATTAGTTGTCAGATGGATAAGAATGGAATGCTCTGGAATCTTGTGCAACATCCTCATACTCGCAAAACAGACACAGCAAGCATTCTCTTTTACCAGAGAAAAACAATTAGCTTTTTATACTTTGGCCCTTCTTCTCATAACAACAGCAAGTTTTAATAGGAAATGAAATTTGAGGGTAAATTTGTATGTGCCTAATGGATTGCATCGTTCTGTGGGCTACTGTTGCATCTACTCCAAAGGTGGTTATTTATGTGTGCAAGCTGAACAGTAGCTATTGAAACAGGCCCAGTCCCTTGAGCACATAATACCATTAATTCTGCATTTTAGATAATCACTGCTGGGGTTAATCCAAAATGGAGTCAATGGACATCAAATCTTGACTCCTCAAAGTCTTTGCCTTTGCCTGTGGCAGTCAGGTTCTGTGCTCTAAAACAGAGAGTTCATATGAAGGAAGAGCAATGCACCCAGAACAAGCTCTTGTGAGCACTGCTACTGTCTACAGCTGACTCCTGTTTTCCTCTCTGCAATCCCAGTTGCTGCTGGTGAAGCACTTAGATTGATTCATTTCCTTCAGTACAGGGATGCTTACTCTTCTGGGTCCATTTCCCTGGCAAGTTGTTTGGGTGTTTCGTGTGTTTACTGAGAGTAAGCAAGTTGGGAGCAGACAGACCAAAAGATGTTTCATGTTTCTGCTAGAACCCTTGTTGGGTTTCAAACTGGAACCTCTTGTGGAGCCCCAGAGAGAGAAATTAACCCTGGGAGCTCAGGCATGGCAAAGGCATCAAGCAAAACAACCAAACCACAAAGCAGCAGATTTGTGGGAAAAAGCCTTCCCAGAGACCTTCCTTATGTAAAAGTCAACATATTGCTTATTTCTCAAATAGAAAAATAGTTCCTTTTAAGACAAAAATTCAGAAGTATAAATTAGCTCCAAATTGCCTTTTGATGCTTTGTGCACAAATGGTTCAAGTACATGCATTTGTATAAAATTCAAATGTTTCATATCATACTATTTTCCTCATTATAGGAGTATATTCTGTCTCTGTTTCCAATTTATGTAAAGAAGGAGTAGCTCTGATGGCCACTGGCAGAAAAGCGGCTTTTGCTATTCATTTGCACTTAGCCATGAAGTTCTGCAGTGTGTATTTCCAAATCTGACTTTGTGCTGAAAGAGATGGGATCATTCAAGCAAGTGAATGTTTCTTTAGATGCTTTGCTGAATCAGAGTATGGTTTGAATGAGGAAATGTTATATAATGGTTGAGCTTCAGAACACTTTGTTGCAAAACACGCAGGCAATATAAACCACTGCTCTATCAAACACAGGTAACCAGGGACCAGGACTGAATCAGGAGGCAAAACTGAGGGAGGGCAATGGCAGCAGCCCAGGTCTTAGGCACTGCTGGGCAGAGCAGCTTCCCTAGTCCTCTACCATGAGTTTTATCTGTATAATGCATACAGGATGAGCCTTAGAGCCCCATAGGGCTAAGCCAGGCAGGAGTAACACGTCCTGGAAGAGAGCTGGCCTTAGATGGTAAGTTCTAGGGCCAGTCTTTGCTGTCCTTTTTCTTATTGCTGTGCTCCTCTCCTGGTTGTTATGTACCCAATCCAAATTTTTCCATTTATGAAAGACAAAAGCAGAGTGTACTGCATGAAAGGACTCAAATATCAACATGCATTGTATACAAAAGCCTACAGTGATTTATCAGAGAAGACCCTGCAGAACAGAGAGCAGCTCCTTGTTCAGGTGGGAGCAGGTGCCTTCAACCTGCTTCAACCCAAGGACTTAGAGGTGCTGCCGCCAGCCTCTGCTGTCAAGCAAGATTTCAGATGCAGTTGTAGCAGGTAATGTAAGGGAAAGGCCTGGCTGAAGTAATTGTGGGCAAAAATTGGGTGTAGATAGATCCTGTGAAACATAGTGACAGCACCATGAAGTAGCACAAGAGTCCTCCAATAGTGCTCCTATTGGAATGTTTACCATGGGGGATGGACTTACATGCTGCATTTTGATAACAATTTTCTAAGGTAATTTCTCAGATATAGAAATGTGACACTTCAATTTTGCCAGGAGTCAGAGAGATAATTTCTGCAAAACATGGCCATTTTTTCACCTCATCCCGCACATCCAGTGCATCCTTCCCCTAATGTTGTTTGTTGTCATTCACAGATGCCATTTAAGTGTTTTCATTTCCTGTCTGGAAGTTGTGGGTGTCTTAAAACTGTCCTTATCTGTTTTATCAGTCAACAGGAGAAATGAGGCCCTGGGGTCTTGAAGTTTAATTATGGGTGAGATTAGCCCAGCAAACGAAAAACCTGCACATGCCTTCTTTAAACAGGCACTGCTTTTCTGTGGCAACTTGGATCATAATTGCAAAAATGAACCTCTTGTCATCTAACCAGAGTTTGGTTTGCTGCATGGTGCATTTCATCTCTTTATTTTCAAGATTTTAAAATGATGGTTTGTTGGTGTCTCTAAGACCAAGTTGAGCATTTTTCATTCATTTCATTTTGCTCAGTAGCAGCTGTTAAAGATTGTTGATTTTCTCTTGGCCCTCCTAAAATCTGCACCAGATATCCTTCTTAGTCAGTGACTCAGAAACTGGTGGCAGAGGTCCTGTTCAAAAATTAAACACAAACTTTTGCCATTTAATTTGGAATAAGATATCCAGATGTAGATGGACAATGAGGAGGTAAGATCATGACCATAGCCTTTAGCTTTTAGCAGTTCTTCTGCTCTGTTTAATTCACAGCCCTGAAGTGTTGGAAAGGTTTGCTGTTCTGACTCCTGGGTTACTGTGCACATAAATACTTGAAGAAATGTAAGCTTTTAAAGTCATTCACTGCCAACAATTCAGTGTGTAGTCATGACAAATCTGCAGGAGCAGATGGGTTTTCAGGTTCTGCACTTTGAACTTGGGTGCTTAAAGTGGAGCTTGAAGAACTGTAGCAAGTTTTATAATTGATGTTTTCCTTTCTTACTGACAGTGATAATAATATATTCCTTCGTTATTTCATATTTTATTATGCCTGAAGAAATGCTAATGTATTGTCATTCAAAGAATTACAGGATATGTTTATGTAGAACACTAAGCTGCATAGTTTTGCACATCCTGAGATTCATATTGTAAATATAAATGCTTTTGTCATTGTATCAAACCCATTAAATTTTAAACCTACTGCAGTAAATATAATCAACAATTTTTATGAGTCATAACATTCATAGTTGTTACAAATGTTAATGAAAAAATGGAATGAAGAAACTGCATGAGTGATAAAATTCATAACTTTTAATGGATTTAATTCCTGCATTGACTATAAACTCATCCTTTTATAGATCCACCAGTTCTGTCTGCTCAGTTCTGAAAAACTTTTTCCAATGCTGGCAGTATTGCAGTGCTGCTGATCCAAACACTGCTGCTGCCATTGTGGGGCCATTCTCTGTGGGCATAAATTAGTTTGGCTTAGACCTGAAGCTGTTAGCAACTGATTAACAAAATCAGAAATCAAAGGGCTTATGCTATTGGAACTGAGAATTCCCTGGGGATAAAAGCTGCCCAGAGATTTGTGTGTTTTTGAAGACTGTCTCGTGCTATGACTCTGAAACATGAACTAGTGAAAGCTGGAAGAAACATCTTGAAAATTTAGCCAAATTTTGATCAAATGACTGGTAAAAACTCTTTGAGACCACCAGGGTCAGATTTTTCTTGTCATGGAGTTGAGAATGAAGGAGACAGCTAAGGATGCTTCTGGGTGAACCTGCCAAAGGTGTGTCTGCTGTTTTCTGGAGCACTTCCAGGGAAACTTCAGAGTTGCTTTACATGTTCAGAAGTTTTAGAAGGAAAAACATCTCCAAATCAAGAAAAAATGTCACAGTGTGTGAAGTGAAATGGAAATATAGGCAATGTTTTTGCGATGTAAAATAAAAGGTATTCATCTAGACTCATACAGTAAAATTCACGCATACCCTGTTTCTGAGAGGTGTGAGTGCCACATCCTCTCATGGAGGAAGAGAAGTTTCCCTATGTAAATGTGAAGTAACATTCACAGATTTATTTTTAATTTGAAAGGACTTAGCACTAACTACCAAATCTCTGATATTTTACAATGACTATCATTTTGGGAGTGCAGAGGGAGTCCACTGATGGATTAGAAACACCAGCTCAAAGAAGGCATGGAGAACTTCTCTTTGCTACATTGCCAGTCAAATGAAAATTTCATGCCAGATTTGTAGCTTCAGTGGAAGGTCTAATATTTGTGATTTTGATATTTTATTATGTGCTCTCTATTTACAGGACTGTGTGCTGAAAAGTAAGGTGGTAAGGGACAGTCTGGGTTGAAAGCAAGTCTCTCCCAGCTCAAAAATGGAGTATTTTCTAGTTCAAATACATTTGTATGTTTTATTGTTATAAACTGGTGAGAACAGAAGTGACTAGATATTAAGTTAACAAAGTTACATAAGCTGTTGTTTCAAGAGCTAAAGCATATCTTGCCTCTTGCATATTAAGCCTATTAACGCCTTAAGAACTACCAATTACCCACTACTCTATGAAACTGCCCTTGAGGTACTAGATTTGAAAGTCTGATAGGTAAGTATTTAGCTACTGTAAGTGCTGTTTCCAGGAGTTTTGAATGCTTTTGAAACCTCCAGGCTACTTTATGATTAAATATTGGGGAAAAATACTTTTAGAGAACTTCTCCATAAATCACTGTGATATGAGATCTGGCAAGGACTGCTGGCTCTGGCACTGGGTTATTTCATGGCTCTCCAGCTTACCCACCACGGTGCTGAGCTCACCCTGGTTTCACACGGTCTTTCCATAGGTCATTGCTCTCTTTCTCTGGCAGTAAAACATCTCAACAGTGAGCACCAGCCTCATGTGAGAGCTGGTGCATGCAGAAATGTCCAAGAGAGTACTTATCACTACATGCAGCCCACCACTGCCCTGCCAATGCAGTTTGTTGCCATGCTAACCTGTATAAAAACGCATCAGCAGTGGCTTTTTAAAAATGAAATCCCTTTACCTTGTCAGCAGTATCCTCCTTTCGGAGTTCAGTCAGGGTAGCTGTGTGGCTCAGGACAAGTATGTGCAAAATGAGACCCCCACAGCTCTGTCCTAGATCTTGCCTCTGGTCATTTTGCATTTATGTATGCAAAGGTCTGCAAGGAGGGTCTGCAGTGACCCTCCTTCTCTCTCCATCCTTTGCCATCCTCCAGTACTCTAAAACATCAAATCTGAATTGTCTGTTCTTACTTTGAGGCCAAGGAGCTCACCCTCACCACAGTGCCAGCTTTCCTACTCATATTGACAGAATTTCAAATGACAGTAGTTGTGCATTCTCCTGCTCTGTGCCTCACGTCTGGGGAAAATGACTTACCAATAATACCCTCCTGCTGACCATGCTGCTCTTCTGCAAACTGTTCCTTAAAATTCTTTCCTTTTCTTTGACATTTTCAAAACATAAGAAAACTGACAAAGTTCTTTATATGCTGGGAATAGTGCCTGTCATGGTGTCCAGCACTGCCTCTCTGGTTTTCTGAACCCCTGTCTGTCTGTACTTGCCTTTCTGTAGTGTTGAGGAGAGTGAATTCTTGTGACACCTACAAAACACAACAGCACAGAAACAATAGCAATTGTAAAATCTAGTTGTAATTCACAACAACATTATAAAATAATGAAGAACAGTTAAGGTAAAAACATTTATTTAGGTAGTTAAGGGAAAAAAAGGGAAGAGCTGAGCTGTTTGGCTTGATTAAATAGCAAGTGGATAGTACACTTGAGCAGAGGACAAACATAACCTGGAAATATTTATGAAAGGATGACTGTGTGATGCAGATTAAGGTCTGTACTTTGCTGGGAAAATTGTTACCACCCAGATTCTTCTGGAGGAAGGCAGGTTCTTAAGAATGTTGGGAGTCTCTTTGAGTAAGTTCCTTCTTTGTATACCATCCTTTTGCTACAGCTTAGCCTCCATTTCTGACTGTAAATGTCACACTTGAGCACCCTGTGGAAACCATTTTCAGCAGACACTGCTCTGAGCCCACCTGTGTGCCAGGGGTGTAATTGTGCCCTGGTCCCTTCACCGTGGGGACAGGGTGTAGAGATAAAATGGAGGGGCTGCATGTCAAGCAATGCAGTTGAAGGCTGAGCTCAATCTGTAAAAAGGAAATTGCAGATAGAAAAGAAAGAAACCCCTATGGCTGAAAAGACATGAATGAAATGCATCATCAGAGAGATTTGTGGTACTCCTGCAAAACTTGGACATGTGACAGGGTGTGGCAGGGGCAACAGGGAATCTACAGAAAATCCATGCCCTTCTGGAGGGGCAGCCCCTGACCCCAGCATACCAGCTTAGTATCTAAATATCTAGGACTTGTGCAATGTGCAATACACTTGCTTTCCTTTTGCTAGACCTCAGCTTTGGGTTTTAAGCAAACAAGAAGTTTTAGAGAAAAAACTCAATTTGCCTTAGTAGTAAGGTTTTCAATCCACCAATATCTGTATGGTATTGTCATCTTTGATGAATGCTGTTCTCATGTGCTAATCATTAAAAGGCAGTCTAAGGATTTTTTGCTGAACGAAATATGTATGATACTGAACACAGCTTCCTATGCCCAGTTAAAAATGCTTTCTGTCACTTTTTGAATCCTTCTATATTGTCCTAGGGTTTTTTAAAATTTATTTTTTTTAATATTGTATAATTATTTAAACCACTTCACTGAAGCTGCTGAATGTGATAAATGACTTCCAGGACAAATCATAGTACTATTAAATGCCTGGTTAAGCAATAACTGTAATAATGGGAAGCTGAGTTTCATGCAGGTTTAGCCAGGGCTTAGGCAACTGATTGAATAGATTCCTCTAGGACCCTGACACAGAATATTAAGGCAATTTACTTTTTTTTTTTTTTTTTTTTTTTTACTCTGTGTGTATCAGTGTGAACAGAAGAGGCAGAAGAAGCAGAGAAAGGACAAGAAGATATACAGAGCAGAGGCATTGATGGCAACCTGGTAGCAGCCAACAGACTCAGAAAGAGTAAGTGACTAAATTTTTGTGATAAGATGTTGCTGAAAAAGGCACAGAATTAAGCAGAAAGGATCTACTTTGCCAGGTCCATAAAAAATGAGTGGGTGCATATTAATCAACTTTCTTTATGATAATGAATAGAAATTCTTCCTAAACCACATAAGCTGAGGTTGATCCTTTCTAAAGGGAGTGAGGGAATGAGTTCTGATCCCCTGGTAATATAGGAAAAAAAAGAAAAAAAAGAGCAAAATCAATGTCCTCTAACTTGAGCCATGTGAAGTTAGGGGCTGTGAGTAACCTCCAGAAATCTCTCTTCACTCACTGTGGATGAAAGCTAGGTGGGTAATTTAGATTAGGTACAAAACAGAGTGAACAGGGAGCTGATGTGAGGTGAAGATAGATCTCACATATGCCTCTTGCATGTCTGAAAGGATGATGTAAACCAGTAAGATCCTCTGAGTGGAGGAGTTCCCATGAGGACTGATGGGTTATTTTTCCGTGTAAAGAAACATCACTTGGAATATTTTTTTTTCTTTTCAAGTGTCACTGTTGTGTTTGCAAGGTAAAAATATATATGATGAAGTCTATCAGATTAGGCAGTGTTTGCTCTGCATTGCCACACTTAGTTTGTTCCTGAGGGGAGGAAAAACTGAGCCATGACGGTACATCCTAAGGCTGTTCTCAACATTTGTGAAAATGCGCTCACAAAAATGAATTTTAAAGAGCTGGTGGCCATCAGACTGCATACACTGCAACATGACAAAGTCAGGCAAGAACTTGCCACTGTCTGTATGCTGTGTGTGGTGCTCTGGCAGCAGGGGTAAATTCATCTGCAGAAAAGGGAGGATGTGCTCGCTAGGAGCAATCGGTGACTGACCAAGGTGGACCAGAGACATTCCCTGGCTGCCACTTTTTCTGCCATGAAAGACATCCCTGGGTTGGATATTGGTGAAAGCTGGGTTTGGCTCTGGGGAATTTTCAAGTGAACATTTTTCTTTGGATATGCATTCAAACACTGATAAATGTCCAGTCATGTGTGCAAGCCATAATTCTGTGTGACTCTAACAACCATTTTTGTGCACAGGAGTCACTCACAAATGGTGCAATTTGTTTCTGAGAGGAAAGTACATTGCTTTCCCAGGTTTTACAGGTACATGCTCAGCAGCCTGTGCCCTGTGATGTGCTGCTTATTGAACAGAGGAAGGTGACCCAATAATGTCAGACCTGTTGGCAAGGAGGATGCAGCACCTGCATGACCAGGTGGAGTCAGACCTTGGTCCCAAACTGTTCTGCCTTTCTAAAGGGTCAGGCATGGCTACTGTCAACAAGGGAAAAAAATTAATTTCATCTTTGAGGCAGTGATGTAGTAATGGTGTCTTCTATCAGCCTATCCTCTGAGAGGCAGGGACTTTCTTCTGGGCACTTGTGCACAGAAATGGACTCCCTGCATTAGATAAATCCCAACTAGAGTGGCTCTCCTGTTGAATGGCAGCCCTCTGGAGGAAGGAGTTATAAGCAAATAATTATAAATTTTAGGATATTCCTAGTTTAAGTGATGGGACCAATGAGAGGAAGGCAGATTCAATGGAAAATTAGAAAATGCATAATTTGTCTCTGAGACAGAAGCAATGGTGAAAGATTTCTCTTAACAAGCTAGAGGCACCTGAGACTTCTTTTCCCCCACATATAAAAGTAATTATTCTTTCCAAGCCTTTCAACATATGATGAAAGAATGAAATTAGTAAATATTGCTTTTCACATCAAATTTCTTCCTTTCAATCTACTTTTATAGGAAAAATATTTGCTAGAGTAAGCAGTTCTGGAAGACAGGTGCATGATTTATATTTCCTTTTTTTTATCTAGCATTTCTCTTCTGCAGATATCTGATAGATGAATTGAATTTTTTTCTCATTTCAGCAAATATCTTGTGACAAGAGGATGATGAAGAAAAAAACCCACAGGAGTAATATCACTGCAAGAAGCTCCATAGTTTTAGTGGAGTGCCTGTAGATTTCCTGGATGAGTCTTTGGATAATTTCTGAGGTGTTGACTCTGCCTGTTCATTAAATCTTTTTTTTTTTGTTTGTTAATTTTGGTGACATTTTTTGTGAGCCACATGGGCTGTACCCCACACCCAAAGGCCACAAAAGGCCACTGGTGATGTCAAGGAGGATTTACTCCCTCTTGGAACTAGGTAAAGATTTTAGGACATGAGTAACAGCAATTTCTTTCGCTTTCCTCTAGGTAGGAAAAGTTAACACATTTTACAGAACATGACCATATTTTGAAATATAATAATTATGGCCTCACTTCATTGAAGCACTTAGAAAAATGCTTAGCTAAGTTTTAAACAGAAAAAAAGTGTTTAAAGTCCACTACATTTTAAATCTGAACCAAACTCTTATATTAGCACCTTCTTTGAGTGGCAGGGTGAATTTTCAAACCTGTGGCTTCAGATATATTGAATGAAGAACCAAACAGGGTGGGTGTTCAAAGGAACAATTCAGATTATTGAAGACTTTTTCAGAGACTACCTATTTTTTTTTTAGGTAAATAAGTGTTATTTAGCTTAAGGATTGCAGTTCTATAATTTTTCCTTACAGCCTTGCTGCACCAAGGAACAGCCTTGCTAGGGTTTAACAGCACTGGAAGCTGGAATCTGTCCCCTTGTGCTGTTTGTTGCTAGAGCCATCAATCTTTTTCAGAGCTGGCAAACATACCAGGCCTTTGTGCCACTGCCTGAAATAATATTCTGAACTGATTCAGTAACAGAGTCATTAGGGAAAATTTCTTGGGGACAAAATCAACAGCTTTGTCTCTTCACCCCATTAATTAATATTGTTACATTCTGCCTGTTAAGATGTTCTTTGAAGGCAATGGACAAATGGAAAGCTGATTTTTGCCTAAGGATGTATTAGATCCAAAAGAAATGTATTTCTGCCCTTGCAGAGTGTTTCAGTCCTAAGGGTCTGTCCATTTGGCTGATTATAGAGTCAGGAAATGGAAATATTTTTCCTACACCTTGTCACTGAGTTTACCTATAAATGATCCAAAGAGAGTAAACTTCCCCTATTGCTGGTAACTTTTGGGAAGCATATCAAATTTGCAAAGTTTCAGGGAAAGTCATAACTTGTCCTTAAAATGCCCTTCTGTTTTCATTTATCCTGCTGGTTATGGAATAGTTATTAAGGCTGTTTGTCCTGGTGTGATGTGCTTTTTACATAGGCACCAGAAGATATATTATCTCCTCATGCAGGCAATAAAATAAAAGCAATAAAATAAGCAATTGGATATAAAGCTGATGTAAAATAGGAATTTTTTCACTTTTTCACTGGTATCATTCCCACTTGCTGCTTTATTCCACTCCACTTTGGTGCCTGTGTTCCTGCACCCCTTTGCTTTGGGGAAACCTGTGCTCCTGACTACAGGTGAGAGTGAGCATGGACATCTGGTCAGAAGGAAACCACAGGGAATGTTACCACAGAAGCAGTGGTAGCAGGGACTGCTCATGTGTCTGGTGTTTTAGTTACAGTCACTGTTTTGGGAATGAATTGGCACAGCAAGAGCTTCTCTGAACTATTTAGACAACTCTCATTATCGTTGCTTTTTCCCTAACACTAATGAGCACTGATATTTGCTGCTGAATCTGGTGGATTTTTGAAGACAAGTGTGTTGCAAGGAGCAGAGCTAATTCTGAGTGCTAAGACTCCTGTGTTTGCATCACTCTTCAGCCCCCCTAGTGTTTGGCCAAATAAAACCTCCAAAGTGTATGTTTCTCTCTGCCTAGATATCTGCTTTCTTTCTGTCTTTCTTGAGGGATAACATGTTTTTTCCTCTTAAAGATGGGGAAAGACTGTAAGATTTTCTTAAGAATAATTGAGCTCTTGAAGTAATGTTAAATGGCCTCTGATTTTTTTTTTTTGCAGATATAAATGTTCTGCTTCTCTTTGATAAAAAGAAAATCAGACAACTGTAAGAGCAGATTTAAATCTGTTCTGCTGAAAATAAGTGTAGTGTAGGTGTTCTTGCCATGTCTGCAACAGAAACCTGTGCTGGCAGTCTGATCATCTCATCTATCTGGTTTTCTGCTCACACTGCTGCACCAAATTCCCTCTTGTCTCTGGCTCCTGAGACCTTGTCAGGTTTATGAGGAGATATTTGCTCAAGGTGCATCCAAGAGCTTTCTGGAGATTCTGAGAAAAGCCACTGGGATCCTGTGGGGACAGTATGCTGAAAGGATCTCTTACCTGTTTTTCAACTTAAATAAAGCTGCAAAGACCTGAAACAGCAGGGTGAGATTTTGAACAGTAAGAACTGGGAATCCAGAGAGCCCATCACTTTTATTACTTTCACCTGGAAACCTTAGAGATGAAATAATCTTTGCTGAGGTGGCACAATGGGCTCCTGGACTTCACTAACTCCCAGGCAGGGATCTCCTTGTTCTGGACAGATTTGCAGCCCACTGGGAAAAAGATCACATGTTTTCTTCCTCTTCTGTGAGCCCCATTTCCAAAGCAGGAGATACCACCACGGCTCCTATGTGCCCCCACCATGGCTCCTGTGTGCCCGTGTGACACTGTGTGTCTCTCCTGCAGGAGTAAGGCCTCTGACTCTCAGCAAAGAGAACTTTCTGTCTTTTTCCTGCCCCTTCCTCTCTTTCCCACCAGCTTTTAGAGGCCCTTACTTTTGCCATGGACTAGCTGGCACAATGTGTGTGGATCAGCAGGGATGGGAGCAAGTGCTGTCAGTAAAAGATGAACTGACTTGTTCATAAATCACGCGAGCTGGCCGGAGTGCCCTGTGACCATCAAACAGTTTTGGAGGGTTGTGCAGCATTGCAGGCAAGCTGCTCTGCCTTGTCCCCTGATGGGATGTGTTTCCAGCTCCATACCTAGCCTGGAGTCAGTCCAGTCACCCTCCAGCTAGCTGTGCTCCCTAGTCTTATATACATTGGAATGAGTCAGGGATCTGCTTGCTCTGCTTTGTTGCAATGAAGCTTTGAGTTCCTGTGAGCTGTGACTTTCATCTCAGGTGCAGTACTGCTATCCAAGTCTCTTTTTTTCCTCTCTTACTGAAGTCCAGGCATTGCAGTGCAGCTGTAGATATTGGATCCTAATCTAAGAATCTCCTCTCAAGCATGTGGAATATTCACACTCTATCCTTTCTCAGGCTGTTGGAAAACAGGAGTCCAGGCGAGGAAGTTCATCTTCAAAGGCCTAGGTGGGTACAGGCAAAGGGAAAGTGGCTTGGACAAAACACTCCTTTTCATGTGTTTGAAGTGGATTTCTTTCCTATGAGCAATTTTTCCCAGATTATTTTACAACACTTCTGCTTCCTGTTCTTGTGACTCGACACTTTGAGGCCATGCCCGTGAAATAAAATACTCTAATTTTTATGTGTGTTTTCATTTCCCCATAAAAACTGCAATACAGATTTACAGTCTTTTTCCTTCCCAATCTCATTTGTGATACTTTTCCCTGATGGTAGCCAGAAGCCTTACATAAGGCAGTAATACCCCCCTGGCTTCAGCAACCAAGTGCTGATGCTTATTGCCACCTGCTCAGGAACAGCACAGAAATTGCTCATGGATACACTTGTCCCACATGCAGGATTTGAGCAGGGAGCTGCTGAGAGTGCTGCCAGCTTGTTGAGAGAGCTGCTGGGGCAGTGAGGCTTGGGGGATTGTGGCAAGGCTGGATGGGGCACTGAGCAACCTGGTCTAGTGAGAGGGAAATGGGAACTGGATCATCTTTGAAGTCCCTTCCCACCCCAACTATTCTGTGATTCTGTGACTCTGGAGGAAATTCTGATTCTCACTTTAATTGCAGCTGCTGTTCCTTTCCCTTGGCAGCATGACTGGTGAATTACTCTACAGTTCTCTTCTTTACCTTACCCTAACTCTCTCTCTAAGCATCCTTCTCCAGAGTGAAATTCTTGCTGGAATTCGATGAGGGCTTTTTCCCCACTGGATTTGCAAATGTTTGTTCCAATGTATAGCATATTGCACTGTATTGCAAATGATCTTATTATAATACATAATAATGCTATATTCATATATAGTATATTGACAATTAATAGTGTTATTTATACTTATATATTTATGTTTATCTTTTTATATTTTCATCTATATTTCTATATTTCTATTTCTAGTTATATTTATATTTAGTCTTCTTTGTGACACCCTTTAAAGCAGTTGTACCCAACCCAGACTCTGTTGAGAATTTGACCTATGAAAACTGTGTCTCTATAAAGTAATATCCAAGTCTGGGAATTCTAACTGCAGGAATCCAAAGTCACTATAAACTTCTGGAAAAAACCCTTCCTGTTCCTTCCTTTCTATGACCTGCACAAATATTTTTCCTTACACAAGGCAATCAAACAAGAATTTTCATTTGTTGTTTAGTTTCACGGTAAGCACATTTTTGTGGTGAATACTGTGCGCTTTGTTACCAGGGATGAAATACTGTTTATTGGTTTCCTTAGAAAGATTTCTGAATAAAAGCAGTTGCCACTATTTATTTTCCAAATTGTAGAGATTTGGAGCATATAACCAAAATAATTATTGTATTAGACTTCTGAAGTAGAATTAAGAGTTTTCCAGTTTGGCTGAATGATTAAAAATACGTTCACAGAATATGATTCTTTTATAGCATATACTAAATGACATATAGTTTTATTTCTAAAGTTACATATTCTGTTTATGTTATTTGTATCTGCAGCAAAATGACTAAAAGAAAAACATAGCTATACATACCTTCAGTTTTCTCGAGCCTCATTTGACAGAAAACTCATAGAATATGCTTTTATCCCATGTGTCACTTAGAGTTGACAGTAATTTTCAGGCCTAAAGAGTGCAGTCCCTAAATCAGAGACAGTTCTTGCCACTTAGCCTGAGCCCTGAAACTGATGGTAGTTTGATTTAATGGTGACCTGGCGAAGGATGTATTGATGTATCAGCTTGGGGGCGGCCACATCTGGCAGAAGGATGGGTAGGCAACATGGGAATAATGATTTCTAGAGCTCTTCCAACAATCTCCTTGGTTTCTGTGCTTGGAAGCTGAACTAATTTTGGTCCTATTCAGTGTGTTCTGAATCTTCAGGGAATTTATAACATGGCAGTTACAGGGAGAAATGTTTCAGTTAACTCAGACTCCTGAAAATGGAGACAGCAGCAAACTGCAGACAGCCAGTTAATCAATTGGATAATTGAGAGGGTCATTCAGACTGAGACTCAGCCTTTCAGTCCTGGTAGATTCTCACTGTTTCAGTTATCAGTTGCAGAGATGTAAAATTCCTGTGGGTCACTGTTATAGAATCCAATATTTTTTATCTCTGAGGCTTGTTTTGCTAAGATTGGCAGCTGTAATTGTCTGGCACCATAGATTTGAAGGTATAACTAAGAGATTTATAATTGGAACAATTGCTGAAGTTTTCATGTCAGTGAAATTCTGGAGAGTAAGGCCTTTTGCCATAAAGTGTAGAACACTTATGTTAGAAATCAACCTAGACAGCATCTAGATTTCATGCTAGTGGAAATAGAGAATGAGTGGCTTGCTGGGGTTTTCAATTGGACAAGAAATTAAAAGAGAAGCTTAAAAAAAGCACCACATTTTATTTTCAGGGAGAAAAACTTTTTTCCAAGTCCTTAGTGCTAAAATTTATAATCCTGTTTTCCAGATGACCATGTAACAGGTGCTTCTCTTTGCTACATGGGTTTTCAGTGCTGAGAGCCTGTGAAACTACCTTTCTCTTTGTAGCCTGCATGGTTAGGGTATGAAATATCTTCAAAAGCTGAGCTTGAGGGTTTGAGTATTAAACACCAAACAAAATGCTTTAACAGAAGCAGAGGCTTCAATCTACTGTGAATTTTTTCTCTATGGTCATAATTTGTGGCCTCTCCTTCTTTCACAGGTGGAATCAGCTCTTCTCTTGCTGCCATTCCCCTGCATCTGTGGGTGTGAAGTGTGCTTTCCTCTTCCTGACCAAAACTGAGGAGAGATGCTCATCAGTTCATTGTTCAGTACAGAGGGAATTAAACACAGGAAGTATTTTGCATTTTCCCTGGAAGCAAAGCCAATGCCAGGGTCTTCCTTTTCCCTCTCCTTCCCCACATTGCATTTTGCCCTCTCCCTACTGCACTGTCCTCTACCACATCTATCAAATGGCTGAGACAGATAAAGGAAAAAAAATTGGTGTGTGAAATGTATCTATTTATTTATTTATAGTTAGAGAAAATAGTAAAATTTCTGTGATTCAAACTGGGTGTGTAGAAATGGCTATCCAACATGTAGAGAGAGGAGAGGAAGCACATCAGGTGCTTTTATAATTGTGTATTTTAAACTGTGCCTTTAAACTGTGCCTTTAAACTGTGTATTAACAAATCATGTTACTTCTGCATAAGAAATCTTGCCTAAGAGGAGGGTGGACTAGTTTAGCACAAACCTGAATTAAATATCCAATATACTCAGAGCTCTAAGACAAAAATAAAATGTTGTTTAATTCATTAAAGAGTATACTCCCCTGGCTGAGGCACAGTGAAAAAAAAAGATGACAGAGAAATTAATTAGGAAGTGAGAGATCTTAGAAAATAACAAAAATGCTTCTTAAAGAAGATGTGGAATATGTTAATGAAGTGTTAACCTCTGCTGGCACTTTAGTAAGACAAATCATGTCAGATGGAAAAACACCAAGCTGCATGCTGGGTGGGACTCTGCCAGTAAGGCTCTCCTCCTTCCACTGCAGGGCTATGAGCTCCTTGATCCCAGTGTGCAGAACAAGTAAGAACAGCCCCCCAAAAAACCAACAAAAAACAACAAACAAACAAACCAACCAATCAACCAACCAACCAACCACACTTCTCATAAAATAGTTATTGTCAAAAAAAGCTTCATTACATTGAAATACCATTTTAGTCAACACAAACCCCTTTGTTCATTCTGAGGATAGTTGGCTGCATAGCAGTCTAATTCCCTCCTGGTTTCTTTGCCTGCTCCAAACACAGCAGGTTCCTGCCATCCATTATCAGTGGGGTGAGAGGTGCACACATTTAACAGTAAATATACATGTATTTGTAACAAAACACATATTTTTTTTGGCCTTGCATTACTCCTGTGCTTTGCAAGCTGAATTCCTCCAAGTAGGAAGTACCCTAAGCCAGAGCATCAGCCCTTTTCTCACCTGCCCTGTGTAATTTCAGCACGTGCTGTGAAAGCAGTGTCTGTGGACAGGCTCCTGAGCTCTTCATAGAACAGACTCTCCTCCTTGCTTTGCCTTGCTGTACCCAGATAATGTCACTTCTAGCCATTGCCTAGGATCTCTTGGCAATGTGTCATGGTTTGAGCCTGGCACAGAGCCAGTGCCCCCCATGAAAATGCTCTCACCCTGGTGTCTGCTGTGAGATGTGACCAGGAATAAGCAAAACAGGCTTTAGCTTAAACATAAAGAACACTTTATTACCTAAACTACAGGGAAATAGGGAAAAACTATAAGGAAAAGAAAAAAAAATTGAAAACCTTACAAAAACCACTTTCCTCCTCCCCACTACCTGACTTTCCCAATCCGATACATTCTCCCAAATCACTAACTACCCAGCCTGGCACCACACTTTAGTATACTCAAACTTCAGTTCATGAAGAGGAAAGGAGTCCTTCTTGTTCCATAGCTTCCCCTGGAAACACACTGAAACCTCGTGTGCTTCCCTGTCACTTCGGCACCGCCCGGAAAAAAGTCCTTTTGCCGCTCGTGACATCTTCCTTCCATGCCCAGTGCTCTCACCACTGCGCATGGACCAGAGCTGCTTTTAGGGTTGTCTTTCAAGGATGCCTTGTCTCACTCCAAAAAGGCACAGTCTCTGCCTTGTCTCACTCCAAAAAGGCACAGTCTCTGCTTTGGGACATCTGTCCCCCCCATATTTTTCCAACCCCCTGGGGCCGGGGGGTCCTCACGATGAACCCTTCTGGTTCTGAGCCACTGCTTCCCCCTAAGTGCAGTCTCTGTGTCACAGGAACAACTGAGTCCATGGCCACAAGAAAAGTCCAGCCAAAAGGCCACTCCAAATCATCTCTCCCCATTCAATCATCTCCACGTTCTTCGGGCCAGGTCCTTGTCTCATCTCATCTCTTATCTCCCTTCTTATTCAGCTTCTAGGAGGATTAGCATTTTTGCAAGGCCCCAATCATGAAAGAAAGGGGTTAAAACTTTCAGTCTCTGTCCCGGAGCTGCGGCACTCCCACACACGCTGCCGCTCCGGCCGGGCACTCTTTCCCCCCCTTCTCCTCCTGGGCCGGCTGC
The DNA here is from genome assembly GCF_028769735.1 of Zonotrichia leucophrys gambelii. NCBI lineage: Eukaryota > Metazoa > Chordata > Aves > Passeriformes > Passerellidae > Zonotrichia > Zonotrichia leucophrys. Next base: position 24,798,964 of record NC_088171.1, read on the forward strand.
TATCACATTCGGTGTCGCCGGCTCTCTCTCTCTCTCCTGGGCGGGGGGGCGAATGGCTGCCCGAGGGCTGACTCCCTGGGATCTTCCACCCTTCCATCCTCGAAGGCCTCCTCACCTCCCATCTCTGTCCAGGCCCAGGGCCTACCACGTGGCTGCCCCTCCCCCGCCCAGCAACAGCGGCTGGACAGGGGAGGGAGATGCGACTTCTTCTCCACGACATCCCAAGAGAGCCTGCCAGGGGCAGAGCCCTGCTTTTTAACCCCTGTGTATTCTCGGAGGTGTGTCCAAACCCCACTGGCTACACCAGGTGTCAGTATCAAACTCAGAACATTCATTGGTTTGACCACAGCATCCCAGAATTCCCACTCCTTCCTGGTCAAACCACCACACAATGAAAACCCTTAAATAAGTAATAATCTTAATAAAGATTATGATTGTCTCAGTCACAGCTTAGACAGAACCTGAAAGATGGCTATGAGCAGTGAAGGGCTCTGTGAGCTTCGTGTTTGGGAGCAGTACAAAAAATTTCATAGATTTCTGCTCCTACTGGCCACAGTAGAAAGACCAAAACCAAGGCAGTTAAGTTGAGAGTAAACCCAAATAACTGCTAAAAACTTTGGATGCACAGAAGTGTTTTCTGAATTCTTTAGAGACATTTCTAACTCAAGCCAAAGGAAAACAGAACAACACAAGCTTTGTCAACATTGTTTTCATGCAGCCAAATTTTCTCTAAACAGCAATAATGCTAGTGGGATTTGAAAGATTTCTGGCCTGGCTTTTTTTTATAGGAAACAAGCTCCATTTGGAGCCCATGTGTTCTCATAGGTAGATGAATTCAAACATGTTAACTCCTACAGTTCAGTTACAGTTGGATTGTCAGAAAAATTATAACCTTCCAAATCCCTCTGTATATGGCTCAGTGGGGTTTTCTCAGCTTTAGGGAGGTTGCTTATGACTTCTGCTTTGGATTTGATGCTCTTTTTATGAAACCCTTCCTAAGAAAGGAAGTAACTTCATAACACAGAGCATGCTGCCCCACAGCACACATTTTAGAGCAAGAAAAGCTAGAAAAGTTGTTTGCAATAGAGTTTCCTTCTTGTTTTGTGGTGCTGTAATTAAAGGGGAAAATACCATCTCTAGAGAAACTTGTAGCTTGCAGGGGTTTAATATATATCCCCAGCTTTTTTTTCCCTTTCTTTCCTTTTTTTTTTTTTTTTTGGCCTGGTCACTCTAATCTTTGTTGTTTGGGGCTTGGAGTGAAACTTTTTGCCTTTCACATTTTGCCCTACAGCTGTGTAAGACCAGAACTATCACCAGCAAAACAATAACAACAATCCAAACGCAATCCTTCCCTCAGGGCAGTGAGAACCTGAACCCAGAACCAAGCCAACAGGAGGACACATTTCTCCATATCCAACACCTTCTTTCCATGAAGAAAAATGAATCTAATAGAGCATGGTCTCAGCAAGAAATCTGAGGAGTGAGGTGACCCCCTACCCATGCACAAGGCCTCCAGAAATCCTGGCACTTTCAAGCCACATTTTGACAGAGACAGTTGTAGCAGAGAATTAGAACAAGAATGAAAGTTTTCTGAAATATACAGATGAAGAAATGAAAAGTTCTTCTGTAAGGAAAATGTCCAAAGTGTGATTCAGGTATGAATTTTGCATTTTGAATTCTGTGCAAAAATGCAACTAGAATATGTATATTCTACCACCATAGTCCATCAAATCTCGCTTTAATCCCAGTTTTTCTTACTATCAACTGCAGCATTATATTTTGCTTATTGTAGTTTCCATCTTGGAAATGTAGGTTTAATATTTCAGCTGCTTCTAATTTGACTACACCAAAACTTGGCTTTAATCAGGTATGTTTCCTGAGGAATCGGATGAGCTATGTTTTTTGAAGTGTAACAAAAATAGCAAAACTGTTGATTTCAGATGTATTTTCCAAGGTGCTACATCCAGCAAAACTTGGTTTTGAGAAAATAGAAAACTGCAGGAAAATTGCTCTTAGTCCATGTCTATTCTGGATCTCTCACAACACAAAAATGGTGGAGATGGACTCCAAACCTAAAGATGGCTGATGGATATTAACCAAAACTTTTACTGCTGTAGTTCTTGCCAGTGAAGGACAAAACCACACTTTCCATCAGAGGTAGAATGTCCCATTCATTTCATGCTAAATTAGCTGGAGAATGGCAAAAGGGTAGAGGCTTTCCAGTATGAAATAGTGGAAGTTTTTCAAGGCTTTAATGAAAAGGAATAGTTTAGGCTTTTAGGGGAAATAAGGTGGCTGTTTGGGGGCAGTGGGCAATAGCTGCAATCACAATTGAGGTATGGACCTATTATAAATGCATCTTGCTATGGCAGATTAATTAATTGGGGGCTTAAATTTAGACTTGCTGAAGTATTCACTGCCTTATTCTCACATCATTAGGGTCAGAGTCTTGGTTTGGAGATTATTACTCTGACAGAACATTGATAACCTTTTCAAGCTGTGCCACGTGACATTGTGAAACTGTGTGATGCTTCGCAGAACAACCAAGAGTCCAGACATTTGACCTACCAGAGGCAGAGGGAAGATTTTCTAGGACTGAGATCATCCTTAAATGAATTTTAGAAATCCATGGTACTAAAACACCTTTGAATAGCTAGGCTTCCCCCGTTGCTGAAACATGTTAGACTTCATGTCCATTCTAAATGTCAGTGTCATACAGTCTGAATACAAACCATTCCTTACCTCTGTCCTTGAAATTCATATGAACAAAAAAGTTTGTTAGAGATTTTTTTGTCATTACAAAATCCATTCACACTCAAGAGCCACGCAGAGAAGAATCTCAGAGCAATATCTGAAAACAGCAGAGAAATGTACAAAGTTCTGTGTGAAGCAGAGTGGTTTTCGATTTGTAAATGGAAAAATCATTTTTGGCTGTTGCTTTTAAATTGCATTGACACACACCATTATTCTGCATTTCAGCTCAGAACTGCAAGCAACATTATGGGAAAGTACCTGTGGGGAGATGAAATCTGTTTTGGTGGGCAATGAGTGCTTTGGTACCAGGTGAAGGAAGCACCCCTCCAGAAGTAAAGTAAATGTCTGAAGGTTTGGAGGAGAGTTCCCACACTGAAAATGGAATATTTTTAACAAGCAATTACTTTTTATCATGATATTATCAAAGACAACAGTTTGGTACTTGTCTATCAGATCTGACACTTTTGTCTAATGTCATTAAAACACCTCCCGAGATAGACACACTGGTCTCCCTTGGGCCATTGTCCCCTAGATGAGGAAGACTTTCTATTTCTAAGGGAGATAATGCATAACTGCTAATGAAAGTCCTTTAATCTTACAATTTGTCCAGGGAATATGAAAATAAAAAGGTTTCCTCCTATTTCCTTGCAGATGTTGTTTAGGTACAGAAGGTTCCATTAAACAGATACTTAATTGATTCCAAGAAAGCATCTATCTATAAAATACATTTGCCAGCCCAATGAATCTGATGGATAAAAATGGTCTAGACTCTCCTGAGCAGCTTTTTAATGCACTGAGCAAAATAACAAATGAAACTATATTTGGGAAGTGCCACTGAAAGGTTTTGTGCCTTGGCTGAATGAAAATATTCTTAGGACACATTTGAGCACCACAGTGTCCCATGCAGGTAAAATTGCCTAATGTTATTTGGCTCTACTGCTAATTGATGATGCTTCCTCCAAAGTGAAACATTGCTTCGGAAGGAGCTCTCTCCTGGAAGATTGACAAAAACCTCAGGATAATTAAATTCTGCTGAAGAGCTGATATTCCTGGTATTAGTGAACCAGTCCAGGTTTTGTCTTTCTGAGGGCTGCTGGCATTCACACACAGGTCAGGAAGGCCTTGCCTATGTCCATTTTGCCCTTGTAAAAACAAAGGTGGGTTCATCAGGTCATTGGGACACAAAGGAGATTTTAAAATTTAAAATTCTCATTAGATTTGTCACTGGTGGTAGGCACAGGAGAAAGTGCCTTATTAAAGACAAAGAGGCAATTTTACAGTAGAAATGGAGAAAATGAACATCAAAAGGTTGATAGCAAAGCTTGCAGATAGTACTGTTACATACTGTACAAAACTGTGTTACATGCAATTGCTACATTCTTTTAACTTTTCCTTTTTAAACTTTTATATGGATATTGACCTTATTCATGGAGGAGGGTTCAGCTCTCTCAACTACATGGACATTTAAAAATTATGTGCAATATATCCAGGCTACATAACATGCACAACATGCCAGCTATGCCTCAGCCTAGTAGCCACCTTTCAGCAAATGAGTTGCTGGAGCACTGCATCAGGTATAGGAGCTGAATCACCTCCCTGCCCAGCAACAGCTGAAATTGCATCACTTAAACCCCAGTCAGATCACTGGAAGTACAGGTATAGAGCCTATGCAGGTATTCTGCATTATATGTGAATATATAAATATATGTATGGTGTGTGGTCTCTACATCAGGACATGCTAGAGGGATCTCTTAAGTCTGGCCTCTTTCAGAAAATATTGTTGAACATATTTCCTTGTAACTCTTTAAAATGTTTTAAATATTTCAAAAAATTCACTAACCAGAGGGAAGAAAGTAGAAATTAGTGCTCATGACTGAGCACTATTGCAAAGGAGGAGATTTTGGTACAAATTTCCTGTCAGAAAACAGAAAGCCAGGTCAGTCAGGAATATGCTGTTTGCAGAGATGAAGGGACAGCTTTTCCCCACGGACCTTTATAGGAACATTGGTTAGGGCTTAGAGACAGTTTAGATGCATCTATAACAGAATAGTCTGACAGGTTGGGAATTTTCACCAATGAAAACATGCTTGGAGGAAAAGTCTCAGTTTTGAGTATAGGCCCCTAAATCTGTCAGTGGAAGTTTCAGTGGGTTCAGTGAGTCTGGCACCTGGTTTGCAATCCTTTTCCTTAGGACCACACAGCAAGTCTGTGGCAGGGACATGACCCAAACATAAGTCTGCTGAGTCCATGCAGTCCAGTGCCTTAACCACAGGTTTTTGATTGATTTTAGTAGGTATTTCTTTAATGCTGTTATTCTGCTAGCTCAGACCTGTCAGAGATTTTCAGAAAGCCTTTGAGGGAGTGAGGGTTATCAAACTGTTTAAGAACTAGCAGTTTGGTGTTCTTTTGTATCACAGTATCTAAAGAGAAGAAGACATTCCAAGAATTTTGACATGAGTCTGACTTTAATTGCAAAAAGAAGCCTCTCATAAAGCCAAAATTTCCCAGAGGTTCAGTTCTACACCAAAGAAATTGCATCTAAACCACTTCTGTGCAACATGTGAAATAAAGGGTGATTGACTGGCACTCAGCTTGACATGGATCCCACCAGGCACTGCCTTACCCAAGGGCTAGAGCAGACCAAGATTTCCAGAGTCTCTGAAAACCCTTTCCAGAGATAAATCTTCCTGTACTTACTGTGAAAGAGAATGTTAGAGCAAGGCTTAACTTCAGCACTGTTCCCTCCAGCCTTGCTCTCTGATCAGCCTCCACAGCTCTTTGGAGGAATGGCCTGAAAAGATGAGAGCAGCCCCACATATTTTCAGCCCCACATATCTGCAGCCCCTGTGGGTGACACAGCTGTTACAGATGTTACAAGCACCCCTTCCCCTGAACCATCAATAGCCTTTGATACTGGGAAAACAGGATCTGTGAGGGATGAAATCCTTGTTATGGGAGAAGTCAATCAGCTGATGCTTTTGATTTCAGTAAGGCTGAGATTTCATTCATGTTTTTGCTGTAATTCACCACGTGTAGAAAACCTTGAAAAGAGATTCTGACCAAAGTGCAGCTTAGGAACAGCACACAAGGCTGTACATTATGTAGCAAATACTAAAGCTGATAGTGAATGTCTTGGCTTTTAAGAAGGATATTTAAAAAATATACAATTATAATTGTCTTTTCATTAATATCAATCATGAACAATGAATTTCTGACTTATGAATGTGCCTCAGATTTGTCAACATGGGAAGTCTTGCTGCATTTTCAAACATTTTCAATTTTGTGAACCATATATTTCAAGCATCACCCAATAAGAATTAATTGCATAAAACTTTCCTACCATGAACATACAGTGATATTCTATGTAGACACGGATCACTAAAAAAAAAAAGGGGGGGGAAACATGTGCCCATGGGATCATTTAGATTCTATCCAGATGTTATTGTATGTGTTTTGATAACTGAAGGAATATTGCTAATTTGTGATGACTGTATATGCTGAGCAACAAATATATTTATTTTATTTCTTTGTCCTGATTGCATTCACTGCTTTTGTCAAAATGCATTGTTGGTAACTGACACATCATTCTGCACTGAAGAGTTTTAGTACTTGTGTAATGTAAAACAAATATCTGAAAAACAGAGCTCTTTGCTGATGGCATCCTGATGTATAAAAAAAGTTGATACCAAGTTACTTCTATGTGGGCTATAGCTGGAAATGAGAAACATGATCTATTTTTTGGGTTTTTTTTTGCATTTATCAAAACATGACAAGTTGTGACAAACTATTAATCATGTATGTGGCAGTACCTGTGTAGGTGATAGCACATCTGATGTAGGATCTGGAGCAACCTCTTGTCCTTCTACATCCTTTCTAATTCTGGCTTCCCAAGGAATCTCCCATAGGGAAGAGATTTTACAACAGAGGATTAAAAGGAAAAATCTCCGAAGTCTCTTTTTTTTCAAAATTGAAGGCTAAGTTGTGTGGGATATGCTCTCACCATAATTCTTATGAAGACTCTGCAGTGCTGCCAGTTCAAAGCTGCAGCCTCCCCAGAGGGACAGCTCCGTTCTGCTGCTGGAGAGGCAATCATGAGCACGGTGGCTGGGCCCTTGGCAGTTAAATATTTGCTAAATGCCAAAACGTAATAGAAGAAAAAAGGCTGTAAGATAATATAATAAGACAACACTTTTCTTAAGCTATCTCCTCTTCATGTGTCATGGGCCTGAACTTGTTAAACTTGTCTGCACAATCTGCAGCAGGCAGAATATGGACTCTGACCATTTGTAGAGTGGCACTCATTAAAGGCAGCTGTTTTATGTAAATTCCTTCCATGTGGAAGCCTATACTGGCAATGCTGTCTCTGCAATTAAGGGACCTAAGACATTTGTCCTCTTTGCTCAAAACTAAAGAAATAACTAGGAAATAAGAGAGGAGAATAGGATACAAGGGGTTTCCACCTCTCAGGGTTTTCTATGTGGTCAGCATGCACTGGGAGGGCTTTTTGCATTCTTTTTATTTTGATTTTCTGGAAGTTGCTACATGCCCAGCCTTTCATATAAGCAACTATACCTATAAATGTAACAAGTGAAAGATATGTTAGTGGCCAAGTAACCAGTGAAGTTTTTCAAATACATTTAACATGTATAAACATGGTGCTAATAGAGAACAAATATTTTTCTAGAAAAACCAAGGCAAATATAAAAATAGTATCTTGCAAGCTTAAGGAGCCTATATGTAGCATAATACAGATGAACCAGGATTTTTGATCAAATATGCTGGTGATACTGTATTACACCAAGCATTTTCAGTCTTAGCTAGATATTTAGATAACCTCTAAAATCAGAGAGGGAGAAGTCCTGCCTTTAGCCACACTGCTGAAAACAGTGAGAATTACTGCTGTGTTACCGAGAGTAAAGTGAAATTAAAATGTTTTCCATACCAAGGAGCTGCCTCGTCAAAGATCAATCCTCTCCACAACAGTGGATCTTATGCTAAGGAGATAACCCAGCATTACCATGCAGCTGGAAAAGAGATTGCTCCTGCTCATCTCCCAGTCAGCTCCTTTCATCAGCTCAGTGCTGGTTTATGGAGCTGAGAAATGCAGTGCAGCCAGTGTCTCTGGTCCTGGTCGTTCCCATCATGAGCACATCTGGGATGGGAGGGGGATGATGGATGACCCTGGTTGTCTGTGTTCCATATGGAGTCCCCAGAAAGCATAAAGGCAATTACTGGAGGCTACAAGTCTTCTCTGACCTGCAGCCTCTCCCACTCATGACTTAGATTTTGTTCATTTTGGGATGATGGGTCACTTTCTACCTGAACACATATTTTATAATAATTTACTGTACATATATTCATATGTATGCATGCTATCTAGGCTTTCCAGATGGTTGTGGTTTTTTTGGTGCCTTTTGTATAACTTTCAACTTCACAAGATCTGTTTAGATTTTTTCTATTTTTTTTAAAGCGTTTAAATAACAGGATTGTATTCTGTCAAAAGTAAAAAAGATGTTACTCAGCTTCTGAAGATACTTGGTTTGTGTGCTCAGACTTTTACCTTAACTTAGTTTTAAATCTGCACCTACCATTTCCATAATTTCAGTGGGTAGTTTTTAAAAAAGAGTGTGGGTCAATCACCTGAATTCTATAACCTGGTTTGGATCAAAATATATATTTTCCAGTCTGATTTTGGTGATTACATCTTGGCAAGCCAGCATAAGTTGCAAATTGTAAAAGAAAAGGGTTTCTCCTGAAAAATATGTAGAAAGCACAGATTGGGAAATAAACACATGTTATGATAGTGATACTGAGGGGGAGAGAAATGCAAAGCACATGAGGGAAGGAGCTGTATCTCTTTGACCATATTACGCAAACCAACATCTCCAGCACTTGGGTGTGGGAGTGTTGCATGTAGTCACACATGGGCACACTTTGTGCATTACACAAAGTAACATTTGTGGCCCCTTCTCAAAGCTGCTTTTGCTTGCAGTGAGACAAAAAGGACCAGAGCATCAAAATCAATGCTGATGTTCTTTAAAAATTGGCTGAAGATAATTGTTGCTTTTAAAGTGAGGCTTGTGAGGTCCCAAAATTGGATTATGAGGAAAATCTTAAATGGTGTATAGGGAGAGTTAAATACCTTCCTGTTCCAACAGAGCACAGTGCCCATCTTTGCTGCTATGAAATAATGGAGAATAAGTTTTGACAGGAATTCAGGTCACTGAAATGGTTTCTTTGCCAAGGCAGGTGAGCTGGGCCTAAATCATCCCCAGTGCTGACTGTGCTGATTTGTGTCTAGTGACTTACAGTACCACAACCTGGTTAGTATTTTTACCCCAGTTCTCCCTTTTCCTGCAGCAGCAGGACTTGCTCAGCAATGGGAGTCTTCTCAGCACTTGATTTCACAGGTAAAAACAGCCCTTCTTTATTAGGATGAGGACAACATGCTGATCTGTATTTGTGATGCTGAGAATTACTTTATTTTCTCAGTTATGCTCTGAATTCTCAGTAAAGGGGTTCCTAAATACAGATTTGGGATCCATCTGGAAATGCATAAAAAGTTGTGTAGAGAGCAGAGAGGGCATGTTCATGTTGCAGATTCTCATTTGCTTGGGATCAATTACTGTTTCAATGCAATTGACTTTAGGTTACAAATCCTCAAATTTTTGAGCAGTATTTAGCTTCACAATGACACACCGAATTTTGAAAATTTGTAGCAGTGGAAATGTAGTCACCTTCACATTTTCAGTGTTTCAGATATCCATCTTTGTAAGTCTCCTCATATTTTGTTTATTGAGGCTGGCAAAGAATGGGAGAAGAGAACAGAAATTCACCACTTTTGTGGGATTATTCTTATCCTAAAGCAGACTTATTTTGCTATGTGAGCACTCTGTAGTGTTTTAATTGAGGTGGCATTATTGCTAACAATTTTAATACACAGAAAATTGCCTGTTGTACTTTTGTTGCTGTTTTATTTCAGATAAAATATATTTATTAAGTAAATAAAATAAAAATCAAGTCTTACTTTCAACATCCCATGCCACAACAAATATTTTAATTTGTGCTGTGTTTCTGTATCTCATAAAGCATAACAACCAGCATCCATCTAAATCTATCTCCCTGATAGATTTGGTTGCTCAGAGCAACCACACAAAACCTTCTGCAAGAGCAAATGCTCACTAAACTGGGTTTTCATGTGTTGGGTGTGGTGTTTGAGAGGAAGCAGATACTGCAGAGGTGATAAATGTGAGGTTGTTTTCCTCTTAAAATCTGCTGATTCAAGTGTCAGCTCCTTCCGTACTTTTTGATACACTGATATATTAATTATATGTTTCTGCTGTTCTTGTGAAATCTATTTGAGTCAAATCAGCCTACTGTCATAATTGGAATTATTGAGGTTGTATCAGCATTCTCAATATTACTGTCACTAGTGTATGGTGCTATTTATAAAGCAGAGAATAAAATGTACTTTATGTGTGCAATTATGGCATTTCAAACCATGTTGAGATGAAGAAAAATAGCATTTCCCATTGGAAAATATTTTGATTAGAAATTACTCAGTAAGTACCTTTAAAACTCAGCCTTTCCTACAAAACCCAAGTGTGATGACAGCCCTAAAGTCAGTGTGTATGTTTTACCAATTTTTTTGTGAAATCATCATCCCTTGACTGAAACCAAAACTTCCATAAAGACTGACACAAGAACACCAAAGCTGCAAACAATATCCTAAACCTCAGATTCTGAATGTGACTTTTCAGAGCACTCTACTAAACAGAGCAAGAAAATATCACTATAGAAGAAAGAAAACAATCAGTATAATGGTAAAGCATTTCCATTTCGTACATCCACATGAACGTAGCTGACTGTGGAACAACTTGCACTTACATGTTGTAAACTTTACATTATTAAAACTGACATGTTCATTATTAAACTCTCTATATTATTCACATTTCTTTTACAATCAGCTCATTTGTGTCTTTAGAAAGCAGGAATGCCTTCTTGCAGCCCTCCTGGGAAGTGCAGTGTGCCCCAAAGCTATTCAGAATGATACAGATTCCTAGCAGAGCCACTTTATTGTCTTTAACAACTGGCTCCTCCATTTCGTATTGTTCACTGGCGAAAGTAGAAATAGCAATATGAGAAATACTGTTTGAAAAAATAACTGTCTTTGTATTCCTTGAAGTCTGAAAAGTAGGTATGTGGCTTGAACAAACACACACGATGGTATTTCCTTGTGAGTGTTCTGCTGGATTGAGCGTGTGGTGATCTGCACCGCCAGGAGACAGCTCCTTTTTGTTCCCCAGCTCCTCCTTGGTTCTACAGTGGCAGAGCTGGCAGCTTCCTCCTCATTCTGGGGACAACGTGCCGTGGTGCACAGCTGGTGGGTGTGCTGGTGGTGAAAACAGAGCAGCTTCCCTCCCTGCAAGGCATTGCCTCATTCCCTCTTCACAGTGCTGGCTTTACAGCTCTGCCTCATGAACTCACTCCTGGAGGGGACTTTTCCAGGGAGGTGGTGACTCATGTAACTAGATACGTACATTTTTTCTCCATTTAAAATCTACAAATTGAGGGTAAAGCTTAGAGTCTGGTTGTGTCAGGGAAGAAAATTCAGCCTGGCTGGATACAACATTTAAAAATGGTTTCAAATCACTGTGGAGGAAATGGCCTCATGTTTTTGAAGTCTCCACTGAACTCTATTGCGTAACTCATTCCTGAACACTGAAGAGAGTTGTTCGTTGCTCATCCAAGTTAACAGGGATTTGCGTGCTAATTTCAATAGAAGCAGAAATAGATTATAAAGGTTTTGGCAAGACTATGTAATGATTAGGAACTCAGGAGAGCAACCATATTCTAAAAGCAGAGCAACCGTATTCTGGGCCATGGTATTGATTCCTGATTTCTTTCATGGGAACATTTTCTGCCATGATAACAAATTTGTAACAGAGACAAGCATTCATCTAGCACTCAACTCAAAATGCCTATTAAATAAAACATAGTTCCCAAACTGATTTCAAAGTTTATTCAGAGTGAGAGAATTGAGTCTTAATGAAGAGTTTCTGGGTAGAGTAATAGGGTGACAATTTTTCCTATAAATACACATTCTTGAACTACCAGTATTGTTAAATGAAATCTATTCTGAGATGCCTTCAGGACTTGTGTCATTAAGCCTGAAGAATTGATTTGTATCTCTGAGGGTGTTCGAGATCTTGGTATGCAATGACTATTTCATCTAATTTGCTTTATGCCCCTGCTAAAGGGATGGTAATATTTTGGGGTATCCTTTGGGGGTGGTATTATTTTGTGGCATTCTTTGGAAAGCACCAAGATTTCAATACTTTGGAATGTCCTTCTGTTGTTCATGGTTGATTTTTCTTGCAATGTGTAAAATCTTTTAAGCAGCTATCAAGCTCATTTAAAAGGAAAAATGAATGACTCCAAGTCAGCTACACTTTGTGAAAGTTGATGGTTTAAAATCTAGTGTTAATGAAAAGTACCAAAAGCAAAAACTGCTGAAAGTTTCCAGTTGCCACATACTGGTTTCTTTCTTTCCTATTTGCTATTGGCTGCCTGGGGCTGTTACAAATGTCAGATGGTCACTTCATACAGGTATCAGGAGATGTGGAGATTACAGAGCCTGGTGGGCAGGTCCATGTTCACTCCCTTCTGCAGTGCGCAGGAAGAAATGCTATGCCAGGTCTGCATCACACTCCCTCTACATCATTGCTGTCAGAGGTTGATGTGGTTTGGATAGGATGTGTCCTTCTGCCTGGGCCTGCACTCTGATACAGCATCTTGGATTTCCACACTCCCACCCTTCTCCCCAGTTTTCTCACAAGCAGAACATGAAACAATGTGTTTGCAGCGGCTGGTGCTGAGCTAGGCAGACGTGTCTCCAGATTTTAATGCAACGAGTTCAGAGTCCTCTGCGTATCTGCCATTTAAGTGTTCATTGTTGGCATCGTGGTGGTACAGGTACACAGGGACCTCAGTGATGGACGTGGCCGTGTAGGAGGTAGATCGCGTGGAGCAGTGCTCCCGGCGCCGCTGGCCCCACTGCGTCTTGTACTGCGCCCACTGCCTCTTCAGAGCTCCTTGCACCTGCCAGGGAAACACTCTGTTACAGCGAGGCAACTAACACAATAACATTGTATTCTACAATAACATAATATATATGTATATAAAAATAATAATAAAAAATATAAATATATATAAATAAATATAATATATAAAAATACATAATATATAATATAAATATAATATAATATATAATAAATATAAAAAATATAGTATAAATACATATAAATAATAATTATATATATACACAATGTATACATGTATAATATGTATATACAATATATACAATAGATATTTATATGCAATATTACACAATGGTATATAATATTGTACAATAATATAATATTGTTGTAATACAAACACCTGTGACAGGAAGGAAAAGGGAAAGGGAAAGGGAAAGGGAAAGGGAAAGGGAAAGGGAAAGGGAAAAGAGAAGGGAAGGGAAGGCAAGGCAAGGCAAGGCAAGGCAAGGCAAGGGGAAAGAAAAGAGGAAAGGAAAGAGGGAAGGAAAGAGGGAAGGAAAAGGGAAGGAAAGGTTGATGCTGCAGGTGGATTATTGCTCCTGAAAAGACTAATGCGTTTTGATACCTGAAGAAGCTCAGCCTTGAGTAATGAGAATTGCCATGAATGGCAAAGTGTAAGTACACTTCATGAGCTTGCCAGGAATAATTTTGTAGAAAGAGTTAGAGGATCTGGACAGCTAAACAGAGATTTTATTCTGGTAATTTAAGAACCGGTTTTGTGCTCACAAATTATAGAATGGTCATAGCCCTCTGCATAGCATAGAGGATTTCAACCATTGAACAGTCATCTGCTAAGAACAGGATATTTTATTCAACATTTACATTAGGAGTGGTGTTATACATGGTATTAGGAAATGATTTAAACTATTGAGTCTTGCCAGGGAATAAGAAGGACTTCTCCAGCTGCATGCCCATGCATGGCAGTTCTTGATAATTTTGTGACATGAGCAGAAAGTGGGCAAATCCTGGCTCTTTTTGTTTAGATCAGTGATTCTGAACAACACAAAGTGAGAATAGCAGCAATTTGGCGCAATAATCTGATGTAAGTGACCCTCTCCTCCAGAGGAAGGTAGGTGCAAGTAAGGCACTGTGATGACAGGAGTCTAAAAGTTTCTGTGGTCCTGCTGAGGTGGGCATTGCTTGTCATTTGGAGAGTGTATTGCTATTCACCATCTCCTAACACTTAAAGGAAATAGCTCTGTGGGGGTTAATTAAATATTGAGTTCAGGAAAGAGATATGGTCACAATGGAACTTTAATTACTTGGGCTCTGAGCAGGGTTTACCATGCCAATGTTGACAATTAAAATGAAATTAGCTGCATGTAACGATGTTTTATCACACAATCACCCAAGTTTACTAGTGAGAAAGAATTACTGGGTCAAAGAGTAATGCAGCGGCAGCACTTGATACAGAAATATTGCATGAGTTAAACTTTGTAAAGATTTTAGTCACTTTAAAATTGCCTTCTGATGTTACAGTATGAATATTTTAGCTTTACCTCAAAAGCTATGGGGAGGGACTGGAAGAAGAAATCTTCAGAAGTACCAGGACAGTGACTTTCCCCATGTCTCACTGGGGCATCTAGGGCAAACACAAGGAGGATAATGCCAAAACCTTGTGTGTGCACAGTGGCTCTGCCTGCCCACAGCCACCTCTCCCCCCTGAACCACAGTCACCAGCCACTGTGCCCTTCTGGCCTTCACCTCTGCCCCAGGCTGGCCATGTTTGCATTTCACAGCACTTCATCCGTTCAGATTCATGTCAGCATCTCCAGTGAAGGCAGCAAGAGCCTGCTCTTGCAAACTTTCTGTTCCTTTCTAGCCCTCTCCTTCCCCTGCCCCCTGCACAGACCCCAAGGCTTTGATCACTCTTGCATGGGGAGAGGAGCTGCTATGCAGGTGAGAAGCTCCTGATAAGCTCCCCAGATGCTCTCAGCTGAACTGGAGTCTGCCATGGGTCTGGAGATAGTGTGGTTAGCTGGAGAGGGAAGAACAATGTCCCTGAGTCTTACAGGGCCTGTCATGAGGAGTTTATAATTTTCTTCTTCAGAGGGAATGATGCTTACACTGTATGTGTGATGGGCAGACAACAGCCACATCCCTTCCAGTTCAGCCCATGATCAGAAGTGCCATTATAAAGGTCTAAAAGGCTCCACAGAGCAGAGAGAGCACAAGGTTAAAGCATCTTTTTTTTTTGTTCTCTGCTGAACTGCTTGTTTGTACAAAAGGATCTGTCCACAAATGGATAATGGATTGTACAAGTTGCTGCATTTGAGTAGAACTTGCTAATCTAATTTTCTGCCACGATTCCAAGAATCTCAGATGATCATAACTCAGTGCCAACTAAAACCATTCAGGCATGGATTTTAAATATGTAAGCAGCATTACTGAAAATCACATGCACAGCCACAATGTATTAATGACTGAGGAGGCACCTGGGGACCACGAGGCACACGGTGATGCCTGCTGTGCTTTCCACTGTGATGGCAGATAAAAGAAAGCAACCACTGAAGCAGTGAAGAGCCCTAGTTTATTTACTCTGGTCTTCAAGACTTTAAAGGTTTTTCTGTTCTCTATTAGCCATTCACACCTCATTGGCACAGAAGAGACATGGCTGTTTTTTCCCCAAATAGACTTTCCATTCTGTTGTCCAGCCTTGCAGTCTAGAAGCAATCCCAGGCTTGGAAATGTGGTCTGGTGAGCAGAGACCTTGTATTATCTGTACAAAACTGTTGCTGTTGGACAGAGGAACTGCAGTTCTATGGGACACCAAGATTTTATATGAAAATGTACAAGAAGATTTTAAATTTCAAAAGTAAAAAACCAAACATTGTTTATGTGTTCTTCCAGATGAATGCAGACATTAGTACAGCTTTTTTTTATTATTATTTTTAGATTTCTTTCTATAGATGAACTCATGGTACTAAAGTGAGGTTAGTGAGGCAGTAGTGATGAATGCACTATAAAACACACTAAAGTGGTTCGGAGTTTAGCACTGTTTGTCCTGGCTAAGCTTCATGTGTTTCAGTCTTGAAGTTAAATGTTCCAGTAGGAAAAAAGTAAATCCCAGATTAGCCAAGCTTCTGCAGCACTAAAATTAATCTCCTTGCCCCACACTAAATTTTCTCATGAGAAATAATTTTAGCCTCTATGGCAGCAGATGTATGCAGCAGCTTGGAAACAATCTTATATCATGGCTGAGGAACAGACTGTGTCTTTGGTCTGTGTACTTCTGCATACACCAGGACTGAGGGAGATTAGCTCAGTTTTCTTGGTCAAACTCAATGCTCCCTTTAGAGGGCTCTAAAAGCAGCTTGGCATTAGTCTGTTGCTGTTTTTCTATAGGTTTTGTGCCTTATATATCTATAGATTGTGTAACTGCAGAAATAAGTGGGAAGAAAGGATCACAAACCTTTCATCCTCTCCTGGCCCAGCCCATCCCTGCCCAGATAGTCTAGTGCATGAACTTTGCTGGGTGTTCATGGGTTATGTGCTGCTGCAAGTAGCACCAAACTGTCTTGAGTCCATATTGGAGAGGTGTCATCTTTCACACTGCTCATCTTAATGAGAAATTCTAAAAAAAACTTCCCTAAATAAAATTTTTCTAGAAGAAAATAATGAGAGGGTTTTCCAGCACTCCTGCCATTGACAATCTGCAAATCTGAAGCAGATGCAACGATTTTGAAAATGGCTGTAATGGTGAAAAGTACCCAAGCACCAATAAAACCACTCTCAGCAAGTCTGAGAAACCTGTGTCCTCACAGTCATTTGTTTTTACTGCCTGACTTTGATCCATGTTTCTGATCAGCTGCTCCACCAAGGATCAATCATGCATATTGGCAAGCAGATGCTTCAGAGGTATTCCTTAGTGCATACTTTGAGAATTGTATCCCTGGGATTGTAAAAGTGGGCATGCTCTTCTGACTTTGTAGCTTTGCCAAAAGTACTTTGCAATTAGAGCTAGTTGATGAAACTAAGAAACAAATATATTTTAGGATACTTTATGTTTTCAGTGCATTTTGTTGTGACCTTTCCTCATTTTTAACATTGCTGCAACCTTTAATCTGGACAAGTCTGGATGTTCTCATTAGAAATGGAGAAACAACCTCTTGCAGTAAAGCTATAAAGCATAAAGGGAATTTGTTTTGCAAAATCTAATCTGAAAAAATGCAGGGGACACTGGGAGGAGTGAAGAAGGCAATGTTCAGGATCGGGATTTTGGGGTAACACATTGTTTGGAGGAGACACTGGAGTACTGGTTGTACACAGTGATGCAGTCACTCTTATAGGCAGAGGATGCTTCAAAAGCTGCCTGACTGGCCTCTACTTTCTTCTTGGTCCTACATACTAGGGAGTATCAGAAGTTTGTCTTTGTTTCCAGGGCATGGATATTCAACTGTGTCAGAGTGATGACAGTAAAGCAGAGAGAGAAAGGTGATAGTAGCCTGCAGATACTGGGGACAGAAATGTGTTAGGAAAAGAGTTGTGCATGTCTTAACTTTGTTTAGTTGGATGCATGAAACTGTGAACCTCTGTAGTGTGATCTTACAGCTCTCACTTTGTGTGAGGTTCTGCTGTGCTTAGCTGCTCACATTTTGCCATTCTCTGTCGTGCCTTCTGAGGAGCCATGCTACAGAACGGCAGCTGAGGCCTCTTGTCTTTTTTATTCTTTAGTTTCTCTGTACATTTACACAGGAAGCCAACCAGAGGCAAATGTACAGAGATGTTGACAAATGGTGGCAGAATTTAATACTCTCTGCTATCCTGAATGTTATCAAATCAGCCAGTAACACCTTATCAATAAGATAGCCTGTTTCCAGTCTCTATCAAAACATCAGCGTGGTCACGTCATTACTTGAAATTTGCTGGTTTCTAATAATATACAGGGATAAACAGGAGCGCAAATGTCTCTCTTTATTTACGAGTGCTAGCATCACAAACTTTGTTCTGTATCTAATTCATCTGCTCTGGATTGAAAGTGAACTTTTTAATGGACTTCCTAGCTTTGCTAAGATATATGGTATTTTATTTTGCTACAGTTGAAGGCTCTTGATGTGTTGAAACAGCTTTTTTCTGCCAACCGTCTTTGGAAAAATTCTTACTGCAGAAACTTAAATAGTTCTTGACATATTTTAACATGCTATTTTCTTGTAAAAAAAAAAAAAAGAAGTAGTAAAGTGGATCTAAAACCCACTGTAGGTGTATATTCATATACATGATCCAGCTGTAAGAGATTGGGAGAGATCTTTGCCTTAAGGATTTTTATTTCTCAATTGCTACACAAGAAACATTGACTGTAAAAAGGCCAGTGCTAACCCTCAAAGGAGCTCAAGCAATTGCACTCCTCCACCTCTGACAGTGCTGCCAGGGACGGATCTGAGCTCCCCACTGCATTCCTCAGACAGATCTCTGAATGCCTTCTGTGCTTCTTATTGAGTGTTGTGGTCCTTCCTGCTGTTCTGGGGCAGGAAGGGGTGTAAAGCATTTTTCACCTTTACTTAGACCTCCATCTCAAACCTGCAGATAGTAGGATCAGAGTGTCATGTCTGTACCTCACTAGGTGCCATCTGCTTTGTAATGGTAACAGAGCTGATTGATCTGCTCAGGGATATTCCAGTCACACTCTGCACAGAGCTGTCAGAAATGCACACCACTGCTTGTGTGTAGAGAGTAAAAGCAACTTGGTGTGGTTCCAAAGTTTGCAGTGTGACATGCTTCTCATCTGCATTAATGAACAGCAGGATGACTATTTTACAAGTTCTGCTCATTTTCTGCATTTCATGTACTTACCTCACCATTGAAGAAGCAGAATATGGTAGCCACAAGTAAGCCCTAAGAGAAGGAAAAGAAAAGAGTTTAGGGATCAGAATACATAGACTTCATCATGTTTTGGAAATTTGGCCTTGATGGATACAAGATAAAACATTAGTCCACTTCCTCTGCGTCATAGACCACAGACATTCCCCATCTTTCACAGGTGTGCTATTAAATGGATTTGTTGTCTTTTCATAATGTTTTACTGTGCCCCCCCACTCCCAGTCCAGCATTATTATATTTTATAGATTATCTGTTATGGCTATGAAGTTATTGATATATAAGAGATATAGAGAAGGAAAATAAAAGGTAGATATGTGTTTTGCTTACAGAGGAGAACCACACTGCCACTGATTTTGCTGAAGAGATGGTAGAGGAATTTTGTCCTATGTGTTGCCACTCACTCATCAGAGTGTAGCTCTCCAGTCAAAAGTGCCAGACACAGAGAATCCAGCTGTCCCAGGAAGGTTTAAATTGAACTGTATGTCAGGATAAGTGAACTGGTATGTTTGTATGGATGGAGAGGATATGAGAAGAGGTCTAAGTGGCCAGAAAAAGGAAAAAACCTACCACAGCACATGAGTTATAGGGTAGGGAGGCAGAAAATAGTGCACATCATAGCTTGGTTGTAAATGGCTTTAAGTTAATTTCATCATCACCAGAGTTGTTCAAATAGAATTTCACTCCTGCCATAAGATTAAACAGGGCCAAGGTAGGAATATGAGACGGCAAAGTGTGAAATTAATGAGAAAATTCCTGCACAGAGAGCCTGCCATTCAGGATTATGTAGTTACACTAGTCCATGTTGTAGCTGCACTCACTCTTATTAAAATAGCATTACATAGCATCACTGGGAGCCAAATGCTTTAATTTTAAATTACTTAAAGCAGTTATTATAAACTAAATGTATGGCAGTTTGTGAAATTGAGGGGAAAACTGCAATGCAGCTTATGTTCCCAAGGGCTGCTTTGAAGAGCTTTACAGCTGTATCTTTTCTATAAAACCTTCATTTAAATGATTACCAGTTGAATTGTAGATAATGCTTTGCAAAATGCCTTGGACTCTCAGATGCATATTTTGCAACACATACAGAGTAAGGAATCAGTTTTTAACAAAATGCTTGTATAGAGATACACAGGCTGGTTTGGACAAGTGCTGACCACTTCAATACTGACAATTATTTTTCTTGAATAGATTTTCTCTGATGCAGGATTTTTAATTTTACATAAATTCAAATATCAACATGAAACAGCACTTTGGATGAGGATGAAGGGTAGGCATAGCGAGAAATAAAAGTTTCTTTTAATATTTTGGCAAAGCAGTGAGTATTTTCAAAAAACTCAAATCCCACCATGCAGTAAGAAATACACATGAGCTTGTCCACAAGTTTTGGGCTGAGAAGCTCCACAAAATTCAAACAAAACCTTACAGTTCTAAAGCAGGACTTTGCCAGACCAGACACTCCTAAATCCAAATTTTTGCAAGGGTAGGAAATGGGCCGGTTCCTTGGAGCCTGTACTGATGCTGTTTGAGCTGCGCACAGCTGGGCACAGCCTCTGCTCTTGGGCTGCACTGGGCACCCTTGCAGCAGAGCTCTGCTAAACGTGGTTTCACCAGCAGCAGTCAGCCACAATGGCAAACCAGATGGATCTGGATCTCCTCTGGGAGCAGGGACGCCCAGGGATGGTCTACATGAGGTGTGGGAAATCAGAAGACAGCATGGGGAGAGAAAGAAGCAGGGAGAGAGAAAGAGGCTGAGAATTTTTTTCCAAGTTTGCTCTTCAGTGAGAGTGTTTAGGGGGAATGTGGAAACCTTAGTTCACCTAAAGACAGAAATTGAACCTGAACTATTGAAGTAAAGCCATTTTCCATTTCAATTCCTGCGTGGAATTGGAAATCTTCTGTTACATCCTGCAATTGCTCCACTTTTCTGCTATTCAAGAGTGTAGTTCCCTTAACTAATGCTTTCTCTAGTCAACTTCAGACAGAAAAGCTAAAGAGGAAAGTGGAGTGATGCCTCACATCCCTTTCAGTTTCTCTTCTAGTTTTGAGTTAGCTGAAAGCACACCTGGCTTGTTATTTTGAGACCATGCATGTTGTACATTTTCTGGCTGAAGAAATTATTTTCTGTACTCTGTTCCATGTATATCCCATTGCTCTTCTTCCACCTGCCATGGCCCTCTGGACTCTGCCATCTATCTTTCCATTATTTCTATTTCTCTTTCTGTTTCTTCTAGTTCTAGTTCTAGTTCTAGTTCTAGTTCTAGTTCTATATTTCTAGTCCTAGTTCTTCTTTTTATCCATGAAGTTTTGCCCATAGTTCAGAGGGCTATTTTTATGTTCAGCTGTAAAGCTGCAGAGATATCAGTAGCAGACACCAGCTTTGTCTGTCTGGGGCCAGGAGGGTTTGGGATGACCATGATTCTAGAGTGGATCTATTAAAACATGTGACAGACTGCATGTGGTTTAATTATTTAATTTAAAGCCCATGGGTTATTTCTCATATCCCTTTGACACATATCTTCCAAACTCTAACTGCTACTGGTTTTTGCTCAGGATACAACTCTTGCTGAGGATGAAATGTGTAAGTCAATTATAGCTCTCTGCCACTGTGTGGAGTTGTTAAACTAACCTGTGATACATTGTCTGCTCCCAGCTAGATAATGTTGGCTGTGGTCTTGAAAGTGGAAATGAAGAATATATTTATTTTAGGATAAAGGCCTTTAATGACTTCTTCTGAAATTCTTTATTTCTGAAACTACGTGAAGAACAAATGAATGCGTCTTTCAGCTGAATCATGCCATAGGGGATTGTCCAGAGATGGCAGCTCTCAGACTTTCACTGCCTTACTTTATTAACACTGTATTGAGTTTTTTCCAGTGTTTGACTATACTCATCTAAGTGAATTCTTTGCTTGACAAGTATTTAATTTGTATCTCATTCTCCTAGAAGACATGAGTGTCTTGAAAAGAAGTTTGAGTAATTTACTCAGGTTAGAAATGAACAAATAAAAAAATACCATTGCAGATACTACAAATTTACATAGGTTTCTCATACTTCTTTTTACTTTTTTATTTGAGCTTATGTCTCCATTAAACCAAGAAAGCATATATAGGTGCACTTATTCCTGCTGTTCCTGACCATGTCCAGGGCCCTAACCTAATCAACCATACACTGTGTGGCTGATAAGATTTTAGTGGGGTCATATATTCATTGCTGATATTAGAAGATAATGTACAGGTGGTCATAGTATAAAAATCAGGTTTTGATTATCTGTGTGGACTTTGCTCCATGTTCATTCACTTCTCACTTCTGGAGTGAATGGACAGCAAAAAGAAAAAAACAAAAGAAAAAGAAGAAAAGCATGGCTGAAGTTGTTCACAGAAGTGCATCCCATTCCCACCTCTCTCATTTTGGCAGAGATAAAAAGCTTTGAGAAAAACAGAAAAAGCACTGCTTTTCTCACCACCTTCATTCACAGCACACCCATACAGCATCTCTGAGGTAAATGACTGCGTTATGAATTGTTAATTTATGTTACATGAAAAAAAATAAGCAAAGCAAAGAACGTGTCTGTGCAGTTTCTGATGCCACTGAGGTGGGGAGATTGTCATGAGAGAGCTGAAGATAGCAGGAAAATGATAGCGATATCCCATCAACCAAAGCTCATGCTTTGCTTCTCCTGCTCCCTATGGAGATTTCATTACTGTCATTTTTTGCGTGAAAGTTTCATATAAAATTGGCACTTCATTGTATTCAGCTTACAAAATATATTTTCCCTAACCTTAATTGGCCTAAAATATTGAAAAGCTTTTGAACTACTAATAATTCAAAGAGAAAAAAAAGAACAGAAGATAAAGAAAAAATGCTTATGTTGTCAAAAGCAGTCCTATAACTTTAAGTTTGAACAGAAGGAGAAAATATTTCTGCCTGGTTTGGCATTATAGAGGATATTTATTTCCTTTTAAACTGAGAAACAGATGGAATGAATACCTTCTAAAATACATTGAAATTTCTCACTATTTTTAACAGGCTACTTTTAAATGGGTTAATTTTATTCTGTATAAGGTTGCACAGAGAGCTGAATTTAAAGCTTGGAGGCAGTGGATATATATGCAGTACAAACCCAGGCCTTAAAGATTCAAAATACCCTTGTACTAAACCAGGCACCTCTGAGCAGCATCCTCCTGCCTGACAGGGTGGGTGCTGCAGCCAGGAGGGGGCTGCTTGGGAGCTGCTGAGTGGCACACAAAGGATCTCACTTGTGGAGAAAAAGACAGTGATTATTTTCTGTTCATCAGAAAAAAACCTCTTCTCATTTGCCAATAAAAACCAAGGCTCTTATGCTGAATAGCATTTTAATTTCTCATTAGAGGTAGAATTACACTTTTAGAGCCTCAGTCACCAAGGAATTGAGAAGAACAGCTTTAGCTGCTTGTGAACTGCTGTTGATTCCGGGGCTGTTCCTCCACCCCTCCCTCACAGACCTCCGCAGTGACAGTGCCATTTTATGGCACCTGACAGCCTCCAAAAACCTGGCTTGCAGGTGCTGGAGATAGAATGGGACAGCTGGTGTAGGGAGCTTGAAAGCTGAGGCTTATTCATCCCTGGGCTGGTTTGAGAGCTGTGGGGGGACTGTGTCTATATGTGGGACTAACTTATGCATCATGCAGTTAATTTTCTACTCTTTTTTTTTGTTGTGAGGCCTTTGCTGTGGGCCAGTGTCAGAAGTCAGAAGCTGGGGTAATGGCCCTTGGTAGCAGAATCTCTGATGGAAGCACATCACCCCAATCTCTTTACAGCCTGGGCCCTCTCAAAAGGTTGCCAGTGGTTCCAAGGGTGAAGAAAGCATCAGCTACAGCCCCAGCACCAGCAGAGGTGAGAGTGAGTTCAGCAGAGGAAACCTAGCCCATTGACAAATAAAATAAAATAGAAAAATAAAATAAAATAAAAAATAAAATACTGGTGTGTTGTTTTTCAGCTGGGAAAACCATTCATTGAAAAAAGTAACATTACATGTGTTTTTTGTGAAAAGTTCTTTCTTTTCTTCAATCCTCTGAGTTTTACAATAGACTGCAGTTCTTGTTTGCACCATTTCTGTGTACATGAATTATATAACTAACACATCAATCCTTCATGTTCACTTAAAGAAGTCATGTACTGTGAAAACTTGCCTCTCTTTCTGTTCTAGAAAAGGCATAAAATTTTCTCATTTAAGCAGTGCAGAAATGAAGAATGTATAACATTTTGCACCAACAAAGATGGGTAATTTTTCCCAGGATGACTGACATGCCGTGAGCTGCAAAACTCCACAGACTCTTGCTGGTGTCTGCACGGGCTGGTTGCACTGTGGGTCAGGGAGCACAGCAGCTAGAGGGGAGACACAGCCATTCCACAAACTCACACAGAATCTGCTAATTACAGAACCAGCCCTAGAAGAAAATGAGCGCCAGAGGAGTGATTATACAGCTGGGGATCCATCTTAAATATGCATACAAGAAACGCTAGGGAAAGGATTAAGAATGTTTATTTTAGGTTGCTGGTTAAAAATCCAGTCTAAGTGGAAAAGGGAGGATTGCAATTGGCTGCAGCCAGCAGGACAACTGTACAGCCCTTCCAAAATGCCAAATTCTTGCAGGAAGATTACACTGCAGAGGTGTCAGGGGTTCTTCTGTGTGAGCAGAAGGAGCCCACTAGGGATGAAACTTTCCTGCCTTGGATCCCTCCCTCACCCAACCCTCTTCATCAATGCAGCTTCCATTTTAACCTCAGTTTGGTGATTTTCTGTTGCATAATGATCACAATTAGAATTTTTAATTAAGACAATTACAATCGGTCTTGCGATTCTCCAACAACTGCATGGAATTTAAAAGATATTTTAAGAGTAAAGTGATTATTGTAACACTCTGTCTTATCCTAACTTGTTAGAACTGCAATCAAATAACTTGTCACCAAAAAACTAATTTGGAGATATTCATTTATAGCTCTTGTAAGTGAAAAAGTAACAGTACAGGCAACAATAGAAGTAACAAAGCTGTCATTCCTTTTAAGCAGAACTGTAATATAAGATGTCATACACTTCAAAAGTAGACCTATAACTTCAGTTATTCTACCCATGCAGCAGCAGGAGCACCCACAGTTTTGAAGGGATAAGGATGATAAGCAGGGTATATAATCTGACAGGGTTCATAGATTTTGGTTGCCTTATTTATAATTTCATTTAAGGAAAAACACTATTATTTTTAAGCTGTTTTCTTATTAAAGCATTAAAATAATCTCTCCACTTACTTGTTCCATATGAATGAAAGCAAGAAGTTAGTCACCATATTCACTCATGTTGACCACTACTCTCAAATGCGTTGAAAAACTGCCTTTCCTAGCCAGTATAGGTCTGGATATATTCCAGTCAGTCAACCAGATAACCCAGCATTTAAATGCATTTAGGTTTGGCTTGTTTTGTTAAAAAAAAACCCAACCAAAACTAGACTTACTGAATGATGTATTTTTAGAGCATTTTTGAAATCAAAATGTCAGTCTGATAATTTAAACTGCCTAATAATGGAATTATAACTCCTAAATGAAGCTTAGTTATCTCTGGTATTTCTTTTGTGTGTTGGCATTCCCTCTGAGCAACAGTTTGCTAAGACTGCTTATTTTAATATTAAGGTCACAGCACTAGTTTTAGTCAATTTGAGCAGTTCAACAGAAGTTATGCTGGCACATAAAAGCAGTCTGTGAACTCATTTTCTCTCCGTAGTTTGGAAATAGTGTGAACTGATAATTTTTACTTATTACATTGTTTCCTCTATCTTGTCTCTGTTTACACAGTGGCGCTGCTTGTGTAAATGCAGATAATCCAATACTGTGAAATGGCTGGAAAAGGACTGAAAACCCAGTTATTTCAGCTTCAGAGTAAAACTCGAAGGTACTGGCAACACTATCTTCGAGTAAATTATTTTAACATCAAACAATTCAGCTACACTGAAGCTGCTACATACCTGGTAATGCATTAGTATGTGCATGATGTAATCATATATTTCTCCAGCAAGTCGGTTTTCTGGTCTCCAGGGAATAATAACAAACTGAATTCCCAGCAAGGGCACCAGGATTAAAGTAGCTCTGACAGCTTTCATATACATGTTGGACTCAGCACGGTGGGTATCTCTCAGCTTTGTCACCAAAACTCGGACAATGTTCAGCAAAAAGAAGAAATTGACCTGCAAAAACAAAGCTATTGTAGGTGAAAGTTTTCAAATTAAACAGACATTCAAAATAAAAACACCAAGCACATAAATGGCAATAAACTGCAGCTTTCTAGCTTTACTGTATCTTATAATGGGCAGTTCCCTGGCAGTCAGGTCTTGGAAAATATCTTGAATATTTTCAGAAAAGATCTATTAAGCAGCTCTACATGGTTTGGAGCCTGCATGGATGCTTCAGGCAGGCAGGGGTCGGTTCTAGGATGCACTGGATGTTTTGACACTGATGTGGGCAAATTCAGGGTTTCCAGGGAACACTAAATATTATTTTTATATTGGAAGTTTAAATGGGGTGGACCAATTGTCCCCTAGAAATAACCACATCTCTGTCCTGAGTCTGACAGTTGCCAAGCTATTTTGCCAGTTGGGATAAACTCCAGCATGTCCCTGGACACATGGGACCTATGGGAGCACAGAATTTCCCTAAGGAATTTGCTCCATGGACTAATGCTTCAGGGTTGTCTGTGAGCAGAGGTGTAAGGCTGTTTTTGAGGAAAACCTTGGACATCTCTTGCCTCCACCAGACTGCAGGGGCTCTGTGGTACTCTACTCACAGGGAACAGGTAACTGTTGCTGTCTCAGGGCAGAAAATTTTGTCCCTGATCCTCATGATCAGTGATACCAAGTGGTTCAGCACCTCCTCTCCTCAGTTATTTATGGAAATCTGATTTCAGCATAGAGCAACCTGCCCTTGACCCTGGCTTCACAGAGAGCTCCTTGTGGGATGTGCTGAGAGCCTGCAGGAAGAGGGAGGACAGAGCCAGGCTGGTGATGAGTTCAGTGATTACCCTGTGGACATCCCTGGATCACAGACCCTTGGCCTCCACGGTACCCACATCACTCTTTTCCACTCTGCTACTGTAAAATCGGGCACTGACTCTTTGGAACTTTAATAGACTTTCTTTTTCCTGCTAATTTTTTAAAATAAGTATGTAAGTGTATAACTTCCATAGATATTTCAAGACTTCAAATCACATATATATATATATATATACCAGAAATTTCAGTTGAATTTTTTCAGAACAGTGAATCAGCAAGATCTGGTAAAACATTTCATCACTTCTAAACTACACTGGGAGACCTTTCAACTGTTTTACATTTGTGCTCTACTGGAAAAGAGGAATAATAAATTACTTCTGAGCTCCCAGTCAACATTAAATCTAAACCTTATTCTCCATCCTATTCTGACTTCACTCATTCTGCTTAACCTTCACTTTTAGATTTTCTGAAAGTAACTGTAAAAAGTCAAAGAAAGACTTTACAAAGTTAAAAACCCTCAGCTCTTCTGAATCAGTCTGCTGCAATGGGATTTTTGGTAGCAAATCATGCAGGATATACTGTAGACATTGACATCTTCATAAGAAAAATAAGATTGGAAATGGCATAAGCACAATATAGAAATAATAATATCTTATTTTGAAAATAGCTAAAGATTGCTATTTTTCCATAATGGTTGCTTATATTTTCTTTGTGGCAAGATATAAAGACTGGGATCACAGTGACAAAAAATAAAGGTTAAATGGATTATCTCAGATGGTAATTGACATTACAATAGGAGATACAGTCAAGATTGAACCAATAAACCCACAATAAATGTGATTCTATGGGACCAACAGACTGCCTATAAGGCAGGGAGGGATGGGCTATTTCATATAGCTGATGTTAAAGACTGCTTCTCCAGAAAGGGTAGAAAGACTTTTTGTTTATTCAGCTATTATATGGAAAGTTGTTTATTCAAAGTTTTCCAAGTACTCGCTGCGCTATTGTTTGATCTCTGAGGCAATTATTGCAGGTACATCCGTGCAGGTGTTTGCAGGTAAGAGCAGATAAAAAGATGAAAGTGCTTCCTGGGTGACACAATCACATGAGCTTGGGGCTGGGTTGGGCAAAACCTGTTCTGCACCTGTCAGGAAGGTCAGGGTTACCATGCCCAGCTGGCACACCAGATGCTGTATGTGTGCACATTGCCAAGCTGCACTAGGAATCTGGTCCTCCTACTCAAACAACACAGTTTGAGTTCCTTCCCTGGATTCTTTTAGCTCCCTACCTTTGGAACATACCAGCTCAGTGACCAGAAGAACCCATGCTGAGCAACCAGCTCACCCCAGCTAAGGCACAGTTAAATGACTGATGTCTCATAAATGCAGTGTATTCCTCCCAAGTCCCACAGGAAAAAAGGGTTGTGAGCCTGTCCTTTGTAACACTGAGTAGAGAAAACCTCTAGTTAGTTCTGGGTTTTGACCAAAATACTTATAGTACAGAAGCTTCTATTTTGTTTGGGTTTAGCAGCATTTCTAAAATACTTATTATACTGTTGATAGCAAACAATACTCTTACCAATAAAGCTGCCATTACAGGTCCATGAACAATATAAAGCAAGTGTGTGTCAACGCTCATCCAGCAGCTGGAGGGGAAATACAGCATTAACATTCATTATTAACTTGAATAAAATTTGTTGCATAGTTAAAAAATGCTTAAATTCCTTCAAAAACAGATGTGCTACTCACTTGTCATTGAAGTATCTGGCTCTTGCAACTGCATGAATGGATGCTGGCACTAAAGGGAACCCTGAAATGATTAAAGTTATAGATCAGTTTTGGTATTTGTTTAGCTTGAATTTCATTTGTGTTACACACTAACAAGTCTGTTTTTCACAAAACATATGGATGTGAAATTACATCCTTCAGAAAAGAACTTAGTCCATCACACCCAGATCCTGTCAACACCTCAATGATGAGATACAAAAGGGATTAACATTCAAGGCAGGCCAAAAAGGAGAAGCAAAACCCACAGACCATGCTCTCCTGGGGTGTCTCAAAGCTGCTGCCCGGCTCCCCTGCACTGCTGTGGCTTTTGCAGGGAAGGGTGTGAGCAGGGAGTGTGGGAAGGATGTAGGGATCATTCTGTTCTCAGAGGAGTCTTCTCTCAGGAAACCAGGGACACTTGTTAAAGCCATGTAAATAACTGTTGAGCAAGAGAGAGGCACATTGACTTGCATGCCAGATTATGGAGCAATAAGGAACAGAGTGAAGAGTTTCTCTTTTGGAGCCAATGGCATGAGAAAGCGTTTGGAGCCAGGAGGTTTTTGGGGGATGGGAATTTGTGATATCCTCTGTAGGTTCTCAGCATCTGTGCAGCCAAGCCCACTCCTTGCAGCTTTATCTCAACAGGGAGAAGAGCTGTGACTACCATAAATCCACATATCCTGACTTATCCGTGATACCTCAGAGGAGGCTTTGGCAGGGAGCTGATGGGAGCAAATTTGCACTGGGCTAGGCAACATGCCATGCTTAACAAAATAGAAAGCTCAGGTTCTTATTTCCAGCCTGACACTGAGAGTGACAGTCTGGTCCACTCCTTTTCATTTCCCTTCAGCTTGCTTAAATGTCATATCCCTTTCCAATAGGCTAGAAGCCTGGAACAGGGGAGCTGGACATGATCTGCTGCCTTGTCTGTCCTGTGCAGAGAGCTGGGCACACACCTTTGCTGCTACTGCTGCCTGTTCTCTATGAACCACTGACCTTTCTACTGAGCTTTGGATATTCTACAATTACAAATTAAAATGTGTGAAAATATCCTATTGATACCATGATTAATCATGGAGGGATTAAAAAAACACTGCTCCTGTTTTGTTCACATGTTAGTGGTTTCATAAAAATATTTAGAAGAGATGGAGGATCCTTAACCATATTGTGGGGAGTGAAAACAAGGTCCAAAGATACATAAATAAGACACTCTTATGTTTTCAGATGTTTTTAAGCACTAGCTATTTACTCTATTGCCAACAAAAAGAGTTCTCATTGCAATTTACCTTGGGAGGACAATGCAGCTGTGGGAGAACAAACTGGATTGTTTTCTCTTTTGTATGTTTTTAGAAAGTGATTCCCAGGCCTCTGGCTGTAGAATTACCTTTTTGGGTGATGATGCACAGCAAAACAACAAAAAGCTCAGAATAAAAAGAAAGGAGCTTATGACCTCAGGGTGAGCTGATGAGATTGACAGCTTGAGAAAATCATTTTGATTGGGAAATGGAGCAAGTCTGGGCCAGTTTTGTTAGAAGATTGAAATGCAATTTTTAAGGGGCCTTTCTAATAGCAAAACTTCTTCAGCTGAAAACAGTGGCCTGGAGTATTGCAAGTAAAACATGCTTCATGATGTCAAAAGAGCTTTTTTCCTTGGCTAAATGCATTAGCCTGGGATATTTGGCTCAACAAACTCCAAAGCAAATCTCAAGAATGCTGTGGAAAGCCTTCGTTAGCCAGTTACAGGCTAAGAAGCCCATGACCCTCTGAAGCTCAGATTTCCAGCTGCAGGCTGGATGGGCTATTCTAGGGCTAAGAGCTGCTCTTGTAAAGGGCCAAAAAGCAGAGAGAAGCAGAGAAGTGGAGCATCAAAGACTGTGGGGTCGTGATTACATGTGAGTCCTACCTGTACACGGTGAGCAGTGAATAATGCAGAGAAGGTCCCCAGCCATCCCAGGGACAGGTAGGACACATCCCTTTAGGTCATGCCAGGTCCTTTACAGCACAAACTGGCAATAAGGTCACTATTCCCAGCACCATTTGGAAGGCACTGCAGTTTCAGCACTGTCCAAATAAATGATTCCCTTTCCACTTTGATGTGGGTGAAGCTGCCTGAAGCGGCCAGAGTGAGCTGTACTGTTGCCCACAGTTGATACTATTTCACTGTCCTGCCTAATGGTGATTTCCTGACCCAGTGAAACAATAACGAATGAGAAATGACATCCTCAGCAATGATTCCCAGAGAAGGGGTCAGGTGATGGCATCAGCCTTGAAATACATCTGCCCATGCCAGATTCCATTCAGTCACCTCAAACCTTTTGTAGATGTTTCTTATATTTGCTCAGATTTTTTATTTTTCTTACAAAGCTATTTTTAAAATGTCATTAGTGGTTTTCCAAATGAAGTAGGCCAGATCTTCTTGCATAGAGATTAGCAAGAGCAATGAATAATGAGTAACTTTGTTTTGGACATTTGCCTTGATCTCTTGAATTGTAATTCAGAGCACAGCCTCCTCTGGTTCCTCTGCATTGCCCTTTGGAGAAACGTGTCTCTATCCATTGATTAAAATAGATGGATGTTTAAAGTTAAACAGTGTTACTACTCCTTCTGGAATCAGTGGAATTACAATGATTCATGCAAACTTAAGGGATAACCAGATTGTTATAATCAGACCATTTTGCTATTAATAATATTTCTATTTAAGTTAGGAGGTGCTAATCATTACTTATTTTTTCTTTTCTTTTTTTTTTTTTTGGAAGTATTAATCTAGTTTCATAAAAATGGCTGCAGACACCATTGTCAAGAGTTATGTCCATTATTTATAACTGTTTCCTTCTCAAGATATCAGCACCTTATTGCCACTGCCACTACCCTCTTTATTTTTGGGGCAGATCTGCAGACACTGATTTGTGTCTTATCAGGTAGCTCCACTGAATTCCCCACTGTGCTGCTGGTGCCATTCTCAGCACTACTACAGCAGGCTCATTAACTTTCATTGCAGGCTGGATGTCACAGGTGCATTAAATTGCACTGCCTAAATTGAATGGCACCAGAAAAATATTATGTCCATGACCGTATTGCTCTTCCACAATTGGATAGGGAGTGACACTATTTTGGGAAGCCTTGTTCTGTGAGATATGAAAAAGCTTTGTCTGGAAGCAAATGTTTAAAATGACTCGTCACATTGGTTTGCTGTTTCACATCCCTATGAGACTTTTTATATTGAAATATTCTGAGCTATGAGATTTTTGTGATAGCACAGCTTCTTGCTCCAAGAGGACTCAGCTATTTGGATTGGCATGGTTCAGAAGCTCTAAGTTGATTTAGGGCTCCTCAGGAAGGTTGTCTTCATTTAGGAGATGATAATGTTTCACATACTTACAATTCCAAAAGCATTACAAGTGCCTCTCTTAGAAAAGATGCCATTCTTTTAAGAAAAAAGAGTGCATGCTGGTGTTCTCATTAAGGAAAACCGAACAAACAAACAAAAACCATCAAAGACAAATTATTATTTGCCTGGAATCTGCTATCTGACACTACAAAGTATATGTACTAGAAAATCATGTTAATTTTCTTGTTATCTAATGTAGGTATCCAGCGAGCACTAAGCCTTGTATCGAAAGGGGACAGTAAATGATCATAAAATGAAAATCCAGACAGGGGATAACTTTGCTGTTACTGCCCATTTAGGATCAAATATTGGATACCTAACCTGTGTCTGAAGGTAGTGTTTTAAATTTCTTCAGAACATATAGAACTGGGTAATTTTCCTCTGATCTATTTACCTAGTTATCTAATTATCCACTTATCTAATCTAAAAATTTCTCATTTTTATTGGTTTAAGCAATAGGGCTATTTTTCTATTTTCCTGCTGTAAATGAAATAATCTTGAAAAAGTACAACTTCACCAAAGAGGATGGCAAATATAGAATAAATTGTGTCTGCTTAAGCCAGTGCAGTGTCTGTGCAGTGGGACAATGGTAAAGGTCCATTATTTGCTGCTTTGCTGCACCAGTGGTTTCAAGATAGGGGAGCTGCCTTACCAGAAATTGGAATGAGGCCAGAGATTCATGGTTGCCAAATTGGAAGAAAGCTCTTGATATTGATTTTCTGTCAACATTTATGCAGAATAGATTTAAAATAGTGATTCAAATGTAAAAGATTCATTGTAATATACTGATTACATTTATATGGTCTTTTATTGGACCAGATAGTCCAAAGGGAAAATATCTGCTGCTACCCACTAAAAAGGCAAGGGGTCCCTTAGGAAAATAGAAAACAGAAGAGAATGCATATTTGGAGATGAAGAACGAGACCTAGTCATGGCTCCTTGAGCAGGATGCATATGACCACATGCTGCTGGACAAAACCAGTCCTGACAGCAAAGCCATTCCCTTCTCAGTAGGTAAAATAAAATTTTTTCGTTTAAAACAACATATGCCAAAATGTATATGATACTGGATTCATTTCCTGAGAAATTCTGCTTCCTCTTTGTAGGCTGTATTTTCTTCATTTTGTGAGACACAAACACCGATCTTTCCTCTTGATTCCAGGAAAATTATACTTTATAGGTACTGTCACACATTCATGTTTTTGTATATATGTGACAAAAATAAACATCTATTTTTTTCAGAAAAGATAAATTCTTGAATAGAAATATATTTTTCCAATAGCTTTCGTTAACAGAGCAGAAGCACTTCTTTCTGCAAATCCCAACATGCAGCAAATAAAAAATACTTTTTTGTGCAGTTTTTTTTAAGTTTCTAAGCCCATGTAACTATATTCTCAAATTAAGAGTCCAAGAACTCAGTCTTAAGCCATGATCTAATGATATTAACTGGATCATAAGTGATACATAAGTGCTAGAAGAATTCAAAAATCTGAGTGTACTGACCATCCTGCTACAGATGGTAGCATACATACCCCAGCCCAAGAGGTAATACCAGTGCAAACGCTGTTCTTCAGCAAACACTGCCACCACGATCAGCGTGTGGAGATAAATGCCTTCACACAGCATCCAGAAGTAGTTGCAGCCCAGCATGTACTGATGAAAGAATTGCAGCACTTTGCAGCTCACCTGTTAGATAAATGAGAGAAAGTCACACACTTGACCAGCATTTTGCATTTAAGTAGATGAAGACAAATGTTACTACTAGGCTATAAGAAAGCAAAGGGTAACAAAAATTCCCAGCTCTTTCTGGTTTTGGGGTTTTTTTCAGCACCTATCAGTGAGAAGGATGTCAAACTTTAATGAATGAGATGAACTAAAGGAATTAAATTAAATTAAATGAATTAAATTAAAATAAATTAGCCTGGAGAAAAGGAGGCTTGGGGTGACCTTATAACTCCATACAACTCCCTGGAAGGTGGTTGGGGTCAGGTGGGGTTGGCCTCTTTCTCCAGGCAGCAACTGACAGAATGAGAAGACACAGTCTAAAGCTGTGTCAAGGGAAATATAGGTTGGATATTAGGAAAAAAATTTTTTTAGAGAAAGAGTGATAAAGTACTGGAATTGTCTGCTCAGAGAGGTGCTGGAGTCACCATCTCTGGATGTGTTTAAAAGAAGACTGGATGTGTCACTCAGTGCCATAGTTCAGTTGAGGTGTTAGGGCATGGGTTGGACTCGATGATCTTCCAACCTAGTGATTCTGTGATTCTGTAATTCTGTAAATCAAAATAAATTAAAGTCCTCACAAAGCAGAAGAGAATTATGATAACAGCACTCCAAAAATACCAAAATTTAAAATGTTTCCTTAAAAACTCAGTTATCTGGTGGGGATCATTTAGAATTGAAACAAGCTACTTGTTCTACAGGTCAAAGGAGGGCTGCGAAAAAGACTAACATTGAGCTCCAATTTCGATGACTTGCTTTTGATCAGGCTTTTCTAAGTTTTTTCATGGCTTTCTTCTAAGCCAAAGTCATTTACGCTTTAAACAGTCCCCAGCTCTGAACAAATTGTTTTGGAAAGTGCAAGCTTTTGTGGCAGCAGAGATTCTCTTTGTAGGGTACCAGGGATACTGTCATTGCCACTTTGTGAGGCCACAGCTTTTCTCTCTTTTGATGAAATAACAAATTGACTAAATGGAGCTGGTGAAGTGGTTCCCATGCATTGTTCAGACGAGGCTGCAAACAGAGACCTTGACAAGGGATTGTGGCTGCACATTTCTGGGAATCAGTGGGCAGATGATGGAGGGAACCATGTTGTGTCCACTACTGGAGTGCCAGCTGGTGGGGACAATGCTGCTCCTCTTCTGAATGGGTCTCAATTCCATTGTTTTTCTAGGGATGGCAGTGAGGCCCTCCACCTGGACTTTCCGGTCACCACAACCCAGGAGGGCCAGGAGGAGTGGCAGGCATTGCTGTGCTGGCGGAGACCCACTGCTTCTGGGGAGCACCACATGCTGCCAGGAAATCTGAGGTCACAGCAGTGATAGCAAAGTAACAGCCACCATCTGTGGCCACAGGAAAATAACTATTTCCCTTAACTTCTGCAGATGTTCTCCAAGCTGACTACCTGTGCAGCACAAGATGTCATTAGGATTCACTTGTCTCTTTCAAGAGTCACTTTTGCAGTTCAGCAGAGAGGGGACTGCATGTTTTCCATTTGTCTGGACTGCCCCTCTGGATCAGAAAATCTTCTCAGTCTCCTGTCCACCACCTTCTGTTCCCAATTCCCAATTGTCCAAACATGTGTATTTCATTCTGTCTCAATATTTGCAGCGCAGCTTGGTGTTCATGAAAATATAGGTTTATTGATAGGTTAGGATATAGGGTTCTGACAACATTAGTGTAAAGAATTGTTTTTTTATTTCCTAGCAATTCATGTATTCTTACCATGCAGGACAGAACAGACTGTTACATCTTTATTCTGCACTGTGGCTGAACAGTTCTTAAAAGTGTGTCCAAAAAGGGTTGTATACTGGGCTCAACCTAATGGAGTCAGCCACCACTACCACCACCACCAAAACAAATGATTAGTAAGGATGTATTTTCTCCTTTTTTCTGTGAGCAAAAGTGTTCATTAAGGGTCTTATATGATTCCTGGATTGTTTTTCAGAGATCTGGGTCAATACGTTTTTTGCCTCGTTTCCCAGCCCACACTCAATGCAGCCTCCTAGCTGGCAGCTTTCCTTTTTCCCTTCTCCCCTTATTACCCATCCCATCCCTAGAAGGGCTGCCTTGCCTTGCAGGCACTTCCCTCAGTCTGCACACGGATTCAGGTGCCCTCCCTGGCATCAGCCAGACACCCTGGCCTCTAAAATGTAAGCAAACTTCCTGAGCCATCAGAGCAGTTTTCTGTGTCTGAGGTTTGCGCTGGGCCAGCACTGCGTCCCCTTGTGGAGGTCTCCAAGGAGGAGCTGCAGGTCAGAGGGGCCACCTGAGAGCTCAAGGCATTGTTTTCCTCATGGCTCCAGTGGGAATGACTCAGGGTGCCTGCATGATGCACATGGGCTGGTCCTGCTCTTCCCAGGGCCAAATTATCCCATCATTCCATCCAGACACCTGGGCTCTAGGAACAACTAGAGGAGGAGATGAGCACAGATGGTGAGTTCTGCAATAAAATCCATGGTACTTCTCAAGTGTGTAATTTTGACTTAATTCTTTCCCTGTTTCATACTGTCCAACTGAAAGGAAGGTGGCTATGGAACATCCTTGCTCCTCTTTGCCCCTTCTCTGTGTGCACTGCCCACCAGCCCTCTGAGCAGAGACTGACGGAACACACCTTCCACTAGAACCAAGCCAGTCTTTGCTGGAGCTTATAACTGTAGCTCAAACATAGTAAAAACATTCCCTTACAGCTGTAGAACTAAGCTCCATTTGCTTCATTTCCCAACATTTCTTTCTTTTGTGCACCCTCCACCTGAACTATGACTTGTGGCTTCAAAAATGAAATATTTTACTCAGCCTTTAGAGCAATGGACATGCAGACAACAAATGACTCTTGAGGAACTTAATAACTTCTGATGTAACAAGTTAGAGAAGTAAGAAAACCCTTGGCAAAGAATAAAGGATTATTATGACTAATACTTTCACACACATCACATTAATTTGAGAATTTATGTGAAAAAGTTATTATAAGGAGTTTAAACACAACAGTGCATTGAGATAAGATGTTATATTCATATTATTCAAAGGGAAACAAAAATCAGTCTGCTTTGGATGAGGTAGCAAAGGCAGCGTGTTTTAGCTATGGCTAAGTGATGCAATGGAAATAT
This sequence comes from Zonotrichia leucophrys gambelii, assembly GCF_028769735.1. NCBI lineage: Eukaryota > Metazoa > Chordata > Aves > Passeriformes > Passerellidae > Zonotrichia > Zonotrichia leucophrys. The sequence continues at coordinate 24,835,630 of NC_088171.1, forward strand.
TCTCCTACAATAAAAAAAACCTGTTTTTCTTTGGTCAGAGCAAGTAAAAGAGAATTTTCAGTAAAAGAGAACATTTTACTGATAAGAATTGGATTGGTAAAAATAAAACAAGACAAATGCAACCAACACCTTGGAGTACATTAATCTTAATTCAGAAAATAGCAAAAATAGTAAGTTTTATATAGTGTTTATTTTTACAGAAACAAGTAAAATAAAACTGCAAGATGATACCTAGCATTGCACAGGTGGAAGATTTGCTTCTGTAACTGATTGTTTTCTTTATGATAATTTATAAACCTTTACTATAATCTATAAAGACTGATATCTATAATATATAGGGTGCCCAGAGAGGTTATAGACTCTGTTTGTGCAAGTGTTCAATACCATGCTGAGTGGGGCTCTAAGGAACCTGGTCTAAGGGAAGGTGTCTCTGCCCGCGACAGGGCTGTTGGAATTGGATGATCTTTAAGGTCCCTTCCAGCCAAACCATTCCAAGATCTAGGATTTTATGACTGTTAACTTTGAGATAAAAAACATGTGCAGGAAGTTTATTTTCTGCTGAATTCAAAAGTTATGTTGTAAGTTCTTTGAGACAGAGGTTCTGTCCTTGTTAGGTCTTGTACAATATGCAGCAGAGTGAAATCCAGGAAAGGATTATTTCAGCACCTTCATACTCTCCATGGGAGTTAAAAGCTTTTCAGTCTGCAACCCGGTGTGCAGGTGACTGAAGCTAGTGAGTTTTAACTCATGAGTGGCACAGGCTGAGAGGAAATAGAGGTCCTATCTAGTGCAGCCCCATAGCTGTTGCTCAGGTTGGTCTCCTGAACAAAGGAATAACAAATACTCCACTTTTTGACAGCCTGGAAACAGACAGCACTGTCCTGCACTGACCTGTTGATGGCTATAGCAAGGGTAAGTGTGGAAAAATTATCAGGAAAAAATTACCAGCCCTCAAAGTCAGCCTTAAAAATGCAGCTCCTTTTGTGCTTCTGGAAGGATGGCCAAGAATGAACATCTTTTGGCAGAATGCAGTGTGGAAAGAAACTCAGTCTGCGAGCAAGGAGGCTGCCTCTGGCCACGTGTTTGCACTGCATTGATGGGCACAGAAGCTGAGAAAAGTTCTCTACAGATTTGCAGGACAGCATCCAGGAAAAAAAAGAGTCCATTACTGCTGATTTTCCTTCCTCATAAAAGCAACCTCCAATGACTGCAGTGATTGTGGCCTAATTACTCAGGGGCAAAAGGGGTCAATAGGAATACAGTCAGTATTCCTCTGTACAGTCCTATTTCTCTTACTTCCAAATCTTGCAGAGAGTTATGGAAATCTTGTAAACACCACAGCTGCAGTATGCAACAAAAGCACTTCAAAAGGATTCTGGAATATTTCCCAGAGGAGAAATAAAACAATTTACTCTCCTTTTACAAGAAAGAGATAGAAACAGTGTCTATGATATTTTGCAGGGCATACTGGCATGTTATAAACACTTTTAATGTTCCAGTCCTGCCAAAGGAGTCCCAAAGGTCCATCTCTCTATGAAGGACCCTGCAATTGCCCAATAATGTAATTGGCACAGTGCTCTCCTCAGCTAATCCAGCAGCCTCTCATCACATGTGCTTGTCATTTCTCTGTTAAGGTTCTCCTTGGTTGTTGGTTAATCGCTTATGGACAGAAAACTGCACCATTGACTGCACCACTTACCCTCATTGGGGCGAGTCTGGTAAAAACTCTTGAACTGCATGAACCCCAAAACTACACTTTCATGGATAATAACAAAATTTAATATGAAATAAACCTGCTAATTGTTTGAGGGAGGTTGTCCTAGTAATTCAGTCAGAGCAAAAGGCTTGACTCTGTTTTGGCACTGTAAAGTCACACAGATTCCCATGTGTGCCCATTCCTGCAGTGCTTTCCTGGGTAAAGGAGTTCAGGGTGGCAGGCTGGGAGGTCTTTGTTTTACATCAGTCCTTATCAACTCCAGAGAGCCTGCCCTATGGAAAGCAAGTACGGGAAAGCCCCTCAGCATGCATAATTAAATGTTTCTTCTCCAAGGCTCACTATCCATTGAAATGAGTCCCACTGACATTTCAAATAAATTGCTGAGAACAGACCAGCTGAGGTTATCAATTTTAGTCCAAGCCAGCTATATGAGCCATCACTACAGCTGTACACTTTCTTTAAAGGGAAATAATATTTGACCTTACTATCCTCATTCCTCTTCACCTCTGGGAAACCTCCCCAGTGCATGGCAGAGCAAAGGACCCTCCTCGAAGAGATTACAGCTTGCCATGGAGGCCAGATATGATTTATTGAAATACAGTTTGAAGGCAATACGTTATATTCTCAAACATTCTAAACTTAGCATTTTAATGGAGTAGCTTCAAGTTTGATTACTGCTCTGCCTTAAAAAATGGTGGTTTTTTTCTGACTAATAGAACACTATTCTGTGAAAATATTCTTAAATTCCAAGTATCCATATGTTACACAAATAAGCAATAAAAGTTTTTTCCAAAGCAAGACCGTGCTAAGTATTGTAGCTGTAAATCTCTGGCTATCAGAATATCATACCATTATACAATGTATCTGCAATGAGTCATCCATTAAACTCTGTTCCAGTCAGAAACCTGGCGTACTGGGCTTTGGAAGAAGATTAACGTTTTAATATACTTTTTAACAATTTACAGAATGAAATGTACACAGTTCTCTGAGAGCTCCCAGGTTTTGTGTTACAAGACAGCAAAATATGAAATTAAACACCAGGGGATATTCTTTACAGCATGTGTGTCCATGCCTATGCTACAGCAAGGCAGCCAGCCCAGATTTACACATTCTGGACAGGAATAATAAGGCTACATCTGCACATACCTGAGTCCTGGCTGCTGAAGCAATAGTTGTCCCTGGACTGCAGCTCTGAGCTCTGCAGGGCCAGAGGGGTTCTCAGAGCACATCTGGCCCTGTCTCAGTGTGCAGTGGCCACTGGCTCCTCACCTGCAGGATGGCAAGTGTGACACAGGGTGTGAGGCAAACAAAAACAGCCTCACCATTCCCAGGGGGTTTTATCAGCTTGGTTTCTGAGCAATGTTGCCAGAGAGAGTCAGTTTTTCAGGGAGCCATTGTAGATATGAGCCTGGCTGATGGAGGAGACCAGATAGGCCAGTAAAGAGGGAGAGAAAACAAGGGCACGGCTGCGTAAAAAAAATAGCACAAGGCAGTGCAAGCTGCTGTTCATTTGGACAGGATCTGCTGCCACCTTCTCCCAGTGGAGAGAGGCAATCCCTGCCAAAAAGGATTAAGAGATCCTGCTATTCCAAGCACCTGTCCTCTACCATGACACCTGAGCAAGAGCCACCAGGCACAGGAGGACAGGACAAGGCAGAGGTTACTCAAATCTGCATCCAGGCATGGCTGAGCTCTGGGCATTGAGCCCTGAGCCAGGGTAGTTTAAGTTTGCATGGAGTATATCTAACAGTCAAGTGCAGACCTACAAAAGCATTTCCTGGGGACTAGGTACACTTTGATGACATGGATATATCCACTCACGATTCAGTTAAATGCTCCAGGAGTTTTCTAATGATACAACTGGGATTTGTGATACCAAATATAGACACCCAATTTGTCTCTCCTGTAATCAAAAGATAATGATAGAGATGATGGAGATCATAGTAAAAATTACCTCATTCTAAAGGATATATCTAAAATAAGCCAGATGGATAGTACCCTGAATGTAACTTTGTCTGTCTTTAGCTTGGGGTGACTAGGTCAGCTGTATGTGTCTGCAAAGCAGGTGTCCAAATGTAAGACGTGTCCGACCCTAAATGTTTATGAGTATTTTAATTCTCTAGATGTACTCAGATGCTGCTCCAGTGTCTTTCCTGGGGTGATCTACTGCTTGGTAGAGCTGCCAATCCTTCAAAGGATGTTGGGCCAAGGTGATGCCAGAAAATTGCAAAGCCAGTCAATAGGGTGTATGAAAGCATAAGCCACTCAGAGGTGAGATGGTGAGCAAAGGAGTTCAGTTATCCAAACAACTGACCTATTATTGGCCAATAGCTCATTCTGCCAACTTAATTTAAAGGTCATGTGCATGACTAACCCAAGCCTCTTGATGTTTAACTCCTACTGAAAGTCATTACTGTCATGACTGAAAGTCATTACTGTTTCTTCTTCCATACCCTTATTCCACATGTTTGGCTGTCATCTGAAAAGGCACTTTGATGTTCTTTCATTTGTTTTTTTCTCTTCTGATTCAGGCTCCTTCTGTTTGGTCTTAGATACCTTCAAGAAACACAGGGTAGCAGAGGCATGGCTGAAAATGGGCAATACTGCTGGTCTGCACATTGAAGGGCATCATGTGACTGCATGGTATATATGTGCAGGATGATGTAGTCCCTGGAGAGGAAGGAGCAGTGTGCATTTAATTCACTTGACCTGTTTTAGCCACCCGCTTTAGAGTGAGGTAAATTGTCTCAGATTGAGACACAGCTGCCTCTAGAGGAAGCCCTGCCATTTCATCAGACAAATCCCAGTGAGGAAAATAACTGTGGCAGCATGGTATCAGGGACAGTATTGTGTTTTGGAAACATTATGGTACTGTTCTTCTGAGGGGAATTCTTTTCTTAAGAATCCAATGTTTTGAGGGATTTTGAAAAATATTTTTGGGCAATTCATACTCAAATTTCTCACATTTCAGTTAGACCCTTTTAAAGGCATACTGCAAGGAAAACTTGGAGAGACACCTTGAATGTTTCTAGATATAATTGCTTTATATTCACAGAGAAATATCAACACCTGAGCTGCTTAAATGTTCTATGAATGTGGAAGGCCTTGTGTAAAACAGAGGTTCATTAGGGTATGCCTTGTCCACACAGTGTACACAGAATCCATCAAAAGGCAACTATTAGCATTTGCACTTGTTGATCTGACATTTAAGGAGTGGCTACTTGACATTTTCTATGTCTAGGGACTAATGGCACATTATTATCTATTTAACTTCAGTCTCTCAGACGCATTGGAGACAGCGCAATTGACAGAAACCTATGGTTGCCCAGGTACTATCCCAAATTTTTACGTCATCTTCACTTTGTCATCTCTCCTATCTCTTAGGAAGACCAAAAGGAAAAATGAAAAAAGCCTCAAAAAGGCATCTAAGTCAAACACAATTCCATACTGTGGAAGATGTCTCCTTTTGGAGACTGCTAGGCTCAAATCTGAGGGTAAAGTAAGCACACCTTTCTTGAGCAGCAGTACTGGAGACACGTCATGAATTCCAGCAAATCTGGAATGGATTCACTTGTTTTGCATAAAGCAAAAGTGTGTGCTTTCCACTGTGGCTAAACAAAAAAATGACAGCAAGAGCTGGGATGCTGAGATTCTGCTGATTTTGGGAACAACTATGCTGGGAGTGCTCACTTATCACTGCCACAACGGCAGAGCTTCTGGGTCCAGAGAGGTTGCAGATGTGTAACGACCAGGCAGAACAACAGGTTAAATCTGACTTTTCACAGATATTTGCATCTGAAGTTTGGGCTTGTTCTGGGTATTTGAGTGCAGGTCTATCTCACCTGAGCAGAAAAGATGTAGACAGAAAACCTGGGAATGAGCTCTGGGATTTGATGCCTTCAGTTTCTGGGCAACAATGCATTTTGCATTACAAGGTTCTTTCTGGAAACACATTTCTGAAAGAAATGATACTCAGGTCCCTAAATAAGAGGCCGTACACAGGATCTGATAGAGTCTGAGTTATTTTGACATGAAAATCTTTGGATTGGGCTACATTAAAGCTATCATGTCTCCCTTTCTTTGTGGATGAGGGCACAGATAGATAGAGTAGGAATTTCCTCACCCCTCTGCAGACACATGAACATTGGAACTGTGCTTGCTTGCATCTCGGGACTCAGCCACCACATCTGTGAACCTCAGCAATGTGATTTGGTGCTTTGTTCAATACAGAAATTCTTCTTAGTGGGGATAACTTCTCTCTAACTTGCAACATTAGTGCCAAATCTTCCTGTTCTTACTCTCATTCTATTGATTTCACAAATGTCCAGGCTCTGTGTCACCCCTTGGTGGCTAAAATGGATGCTGAGGATAAGTAATCTAATGGCAGCAGGATGGAGGAATAGATGTTCTAAGATAAAAGACTTTAGAGAGGCTTTGACAGTGACAGAAAAGCTGTGGAAATAGTCACATGAAAAAAGAATCAAATTATTTAACAAGAATAGCACCTCCTGAAGCCCTACCCCAAATACAATACATGAAAACAACTCAGAAGATTGAAGTGCCCCTCTCCCTTGTGGATCTCCACCTTTGCTGTTGCCAGGGAGGTCTGCTCCATGAGGGGAACTGCTGGAACAACTAAGGAAAATAAGTCACATGGAGCAGCAGTTTTACCATTTGTCCTCACTGGTATAATTTATGAACATCAATTTGATAAAATAATGTTTTAAATCCCCCATTCTCTGCCAGTCTAGATCAGCAGGAAATGAAAGCAAGAAGAGGTGAGAAGATAACATTTGTATGGTAAAAAATACCCAAATTGACATTTTCCCCAAAATGCAGCAAATCTTCTTTGCTTTCTTATCTTACATTGCCTCTCCATTCTTTTGGGAACAGGTGAATACCAATTTTGGAACCCTATAAATCACAGTAACTATTCTTTTATACTTGTCATCTGTCCACACAGCTCAGTATTTTATTTCTACAGTTTTGCTGTAATTGTGGTAGGAAGGAAAACCTAGCACAATTGGGAAGTTGTGGTTTTCATTTTAATTTGTTAATGGAGAGATTATTTATAGTGTTCTTGTGTCCACAAGAAAGCTAGAAATGTCAGTATTTTTACTAGTATGGCCTTGCTTTAAAATTTTAATGTTAGTGGGCACCAGCCTTTGTGCTCTCTTGTTTTAACTAACAATGCTGAAAGCAGTAAGATGCTTAGAAGATCTTAGTGCTTAGAAGGCTTGCTTTTTCCAGGAGATGGATTTTGGGCAGTACAGATAACCAAGTGCCCCTTGTCATCCCACCTCATGCCCACAGTGTTAGCAAGCTTAGTGAAATGCTTGCAAAGGGAAAGGGACCATGTGCTCCTTGCAGAGACTCTGAGTGCGTGCTACACCATCAGCTGGGGTGGTAAACTAGCTCAAGACCTTTAATAGGTGTCTACATCTACACATGGAGGGAAAAACAGCCTCCACCCTCTCACCCCTCATGTTCAAGGGCTGAGGTAGTTACAGATGCTGCAGGAGGAAATGAAATCATGTTGTGTATAGTTAAACAGAATTTAATGCTTTGGGTTCTTGCATACCAGGTCTGTTGCTGAACCCGTGTAAGAGGGTGTACAGATGGTTTATACTTTAAGGCCTAAAGAAGCTGTGTGGCAACGAGATGGGACCTGGAAGTGGGAGTGTGCCTGAATGGATGCTGTCTCCTTACTCTCTGCAATAGCATGAGACCCCACACAGGGCTCCTAGGAACTACTAGTGGAGCACTGGCCCTTGCCATGGCCTCTATAAAACTGCAATGGAAATACAACTTTCCCACCATACAATGGCAGAAGCAAGCGTGAAACTACCACATAAAAGGTGAAGAGGCTACAGAAGTACCTGCAGAAAGAACAGATAATTCTACTAGAACGAGAAAGAGAAAAAAAATTACAGTAAGATCTCTGAAAGCCTTTGTGGAAGAGGTTCTAATTACTGAGACAAATTACTAATTTGTGGCCAAACTTAGCCCCACCTAAAAGCATATTTATATGATGCCCATGGAGCTGATGAATTGCTGTTTCTCATTGGCAGATCTGTCCCTTCAGGCATTAAGTGTTGATTCCTTTTACTCCCATCAGTATGAGTATTAAAATGACTACTCTTGTGGAATACAGAAAATGAAAATAACAGATCTAATGTGTAAGACTGTATTGAGAGATTTGGCCGCAAGAGTTTTATTTCTATTTAAGAGGTTTTATTGGAGAACATAATGTGCTGTCCACAGATCACCCTTCTGCTGTGGGTCAGTCTCATTTAGGAAGGTGATAGATGATATCTCTTCCTATGATTGCAGTTCCAGTAATAGAACAATTAATGCAGTTCCTAGTTCAGATAAAACAGTCAAATTTTTCAGTATATGTAAATAAGTGTTCACACATGTGTCCTGTTTATTTTTGTTTAAATGTCTTTGAACCTTGTCCATTGCTTCTTCATTTCTTTCATGGCCACCTGGACTCAGATCCTTTTTTTCCATGGTTTCAGATCCAGATTAATCCAACAGAAAGAGAAACAGAGAGAGATAAAATTGTATAACTAGAAAACATGAAGTAAATAAGCAGTTAAGATTATTATAAAAGTGGTTTGACTTACCATTTTGCATGAGCAGAATGATCATCAAAGGATTTAACTCTTAGCAACAATGTGAGGAGGATGTGGTACAGACTGTCCTCAAGTAAATGATGCTTTGGATTGTCTCATGTCATTTCTCCCTGGGTCACAGGGAGAATGGGGCTGTCTTGGAGCTAGGAAAGAATTTCCTCTCTTGCTCCTCCTGACTTTTCTCCTTGTTATTTCAGAGATTGTCCTTTCTTCTTTCAAAGTTATATGGATTTGTTGAGATCCTCATAAATTATGAATCACTGCAAGTATGTTCCCATGGCATTTCAGATTTGAAAACTATTGTGAAACTTTAGGCAGGAAAAAAACCCAGGAACTATTGGGGTGGAAACACATTTATTATTTTGTAGAATAAATACCAGCAACTTCATCTCAGTATTTAGCTGTTATCTGAGTGATGCCCATGATTGCTTGAAATTCAATCTACACATTTCAGTATTGCTGTATACACAAAGGGTGAGAGCCATACATTCATGAACCTGTGAAGCTCCAAAGAGGTGCATGTAGAAAATGGATAAGTGCAGCAAACTAGAGGAAGTCAGAAGCAGTAATCTTCAAATGGTCTTATTAATGCAGAGGGTGCAGTTGAAGTAGAAAAACTCAAGCTCTAGAGCTTTCATTTGCTCTGATAATAGGCATCAGCATAAAAATATTATGGAATTTTTTGTAAATTTTTTGGCATTTTAAACATAAATCCTCTAAGTCTTCATATACTCTGTACAGAGATTTTCTGTAATTTTATCATATATTAAAAATGTGCTCCTGTCAGTTTTCTTTTCCCAATCACAAACCTAAAATTTTATTATGTTACTAAGGTAACAGAATACATTTCCTAGTAAGGCTGGGAGACTTTGAACGTATTAGCAGGTCACCTCACCTCCTTTTTATTCTTTTTTTTGGTTTTTGGGAGGAAAATCTAGAATTTGAGACAAGATCAAGCAGTGACTGTACCCTCATCTGTACTTGATGGTGGGACAAAAATGAGAGACCCCAGATCTTCTGGCCCCAAGTTTTGTACCCTGTCTGTAGACAGCCTTTCACTCCTGGGTCAAAGACTTGCAAATTTGGTTTGGAAGAAGAAATTGCAAAGCAATGGCTTTGCTCATCAAAACATCTACTCAGCCAATAACTGCAGCCAGTTTTGTTAACAGGACACTGCTTGGGTCATTTCCATTACTACATTTAGCATTTAAGCTCCTCTTCATATTCTGAGCAGGGACCTGAGAGCTGAGTGTGGTACATGAACCTCTGCACTGCTTTGGGGCTCCGTGGCCTCCAGAGACAACCACTGGTGTCACTTTTATGCTGTTTGTGGCATAGTGATGGAGGCTGGGGACATCATCATGGGATGCTCAGTGGGCTGGAGCCTGTTCTGTGGCTATGTGGCTCTATGGGAGCCTCTGAGAGCTTTTTCATTGACTTCACTGGTGTTGAGATTTCACTTCCAGTAAAGATCAAACCAAAAGACACTAGATAGTGTCTTTTGTTAGACAAATAGTTTTGTTAAACAATTGTTTTTTAATGAAATCTTAAAACACAAGACTCCTTCCCATGCCCTCAACAGCTTAAACAGTTTCAGATCATTTATTTGTGCTGTCAGAAAGTATCATTCTTAACCCTGAGGTAACTAATTTTACTTCAATTTAGGTGCCTGATATCATCTGCCAGCTTTTTGTCTTCAAATATCAAGTGTATTTTCATTGCACCTCTTGCACAGGCTATCTACGCATTATGCTATGCAATGAGGAGAAACAAAATGTGTGATTTTTAAATTATTCTTCTGCTCTTCTATTTTTTAATCTCCAGATGGTTTCTGAGACTGGTGATGTTTTCTTTAGGCTATATATTTTCTGCTTTAATTAACTTACTTAATCAGCACACATTTGAGAGACACACATGTGATCAGACAATATCAGGTGCTAATATTTAATTCCTTTCATGAAATTAGAGCAGATAAATGGTTGAATTATAATTGAGTGATCTTATTAGACTACAAGCTGATTAGTGTTAAAACGAAACTTACCACATTTTCATTAATTTCACATTGGCTGGGGCTGCTGCAAGGACTGAGCACAATGTAATGGCTGGGTTAGGGAGCAAGGTCAGAGCTGGATGACTGAGATCTACCATATATATTTATCAGCTGAGGGACTGGCATGATTTGTATCACTACCTAAGAGCAGTGAAGGTAAATAATGCTTTGATTTACTGCCTCCCAAGTTAAAAAATGCAACAAATAGAACTTTTTTGTGTGTTGTGTAGGAATAAGCCATCTCTCTTTCCATCCTGTCCTTCCCTAGTGTGTGGCTTGTGAAGAAGGACAAGCAGTCACCAAAGGCATCTATCACCTCAGGGCTTTGCTGGGAATCATCAGGTAGTTATTGCTGGGAGCAGTGGAGGTCTGGCACATACTTGTATGGATGGGCTGGCTGGAGCAAGTCTGGGACTTGTACAAGATTCAAATATTTTTATTGCTTGGTGAAGGATCTGAGCAATTTTGAGTGAAATTCTCAGAATCTGCACCCTCTGTGTGTGTTTTCCCAGATGGCTATCATTAGCTGAAGAAATGGGAATTCTAGGTTTTGGCAGGGCCGTAGTGATTTTAGTTGGTGTTAGGATGGAGAGGAGTCATGCAGTACTTACAGGGTCCCTTTTTACAAGGCCTGGGTTAGGGACGACAGCAATGAGGTGGGCAATTGTAAACATGGAGTTCAGCACATAGGAAAAGAACAAATTCTTATGCAGTGTTATCCTTTGACAGCTGAGGCTCCTGAAAAATATGTAACACATGTCGTAAATTAGTATTTTTCCTCTGATGTCACTTTAACAAGCTCTTTCTGGCAACAGTCTCTCAAGAATGTCTTTTGGCAAGGCATAATTGGAAAATACATGCCTTGCATTGCGGCCATAACCTCTGAAAAACTTTTGGGTTTGTTTTTACACCTGTTTAGCACCACATGCTTTTTAGACTGTGTTCTAAAGACCTATCCAGCTACATTCTTAGCTCTTGGTGCCTTTCTTTAATTCATGGTAATTGAGATATTAAGTGGTAAAGCAGAACCCTGAGAATTTTCGGATGCGCATGATGCAAGGAATGAATATCAGGAATACTGCTTTATAAGGAACTGTTCCCTGGAGACTCAATTTCTCAAATACTCAGATGAAAATTATTCTCTACTTCTGGAATTAGTAGTGAGACAGGATGGGAATTTGGGCAGGAATCTCCTTAAATTACAGGGGGATTTGGATTGGTATCCTGCATATTTCTAACTCCAGCTGAGATCCCAAACCAGAGGAGGTTGTTTTCCTGCTCAGAAGGAGAAGAAATCTCTTTAAATCACTGGTTTTGGGGGAGGTAGGATTGATGCTATTGTAGGTAGCACAGTCTCACAAGAGAAGTCTTCAGAATTCTCATGAAACCAAATCATGACTGCAGGTTCAGACCTGAACAATCTCCCAATTCTAATTCATACCCAAATCCTCATGTCACCTCCACCTCCATCCCTGAGGCAGAGGAAAAGGTCCCTGCAGCTCTCCTTGCCCCAGAGCATAGTGCCAGGCTGACAGAGGGTGATGGCAGAAAGGCAGTCATGGAGCTGTTAGATAATGCTGTGCTGTCCAGTGATCACTGAGAGCAAGGAGGCAAAACTGCTGGTAAAGAACAGCTAAGAACTATTTTTGTCTTGCTGGGGTAGGCTCAGGACTAGGAGTCTTTTGCAGTCTGGAATGGAGCACAGGCTGTGGCTTTCTTTTCCTCTGCATGTGGAGGCCAATGCAGATTGGGCTCTCTTTTTGAAGAGACAGCTAATCTAGCCAGTTGAACTATTTTCTACTTATTTTTCTTGCTTGCTTGCTTGCTTTTTTTCCCTTCTTTAGCCCCTTGGTCACGTGCCATTTATTCTTTGTTTTCTTTACACCTACTTTCCAAGTCATTGCATGGAGTTCTACCTTTAGCTTGAGCTTATCTTTCTGGTTATGGTTATCAGCATCCAGCAATGCTTATAATTTCTTTAGACTTCTTTATTTATCAAGTCACCATTGTTGGTTCAGGATGTCTATAAGATGCAGATCCTGGTGGCTAAGAAGTGGAGTATCTCTGTACCCTTGGCCCTGATTTTATAGCCCTCCTTTAGCATCAGCTATTGGCAAACACTGAGCACCAGATACAGGGCTGGGTTCATGAACTTTCAGTTTGATTCACTGTAGGACATGATATTGGAAAAAACAGACCCTTCTTTGGAGCTAAGTTTGCAACACTATGTTCTTGTCCTTACTCCACCTGTATCTGTCCCCATCACAAATCTCACAAATCTGGTCTTGATATTCTTTTTCTGTTTCTAAGCTGTGGTGATATTTATTCAGTCCTGAGTCTTCCTTTCTCCCCCTACTCCATCACAATACTTTGACTATGCCACTCAACCCCACTTTTTTGGGGACACTATGACGTGCTTATCACTTTCTTTGGCAGCCCTGGGAACAGGAATGGTGTGACATCAGTTCTGTTCCCAAGAAATAAAAAATTTTCTTATTACTGGGAACCATCTCTTCAGCTCCTGGCCACAGACATGCAGACCCTTGTCTCTCGAGGTGACTTTCTGTGTAGTTTCTGATACAGGGAGTCTTTTGTGATAATTTCAGCCAGGTAGGTGTGTCTTAACTCCCATTCCTGTCCTTCCTCACGGCTCTACTTGACTTTTGGAAGTTTTATTCATCTATTCAATTGGACTGTCCTTCAGTACTTGTTGCCTTTGATCACTGCCCAGCCTTCTTTCCCTGCCTGCCTTCCTCTCTTAGTTTTACTTTCTCCTCCTTTTTCCTCAGTATTCCCCTTTTTCTTTGATTACAGCTCTCATGTTAAAGATCCACCTGCAGCATTAGTGTTTATTTCCATACCCTCACTTTCTAATTTGACCTTCAGTATTTGCCATCACAATGGCATCAACACCTGCCTGACTTGGTCCACACCAAGAGGAGAAAGTGGAACCAAACCCTTGATTCATCCTTTCTGCTGGTTTTGGTAATTCTTTGCAATCTTCTCCTTCTCTGACCTGTTTTAGCTCTCTTCCTGGCCCTTTTTGTGTTATTAATCATTCCTTTGTGATGTTTTTGGAGGCTCCTTGGCATTGTCCCCACCATCTTTCTGTATTCTCCCTACTGTGCTTCACTCTTGGGCACGTGGTGTGACTCTTGGGGATGGTGCTATGCAGGGCCAGGAATTAGAATTGATGATCCTTTAGGGTCCTTTCCAACCCAACTTATTCTGTGATTCTGTGTGGCTCTGATAAATCAGTATGCAAGAAGGCATAACTAAGCCAGTTATCTGTGTCTAAAACTTGTGAGCTTTTTGTGTCTCCCAGACTCTATCCATTGTCCCTTTAGAGTGTCATTCTCCTATGTTTTCTTGTCTCCCCTGTGTTTCATATTGATTCTGTCTCCTACATTTCCTTTTTCAGACAGATTCTCTTACCTACTCACAGTCACGCTTACTTTACTCTTGCTATCTCTACCTCCCTATTAAAATTAGAATGTTTTACTCACAGAACTGCTCTGTGAATCTGTCATTTTTCTCATGTATAAATACTGAGAATATTGATTTTCATGCCTAGACACTTATTTTCCTCTCCTCCCCAAAGGTTTAGGTATCAAATGATTTTCATTTGGACCATGTACCATTTGTACCATTTGTACCAAATTATTTGTACCATGTCCTTCCTTGCCCCTGAGGAAAACTGGGGCAAAATGTTCTTCCATCCATTACCCTTCAACTCCTTTTGAAAGCCTTGGCAGCAATTGGACTGCAGGTGCATTCATAACACATCACCTATTATTCTGGCAAATATAGATTTGTTTTACTCCCCATCTGTCTTTATACAAATGTCTTTGTTTTAAAAATTCAATTGGAAGTGATTTGGAGGTAGGAGTATGTTTTTATTTTGTGTTTTATTAAATAAGATACTGGGGTGTCAATCTGCAGTTATAGCAATCTTACAATAAGGTGACAATACGTGAAGCTGTTAGACACTCTATTTATACTTTCTCCTGTTATGAGTTGGCATTGCTTAGTGATGCTCATCACTGCTGATCAATTATTCCCTCCTGAAAGTACTTCAACATCTGTGATGCCAGATCATTATGAATCTTGATACCCAAAAGTGAACTGAAAATAAATCTCTGCCAGCGAAAACTTGTATGTGGGAAACTGCAATCCCTGCAAACTGCCTCTAAAGTCAAAGGCTATTATGCAGTCCTGAAATCATCACTTGCTATCTGATGGACTGTCTGATTGACAGCTTCCCTTCAGCTGAAGGTCAAATAATCTATTGCTGTCATAGCCAGATGATAGAAAACAGCTGAAGGTTACATGAGCTCTGCTCCCACATACCTTCATTCTCACTTTCCTATGGCTGTAGTTTGGTTTTCTCTTTGACTTCCCATTACGAAGCACTTCAGTTTAATTCCTTTCTCTCTTTTCCCCGTAACCTTTGTGTCATGGCTTAGTCATGGCAGGGGAAGAGAAGCGGAGGAGGGAAGAGAGGAGGAGGTGTTTTACTGTCTGGAAGGCTGCTGCAAAGACCAGTCTTTCAGTGCAGCCTGGGACCCGTCAAGATTATGCATTGCTCATGACTCAGAGCTCAGAGTGAGTCAGACAGGCTGACCCTGCCTTGCTTGCTGCAAGGAGTCACCTTGCTGGTCCATTTAGCATACCTAATTCGACCAGATCCTGTCTTTACTGTCCCAAAGAACTCAAACCAGGATTCCAAATCAGATAAAACTGTGCTCTTTCCAGTTTTCTCAAAGCATTACTGTGGCTATGGTTTTGTGCTATTCATCAGCTTCAATGGGAGAGGAATTCATCAGTTCATTTAGCAGAGTTTCTAGCTATCTCTGTAGCTGATTAAGATGCTTTCTCATAGACACTCATCAAATTGCCTCTTTGGATTTGGAAATAACCAGAATTCACAGCCTGTATTTGGATCCACCTATTTGGTGTTTGTAATCTTACAGAATCTTATAATCTATGAAGTCAAATAATTTAATTTTCCTGTGTTTCCTAGTCTCATTCTTGGTGGTGGTGATGTTGTGGACTTGATCTTTTACTACTCTTCCTGTTTGGTGGTTGAGGCAGAGGCATCTAATTGACAGTAGACAGGTTAACAAAAGAACAAGACTGACATGCTCTAGTTAAACTGCCATACAGTAGCTGTAGTGCTTTAGGTGAATATCAGTCTCCTTTAAAATTCTGATACAGCAGCATTCTGTTTTTCTTTTAATGAGGATAAAAGTCTGCACACTTGTGCCAGATTCACTCTTAGAGTTGAGTCCTATAAGAACCTACTCAGCTCAATAGCTCAGTCCTTCAGCCTCAGATGCAGACAGTCCTGTTCTTCAGGAGCTTGGAGCTCCCACTCACTGCCCCCTGCCCAAGTCACAGTACTTTGCAAGCTCTGGACATGTTCCTGAGCAGCATAATGCAATAGGTAAATGAGAGGCCTTACTGCATCCCCAGTTGCACCATTTCCCCATGGGCCGCACTTTTCACACCAGTCCTGACAAACACAACAACATGGTCTTGGCTACACTCCACTGGGAGAGTCCCATTGGTGAGAGGAGCCTGTGCTCAGACTTCTTTATCAGGATTGTATAAAAAGACACTCAGAAAAGCTGCTTCTCACTGCCATGACAACTTCCAAGATTTCCTTTGGTTGAGATGCCTCAGGGAAAGAAGAGAGAGTGTCTGTAAGAAGCACTTACTTGAAATAGAAGAAAATTGCCAAGGAAATCAACAGGGATGTTATAGACAAAGCGTGGCCAACGATCGCCATATAATAAAGTATGAACGCCATCTGCAATTTAACAAAAAGAAAAGACAAACATGAACAAATTGCAGGCACTTCATTTGTTTTCTCATTAAGGAAGAATCTACAAAATTAAGCTCCCATTTTGTATTTTTTTTCTCTCAAACATTCTTTTTCTATATAAATTTAATATCAGCAATCTATTAAATAGCATGGCTCGTGATCTAAAGATAAATGTTTCTTACATATGCAGATCTATTCCTGATATATTGAAGTAACTGGTGAGATCCCTTCTCACAGTGTCAATAACTTTCCCAATCTCTAGGATAGTGCAGCAGATGTAATACATTTATATTTTAATGTGTCCATGACAAGTTTTCACACATATACAAAAAAAAAAAATTCAATAAAAGACATTGCTGCTGGATTGGTAGAAAACTTTAATGGTGTCAAAACAGCTTAAACAACAGCAATCAAAACCTTAATGGTCACTTTAGGAGATGAGTCAGTATTTAACAACCCTCAGGACTTGTATTAGGGCTGAGTTTTTGTTTAATGTATTTGTCAATGAGCTGATTCAAAAAAACTTCTAAATTTCCAGGTGATACTTCCAGATAATAGTGAGGCACTCACAAAGGGCCTCATTTAACTGAGGGGACAAGAAGATGTCATATGAGCTTCAATACAGCTTTAATACAGCTGATTGACCCAGGAAAAGTGGTCTAAATTCTGTCTACACAATGCTTAACTTAGGACTGGAAACCAAACTCAGAAAGGAGATCTTGGAGTCATCCAGGCCAATTCTCTGAATCATTGGCTTACTCTGTAATGATAGCCAAAAAGCCAGCTAAGTAATGATTATGACAAAAACACACTGAGGGTAGAACAACAATATATGTTTGAAATTTACAACACTAAACTTAAATTGGTGTGTGATTCTAGTCTCCATACCCCACGAACATAGAAGAGCAAGGAAAGGTGAAAAAAGGTAACTAAAATATCTGGGGTTGAGTTTCCGTGGGTACAAAGGCTGGGATTCTCCTTTTTGGAGAGGAGACGTCAGAGGGGCCTCATGACCAAGGCCTTCAGAGTCATGAAAGCAGCAGCTGAGGTGACCATTATCCTCAATGCACACCACACAGCAACAGCACATTCTGAGACAAATTCTGGTTCACATTAGTGTGAAACCTTGGTGCTGGGCAACTCAGTGCTCAGACAGTGCTGTGACTCCAGTACCCATGGACAGATAACTGGGCTTTCACTAAGGGACTTCTAAGAGAGGCTGATCCATATTTTTTATGCCAGTTGTAAAATAAAGTTGCAGGACAGCACCTGGGCATCCGAATGTTGAGGTATTTAAATGTCACACTTTGGTCTTAGCCAAGCACTTAAGCATCAGCCATCTGTCAGAGGAGTGAGTGAAGAAGGCAAAATGCCATGCCAGGCTTCACCACTGCCTCCTATCTGAAAGCAAGGACATGGCAGCAGCCCATCCGGGAAAAAAGCCTGGAAGTCTTAGTTCCTCTGCTGGGTTTATTCTCTTTTCAGCTTTATTTAATAATTTTTCTTTTGCTATGCGTGTGCAATTTTCCTCTTTGCAGTGATTAGATGAATTGCTTTTTGTAGCCTGAAGTTTTGACACTCACGTCTTTTTGGTGTTTCCAAGTAATTTTCAACTTTCCCTTGAGAACAAATATGAAAACAATTTAGAAAGCAAAGCCATTCCTCTTAGTAAAAATGTATGCAATTTGGTCTCGAGACATTTTACAACTTTCAAATAGGTTTCTGCATTCATTTATCTAGGTGGTGGTGGCCTGATTCAGATTTAAACCAGAGTCACATTTACACTGATTTGACCACACAGAAGAGACATGATCTGAGTGTAAACACAATTCACCAAGTTGTGGAAAACTGTTCATATTTACTGAAAATACCTAGGTCTCCTAGTATCTCCTTCACAAAGACTAACCACTCCATTGTGCTTGATAACCTCTTCTGAGAGCACCAGCAATCCCAGAGAGGACAGGCGTGAGCATGGACAAGACGAGACAACTTTCTCCAATGCAGAGTAGTGGGGGAGGTTTACCTGCATACATGTGACATTTATTCTTCTTCATATTACACGATTGCTGTGTTTTTTAATGACATTAAATGGATATATTCTTAAAACCTGAACTTAATTTACAGGTGACCTGTTCAAAAATATTTTTTTCTACCTATCTTTAATACAACCTATAGCCTGAAATATCTAGAAGTAGGAAAGATCTCCAGATAGTTACATGCAAGTTTATGTACATCCTGGAGGATTCTTGGTTATTCAATCCATTGAAATTTCTGTTCTCAGGTGCTAAAATAACTGTATATCTGGGACTCAGCAACTGCTTCTTTATGGCATCCTGCAAATTTACTATGCTTAAAAAAGCCTTAAAATATAGACATGATGGCAGATCAAAATGGACTGAGATGTCAGCTAACAAAGCATACATATATCATTACATTTTTAAGAGCTGGCTATAATTTTTTTCCAATGATCTGTCTCAAAAGTATAGCATGTTGATATTTTCAGTTAACTTCAAACAAATAATGAGAGCTTTTACTAATTTTTGCATTCCTTGACAGATAAGACTTATATAACATCCTGACTCATTACAATTTTTGTTTGTTCAGATTTTTTAACCTGGATTTAGAAAACCTAAATGTTTTTCCTTGTTCCTCTAGATTTCTTCACTTGGGGGAAGAGAATTCTCTAAGAGTAATACCTTTGACCCTGTAAAGTGAGTATATTATGTGTAGGTAAGTGGAAATAGTCTACAAATGAAGCACATTTCTGTTTACTGAAGACTTGGTTTAAAGGTCATAATCTAACTTGGTATTTCTGTAAGAATAGATTCTTTCTTCATTTTCCACAACTTTTCATTTCAGAAAAATCATGATGTGCATAAAATTTTCCTTTCTATTCTATCTGTTCTCTGCATGAATGATGTTCAAAATTCTTCTTCTGGAAGGCATGGATAATAGGTAACAGAATCACATTTTTTGCCTCCTTACATGTGCCAACATCTGGAAAAATTATATATTTATGGTGCTTCCACATAATGCCTCTGTAAGCTCATATTGTTTCTATTATTCTTGCCTTGTCACATAGATGAGCCTCATTTTACCATGTCGGTTTGTCATGCTGCAAAAACTCTTGGAATTCACCTCCTGCCTAGTCCAACAGACATTTCCAAGGCCCTTTGGGCTGAGTTACCTGCATACAGCTTTTTGGCTGTATAAGAAGAGGTCCTCCAAGACAAACCCCAAATCAAATCACTTCTTGAATCTTTTCCTTCCACTGTTCCAAATAGTCACAAATTATTCTGTCACAAATCTGTAATCAGATTTTCCTGGACCTCCACTTGAATTTGAGAAATACATTTATTTTTATGAGCTTCCCTAACTTAATTTTTTTAAAGTTTTTCTCAGATTTCTCTTTCCTTATTTCATTTGGTGCTTTTATATTTAGTTCTTCTCTTTCAGTTTAGCACCTTGATTTTGGAAATATTGGTTCATTAATACTTAAACACTTAATTCATTATTGTAAATACTCTAAATTACTTCAGTAAAAGCCAAAGTTAAATGTGTTCTTCTTGTAAGATTTTCTGGATTAATGGTACCTTCATAAATATTTTTTTCAAAGAGAGTGAGTACAGGGTAATACCCTTTGCTTCAGAAAAATAATTTTGACTTACATTAATATTACTAGCCCTGCATAGAAGACATCAACGTCTTGGAATATTATAACAATAATAACAGAAAGCAAAACTGAGACTCTAAAAGATTATTTGATAACTGTTGGTCAGTCAAGCAAAATCACCGGAATTACAAATGTGTCTGAAAAAATACTGCAGAACTTGTCATATGAGTTATCCACTCCATAGTGAACCAATATTGATGTTGGAGCACTCATTAAAGAATTTGGATAAGCTGAAGTCACAACAGCAATGTTATTTAAGTCATGCAACAAATAAAGCTACGATAGGGCTATTCTGGTCTCTCTCACATGTATTATTGCTAGCCCAGCCCAAAATATTGCCAAACAACCTATGCCTGAACCTCTTTAAGTTCAGCATACCTTCAATTTTTCAGAGGTGAAAGAGTTGCACAGGGTGTAGTTGGACCAAGTTCGGTTGCTCTCAGGATGGCGAAACCAATTTCCAGTTTCATCACAGTATTTTGAGGCCCTCTCTGATGATAAATTGCAATAACAGTTATTTTAATATATGCATATTATGAATTAAAAAGCGCATCTAAAATGATTTCTTTGTCTGGGAATAAAATGTCTGCATAATAAAATCCAAATTATTTTCAACTTGTGTAATTAATATCATTAATACATATCATTAATATTATTAATACATCTTGCTGTTTTGTTGAGGGTTTTTTTTGAGACTCAGCTGGTGGTAAATTTGTTTAGCTGTCTCATTTTTGACTGCACCCACTAGGGTATATATGTCAGCCTTCATTCAGACACAATATTTAGCTGATAATAATCCATTTAAAGAGGCTGTTGACAGCAGTTTATGGAAGAGAAAATAACTACAGGTGCTGATGCCTGAAGGAAGTGCACAGGGTTCCAAGTATCAGGGTTAAATGAGTAAAAAATATTGCAAAGATAAAGAGCAGTCAGTAACGTGTAAACCAGAACCTAGGTGCTGGAGATGCCAACAGCCCAGGCAAGGGCTCTCTCTGTGCAGAGGAGTGGGAAAGTCTCTCCCAGCCTCCCCACTGGTGGAATTCTGACATGCAGAGCAGGAGCATTGCTTGCTCTCCTCAGGGCCTGCACAGCATGCAGGCACAGATTCAAGCAGCCTCACAAACGTTTCGGCACTGATCCCACATGTCCGGTTTAATTTAAGATGGCTGCAGAGCTCTCTGTTTCAATAATCTGACGTGTCTTTGGCCTCTACACAGGTGTCTCTGGTGCTGCTCCCTCGCCACAGGCGGCTCTGGCGTCCTTGCTGGCAGCCCGGCCATATGGATGGCGCTCCAGGCCCGTGCTCCCCTGCACGTCCTTCTGCTGTGCTGGGGACAGCGGGGCCTAGCAGGGCACAGCTCTGTGGAGTGCCTGGAGCTGCAGGCGTGTGCTGGGTCTGTGTCCCCCCGTCAGGCTCACACTCCTGCTGCGACATCCTGGGTGCTGGGGTGTGGATGGTCACTCCTAATCTCCTGTCAAGATTTGGGCCAGTTCCTTTGGCCTTTCCTCAAGCATTAGCCACATGGGAGTCACTGGAATGTTTGCCCAAGTAATGAAGACAGGGCAAGATCATAAACTTATAAAATAATAAACAATTATTAGATGTTTTCTTAGATAGTGACACAGAGACTTACAAAAAACATATTTTTTAATTCTGACCTTTAAAATAGTCTGAAAAGTCTATCTTGAATTTGCTTTGCCTTTTCTAGCTGTATAATTTGATTTACTTTATAATTAGATTATCAACATTTCCAGTCAATACACTTTTACAGAGCCCATAGGCATTTGAACATACACATTTTCATTTTCTGTCAATATTGTTCCCACTTACTTTTCTTTGTCTAATGATTAATGGTTCTATTAATTTGTAAGATTCATACTCCTAAAGCCTAAAGAAAGGAACTGATCATATGGGTAAGGTAAAGATAGTATAGACTGAGTTATTTTACTCTAACTACAAATACACTTTATATAGTGCTCTTGCAGAAAAAAAAATTTAAAATCCTTCAGAACACAGGATATTTCAAATATTATTGTGGATTTCAAATAATTGTGTTTTGGGGGACTTGTTAAATATCAATATATGCATCAACAATACCAAGAGGAGCAGTACATGTTATTTTACATGAAGCTTGGAGATAATTTCAGACTGCCCATGTAGCAACGTTCCTTTTACTCATTGCCAGATGCTATCAAAAGCTGGAAAAAGCTTTCAGTCACAGATGAAAGATTAATGGTTACGCTACCACGGTACACAGTGTGCAAGCGTTGCACTGATTATCCCTGCAAAGTGCACGGCTTTTGTGAATCTGTTACAGGGAATGTATGGCAATGTCATCCATCATCTCTGTACTTCAGTGCCTGGGCAGGCACTCTGCCAGAGTATAATGTGGCCTCTGTAAGTTAGAGACAAACTTTCACCTCATACTTTTACTTAAAGCCAGACAAACACTGATCCTACTAAAAACTGATCCTCCTCTGAAAGAGATGGTATCCCATGGATTTCTTGCTGTGATGTGGGAATACGCAACTGGGGAATAAGGGCTTTTTTCTGTCCATCCTAGTGACTCACATAGGTCAAACATCTCTTCTAAATCTATTATTTTTTACAGAAACAGGGCTGCAATCCAACCTCTGTTCTACTGCAAGTTTTTCTAGAGTGACCTAGTAGCAGGTGGGGGATGAACCTGGGCATGCGTTGGTTCTTTGTGCTGACCAGAAGATATGGTAAAGTCGGAAAAAATACACTCCGGCAAGGATGGGCAAGACAACACTAGCAAGGCAAAATGGAGGTTTGGGCTTTGACATTATTAGAATACTGTGTAAACACTATTTTTTTAGGCTCTTTCTGTACCCTATCAGCTTGGATGGGACACCACATGGGCATTGCATTATTCAAAGTGGAAGGACAGTGACATCACATTGTACTGATCTCACCTGATTGTAGAACCTTAAAGCTACATAATTCATTGGCAGCTGTGCAGAATCTTTGCTGTTGACTGAGAGAGATAGACACTTCAAGAGCTGTCTGGGCAAAATGGATGTGAGCAATCTCATCTACAAAGGAAGTTTTGTGGGAGCAGTGAAGTGTCTTGAAAGATAAACCAGTAGCAATTATTTCCATGGGTATTGTTTGTGCCACTAATAGTGTTTTTCTGAATCATATGCTCATTAAAAAACCCTCAGTCATCTACATATAACAAATATCTTAATATCTTTGGAACAACATGATAGCTCTATCAATCAGGCTTTTTGCAATTAGACCAGAGCTATAGCTAGCACATATTAAAGGAACTAACATCAGTTTATTGTTTATTGGTGAGTTATAAGATGGAAGAAGAAAGAAGTTCTCCCCTGTTGCAGTCATGGTCAGCACATACCAGACACTGAATTCTTTGCCATTGTTTGGATAGACCTGTGCAGTGCTTCGTTTTGCAGATGAAGAAATAGTTGATGTTTCATATCTGATTTACTCACATATTCACTTAAATATTCTGGAAGAAACTTTTTCAAAAATGAAAAAAAAAAATCTCATATAATTCAATGGAGACCCTAGAAAACTTCAATTCCAGTGTCCTAGTAAATGAAGGATTATTACTGTCTTCAGAATGTCTTAGTCAGCAGAACTAGAATCTCTATAAGAGTGGTATTGGGCAGTATGAGGATAGGAATTGATTTTTAACACGCAGCTGTCAAACTTGCTTAGGAGCAGGACATAAATACACAGCAGGGTAAGAAAAAAAGAAGCAGCTGGACAAAGAGCTCAGGTTTGTCTTTTTTATGATTGTCTAAATTATATCCTTCAAGGCAAGAAAATAGGACCAGCAGAAATCCAGAACTATCTATTTTAGTTAAATGCAGCCAAAATTTAGATTTTGTGGCAGAAGTCATCTCCCAGCATCACAGCAGGAAGGCAAGGCATGTTCTTTAATTGTAAGAGGCAACAACACATTAATCATCATCTGATTAATAATAATCTAATTGCTTATGGATGCATATAGATTTGCTTCCAAATTGCACTTTTAGAAACTCTTCTCCTGAAGCTGCATGAAGAGTTATGAGTAATTGCTTTCAAAAGGGAGCTAAGGACAGAAACCCAACAAAGCAGAGAACTGAGGGGAGTTTTGCTAAATGCACCTTTAGTTCACAAAGTGGGATGGATACTGCTCTTAAACACTGCTTTCTGCCAAAATGTAAAGAGAGTGAAGCTGACATGAAAAGGGGTGTCAGCCACAAAAAAACTTCCCCATTTGGCTGCCTTGCGATATGATTGCACCAAAATAATCCTGACTAAATGCAGTGTACAGGGACAGTGAGGTGGGCAATGTAAGGCTCCCTGCCACAAACCCATCACCCCACAGGTGGCACAGGGCAAGGCTCAGCTCCTCCTGCTGCCCCCAGAAAACCTGCCTTGCTAGAAGGTTATCATATTCACAGTGCAGTTTCTTTTCTTCCATTAGTAAGAATATTACCAGCATGAATTACATACTGCATTCCTCAAAAACTAAACTCCTACCAATTTCAGTGTGACCAGGAATCATTTCAGAGGGATTATACTAAAGATTAACCTGTCTAAAATATGAATACAAAATACAAAATGAGAGAATTTCATGTTACCTGAATAGGAGCATATAAAATAGCCCTGCTCAGAGTTTCACAGCCAGAAGTGGATGAGACAATGAATTTCCTGCTGTCACTGGCATTAAAGCAGTAGGTCTTGTTAGGTTTTCCAGACAAATTGATTTGTTTTTATGCACTATCACATTGTGCATGATGTGCACTGCAAGAAAGAGATTGCTTTTTTCAGAACATATTCCTGTCTAGTAAGAACTGATCCAAGTTCAGTGAAATAGGTGGGACTACACTTGGTAGCTAACTGTGAAGTTGTCAGACAGAAAATGAACAGAGCACTGGCTATGTTCTCCTTTACTTTGTTTCTGTGTTTTCTTCAGAATACAATTTCACATTTTTTACATTCTAATATATTCCATCAATTTCTTTTTGGCATCAGCGCTGAATGTTGTTGGGGATCAGATACAGAGGGCTGGTATTTGGCACCCACAGATATGGATGGGAGGAGGATTCAATACCATGCTGAAAATAATGTTTCACTTTACTAGTTATGAATGATGTAAGTATCAAAGCAAAAAATTACAGAGGAAAGACATTATTTTATTTCAGGTCTCAAAGCTATACATGGCCTCTTAGTGAAGTGACATAGCCATCAATTGGCTGATACACAGTGGTTTTGCAGATCATGGTGCAGCCCTAAACAACACAGCATGAAATACTTGTTTCAGAAATCCATGGGGTTACTTGCATTCCTAAAATATATACTGAGGTATTTGGATGTCAGAGACTCCATGGGGAGGAAATCTGACAGCCACTACATCATGGAAAATTGCTATTTTTTAGGATGAAGTTTCTGTTTCTCAGCAAAAAAGCTGGCTGTATTTTGTTTTACATGAGTAAGGTACCAAAGGAAATAATGACTTGTGATACAAAACCTGATAGACTTCTCAGGACATTGAGTCTGTGCTTTTGGCCACCTGTTAGTGGCAGCCACTTTCATTAGCAGCTGACAGACTTGTAGACACCCCCTCTTATTTCTTGTCTCCCTCCTACTCTATTAAGTCTCTGTGTGACAACCAACCACCTGTAAAGCAAGGCTGACTACCCACTGGTTTGATGCCACATCTGTAACACATGCTGGGTTACTCAACAGCTATTCTGGGAAGGCAGCTCTGGCTCAACCAGGAGATGCTGAGCTGCTGCCAGAACTGGGAAACAGGGTTCACTGACCAGGATGCATGCAAAGAGGCTGCGAGGAGAAGAGAAATGTGCCAGAGGAAAGTACTGGGTCCAGAAGACCACAGGTATTGTTCCTAAAGAGGACTGCAGAGAGAACAGTAGAAAATTAATTACTGGAGGAGGCTTTTCTTACTATGGCACTGTGCACAGAACAGGAATACTAAAAAAATTCCTAAATTTCAACTTTTAAATCTTGCCAGAAAGAGTAACTGCAGTATGGACATACTGTGGGCCAGACTTCATGACAAGCCTTTGTACCTTAAGGAGTGATTTGCAATCAGTGTACAAGCCACAGGCCTTGGTGTTAATGAGCATTAGTAAGTGGAGTGAGATGCTTTTCCATGGATGGCTTCAAGTGTTTCTTTGAAAAGTGCTGTTGTAGCAGAGCAATTAGTTCAGAACAAGTCACTGGAGACCAATAAGAGGAAAAGCTGAGAATAGTTGGTTGATGAGCAAGTAGGAGAGTGGCTCTGAAATAATTTCCATCTATGAAGGATGAGAACCTTTAGTCATTTCTGTGATCACAAGGCTGCCCAGCACCCACCTTTGCAGGTACAAGCTGAGCATTGCATGGAGTATACATAAACTAAGACTGTTAATGGCACATACTTTTTTCTTCCTTGAAAACCATGGGAGTGGGGAAAGGAAAAGACCTGTAGTAAATCTTCCTAGTCATAAAGAGGGCTGTTGCTGCATGGGGAAGATATTATGAGTAAAATGGAGTCTGAAACAGAAGGTACAGACCACATTTTAGAGGCACTTCTAATACGCATGCAGGAAGGATCTTGTGCAACCTCAGGATGCAGACTCTCAGGCTCTCTCCTGAATGTGGGCACTTCTGTGTGGGAACTGAACTAAGTTTAGCCAATTCTTCTCAAATGTTCTTTTGGAATCTTTTGTGCAAATAGTCTAATGGTTGGAGTACTGGTCCACAGAGAGGGAGACCGGAATGAAAGGCAGTCCTGCAGTTGAGGGTCTCAGCTTCTCAGTCTGTTGTCCCCAGGTGCTCCAATGAAGAGCCATGAGCATGACCTTGCTCCAAGACTCCTTCTTGAAAACCATGACACTCTACAGAAAAGAGATCAAGTCTTGTGAAGAAAGGGCACAAAAGACAAGACCTTGTGATTTGGTGCCCATTGTCTGCCTCAGGGGTGTAACTTGCTGTAAAGATGTGTTGGGTTGGTCTCAGGATGTTTCCACAGGAAGTGGATATAGTCCTTGCCACACAAGCTCACTTTCCTAGCACAGGACTCCTGAGCAAACAGATTTCCTTCAATCCATCCTGTCCAATGCCTACTTCCACTAGAAAGGGGAACATTCCTTCACTCAAGATTGAATGGAGGTCAGACTGGGTCTGAAGTTGGAAATTTGCTACTTGCTGTGTGAATTCTGTAATTATGGACAGCTTGATTTATGAAGAACAGAAATAACAATCAATCTGGCTGCTGTTGTAAATGGGATTCAGCAAAATGTGTATGGGTTTGATTCAGCCTGGAAACTCCTCAGCTTCTAAATAAGCAATAACCTCAAGAAAATCAATTTTAGCTAATGGTGCTGGATAATTAACTCACAGCTATAGTTTGTTTCCTTCATTTCCAGTTGCGCACATGCATTTTGGGTTAAGCTGGTTGAAAATTTTCAGATTTGCGCACCGTCCCTCCCAAATGTTTAATTTCATAGATTTTAACTGCAATTTGTGCACTGTGGCAATGTCAAATTTAGCACAGTGTGCCATCAAGCACCATCTAGAAGCAACGTGTCTTGAGCAAGGAACACCTAATTGTGTCTCTCTTCAAACAGTACTCTTCGCAGAGTTAAACATGTGTCTAATATTTCCTCATATCTATTTAGAAATACTTGCATTGATTTTTTATTTTCCTTTCAAATATTCTTCAATTACTTCTCTCAGTGTACTTCTAGCATTTGTATGAATAATTCAGCTAAGAACTGAAACTCAGAGACTGAAAGAACATTATTTCTGCTCATCTTCTTTCAGAAAATTATATTTTCCAATAAAAACTGAACAAAGAACATACTGGTACATATTTCAAGCACATAAGCATCTTCTCTTCATTATAAAAAACTTAGAATGAGGTGCTAAGAATATCTGGATATTGTAATTCAGAAGCTGACATTTTCATAATCTATGTTCCATAAGTCCATGGATTATATTTACATAAATATAAATGCATATAAATTATTTCTAAAATAAAAATATGTTAATTATGGAACCAAAAAGCTTGATGTGTTTTAATTTCAGCCAAACTTTCTGAGATTTTACAGAGCTACAGAAATGCCACTGGATTGAGCACATCCACTCAATGGCCCAAATGTTCTGAAGACATCCTTTGGCAGGAAAAATTATAAAAATTAATACTGTACCAGTTGGATCGAAGTCTGGAAAATAATCTGGACAATTCTGAGCAGTGAGCCTTCCAGCAGGTGTGTCATCCCAGCACAACCAGCCATCCCATGTTCGGTTGCAGAACAGACCTGGACATTTAAGAAGATTGCAAGAGTTAATTCCACAAAATGAGTTAATTCCTTCCTGAACCACTCTGTTTTAGCCTCTCAAGGATTATTGTTGCCTACAGACAAGAAAACTTTCTTTTTGTAATATATCAAATTATTATTGTAACACTCAGAGTGGCATTCAGGTACTAGAAGGTATTTGTTTTTACTGACCTGATGTTAGTGGTGTTCATTTTACAAGAAAGTTACATTTTAAAGCATGTTGAGCTGAACTTTGAGTGTAGCGTCCCATCCTACAAATTTATCTTCTTGAATCTCTTTCTGTCAGCTTTAAGCATGTACACTAGTGGTGCCCAAGGACCTGTGAGACTTCCACTTTTCATTTCACCTTTTGCTGCTCAGTATGTCTGACAATCAGGCGTTTGAAATGCAAAGATAGGAAGCGTTTGTGGGGACATGCCAGCAAAAAGCAGCATTAGCAGAGACAGGTCCCTGCCAGGCTGTTGCCTGGTTCAGCACTAGAGGTTGGTGATGTCACTACAAACGCAGAGAAGCAGGTGCAAGACGGATCTGTAGCAGGCGGATTCTGCCTGCTGGTGTTGTCTGGGTAGGCATGCTGGGATCCTGTCCTCATCATGCCCTTCTGGGAAGGTGATGCTATTGAGGCTGTGGGATGTTCCAAGCCCCAAAACAGCAGAACACAGCTCATTGCTGATCCCTGTTACAGAGATTGCGCATGCCATGGTCCTCAGAAATTGTGCTCCAAGGCTGCTTGCTGTAACGTGTAACATGACTCATTGTGGATTTATACAAGAAACACATTAAACCCTCCCTAAACTTCCTGGTCATTTTCCATTCAAAACCAGTTTGTGTTGGGGAAAAAGTATTTGTCACCAAGATCATCAGGTTAAAGTGAAATAGAATGAGAAGATACATTTTAGCTTTTTTTTTTCACTCTGGGCCTGAGAAAGCATTAAAATGATGGCTGTTTTTGAAAGAATTGTAATAGAAAGCACCTGAAATCACTGCAAGTTATTAACATATAACAGTTAGCTCCTTCTAGAGGTTTTGAAACTATCCACAGATAAACTTTCTAACTGAAGCAAGAAAGCTGTAAAAAGATATGTGAATTGTTCCAACTTGCACCCATAACTGTTTGTAAGTCAAGTAGTTGTTGATTAAAAATAAAAAGCATAAAATTTAAAACTGAATTTTTTCCAGATTAGATCTTGTTCAGAAAAGAAATTTTTATGCACACTTTTTCTTCATTAGCTAAGATTTTATGCACATATATTTTTCAGTTATCAAGTTAAATGTGCGAGTGTTACTTGTTCACTTAATTGTCAAATCACCATATCAGCAGCTTGTTATCTTTCCTTCAGGCATTGTCATATTCTTCTAGATCTTTGAAATGCATCTGAAAAACTTTTAGGAACACTTTTGTAACACCAAAGAAGAAGAAGAAGAAGAGTAGAAAGTTATTGCAATTTGAGCTTGTTTTCGAAAAGTAGTGCCAAATGGAGTTGGAGGGAATACCTAGTTTTAAAACTTTAACTCCTTCGCCTGGCCTGATAAAGAAAAATAGTCACATAGATCAACCTATACATAATGGACTTGTCTTCCAAGGTAATTATCAGGATATATATATATATACATGCTCACATTTATCTCTGCCTATCTATGTATGCATACATATACACTCACATATATATATATGGACACGCTGCTGTTCTGAAGGGGTGATCATGTCTTTCCATGTGCCTGAGTCCCTCATTTTGCTATGTCTTCAATTCAGAGCACAACTTCAGTGGTGCTGGCACCATTCTGTAGTCACCCATTACCCTCATTCTAAATTAAAAATTAATTGAGTGCATGCTGCCATGAACCAGCAGCTCTCAATGGCATCACTTAAATTTAGCTGCCAGCTGAAGGAATGCAGGCTGTCTTCCTGCAACAGCACTGCCCTTGAGAGCACTGCTTGGAATTCATGTCTTGATACATATGAATTCCCAGCTCATGCTGGAAAATCAACCCTTTGCAACTTATCACACAAGGAAAGTGTAAAAGAAAGGTGAATCCGGTGGTTACTGTCAATGGATGCAAAAATCAGGCATTTATAGAGGTGGAGACTAAAAGAGTAATCTAACAAGAAACAGTAAGTTACTTCTCCTGCAAGTCCAGCAACTAAAAGGCTTATTTTTAACTGAAATATCATTCCCTCTATCCAATAATCCTGTTTAACTGCTTGTGGGTATTATTTGCCTGAATTAAAACCTATGTTAAGCAGTGGAAATCTCTATATTCATTCCTAAATAGTTCTGCATCAAGACCTGATTATCTGTCTTAAAATCTAACTCCTTTTGGAGTCTTACATATCCCAGTAAAATTTTAAGATAAGAGCTGGAGAAATATATTTATTCTTGTATTACAAAAAATCCCCCATTATCTGTTTTTTTAAATTGTTTAAAGTATATTTTCCCTTTAAACTATGTCCTCAGTATCTGTTGTTTGCTTGCAGAAATCTCACACTTCCTGTGATATATTTTTCTCTAGCTCCTCATATCTTCATTCATATCTACTGTGAAAAAAAGTGACCAGAACTTTTAGTCCCAAACAGAAATGCTGTTTTAAGTACAATTGCAGCACCACTATTATTTGTCATTTCCCTTTTTATTCATCTTCGTGTATGGCTTCTATTCAATAAAGATGTTTTACAAACCTCTTTTATAAGTCTCAGTGTTTTATAAACCTCTTTTTCCTATTGTTGCTGCTGAATATAAAATATGTTGAACTTTTGCTGGTACAGAGCACAACACCCAGCAGTCAATACAGAAATGGCAAAAAAATTGAAACACTGAGTGGAGCAGATAGAACAACATTTATATTTAGAATTCACAATCAGTTATGGCTTTGCTGAGAGGTTCAGGAAAATGTTATTCCCCAAGCAAGAACAAGAGAGAAACAAGCAGCAAAGCACTGAGCCAGAAATGTAGGTGACAGAGGAAGGAAGAGCTGTTAATTCCCTGGGCTCCTTCCAGCCTTTTTCCTTTCTTTGCCCTTAGGAGGATGCTAAGTAAGTGTGAGTTTGATTACTGCTTGTGGAAAGGAAACCGCACCTTGAGGAAGACCATGGGTTAGTATAGAGATGAAAATATTTCTTCATAGTTATATAACCACACACAGCAAAATACAAAATCTTAAAAAACCCTTTTTACCTTTTTTCTTGTATGGAGGAGCTCTGTTCATCCTCTCATAACATTTGAACTGCGAATCTATTATCTTCTGCCGTATGACTGAATTTTCAGTTACTACAGGCTCTAATGTAGGATCAGTATAATTTACAGCAGAAGAAAGACTTGGAACAATTCTCTGTATGGAAAGGAAAAGCTGTTAGTACAACTGGATAAACAAAGAGGATTAAATTTACAAAAAGTGAGGACCAGAAATTTCTATTACTCATTCTTGAAAGGCCTTTTATTTGCACATATGTTTATCATTATGATGGGCCTTGTACTACTTACAAAGTAAATGTTGAATTTTATTAGTTTACCTCATGAAAACATAATATTTTAACCAAGCCATTTTTCTTGGTGAAGAGACGGTCATTATGTACTTGATAAAGTCATCAAAATATTTTCATTTAATTTAGTGTCTGCAAGAGAATTTTCTGTTAAACCCATGTATTTCTCTTCACTTGTGCTGATTTAACTCTAGACAGTGCAGACAAAATACCTCAGGGCCACAACCTTTGCTTTGAGCTTCTGCTACAGTTAAGGCCAAAGAAGGCAGAGTTTAAATATCAATACTTGACTTTAGCTCTTAGTTAAGTATCTAAGCAGACCCCCTATATTTGATAGTCTAAATAGCAAGGTCCTCTTTGATATAGTGGCATCTTCTGAATTATCCCATTCTGAACTGCCTGCCTGTTAAAGGAAAGGATCACTGCCTTTGGAAGGCAAAGATCTCAAGTAGAGAGGTCAGTTATGCTCTTTTGCCCTTTTACCTTCCATCCATCCATCCATCCATCCATCCATCCATCCATCCATCCGTCTGTCCGTCCGTCCGTCCGTCCCATCCCATCCCATCCCATCCCATCCCATCCATCCATCCATCCTGCCCTCAAACACTCCACCCCTCCTTCCCTCCCCTCCTTGTACAGCCAAGGTCTGTGAGCAGAAATGAAAGTGTGGAGCTTTAGTTTGTTCTGTTCTGCCTCAATCCTCTTGTGGATCCATCCATCCATCCCATCCACCCATCCATCCCATCCACCCATCCATCCATCCATCCATCCATCCATCCATCCATCCATCCCATCCATCCAACCATCCTGCCCTCAATCACTCCACCCCTCCTTCCCTCCCTCCTTGTACAGCCGAGGTCTGTGAGCAGAAATGAAAGTGTGGTGCTTTAGTTTGTTCTGTTCTGCCTCAATCCTGTATTGTGACTCTTCTTTGCTTGAAGGTGATAGTAAAAAATGAGTTCCTCTGCTTCCCCACTCAAAAGCAGCATTGCTGTAGCACTTTCCTAGCATGACCCTCTGTTTTCCTTTTACTAAATGGTATTAAAGCCATCACACTCAGATTCATTTGCAGGCTGCTTCAAAATCTAGGACTCTCATAAACACACAAACTTGACCTTTTTTAGCAGCAAATGCTAATACAGAGATCTTTAGGCACGCATTTGTAGTTGTTTGAACTTAAAACGTGACAGGTTTGAAAGTTCAAATATCTGCTTACTTCTTACATTTTGCTGCCCCTTTTTTATGCCCATCACAGGCAATTGTATTCCATCAATACAATACTTTTCCTCCCCATTTGCATGCTAAATCACCTTTGTAAAGACATGGCAAAATCAGTGTGTTTGACTTCACTGAAAAAAGCCATTACTTTTATCCTGATACTTCTGTACCAGACCCTGTAAGTTTAATCTTTTTATACTTTTATATCAAATCAATTATGTTTTTATAATCTCATCTCATGTCATCTCATCTCATCTCATCTCATCTCATCTCATCTCATCTCTTTTGACACAGACGTTTTCAACTGTATACACCTGCTAGCTGGAGAACATGGAGGCAGTCAATCTTGTTGTACTTAATTAGGTGCTTGAAATAAAGTAGGAGGAATAAGAATGAAAATATTTTCTGGCAGAGATAATTTTACATAAATTTTAGATGTATGAATACATCACCCTCTTCCTCTCCCCCCAAGATATATTTGAACAATGAGCCATTTGGAACATTTCATCTGGCCATCCGAATGAAAAATTAAGTATCTAGAAAGTCAGAACAGGAAATACAGAAGCAAAGCCAAACATAACAAAAGATTCCTTAGCTTTAAAAGGACTAAGGGGAGCATCTGGAGTCCTCAAGAATAATTTAAAAACCAGCCAAGCAAAATCCTAAATCCAGCACAGGAAAGTGCAGATGAGGTTCTTCAGACAACCTCAGCTTTGTCTTAGCCCTTCATGTCCATGTCCATGACACAGGCTCTGGTGCTTCTCTGAAGTGATAAGTAGATACTGCATATTAATTTTTTCCATTCTTATTTTGAATAATACCTCAGTTCCAAACTGTTTGTACTCAAGACAGAAATAACACTTTCATCACAGGATGCTAGGAGGACTTCTGTGGCAATACCTTTCTTCTTGATAATTTATCTGCAATTCTGGGCCAGTTTGGGAGCACATCCATGTGTGGGATGATGGTTTTGAGGGGTGAAACACAATTTGGACACTAAAGTCACAGTACTTTTATAGTTTTGTTACTTGCAGTGTGTAATTCCTGAAGAAGTTGGCACAGTTGGGTACAGTTAAATGACAATATTCTGATCCTTGGAGGTAGAGAGCACCTGTGATGGTGGATAGATTACATGCCTTGCATTGTGTACAAAATTATATAGGAGTGTTCAGCCATGTTACCAGGAGGCCCATTCTACTGCCCCTGCATAAGACAATCGTGGAGCAGCTGAAGTTGCCAGTGAAATTTCTACTGCCCACATTTAGGCCAGCAATTCACTCAGACAGATAAAAATATAGATGAGTTGTGTCACTAAAACTCATCAGTGGAAATCACTTAATGACCTCCAGTAAAATGAAAGCAAGTTTGGATAAAAGTTGGAATAATAACACTAGATTTATTATGGTCTCTGTCCTAGGGTTACTTTATGATGCTTGTATCCCCAATTGTCTGCTCAGTTTATGCTGGATATTATATTCTGTGCCTTCAAGACTGGGTCTGACAGCAAAGGTGGGGAGAAGAAACAGTTTCTGTTATCAGCCTCACTCACTCCTCCGCTTTCGGCTGGACTGTGTTGTCTGGGCATGGATGGGGCAAAACACCATGCTGCTTTTGCTTTTTAGTTAGTTAGTTGGTTTAGCTGGCTGAGGCAGTCTGAGCTTTCCCTGGACCGTTTTTCTTTCCCTTTTCTTGGAACCATTTGAACCAGCTCCAGACCGGGACCCAGGGAAACACCGAGAACACTTTGCAGTGTGCTGGGGCCCACTCTGCAGCCTTTCCCAGTGCTGGAAGGATTGATAACAGAGCGACCACCCACCAGGGAGACTTTCTGAATTTGTCATCTCTTCAGAGCAGTGAATGAGTTTTGTCATCTGGTATTCATTTTGTGTGCTGGGGGGTGCTTTGCCCCTTAAATAAACAGGTTCTTTCCACTTCCCTCTGAGGAATCCTTCCTGAACTGGTTGAGGGGAAGGGCTATGTGGTTTTGCTCTCTGGAGGAGTCCCCTTTGGAGGTTTTCTCCCAAATTTGCCCTAAACGAGGACAGTCTCTAAAATTAATTTATTCTCTTTTTTTTCTCCTTTTTTTTTTTTTCTTTCTACCAAACACAATGACTCAGATCTTCAAAGGTAATTACCCAAAAATCTTTCTGGGCACTTTTTATGTAATTGAATAGTTTGTGTGGGAAATCAAATTAAGGGGTTATACATAGGTATGTCATCTGTGATATGCCCTTTAAATCTACTCTTTCCTTTGATTTCTATTCCTCATTTTTGTTTGCCTAGATCTGAAAAGCTGGCCTTGGAAGCTTGAACACAATTTTCTTCTCCATATAAATCAGATTACCTCTTCAGCAGATTAATTAAATATAAATTTTATGGCTTGCTGGAGGTGGAGAAGTCATATCCCTGTTTCAAATACAGGGGTTTTTACCATTCAAAAGAGAATCCCATGTCCACCACTCAGAATTTAATCCCATGTCCACCACCCTGACCTCCCAAAGTCAGTCCAGTGGGCTGATGATCCAGCCTTTATATATACTTGCAGTCAGACAAGAATTTTGATGCAGTTTGTGATGCCAGATGTTATTACTTGTTTTAGTCTCCCTCACTCCTTACTGTAGTAGTCAGAAAGAGGCAAATGGGGCAGGAAGACATCTCTGAGTCATTATTCTCTTTTCAGAAATAGCAGGAGCTTGGCTATGATTACCTGAGGGAGAAAATTTAGTCTGCATTGTGTTAATGGGAGAGGTGAGAATGTCCCATGAATATCTGTGTATCAGTGTGTATCAGCTCTCATGGAATTCACTATTTTGACTCACCTCTTCTACTATGTTTTCATTGTGATGTCAATGTATTTTAGAAATGAAGTCTTAAAAGACACATTTGTAGACAAAAAACCAAGGTCAATTAATCTTTGCCTGGCCACTACCTACAAATATTGAACCTATAAAATATGGAACAAATTTTAAGTGTTCATAGTTCATTAATGCACATTAAAAAGCCTTCCCATCCATTCATCAGATACTTCAGATGGAAATATAGATTATGTTAATACAATAAAGGAATGCCTCATTCATTTATAAACATTCTTTATTAAGGAGAAATAAATAATTCACAATAATCAATGTGATCATTGCTTAAAAATGCACTGAATTCTTCAGAAGAAAACAGTTTAAGTGATGTCCCATGCAGCAGTTTAGCAGCCGTACATATGATGTCACTCCTAAAAGTCCAAGTAAATGACGTCATACATACGACCACCAAGCCACCACGTGACAAATGACTGACATAAGAGAGTGAATTATCATTACAAAGAGAAATAACAGGCTGCTGGGAATGCTGAAGTTCACTTTATACCTGGAATGAATAAAAGATTCCCATAAAGCAATTTGGCTTCATTATTAAACTACACAGGAATGAACAAACGATGCCCTGGTTTCTGTAAGAGTAACTGCTGTGAACCTGTGCCAGGCTGTGCCTGTTTCTGCAAGGGAGAATCCAGATAAAGTAAGCATAAAAGTATTTCACTTTTTCTTCCCCATAAAATATTGGACACGATGAACAAGCATCCCCAAATATTTTTCTTCTGCCATCAAGGAGCTTGCAGGACACTAACAATAACTGTATATGACTATCAGGAAAAGAAGGCATTTGTAGCTGTCTTTTTTTCCCCCCTCTTCCACTAAATATAGTAATTTAGCAAGAATTATTGGTGGGCTCAGGCTAGTAGAAATTCTGGATGCTCTAACTGTTTTTTATTGATTTCAACAGCTCAATCATTCATTTGGTATAATTCTTTTAAAACTGCTGTGTGCAGTCATCTCTTTGTGGATCACTAAACTCCTGTTCTTCAATATATCACATTTTAGAGGAGGAGCTCAGCATGATTTAGATGAGTTGCAGAGCCGCTCTCATATTTTGATTATGTTTGAACTACTTTTCACAACTGCTAGCCTTGGGACAGATAAGAAAACAACTTGATACCTTAGGAAGGTCATTAGCATATGATATTCAGTAAACATAATCATTTCTATCCATCAGAAATGTGCTAGGAAGCAGCAGGCAATTTCTTTGGGGAAACACTACTACATGACACGTTTTACTTAATCACTGAATGTTAGAATTTTCCCATACTCTATTGCTGTTGGAGCAGGATGATAATTATCTCAGTGAGATCCCATATGACTAATGTGGCAGAATTTGGCAGCTGTTTAAACAAGCATGAGATTATCAGGTGCTGTAGATGAAGACAAGGCTGTTGTACTGAAAAGCAAGTCACAGATCTTATAGTTCTTTTCCATTTCTACAAGATTTGTTTACAGAAGAAGCTTTACTTTCATTTTAGCCTGATAAAAACTGTGGGCTAATCCAGAATACTTCATGGATATCTTCTTGCAGCCTTGATTATCCTCTTGTGAGAGGCCTCTTTACTGCAATCAGCTGCATAGCAACAGCCTTGTTTTAAAAAAAGAAAAGATAGTCAAAATGTCCTGATCATCCCTGAAACTGGGTGAATAGAACAGAATGCAGCATTCCTATTTCTTGGGAAAATATGAGCAGCTTGACTCCCAAATTCTCACACTAATTCTTACCACTTTAATATATCAGCAGTTTGCTTTCCAGAGCTTCCCTTGTGTGAGAACAGGTTCTGAACTTCTGAGTGCACATACTTACAGCATGAAGCAACCCATAAATATTTACACAGAGAGGTGTGCATGCCGAACAGCAGCTTCCAAAGGCATGGTCTAAGGTGATGAGACCCAGGGGGATCTCACCATCCAAGGCTGGGGAAGGCTCTGGGCTGCCAGAGAGGAGGGCTCAGAAGAAGGGAGACAAAGGAGGCTGTGACATCTTCAGCAGCTCTTCCAGCCCACAGGAGATCTGCTCTGGACCAGATGCTGGAAGAGATGCTGTCTAAGCAGGAAAAGGATTGTTCTCACAGTACCTGCTCAGACGTGGGCTTCAGAGATGCACACTGAGAGCCACTGAGCTGAGCAGGAGCAGGAGCCCAGTGGAGTTTGTGGGCTCCACCAGTGCGTGTTGCACTCCCAGCTGTGAGGATCAAGCAGAGGCACCATGGGCAGCTCCCCCATCATGGTGGCAAGTGCTTGACTAATGGTTCTGGAGACTTGAACATACCCCACCACTGAATTCCAAAATACACCAGTTTATGCAGTTACCAAAAATTACATTTAGGTTTTCATATAATTAATTTTCAATGTTTTGTGGACAGGAATTATTCACGAGTCTTTCAGGTGTCGGAAAGAAGTATCAGACTCTGCATACCTTTGTGACTGAGACTTGGTAACAATTTAACAGATTTGGACTCAGTGAAAGTGCACAATTTGTTTTTTGCTCAAAATGAATTTCGTGTAGAATAGAATATTTTCAATTAGGTCTAGTGGGCCTAATTGAAAATAGTGTGGCCTTCAGCTGCAGCATCCATTTAGTCCTTACTCTGCATGTTGTGGTTGGCTCAGGACACAAAATTGGAGTATGTGGGAAAAACTACTTCATCAATCCTCATTTCCAGGGCCATTTGTAGCACAGTTCTTACTTGAGAAAATAAAGCAGAAAATAGAACTCTCTTCCATCAATGTCCTGAAAAATTGATTGGTCACACAGGGAAGAGACCCAAACCTTCTTCTTCTTCCTCATTCTCGGAAGTTTGATGCTGCTGGGCACACTGTGCTGATTCTCCATTTTTCTTGTGAAGAGAAACGTGCACTGAGGACATGAACTAATTGCTCCAGAATTCCAGGGCTTCCGTACTTGAAGAAACAAATCTCAGTCACATTCTTTGGCTCTTAATAATTGCAAAAAACTAGAAAGCATCAGTCTAAAGTGAACTATGACATAATGAACAACTAAATTTTCTCATTTTTATAGTAGAAGACCATACAGTGATGCATTATCCGGCATCCAAAAGCAAGTGAATCCATCAAAGAGGAAGACAATAAGGAATTGCTTGTACTTCTAAATTAGGTTTTGGAACAATTCACGCTTCAGGTTTTTTGGCAAAGATGGGTTATTATGGATCTGCTGTACATGGAATTGCTATCAATTCTGTGCAAAAAATTCCATGCATAAAAGAGATGGTTCTATCCGATGGTACCAAAAGCCCTAAGTGACAAGTCTAAAGGAGGTGATGGAAAGGAAGTGTCTGTGAAACCAAGTAAGTAATTTTTTGTCTCTGACAAAATATTGAAGGAGAGATATGAGAAGAATCTGGGGAGTCTTCTGCAAAGCACTAACTGTATAGAGGGCAGGGTGTGCTCCAGCTCTGAGATTGTGTTAGGGAATCACAGTTACACTAAGAAAAGAGATTTCAGGTAGAAGTCTCCCCTACTCAATAGGGGGGACCTCCACAGGGGAAACACCAGCACCTACAGTGGGGCAAACAGCACAGAGGAGAAAATAAGGATCTCAAAATGTTGTGCTGCTTTGCAACAGCTCACCGTGATCAACTGGGAGTTCAGGTCACAAATGATAGGATAACAGAAAACCATGAAAGTCATCAAAGAAAGGAGAGCTAGAGGGTGTCTTGTGGGGTGGGTAGAGCTGAGGATGGGAGATCACTCCTGTCTATGTCACAAATCATCTTAATTACTGTATTTACTGTATTATTAATTACAGATAGTGGCTGACATGTTTTTGGAACAAAGGAATGATTTGAAGAACCAACAGATTGGGAACCAACAGAGCCTTTTTGAAAGAGAGACACCCTTTATTCATTACAAACCATAAATAAAATGCAAAAATGAACTGCTTCTACCATCTGCAGATGGGGAAGTTTTCAGAAAAATGAATGAGGCAAAATATTTTTCATATTTGATCTCACAGCAGTTTCTGGATAAGTTTCATGATGGAAAGAAAAGCTTGTTCATGGTCTACTTCTGTGACTGTGGCTTCTTCCCTACCAAAAGGGAAATTAACCTAAGAGATGTCAAAGTAGAGCACAGTGGGAAGGGAGGCACACAGAGATTGGAAGCTTGAAAATGTAAGTTAAGTTATCCATTGAGGTCAGAATATGAAGTGCTCTTTGGTGCAAAGATATTTAAAAGGAATGTAGATGCAGATCTCACTGAAGAGATTTTAAAAGAATTCCTCCCCCTGGAATGCTGCAGGAATGAGCATAGACCTAACATTGCACACATGCTCTCATGGGTGAGAGATTTAAAAGATCTGGGGACAACACGGCAAGAATCAGTCCTCCAGGGCTGACCGACAAACCCATGCTGTAGGTCAAAGCACCTCAAGTGCTCAAAAGTGTTGTTGACAATTTTAATTATCAGAATATTTACAGTCCTGTCACTTGACTGGGAGCAAAATAAGCTGGATCTATTTCTTCATTTGGCAGTCGCGTTTTATCGGAAGAATTGTTTGTCAAGACCCCTATCAAGCTATGCAGATCAGATGGGATTCAAACCAGAAGAAAGCTGGTCTCTCTCAGGAGCTTTGTTACAGACATTTCTGACCATGGGTGATTTCATAGCCAGTGCATTGTCACATGCACCCTTGTAGGACAGGTAGAACTGCCAACCCAAATGGTCACAAATGCCAGAATACTCTAGTGTACCTCAGAGTAGAAGACTGCTCTCACACATGGAGATGATTCCTTAAATAATTAACTAATTATGGACAAATTCTTTTGGGACCAAGTTAGCAAAAAAGTATTAACTCTCTTCAATTATTTCTCCATCTCTTCAGCTCTTCTTTGATGGAGCATCCTAATCTTGAACCATGAATTCAGTATTTTACTGAAGTAATGTGTTCTTTGCTGTTCTCCTGGATTCTCCATGATCTCATTTAATTGCTTTCTTTTAACCTCCTTCTAT
Source organism: Zonotrichia leucophrys gambelii (assembly GCF_028769735.1). NCBI lineage: Eukaryota > Metazoa > Chordata > Aves > Passeriformes > Passerellidae > Zonotrichia > Zonotrichia leucophrys. The sequence continues at coordinate 24,876,394 of NC_088171.1, forward strand.
CCATCATTCTTTTACTGTTCTCTACTTTCCTTTCCCTTTTTATCTGTATAAATTTAAGTGGCAAACAGCATTGTGGACAAGCTCTGCTAGGCTGGGAGGAGAGGTACAGCCCAATAAGAGAACCAGGTAGGGCAGTTGCTTATGCTCTCTGACATATTTTCTACAGCATATGAGTTTCCTTTGTTTCTACAACACAGGATTTGATGAGGAGTTGCACAGAGATATTTCACATTCAGATGTTAATGAAGAAAATGAGAAGCAGAGAGGCAGGAGGAGCTAACCAAGAAAACAGAAGAAGAAGAGGAAGAGTAAGAAGAAGAGGGAGAGGAAGTGGAAGAAGAAGAAGAAGAAGAAGAAGAAGAAGAAGAAGAAGAAGAAGAAGAAGGTCTTCTTTGGGAACGCAGATCTAGAGTAAGTTGGGGACTAAGGTGGCAGGCATCATGCAAATTACTCGTACCATATCAGGGTAGTGAGGCGCTTGTTCCCAGTAATAGCATTCAGACATATGCTGATCAGCTGATCATTCTGTAACTTAGGCTCTGGGCAATATTCTTAATTCTGACTGCCTGTAATATCTATGATTTTCTGATGATCAATAGTAATTTGAGGTTTCACAAGTAGAGTTCAGCAAAAGGATTCAATTTATGTGAGAAGTGTTTAGTTAGGCACTATATTTTTAGAACCACAATTACTCAACAATGTTGCATACATCAAAATAAATGTAATGCTGATTCAAAACAGTTGAAAACAGCATTTGAACTGATAAACAGATTTATAAGATTATTTTCATTTTGGCTGCCTTCCTAACATCAGATCAGCTACAAACAGTGAAAATGAATTGCTGCTTAAGTCAGTTTGTCTCATAGAACAACATTAAGGGCAGTTTTCAAACACACATATTCCCATGATATGTTGTAGCCTGTAAAACACAAATGAAAAGTCATATGCATAACCCTCTTCAGACTTGCAATTCTGTCTCACCAAGAAACAATGTTTGCAAGTTCAAACTTTTATTAGATAATCTTATAATCTTCTTTTGAAATTTATTAGTAAGGAAACTCTTCCTTCACCTGTGGAGTATAACAAGTATAACTTGGTACTAATTTTTGTCAACATCACCACAAGTTTAAATACAGCAGCTGTCAAGAGGAGTTCACTTTTCTTGTACTTACAGTTAGAAGGATGATGAGTAAGAAGCAACACTGGGTTGTTTTTTTCATTGTGGAGTCTTCTTGGAGAGACACCTTGTAGATGACCCTTCTGGGAATGAAACAACAAAAATAAAAGCATTATTGGACTTTTCCGATAAATTCCTTGTCTTTGTGTATGAGCACATTTTTAGAATTAATCTAGACTCTGTGTGTGTGGTTTTCGGAGCACCCCCAGCCTTACATGTGCTCAAGTTTCGTCTAATTGAATGTTGGTTCACTTTAAATTTAGTCTCCTTTGTGGATCTCTGGTGGTGAGTACAGATGGTGTGGGGTACATCTTCATGTTACTGGGTGACCTGTAGCAGATCCAGGTTAAATTCTTTTCCAGGTGAGGCTACCTTGGTTGTCCTTTTTCAGCTGCTTCTAACCTAATATAGAGCTGCAGACCAATGAACAATCTGGATATTTTAAACCTGACTTGCAAAACCCAGAAAGATCCAGTTTGCAAATAAGTGTAACAGCAGCTCAGAATCCATGTTTGTGGGGCTAGGGAAAGCCAGAGTTTGAGTAATGTCTAGCCAGGTGAACAAGGCGCGGGCAGGAAAAGAGAACCTGGGAGCAGCAGGGTGGGATTGCGCGCTCCATAATTCATCTGGGTGTCTGGGCTGTGACAGACACACAGCAGTGTCAGCCTCAGGCCACCAGGCAGGAGTACTGGGGAGGCACAGCATGGACACGGCTCCACAGGTCTGAAGGGAACTGCATCAGCAGCTTTTTGGTTTTCTGGGTTTTTCCTACATCAACACTTCTCCGGCCTATCTGGAAAAAGTATCCAGGGGCCACCAGGTATAATCTTATTGCTTCACAGTTGTGGGAGTTCAAGCAAGCAAAGCTCTCTGCATTAACACATCATTTTAAGTTTTACAAAAATCTAAGTTCTGTATTAAATGAGAAATGCAGCCTTTGTCAAAGCACATTGTGCCTTCTGATGTGTCACAGACCACTCGTGGTGTGTGTGCTGAGCAGCATAGGACATGTGGCTGTGGTCACCTTCTGTCACAGTAACACTGTGAGCACTCACACACCTTCATTTTTCAGAGAGCTTTAAAACTAGGAGTTAGGTATTTTCTACCTGGACAAACAATCCTGTGAGCACCCTACACATTTGAAACCCACGAATTTAATGAGAAAAAGACACAGGGACTGGGATGCTTAGTCTAGTTGACATGCAGTGAATAATACAATGACTAGTGTAACATTTGTCTCAGCAACAGCATTGTAAGAGCTTTTCTCATCTTTAAATGGTCTGGAAGGGCACCCATTTTCAGAGAGGAAATGAAACATTGTCCTCATCTAAAGCAGAAATATGTAAGGTCAAAATGTAATAAAGGTGTGGCACTTCCACTTCAATGCAGCACATGTGATCCAGTCATATGCAGCACACGTTGCAGTCATGTATCACTGAGATTACATAAAACATAAAGTGATGGCAAAGATGGCTCAGAGGGTTTCTCTCTAATAGGAAGTAGTCTTATTACTGTCTGAATCTTCCCAGAACTATTCTGCTGAGTCAGGAGTAATGCAAGATGCAAATGATCCAGAAATAATATGCAGTTACCCTGTGGGCCACAAACTTGCATTTGATTATTCATGGTAGACAACTCAATTGAAGCAAAACCTGGACATCTAGATCAGAGAAAAATGCCTGGAATTGTCTGCATATTTTCCAGGCTCTTCCCTGCATTCTGTATTGGTTCAAACTGACAATAAAGATTAATGAAGAACATATAAACAATGGCCCTTGGACAGCTGTGCAGTGAGTACGAGCACGAGTGTGGTGTTCATCCAATTACACACTGTACTGCAAAGTGTTCTGCAACACGGTGTAAAGCCCGTCTAGTGGATGCCTCTGTTCTTGTCAGCATCATCACTTCTGCTGCATCTGTAGGGATTTTGTATCAAAAGGGAGCACTTTGTCTTAAAAACTGTCAACAGCTTTGAAATGCACAACAGTTCCTACCAATGCCACAGAGATTAACATAATACTGTGACCTAGCAAGCACAAGATCAAAATTGGCTGAATTTAACTGCTATATGTCTGCTTTTCCTGTACTTTGTGCCTAGAGTGCCTGCAGCACCAGGCTGGGTTACAGCTGTAGATGCAGGTAAATCTTTTCCCTTGAGTTAATTAAAATGACTGCACTATATGATATTACATATGAGTAAATGAGTAAGAACTATTTCTCATACTGAATCTCAGCTAGTCTATTTATTTCCAGTCATTTTTATTTTAGCCAGCTGTAACCACAGGAATGGCTGACATACCAGATAAAGTCCAGCACCTTTTTTTGTCTTTTTCACAGAAATCTTTTCATCTGGCAAAAATTTCAAGAATAGTTGAACAACAATATTTTAACTATAAAAACTATAAAGGTCCTGACAAAAAACCATTTTTTTCTACTTTAAGACTGGCCCATAACACTACAGCACACAGGCTGGCATCAGCACTGTATCAAGGATGATGATCTCATTGAAATGAAAAGATACATGCAAATACAAAGTGCTGGTCAATGGGCAGGGCAGAAACACCAGGGAGGCAGAAAGATTCACAAGAGGAACCCCAGGAGACGGACTCTGTCAGCCTCCAGACAGAGGAACAAGCCAAGACCTCCATGGCTCTGACCCCATCTCCAGTGACCCAGGTTCAGGTGAGACAAGCTGGGATGTGCAAAGCAGCATGCTCAAGTGCCTGCTGGTTTTGGTCTTTTGTGTTAGAGGGATCACCTTTTCACATGGACATTGCAGCCCATGGGCAGTGCGCTTGCAGCTGGAGGAGGGCTGGACAGCTCTGGAGCTGTGCTGTCAGGAACAGAGGGTGGAACCAGAAATGAGTCTGCTCCCCAGTGTGTGCTCACACCAACTCAAGCACGCATGGATTTCCATGGCAGTACCCACAGGAGGCTCCCCATGCCTTCTCCTGGCTGCTCAGGACCACCTGACTTGTACTAACTCCACAGCCACACTACAGGGCCACGCTATGAAGAGGTCAGGAAATTAGTTTTCAGCTGCACAATTTTAAAATCTATTTAAATGAGGTTTTAAATTTATTTTCTTTTTTACAATTACAGATGGAGAAACAATATTTCAAGCTGTTTTAAGAACAGGTGTTTCAGATGTTTTAAGGTATGCATGAGTTTTTCCTGAGATGATGCTTATTACCATAAACAGAAATTATAAATAATGAACTGATATTTCCTGGGATCACCAGAGCTTATTTATTATGGCAATGTAATACAGTATAAAATTACACCAAAATTTGCTTCCCTTGCTGAAGTTCCCAAGCAGGTTTTATGTGCTATGCTAATTCCTGTTCCTATAATATTTAACCTTTTTCGCTAAGTCCAACAATGTACATACTCAGTGTTATGTTAGTAGAACATGCTGCATGCATTTAAATTTTAGAATATCCATATCCAGGGATTAATCATAAGCACACTGCTAAAGCCCAGTATTTTTCTATGATTGTATTAATTCTTCAGCCCCTGTTGCTGACAATAATTCCATATGACATTCCTGACTGTTATTGAAACTAGAATATTATTCTTTCTTTCTTTGCAAAAGTAGCATTTATTTAGCTCATTGTGTGCTAAGGTATTCCTCCTGCTTCAGCTGTAATAGTAATAACACAGACACCTTGAGATTACAGCTGAAACTTATCTGAGGATGAACACAGCATCCTACTCAGTGATAACATCTCTTTTGTCTCTGTCCAGATGTCTACAGGTATAATACTGTGCTGAACAGGTCTTCAATTACAATTACCATTGGGTTATCCAGAAAATGGAACAACTCTCCCTGCACAGCCATTTGCACAAGGCCCACAAGGGATGTCAGATTTAGTCAGAAAGAAGGGTGTAAGGGGAAGATTTAAAAGAAGGCAGTAGAGCAACAATTCTGTGCCATGTTCTGAAGAAAAGGAAGGAAGGAAGGAAGGAAGGAAGGAAGGAAGGAAGGAAGGAAGGAAGGAAGGAAGGAAGGAAGGAAGGAAGGAAGGAGACTACAAAAAACTTTAATTATTTTGCTTTGATGAATCTGCAGTGCCATCTTTCACAATACTGATGACATACCTTTAGATAAAGAAGTGGTTTTTAAAATGGCTTTCAAAATAGGAATTTGAGGAGTTGTGGCTAAGTACAGAAGTGTAATGCAAAAATCTCCTTCTCAGTGTGTTCATTATACTCAGAATTTTTGAAATGTCACTTGCAATGTCCCTACCAGGCTGCAAGTTTCTTTGGGAGCTTCTTTTCCACCCCATGCAGCTTTCTCTGAGTGAGTAGCTGGGTACACACCTCAAACCACAAGGTCTCTATGTTTTCTTATTTAAATAAGGCTCGCAGACCCTCCTGGGGAGTGCCTTGCCACTCAGCACAGAAGGCACCAACCTGCCCTGCCTGCATTAACACTGGACTGGGAAGCACTGGGCAGACACCACTGAGCAAGGCACAGGCAAGCCAGCAGATCCTGCTGCTGTGTTTAAGGATTTTGGATCCAGAGAGGAGGTTGCAGGTTGGTTTGTGTAGCCAAACATGCAGATGGTTTTGAGGAAAGTATTAAAATTATCCCCTCACTCTCAGTGGGACATTTTACCCCTGGGTTCCTAATTTAGCTACTGCTTTGGGCCAGGAGTGAGCCCTACATCACCCTTCTACATTCCCAGGTCTTGTGCAGACCAGAATTGTAGTTATAACCCTATCAGGAGAGGAAATGCCAGGAGTTTAATCCCCATGCATGAGATGGGAGTAGAGCCAGTCCCTCCTCTTTCTCCAGAACATTCTTTAGCCATTAGCCTGCAACAGTCTTGAAATGGCTTAAGTGGTACCAGGATGTCTTGGTGCTTCAAATGGAAATGGTGATTGTTGCTCAGTTATTTCTCATATGCCAAAAACTGGTGACCATCAGTCCCAGGCAGAGAGATGGGTCTCCTTGCAGCCTCTAGTCAGGTGTCCAGGGAGATGAGGTAAGGCAGGAGATGTATCTACTGTCTTCTACTCCTGCACTCCCTGTGGCTTATCTTTGTACAGTACCTCAATGTTTTGTTTAACCTTCCTTTTTCATACAGGAATCCCATGAGAAATAAAAATTCCACATTCTCCGTTTCTGGTGTCAGGCACATAAAGACATTGCAACATTAAAGCTGTCGGTATCTAAGACACTTGCAGCTTATCTCATTCATTTTGGGAGTCTCTGAGACCCAAATGCTAACTTGTGTGATGACTACTCAGTTGTTGTTGTAGCAGATCACAGTTTCCATTAGTGTGCCTGGTGGAGATTGTGAACTGCATCTCAAGTGTGTGCTATGTTAACAAACTGAAACTATCAGCCATGGCAAATAGGCAATTTCAGGTTTACACAGAGGAAATGACCAAATAATTCTGTTTTATTGATTCATTTGGATTACCTGGGAGCTGCAACGCTTGGTACTTCATTTTTCTATTTAAAAGCATTCAACAAAAAGGGGTTATTTTACCATAGGTTTCCCTCTAACCAAATCCTTTCCATTAACCAGATGAAAATAGGAAGAAACTAGCTACAGAATTGTCTGTGTCTGTTTTTAAGGTAATCACAAAGATTTCTAAGCCCCCACATTATGTATCTGAGCAGCCAATGTGATCATACACACCAGTGAGGATACTGAAGATGGAAAAGAAGAAGTTTGTTGTATTGTTGTAATTCCCAGTCTAAGAAATTCTTAGACTGGGTAATACAACACAGACAAATATACTTTGACAAAAAAACAACAACCAAAAAAAGCCAATAAATACACTTTGAATAAGAATTATTTATCTAGGACTTTAAAAACATATGAGCCAAATTATCCAGGAGACTTTCAGGAAAGGCTAAACATTCTATGAAACAAAAGATAGCAAAGCATCAAAGGAGTTAGAGGAGCTGATTCCTTCCACCTGCCAGGGCATAACTTAGGAGGGGAGTGTTGAGGTATCTGGCTGAGCACTGATACAAACCCCATTTGTATTACATGTAGGTATGGGTGGGTGTAGTGCTTCTGCATCCTCTCATGACTGTAAATTGAGGGTGAGGCCTACTGCTTGTTAGTAGCCAAAACCCAGTGGCCAAAACCCCCTACTTCTTCAGAGCTCAGGAAGCCATTGCTAATGACCCCCTTGGCTGTTGGACAAGGGGTTTTATGAGGTTGCAAGTAAAAGCAAAGAAAATTTCAGGAACAGACTAGTAAAGTATATCAGCAGATTTGTTGGCAGAAAAAGCTTGGAATACTTACACAAACCAGACTGTGTAATTAGTTTCGAAAAACTTAGTTTTAGTCTTTTGCAAATGTCTTCTGTGAAGTGTTTTAGTCCAAAATGTTAACAGCATTACGTGAAGAGTTGCATACCAAGCAATTATGGAGTTTGGCATCTACAGGACCCTCTGCACCTTGATGCATTTATCTGAATTTGGCAGCATCATACTGTTTTACCCAGAAATAGTGCCTGAGAGACAAGGTTTATGCCTTTGCACCACAGGCTCTGGTCATACAAACAGTGGTTAAAGAAGAGGCTTAGAGATGGAGGGAATGGTGAATAGTAGCAGCACATCTGCTCCTGCATAGGTCAATTTAAGCTTTTGTGGAATTGAAATTAAAAGAAAAATGACTTTTATGCTTTTGCAGTGAAAGAGGAAACAACGCAAGCAATTGTGCTTTTGCTTCTGACATAATGGAAGACAGAGTGGATCACACCACAGTGACTCTGGAAAATGAGTTCATTGCCTTCTATCACTATTCAGAGGACACACTCTTGAAATAAACTCACTTTTACAAAACAATGATTGCTCACATAAGAATTACGTCAGGCTCTCAGCGCCCATCAAAGTATCATAGAGTGGTTTGGGCTGGAAGGGACCTTTAAATATCATCTAGGTCACATCCCTTCTGCCGTGGGCAGGGACACCGTCCACTAGTCCAAGTTGCTCAGGGCCCCATCCAGCCTGGTCTTGAACACTTTGGGGGATGGGGCATCCAAAATTTCTGGACAACTTGTTCCAGGGTTTCATCTCCCTCACAGTAAAAATTCTTCCTAATATACAGTCAAAATCCGCCTTCTTTCAGTTTAAAACTATTGATCTTTTCCTGTGACTGCAGACCCTGGTGAAAACTTTTCCCTATCTTTCTTCTAAGACCCTGTTAGCAACTGAAAGGCTGCAACAAGGTCTCCCTAGAGCCTTCTCTCCTCCAGGCTCAAGACCTCCAGGTCTTTCAGGTTTTTTTTTTTTCACAGGAAACAGCTCCAGCTCTCTGATCATCTTCATAGCCTGCTCTGGACTCATTCCAACAGATCTACATTCTTCTTATGCTGAGGCCACCAGAGCTGGGTGCAGCACTCCAGGTGGAGTCTCATCAGAGCAAGCAGAGGAGCAGAATCCCCTCCCTTGATCACCATGCTGCTTTGGACACAGTCCAGGATGCAACTGTCATGTCACAATGTCCATGCCTGATGATGAAGGCTTTAATTTGTTTTAGTTCTTACAATCAAATTTGAAATACTGAAGTTAAATGCAAACCTTACAATTCTGAAGCAACACTCAGGATTTTACTAGCTCTGATTTCAGTGATGGATAACTGGATAAAAGCAGCAATATTTAAAAATCTTGCTAAGTGCTGGGAAATGTTACCCTGTTAAAGTCAAATATTTCCAATCTGTGGAACAAAGAAGGAGAAAAAAAAAAAAAGGAAATCTGTGTAACAAAGCAGAGGAATAAAATCTATAGCAGAGCATTCCTGCTATTTGGAGTGCTGGAAGAGTGGGACCGAATGAAGCAGCTTTGGCCGCTGGTCCACATTACAGATGAAAGCAAGCACGCTGCAGGAATGCCTGGTTCATCACTGAATACTCCTCAAAGCAGAACAGTTCCTTGCCATTTTGCTGCATCATTATGAATCTCTGGCTTAGCATGTCACACAGTAGCACAGTATAATTTTAGCCTTTTAGGCCCAGCTGTGAAATGTCTTTTGAAAAGTGCTTGCAATTCCTGGAGGACTTTGCAGCAGTGCTTGTACAATAAGAAAATATGCAATTATCTACTCTTAAAGGCAGTGCAGCTTGGACACAGCCAAAAGCTTGGGATGAATACTACCCTGCTGTAAAATAAAGATTTCAAAAGAATTGCATACATTTATGTCAGACTGAAATCTTTAACACAGCCTGCAAAATTAAAGCATAAATTTAGAATTATTCTCTCTATATATAATATTTTAACAGGGAATACAGTTTTCACAGTCCTTACCACCTTTGTGGGTAAGATAATATTAGTATAATTTAGAAAGAGAATTGTACAGGTACAGCTAAATATACATTGCTAAAGAAACTAAAACATGCTACACAGTTTCAGTAAAAATTTTTGAGTTAAGAAAAAGGCCATATGCATGGTTTCATTATAACTTTAGCTGGATCACCATCCCAACATTACTGTACCTACAGCCTAGACCTTACATACCAAACATGCCTGTCAATGTATTTAACACTACTCTAACAAATACTTGAGTTCAGTAGAGTAAGAATACAATGACAAGGCGGACTGGGATGGACTTTGGAAGCACACATAAACAGTAGGGAGAAGTAAGAAAAACTGCAGGGTAAGAGGTGAATGTAAGGTAATTTTTCCAATTACCAAATTCTTTCTGTATCACCCTGGAAGAATCTTCAAATAATTGGATAAATGTAACCTCATACATTACATTCTTCCCTCTTGGATCAATACTTGTTTTGGTCAATATTTTCCTGATTTGACAAGTTAAATTTTTGTTAAAAAAATTTCTTTTTGTTGCAGCATATACTGCAAAGAAAAATAATTATCTAATATTTTTTTTCAGGCAGTTCCCTCTCAGTTTTCCATTCAATTCTTCCCCAGGCAAACTCCCACTGGTCTTTTTTTTTTAATCCTAAGCATACATTCCTATAAATTATTAGAAGCAAGTGAATATTTTATGGGATGGGCAAAAAATCAAGAAAAATATTATAACTTCTTATTATATCAATGTTTTTATATAAGTCATATAAAGTGTGAAAAGTACTGTGAATAGATTGTTTTAAATCAAATACACATGACATACATTTAAAGCATTTTGTTCTTACTTGGCAGAATAGCCCATGCTACAGTTGGATGTAGGTTTTAATTCTACCTCAAAAAATATGAGCTTGTGTGGAAATAATGCATTTTTCTTGAGTCTGGTTCTGATTTTATAGCAGTTTTGCTAATAATGAATAAAAATCTTGATTTTGATTTGAGGTCAGGGTGTATGATTATTGATCTCTAAGGTTGTAAGGCGTTATGAGGGGATTTTAAATTCTGTAATAGAAGGAGACAAGTTTTGGGACATTCAAACCCTCTTGTGACATTCTCTGGAAAAGGCTTTGCGTGAATTAACTTTTAAAGATACCACAGTTGGTTTAACTAATAAAATTTTTACCTCTGCTGATACATCTTGCTTTACCTATGCTCTTAAATTATTATATCTACTGCAACACTGATACTTCTGTATTACACCTACCCTATAGTGAGTAGAAAAGTGACCCAAAGCTGTCACTGCATTTTAAGCTATTTTTACATCTAATCTAAAGATAAATAAGGACATAATCATGTAGTGATTGATGGGGACATAAGAAATAATTGGTAAATCAGTAAAAATAAGATTATATGCATCAGTTATAGTTATTACAGATTATTTGAATATCACGGCTATAGTGCTAGGATATTTTGTTGTACCTGTCAGGAATTATGACACCATTACTATAAAAGGTTAAATTGAATATAAACATCTAAATTTCCAGTTTCAATTAGGGCAAAATCTACACATTTCTCCCTAAGGCATTATACCTTCATTTCAGAAGTTCAACAGGGCAATTTACACACAGTAAAGTACTGTGAACTGACATTTTCCCAAGAGGTAGTTTTTAGCAACTAAAAATTCAGTGGAAGGCTTCCAGGCTAATAACGTGCATGAAGAGATGCACTTTCAATGATAACTAGGCAGGTGAAGTTCACTGTGCTTAGGTTCAAATAAAGGGTAAAATGGGTCTTTGCCATGACCTGCAGAGAGCAGGTTACTGTTTGCTTTGTGGTTCCTCTTTTTATCTGTAAATTAGAGCAGACTAGCAAGGAGTACAGATGAGGGAATGTGAATCACCTGAACAGTGAGACAAGTCATTAATGGTGCAACTCACTCGTACGCCCCAAGAAAATTTTATAAAAAGCCTTTGGTTCTTTGTCCTAAACATTGCTCTGGGCTTGCAGTCTGGAGTCCAGGGTTTGTCCAAATGTCCCAGAGGAGCAGCTGAATCCAGATGAGACATTGTTGGCAGGAAAACAAGACCAGGAGATGGCTAAAATAGATGGTGGCTAAAATGTGTGTATGCACCTTGAGAGCTGAAAGGCCAGTCATTACTCACTACTAATATTAATGATGACCTTTCTGGGACACCAGCTGCCAGCCATGCAAACAGAAGCTCTGGTGACCTCTTCCTCTGCTTATAAATATTAATAAGCAGAAGAATTGTCCTAACCATTTGTGGGGTTCAGAATCTCAGCAATACCTTTCACAGATCCTAAATACACGTGGTTAAGAATGACCAACCATGTGTCACAGAGGTTTCACTGGAACCCAAGTAATCAGGTCCATGGAGAAAAGCTTAATTTTCTGGCAGATCAGTAGTGGACACAATATTTAAACCAAACCAAACCAAACCAAACCAAACCAAACCAAACCAAACCAAACCAAAAAACCAAGAAAAATGGTGAAGCATGAGAAAGGCAGCACAAAGGAGAAACAATGTCTTTCACCACAACCTTCCCAGCCAGGAAGAGCAGAGCAGAGGTTTTGGATCTGTAAGTCTGCATCTGCCTGCCAAGATGAGCTATCATGAATATGCTCTTGAGAAGTTAGTGAATTAAGCCAAGTGTATTAATCTGCATTTATAGAAGATCCCTTCCTACCCTGCATTCTGAGGACAACATGAGAGTTTAGGCTGACTCTCGCAGATTTCAGGCTCTCATTTTGCTTTTGCTGTCCATTGTTTGGGGAGTAAGATCAGAGCCAGATCCTCAAAGTCTCAAGGTTCTCACTGCCTTCAGCAGAGCTGCCTTTCCACGAGCCCTGGCTTTTTCTTCTTCCATTACACGTGTTGAGTGGGGCTTTGAGCAGCACTGGGAAGGAAACCTACTCACCTTGAAAAATAAAATGTTCTAACATAGGAATGATTTCTTGTCACTTATGTTGGCTCCTCAGAGCCCATTAAATGGCATATTGATTTTTTTTTTAATTGACCTCTTGGCAATGTCACTTTCTCATTTGATATTACTGTTACTATTTTAAAGTTCATTCATTTGATTTTGTTGTCTTTTCATGTGTTATTTTCTATATGACATTCTAGTCCAACAAATAATGTGTAGCCTAATTTTGTGGGCACCAGTGGGGAGCAGGGCCTCTCAAAAGCATCTTGCTAGCCAGGCCCAGTGAATCAGGCTGGGGTAAAGCATCGTGTGGTCTGGCTCCCACCTGCTCCATTGTTAGCACTGGAAGCCTCTGGAGCCACTGCAATTCTCAAGCAAGTCAGTCAAAGTCCAATTACAATAATTTATAACGTATTTCTTAAGGATGCCAAAACTAACTCCAAATGCTTCCTGATGCCAAGGTTTGCTTTTGGTAAAGTCTTGATATACACTGGCTGAAGAATGTCTTTAACAGGGCTTTATTTTGCTGGGGCAGATGAAATTAATTTCTGGCTCCAGTACCCAAAGGATTCAGAACCAACACAGAATGACATCTGAAGTCACTAAGGACAAGTCTCCAAGTTTTGAGTCAGCTGAAAACAGAGTCAATTTTCCTTTCTGAGCACATTCCAGACCCATGCAGGTGCCAGGGGACTGTTCTTAGTTGTTCTTAGAGCTGGAACTTGGATGCTTATGTAACAGCTAGACTTAGGGTTTCCCCAAATCTCCCTACCAAATCCAGTTGCCTCCAATGTAGCAGCCTATTTGCAAGACTTTTCAAAATAAACCCCTGGAAGCAGTCTGTAATTCTCAGCAAGATTTTTCTTGTTACACCATAGGTTGCCAACTTTAGTATTTATTTCACTGGCAATAAATTAAAAGACCTGAAACTTTAGATTCTCTGTGATGTTAAAAACTTCAAATATCCATCCATGATCTAAAGCTTCATGTGGAAAAATAATAGAAAGTCTCTTCCATAAATTACATTGTCAGACAAGTGCATTCATATGGAAAGTACTTCATATAGCAGATAGAGGACAAAAGGAAAGCATATTTGGATGACTACTAAGATTCAGAAAAGATTTCTGGAAAGAAGTCAGAACAGTCATTTCAACAGCAGCTACAGCTGATTTTGCCTCTCATCCTGACTGTCGCATTAAATCCAAATGTATGTGTGTCTATGGGTATGTGTGCAAGCTTCTGCAGAGAGGTATAAATTCCCTACATCTTGAGATGTAGGGAATTTAACACAGCCCAGCTATTATGACACCTGTAGAAATCATGTCTTGAGGCCTTTTGCTGCTCTAGTGTTTATTTGGCCTTCTGGTGATGGAAATATCTCAGGCTTTTATTTGCTTGTTGGTAACTTGGAGCCTTTGCCTAAAGCTTGCCAAGTATTCATCCTGATAAAGCACTTGACCTTTCTATGAAGTATGTTTTTCAGACACCACCAATTTAAAAAGCACCTAAAGAATATTTTTTTCTTTAACAATCAAAATATTTAAAATTATGTCTGCATTTTGGATCTTCTGCACTGTACTTAGTGCTTCACCAAGGAAGTGAGAGGCCCAGCTCTGGTTTCTTAGAGCAAAATCTAGTCATACATACCACATACCTCAGACATACACAAACACATACACAAGCAAAAATGCAGTGCAAAACCCATGCATTTTATTTGTGGACTTTCTTTATTAAGATAAAAATATCCTTAATATTTTAAGTATTGGGGGTTCTTATTAATTAATTTTTTATTAGTATGTGCAAGAAAATACCACTTTTGTAGCCTCATTCAATGATACTGTGCCTTTATGTCCTATAACTTCTTCCAGACTTTATACTCATAGTTCCCTTCCCTACATTTAGCATTTTCCTACTCTCCTTTACTTCATTTTACCCTTGCATTTTTTTCCAGAAGATACTATTTCCATGTTCTTTGAATATAGTCATAATGCTATAATGATAGCACAGAGTTCCACAGCATAGAATGGAAAATCTGGTGCTATATAAATTTGGTTTACTCTCAGTGAATATTGTGCTAACTGCTTCCCAAGCTGTTTCAATAAAACACTCATATGGAATTTATCTTGAAGCTTTACATCCTGTCTAGCTGGCTGTATTATGTCTCAAAATCCCCAGTCCTTTGTTATAGAATTAGGATAGGCTTCTGGAGTTCTGGTTATATATTTCTGCTCCTGGGATCACACCATGACAAACTCATTCTACTTTAACTTCCCTCTTAATGAAAAGAGTTGATAATCCAGGTTCAAATCATGAATCCCACAATACCTTTGAAAAGACTTCAAAAGAAACAGCAAAAATACAAATAGCAAAAAAAAAAGCAAGCAAACAAAAATCCCAAAACCAAAACAAACAAACAACTCTAAAATGAACAAGCAAATTAACAACTCCACAAAAGCTACTTTGGGAAGTGAGTTCTGGAAGAACCGCTGTAAGAAGGATTAAATGCATTCACATGGTACAGTTCAAACAGCTGCTAATCAGAGATTGTCTCAGCCTGTGCATCCAACTGGGTCAGTCTTGCTTAGGCACAGCTTCAGAAATGCTCCTTCCAGCAAGCGACATCTGGGCACCCACTACATCCCATCACCAACATGCAATTACACATTGCCACACAGACAGGGGAGCTGCTGGACAGGGAGTAGGTACATGCTGCTGGATACCTTTATGTTACATCTTTTAATTTACTGCAACTGGTATAAAATAGCAAACTTTCACTTTTTGTGGCTCCCGGGGAGTATCAAATGCAAGAAACTCCACTTTTACTCCAGTGTCATCAAAATATGGTGAGTGGTCAATGACAATAAACAAATGTATTGATTTTGCTGGTTTGAAGTGTTTTGATCATGACAACCTTCATTGATCTCCTGTAATCATACTAATAGTAATGGTAGAGGATGTGAAAAATCATACTGCTCCTATGATGCAACCACAGTTGGTCCTTGAATTTCTACATCAACTCTTGCCCAGCCATTCATCTCTATTGAATAATTCTACTAGATTGGCTTGCTTACTTGATATTCAAATTAGAATAATGGGACAAAATCAAATAATGAACTAATTTCCTGACTTGCATGATAGGGTTTTATGCCATTTCTTGCTTGTGTGGTCTGATCTATGTCCAGTAAAACCAGATTTTGGTACAATGCATCAATGGCACTTAAGCTAATGGGCAGATCTTGAATCCTGTTCTTGGTATCACTTTTCTCAGTGGAGTCCAGATTTTGACTCAAAGGTTTTGATATCCATAACTAGATCATTAACTTGGTCTTTGATCATTAGCAGCACAAACCTGGCTTTACTTTCATGAATTCTGCCAGGAAAAGTAGAACATATGTGGAAAAAATAATCTGTGCATGAACTGAACTATGAACATTACCTTTGACATGAAAGGCAGCATAAAAGACAAAACACTTATTCCATTCTGGCCAACAAACTGCAGAAGTCAGAAGAGGACTGCAAACATAAATTAGAATCCTTGCCAGGAGCTGTTTTTACTTAATCAGAAAGGATAGGGCTAAAGCCAACACCCTGACTTCCACAGGGAAATTCAGAGGCATAAGTCATACAAGATGATGAGAGGAAGACAGATGCTTGGAGCTCTTGAAACTAGGTCCCAGCTACTACCTAGGACTTCTGCTAACAGATACTGAACCCACTCCTCAGTCTGTGACAGACACTGAACCAGCTCCTCAATCTGATGATTCAGCCAGAAGGATGTAGCACAGACTTGGATCCTGGCACTGCCAGTATTCCTGTGTTCAAGAGGGATACACAGCATTTACCTGGTTTATTATTACAATTAATTTTCATATTTCCAGAGATGCAGGCATAGCACACAGGGATGCTGTATCCTATGTAAGCTTTGGAAAGTGACCCCTAGTCCACATTATGAGTGCTGTCCCTTTTGATCTGTGCATCCACAGACCTGGAGGCAAAGCAGCAGATCAGCAGCAGAAGGCCATCTACACCCTGAACAGTGTGGCAGAAGGTTTCTGTGGCTTCTGGTGACATCTGGCGTCTCTTACCTGCTGTCAATGGATGTGTGTGTTGTGGGCTGCTCTCTCCTATTACTGGATGGGACACTTCCCTTAAATTCTTTACCCACAAAGGGATCAACAGTGGCCTGACAGTGGTCAGCTGTCTGTGTACCAGGGTGGAAGAACTTCAATACTATTTTGCAGGACATTTAACTAAAAGACACTGAAATATGCACATGAAATAAATCCTCTGTTGCTTTGTCTTGGTATGTAAAGGTGCTGCAATCAGGGGTTCCACCTGTACAAAAGAGCTCCTGGGGAAAGACCAAAGTACATTAGGGCAGTGCCAAACTCTAAACTCTGACCCTAGGCAATATTTCATATTTCAGTCCCTCACTTGCAAGGAAAGTATTAGTCATGTACCATAACAAAATTGGCTTCTTGTGTTCATAAAAGTAACTGATTTTATATTGCATTTTCCATTTTTTATAATTTAGGTTCTCATTTAAGCTAAAAGTGCCACATATATCAAGCAAATCTTGACTAATGTCTCCCACCTGAAAGATCAGGAAATATTTGTTTCTATGTGACCAAATGCTGCTGATTAAAACATGAAGCAAAGTTTAGATGAAAATAAAGATTCTACATGGAGGCCTTTTTTCATCTCTTCTTGAATAAAGCAGCAACAGTCTTTTCATTAAAATGAATGGTTTAAAGTTATCTAAAGGGTCTGTTTCTTGCTTCTACCAGGTGCACCTTATTTTAATTTCTCTCAATAACTCTTTGTTGGAAAACTATGAAATTGCTCTGCTCCGGTGAGTTAGTTAAGGAGTTACCAGCAGATATACAAAAGAATCTAAACCCCCCTTTGCTGATTAAGGGACCTTGGAATTATTTTATAAATCTTCTGTTTGGATGTGTTGAAAATCAATGACTTATCTTTAGTGCTGTAAATTTAACTCCCATTACAGTGCATTTGCATTTCAGCTTTTATTTTCAAAGGAAAGACAATGAAGTAACAATATTGTTTTGGAGCTGGTCTGGGTGCTGGATACTCAGCAATGTGTAGATCCTTCTTAGCAAAACTCACCAGTGCTTCATCTTTATTTAACATGTTGCTTTTCCAACAGTTGCAGTGACAATTCCTTGGAAAAAAATTGCTTATTTGTAAGCAATTGTTCCTTGCTTTTTTCTGTAGTTTTCAATTTTTTGGAAGACCATGACTGTGAATTTTCAGGCAGTAAGTCTGTATCTTTCTGTTTGCACAGGACTTAACCATTGTAAAAAAAATTGATACTGTCAGCCCTGGGTACAACAGCGTCTCGCTGGGAATTCTTGCGCTAGAATAGAATGGTGGTTCAAGCAGATGTCTATAGCTAAATAAATATCTCATATGAGATTTTAATTCTAGAAGTGAGAATTTTTGGAAAGATTCTTTGGTAACTTCATATGAGATTTTAATTCTAGAAGTGACAGTTTTGGAAAAGATTGCTTGGTAACTTCATTTTTGATGTCATGTTCTTCAGTGAGGGAATTTATGCATTGGATTGTAGGATTTATAACAAGTGACTATATGAGACAGTGAAATACAGACTGTGAGACCTAAAATATCTGAAATAGGCAAAATTTTCTTGGAGAAATTGGTTTTTTATTTATTTTCAAGTGAATCAATGAACTCAATTAAACTGATTTTTAAATAAAAGTATTTTTAAGTAGCTTAAGTTTTGAGTGTGGTTTCAAGGCTTAATTCCAAAATGAAGTCATTAATAATATTATATATACAATTATATATAATATATAATATACATAATATATAATATTATATACTGCTGATTAAACAGGAATAAATAACTGTAAATTACATGCAGGAACTGTTAAATTACTATTAATTTTGAAGCTGCAAGCAATATTTTTTCTGATTTAACTTTGGCCTTACTTTGTGCCCATAGTACCATTCCAACAAAGTCAAAATTTGATATTGATTTCAATGAAAAGAAGTTTGAAGCAGACAGAGGAAAAGAAGGCTGCTGCAAAGAGAAGGGCAGTCTCCCACAGAGAGCAAAGCTTACAAAATACAAATCTCTTTACTCATCTTGGATTTCTAGCTCAAACATCCTCCCTGGTAATTGCAGTTCTGAGCTGCGGTACACAGCACTGTCCACACAAACAGCCATGCCTTGCTTGAAACAAATTTAATTATGAGGGCTTAGGAGTAAGTTCACTGCCCTGCTTAATTACAAGTCTTGTAAAATTCAACAAAACCTCCACACAGACTTGTTACTAGCACACTCTGACATAAGTGTGCTTTCCTGCCCCAATCTTCTTCCATAGGCTGCTCAGTCTGAAGATCCAACAAAGCCAAACACATGTTCTAATGCCAAAAGAGATTTTAAATTCCACAATTTGCTAAAATAATGGGGCAAAGCTGTCTCCAGGGTTGCAGGTTCTGAGTGTACATGAATATCGGGCTATTTCTTGAAATTTTGTTTCAGAAGCCAAGCTCCTGTATTGGCAGTTCACCAAAGTTAGTTGTCAGACACACAAATAAATTTTTGTTCTGAAGAGACAGAATGAAAAAGCCTGTGGCTTGTGACACTGTAGTACCAAAAAGAACAGCCATGATTTCTGATGCCAGCACAGAAGATAAGCTGCTTCTTTTTGTTTTTATGGATACAAAGTACTTTTTCTCACTTTACTATCTATGACTTGAAGAGGACATTGCTCCTTGCTTGAAGTTAAGTTAGAAAAATATAATGGAAAAACTTCCCTAACCAGCTTTAAGATCGAAAAAAAATACCAAAATGGGAATGAGGTAGCGCAAAAATTCATGCATTTTTCTACTGCTAAACTTTCATCAGATAATAGTATCAAACACACTCTATTGGAACTGGAAGTTAAAGCAATTTCACCTGAGCTTTCTAAATTCAAATGTATGGACTATAATTTCTGCCTTCAGGCTTATTTTTTCTTGAAAATATGCAAAATTTTTATATTCCATTGAAAATAGGAGCAAGGGATTATTTTCATACTTGAAGTAAACCTAAGAGCAACTACAGTTTCAAAAAACAGTCTGGCAAAGACAGTCAGACAGAGATGTACATCTTGGTTATGTACAGCAATCTGCCTACAGATTCTGGTCACTAAGCACATTTGAGAAATTAAATCACTGAAATTTTCATCATTGTAACACTATTTAGGAACTTCCAGAGATAAAAATTTGCTTTGTGATGCATAAAAATACATCAAGCAGGTCTTGTGCAATTACAAAATTTGCACTCTTGTAGACAATACACAGGATTCAAGTAGACAAACAGTTCTTTGAAGTTATGAATGCTGACAGGAGAATGTCTCCTCCACTGTGGTGACAGATATTTTACACCAAAAGACAGGCTATTCTCTCTTTCCCCACAGATCAAGTCATGCATATTTTTTTTTTACAAATGCTAAAAATAGGCTACTCCAACAGTGTGCCATAATGGTATCACAAACAGCTACACCCAAGGAGAGTAAACTTTAAAACAAAAGTTATAGTGGTATCTGCAATTTTCCTTGGCAATTCATGCTTTCTACAGTGTTTTCTCACCTTTCTGTCTGTATGTGTAATGTAAGATCTGTGTTTCCTACCATCCTTGATACAGTTAGAGAACAAAAGGTAGAAGAGGGGACTAGACCCTACATGTAAAACTTTCTGAATTCTGGAAAGAGCTGTGTGGGGAACTTCATACTTTCTCAAGCACAGCAAATGTCCTTGACTAGCACGGCTGCAAATTACCACTCAAACATTTAATTCCCATTAATTTTGTCACAATGAGGAGAAACAGTGAAGGTCTCCAGTGTCTTTGGTATCTACAGACTTAGAAATTATTGTCAAGACAAACCTTCCCCTTCTGTAAGTGTGCACAGAACAGAAGCAAGGAAATATTTGTCAGCCTAAGAGCTGCAGCTTTCTTAACTCTGTGGAGAAGTGTTAATAGGTTTTTCATATAAAAACAAGAACAGTATCTCCTTCCTTATCTGAGTCACAATGAAGAATTAAAGGAATTTTCAGTCTTGGGATGGAGCATGCAAACCATCTGTAGCCTTCATAATGCAAAAGCCTTACAGTTTTCACAATTCTCTCTACAGAAGAAAAGCAATAGGCTACTTCAGGACAGGATTTTGGGGCACAGTGCTAGCTACAGGTATTGACTGAGGAAGGAATAATGTTGGGATTGGTGGTAATTTTTGTATATTTACAAGGACATTTGTTCAAAAATAAGGGACAGGGTACAAATAGTCATAAATTTTGTTGAGAAACCTAAAGCAAAGACCAGAGAATATTAAAATTATTATTATTAAATAATAGTCTTTTCATTAACTAGACAGCTGTTACAAATAGCATTTCTGTATTTTATGCAATGTAAGGAATTGCAAAATCTGTTTTCTATCCCTCCTTGAAAAAGTATTCCAGCATACTCTTCAGAAGTAGTGAATATTCTGGTCTTTGATTTAACAGTCTCACACTATACAAAACCTAATTTTTGTTTGATAAGACTGGGAAAGGCACAGGAAATGACTGAGAAAAGAGATTTGGGGATAATGCTAGAGGAAAGGATCCAGTTTACAATGTGCATACAGAGGTTCTGGTACAAGTTGCAGAGCAAGACAGGCATCAGCAAGCCTCTTGCCCTTTTGGACACAATATGAAGAAAATCAGCATGTCTTTCTGTATGCCTCTGGTCCATTAAACTGTTTTCCTGGAGGATAGTAACCATTTCTTCCCCTGAAACAAGTGCTGCTGGTAAAAGATGCAGACTAGCCACCAGAGAAGTGGAAACAGATCTGAGCTAACGCAGTAAAGTATGAATTACTAATCCTGATACAAATATTTTTGTCTCATTTGTGTGGACTATATGAGACTGACTTAATTTTGAGTGTGCAATCCTTCCTACTGCCGGCAAGAGAAATAATGGCCCGTATCATCTACATAATTTTATACATGGAGGAAAACAGGATACACACCATAAGGGGCCTCAAAGACAAGAGGAAAATCTAGTACTTTTGGGGACCAATCAATTACCTTCTCCTTTTTCTCATCTAGAAAATTTGCCTCCTGATCTGGTTTCTTCCTGCATCATGGGATGGAGAAGTCGGGAGCAAGCACTAGGGCTGAGGATCTGTGTGTGGTATAAATTCACCCCTCTATGGAAGCAGCTTATCAGTGCTTCTTCTCATTACAAGGAGTGCCAGAAAAGAGCTCTATAAGCAGAGTAAAAGTGGGCTGCCCATGCCATGGAAGTGAATACAAACAGTGAGGCCACACTGGCATGATCACCATGTAGATTGCTACCACTGCATCTGGGGTGGGAAGCCTCTCACACACAGGGTACTCAGACAAAGACAGAGGACTTCCTTCTGGCAGCAGATCAGAGAGAGGTGAACAGAGTTAGTAAAAACATTTATTTTTTATTAGACTATTTCTCACTAACATTTTTTTCTAATTCATCCGTCAGAGCCTCAAGATCAATTTGTTTCTAAATGTAGTTATGCAGTTATCAATCAAATAACTGTATTCTCTCTTTGTCCAGGCTGAAGTGAATCACCATCATAGAAATTTTGCTTCAGTGGCTTTATGAAATACACTAATGTACTTTATTCATTTTCGTGTCAGTACATCTGTCCAGCCAAATTGTACTCTTCAGAAGCTCCACAGTTCAATGTCAAAGCCTTTTTAAACAAATCAATGCTGCAACCTTTAACAAAGAGCCAGTCCTTGATTTCCACATGGAATCCTTGCCTTGAAGACACAGAACATGAACAATTCAAAATACAACAGGACAGATCCTCATCCTTTACTATAAGTAAGTGGGAGTTACTCCAATACATGGCAGCACTATCCCTGCAGACATCTGCCTTTTAAACTCTAGAGAAAAACAGCCAGGCTAAGGTACACAACCCATAGAGTGCCTGGTCTCTTAATTAAACCTTTATTTCACTAAGAATATGCATATTCATGTTGACCCATCCCTGGAAGCGTCCAAGGCTGGTTAGATGGGGCTCTGAGCAACCTGGTTTAGTCGGTGTCCCTGACTAAAGAGGGGGTGGAACTGTGTGATCTTTAAGGTCCCTTCCAAACAAAAGCCATTCTACAACTTTATGATTAATGAAAGTATTATGAGCAGTCATCAAAAATCTGCCTTGGGGTTTAAATACAAACTCTGAAACTAAACTGTACATGGAGGCTGCTGTTTCCCAAATCAGTTTCTGCATTCCCCTGGAAATTATAAGCATGTTGTAACCCATTCATTATACACCGGAGGATTTTCCTAGCCAAAAAGGGAAATGGCTAAATCAAATTTTTTCAAAATAAAAATGTCAACCATGCTAGTTCAACATCTTGGTTCCTGTATCATAGCTATAGTATGCATTCTATCCCAAATAATTTTCATTTCAAATGCCCAAGAATTCACCTACTCCTAAAATAATGGTAATTTTATTTTACCCATCCCTTATTGCTGTATTGCACAGGAGACAGGGATATAATTGGTGCTGGAATTCCTGACAGGAGGTCAGTGCACTGGTTTCATAGCAAGCAAAACCTTGGCGAAAGGAATAGCCTAGAAATTTGTAATAGCAATGCAATGCAAATTAGTGTCAAAAGTTGGCTCTCGCAACAGGCTCCATTATCTCAATGGCAGGAAAACCTATGTGGCAACACTTGATTTTGGCCGAGGTATGAGGGTCTAATATGACTAAGATTTTTACATCCCTTGCTCTTTTAAATGCTTTTTCATTTGCTTTCATTTTTAATGCCACCTCTGAAAACCTAGAGCTCTACCTTTTGTCATGCTGGTGCTGCTGGTACATTGCTCAAACACAGGAAGAAAAGAGATATTCAAACCTTTTCTTCTTAAAATAATTGAGTGTGCAACTTGGAGACTCAGCTAGAGCATTTCAGTGGACCAGCAGCAACGTCCTGTCCAAGATGAAGGAAAAAAACCCACTCATGTGCAGGGTTGCAAAAAATTCCTTCTCAAGAGCAAGCAAATTAGACTGGTACGTATGGTTAGTCTGACTCACTAGTGCATCCCTCTATGAGACAACTGATGTTGTTCTTGCCCAGAAATAAATGTGCAGGTGCAACCTTATTGTTAATGAAGATGATTAATCAACATAATAAATCTGACCCTCAGTCTGAATTGTGACACTGTGACTCATATTAAAGAGGCTTTTACTTGCCAAGAAGACACTTTGACTTCATTGCCACCATTTAAGAGATGAAGGTCAGCTCAGCATGAACACAAGTGGCATCTAGGCAGCATTTCTTTTCTTCTGGTGCTTCAGAAATTCAGACTAATCAGACATTAGAATAAGCACAATCCCTTCAATAAAAGCCCTTCTTAGAATTGGTCTGATATCACTAGTGATACAAATTGCAGGAGTAAGCTCGACTATAGAAGCATGGGCTTTGGATATGATTCAGTTTCTAGAATGGCTCTTGAAAGCTAGAAAGATGCTGGCTGGATTTTCAAGGAATGAAAAACAAAGGTTGACAGACTATTTAAAAATATGTATTAAAAAAATCATCCTTTCTTATGAACCTTTGTTGCTGTTGTTCCCTTCTTGAACTGCCTTGTAAGAATGGAAGCTTTGAAAAGCATAACAATAATGCTGAACTTCAACAGATGCTGAAAACACCTGAAAAAATAAATTAGCATTGCCTTCTGTTGATTGCCAACTCCATCTCTGTCAGTCAATGGAGATTGCTCTTGATCTACAATAAAAAAGTAAGCAAGCTATTTCTGACTGTATTTCATGAAATTTGCAAAGCAAAACACTAAAGAAAAAAAATCTAAGACATTAATTGCCTTTTAATACTGCTATTTTTACTTGAGACTCAAGTGGCCCCTCTCTGTGTTTCACAATAAACTGTGACTGAAGAACTCATGCTTTAGTCAGCCTGCATGTGTAGGCAGCCTTTTCTGAATGCTCTATTTTTATGAAACTAGTGTTTTCTAGCTCTCTTTGTTGCAGTTGAAGAGGATATAAGACAGCAGAACAATATGTCATGGTGTCTGGGCAAATAGTTCTTGTACATGAAGATATTGACAGCATTCAGATTTACTTTCGTCTCTTGGTTGACAGGTGCAAGTGCATGGCATTGATTGTAGCACATTCTTTCAAGTACACTTGTGAGATATATCTGTGAATATGTGAATGGTTTGTGAACAGCTCTTTTCACTCTGTCAGATCAGATCAAGAGCAGAAGTAAAGACTGTGATGCTAACCTGTGGTAAAAATCTATGTACTATATGGTAAAATCTATATACTGCTTCACATGTATCTGAATTGATTTGTAGCATGCTGCTCATCCCTATAATTAAATACCACTAAAATCTGAGTCACAGATAGGATTCTATGAAGTCAGACAATGCCCTTTTCTGACCCAGAGATGTCAGAAACTGAGGGGGGCAACTGAGAGGCATTTTTAAAAACTCGTATTCCATTTTCAGTCTCATGAGAAAGGGTGAGACAATACAGATGTTATAATTCACACCATCACAATCAGAAGCCACCTATTTCCTAATTACAATACTATAAGTGTTTCTTGGCCTATCAGCTTTTTGCCACACCATGCTGTAAATGCTTTAAAGCCAAACATCTAAAACCACCTCTCGTGGGTCCTATTACAATACATCTTTCATAATTCTATTTCTCCAAAGTACCTCATCTTATTTACAAGGCCATCCTTTGAAACTTTTTTGTAGATCCATTTCTCTCTCAACAATATCTATCCTATTCCATTTCTAATTCAGCATATCTTATCTCAAAGTTTGCATACGGATGCATACTGTGTGAGCCTTCTGTCATACCTTGAGAACTCTCTACAAATCCATTTCCCACATTTCCCCCCCCTCTCTTGGACAGAAAAAAACTTCTTTGATGGACTTGTTCATCATTTGCTGTTCACAGTGAAGTACACAAGGCACTATCACTGACATTGTTACAACAAAAATCAATGTATACAAACTTCTATTCCATTTTCAAACTCATGAAAAGGGTGAAACAATACAAATGCTATAATTCAATCCATTAGAATAAAAAAACAACTATTTCCTAATTACAATACACTATAAATGTTTTCTAACCTATCAAATTTTTACCACATCATACTATAAATACCTTAAAACAAATCATCTAAAACTGCCCTATGAAAGTCCTACTATAATACATCTTTCATAGTTCTATTTCTCCAGAGTATCTAATCTTATTTACAAAGTCATCTTTTAAAACCTGTTTCTAGCTCCGTTTCTCTCTCAACAATATCTGTCCTATTCCATAACATTTCTAAATCAACATTTCTTATCTCAAAGTTTACGTACAAATACATACTATGTAAACCTTCTATCATATCTTAAGAACTCTCTACAAATCCATTTCCCACATTATGATAAACAGATAAGCAGTGTGTTACAAGCTAC
This sequence comes from Zonotrichia leucophrys gambelii, assembly GCF_028769735.1. NCBI lineage: Eukaryota > Metazoa > Chordata > Aves > Passeriformes > Passerellidae > Zonotrichia > Zonotrichia leucophrys. The sequence goes on from NC_088171.1 coordinate 24,902,287, forward strand.
CATGAAATGCATGGCAAACCTCATATTCTGGGTTTATGTGTTTATAACTGATGCTTGCCCTCAATGCCAATTGAGTATGAGCAGAGGTGTGCATTGCTCTAACTTCATTACAGTGGCAAGGATGCCATTTTTAAGCAGGTATTACTCATAATCCAAGTGGAAGACTTGCCTATTATCTGGAGAAACCGGTGGATGAATGTGCAAGGCTTCAAAGAGCAAGATTTTGAAAGACAGACTTGGTGTGAGGCCCTGCTAGCAGGGAGCAGACAAGACTGTGACTCGAGCCATCAGCGATGTTAGTTCCTCTCTCACTACAAACTCAGGCTCCAATACTTGGTGTTTGCCCTCAAGACACTTAAATCACCTTAGTATTCTTCAGTGGAATCTGGTTCTGCATTCCCAGTTTTCCCCATAGATGCATGGGGAGCCATGCACGACACAGGACAATATGATGTCCTACAGGGGTTCAGGTGTAAATCTCTCAACATACTTCTTGAGAAGGAATACCCAAAAGCAGGCCTACAATAAATGTCTTTATTGCTCATTTGAATTGTTGTCATCTGAGAGTATTTGTGCGACACCTACATAGGTTATTGACTTAATTTCAAAGAATTATCTAATTCCTTTACTCAGTCCTTCTTCACTGGGTTTGGGATGGTGGAGGTCATGACAAGAAATGTGAGACAATCATTTGATCATAGATAAATTTAAGTCTTCTCAAATATCCAGAGAGAAAACAGCTGTACCAGAACTTCTACCCAGTTACTTTGAGCCTTGTCTTGCAGTCAGTGGTGTGTAGTATACATAGATATTAGCAGTATGCCCCCACATGCATCTCTAGGGAGCAGTGATTTTCTTTTATCCTGTTAGGATTTAATTAGGTGAAACACTAGACTAAAATTCTCTAACACATAAACTCATCAATATATTTTCATTTGTAACTGGCCCTGTCTCAGGAGAATTACAGAAACCCAGTAAGAGACACATAAATTCGTTCCTTGGTTGCTAATAAGGGTGTAAAGCTGAACTACCATATCAGTAGTACCAGTAAGTCAATTCTCACCTTCTTTCATCTTTCTTAGTCTTTAGTTTTCTCCTAAAGTCCAATCTCTGCCTTTCAGAAATTTAATTTATGTCAAGAAGTTACAAAGAGTGAAAGGCAAACACAGCTACCTGACAGCTGTACTCCAGAGAACAGAAATATCCATTCTGGAACCAGTTACTACATTCCAAGATTCAGTCAAGTACTCTCCTAGGAGTCCCTGGCTCAGTCTAGCCTTGGGTACATTTGTTTTGATGTAAACAAGAGAACATATGTTACACTACTGAGCAGCAGCCCTTCCCAGCTGAACAGACTAACAAAAAACTCTTGTACTCATGCATTTGCACATGGGACTGAGCTGTGGTGTGCAACACCATCTCTATTTCTGAGTTCTTGAAATCATAGACTAACCTGTGCCCCAGCTGGGAGCCTGGAAGGTGAAACCTCCAGTCATGTAAATTCTTCAGGAATACATTGGGCTGCTTCTTTCAACAGAACAAATTCTATGTTGAATTCCTAGTCTGGCTTTTGCATTCTGATTATTTGCAAGTAGTTGTTCATAATGTCACTTTATACTTGGATGAAGAAGGCTATGTGACAAGGTCCAATGTTTACTTAATGCAGTGGCAACCAACAGTAGTTCCACAAAATCTGTAAAGCCTGAATAGAATTTAGGCAAGAGCATTTTTAGGCCTCAAATCAGAAAGCACTTTTCTATCTACTTAATATTATGAATGTGAACAGTTGTGGAGATTGCAAAAGTTAGTTGGAGTGGTTTTTTTTAGTTGTGGGTTTCACCTTTTTCAAAGTATCAACTGTTTCTGACCTGTGGTTAGTACTACTTCTTAGTTTAAATCTTTGTCACCATGATATGGTCATTATTAATTACTATTGGTGAACTTAATTAAATTAAATTTAAATTTAATTTGAAAGAACCATGCTTTCATTTCTGTTTTTCCTTATGTTTTAATCCTTTACATATCATCAGCCAAAATTTTTGTTGGTGCAAACTCCCGCAGTTCATCCTTAATCTATGTCATCTGATAACTTGAAACCATAAATTAATTCAAATTACATCCTTTATAAGAACAGATACACATCGCAGATTGCTGCAGCGTTGTACTGATTACTGACTTCCTAGTTTTAATATAACTATATGTAGATTTATAATTATAATGAAAAACTGTAACAGTTTACCTGATATCTTTGCTAATTAAATATGGTATTCATAATACAGAACTTTGATTAAATAATTTATAATAATGGATCCTCTCCAAATGGTTGGAAGCACTAAAGAAAATTAATTTAAAAATTAGTAAATTGATCTTCATTGAATCAAACCATTCAAATATGCAGCTAATCTCCTGCTAGTTTTTGAAAGCCAATTTTAATAATTATATCCATAAGCAAAATCTAAAAAAGGAAAGCATGAGAAATAAGAGGGCCCAAAGAAGTACAAGATTTTGCACATGGATATCCAGAGTGCTCCTAAGAATGTCAATGTAGTATTTTTGTGTTGTTTTGATTAGTCCAACAATAATTAGCCTATTGTTTGACTAATCACATGAGGTGGATGACTACTAACAATCCCATGAAATGTTAAAAAAACCTAAAAACTAAAAATGCCTAAGCATTTGCAGAAAAACTGATGGTATATTTTTGTACATAAACTGCATGATCACACAGCCGCCAATTTCATGCAGTCTTGGCTACTAATCATCTAATCAGGGAAATACTGGACTTGTGCCTGATGTGTCCACCTGCACAGCCATCTTTGCAAAATGGAGGAATTGTTTAATTCCTAGAAGTACAGCTCAGAGGCATAAAAGCAGCCAGTGAAATATTTGAATCCTATTATGTGGGAAGGTCATTTTACTGTAACTCCTCTTCAGTCAAACAGCTCTTTTCTTCACTCTTTTTTACCCTAGCCTATGACCAGGACTGTCTCCTTCACTCATCCTTGACCCTAGGCTTTTCCTGGGTCTATGGACTGTTCCTCCCAAGCAGAGACCTGGATAGCTGGACTTGCCCATCAAGGTAAGGTAATCAGCAAAGGGAAAGAGGTGTTCAAATTTTTAGCTGCCTCTAAAGCTCACGTTGTTTCCCCAATCCTTTTATTGTACCCTCAGAAAGATGTCCAATAAGAATGTGAACTAGTAATCCCTTGAGAACCTTGAAATATTTGAAAAAAAAGCAAGATGAAACAGAACCTGCCTTATCCTCAAAGAATGACCCCACTTTTCTGATTCTACCAGCCCAATATACCCACAGAACAGAAAAATAATCAATGAACATAAGTAAATTGCTTTACTTCTGGAAATAGCTTATCATTATATTAAATTTTCAATTTGTTATCTGCCTGAATGATAAAGACATTTAGCTCATGACTGCTTTTGCTTCAGGAAGGAAAGAAACAGGAGCAGGACAGGCTTATTAATCTTTGCTACTTTAGTGGCATGGGGTCTCAAAATTAGGGTCACAGCCTCACCATGATAACTGCATGCAAACTGGCACAGCCAGCGCCTTGTTCAAGATGCCAAGGCATGCACAGGACTCAGGTTACACAAGTGGAAAAAAAATGAAGGAAGAAAAGAGCATGATAAGACAACCACAGCTCACAGCCCACCAGATGCTTGCAACAAAACTTAACGGGAATATTCAGTTCTGGTCATTTGAGTTGTTTAGTACTATACACAGAGGACTCATTTCACAGCTTCTTGGAACAGTGTTATCTATACTGCCTTTGTATTTACTCTGCTGCCTTGGGAGTCTTGAAGGATGAAGAGACTAGATGGAATGAAATTAAATGTTTAGTTACAACTTTTATCTGTCTGGGTGTGCATAGAACTCTTTCAAGCTACAAAACTGACAAATTATTTAGGTTATTTTCCTGAACTTCCTTTAATTTGTAATCAAAAGATATACAGAAAATGGAAACGTGGCAGATCTCATTTTGAAAAAGAAATCATAGCCTTTACAGAGGATTTCATACCAGTATCAGAATAAATTTAGTTAGTTGACATATATTTGACAGAAACAATACCTCCCTCCAAACCCTCAGAGAAAGACAGAATGGTTTACAGAGAGAGAGCCCTCCCTGGAAATGCCTGTGAGCAAAATTAAAGGTACTTTTTGACCTCTGGAAGACCAGCTCCTGAGAGCTGTGTGTGTGCGTGTGTGTGCGTGTGTGTGTGTGTGTGAGACTCTGCCAGACAAGAGTTTTCTTCCATTCATGAATTCAGGCTAACTCATAAGAAATTAGAATTCATGTCTTGTCTCAAACCTACAGCCAGCACAAGGTCTGAGTCACCTATTTCAGAGAATAATCTCATAAAAAGTAATCGCTTACAGCATTACAAACATTTCCCTGTGCCAGACCTGCAAACATTTTCTTTGAGGTTGTTTCCAAAAAAGTCCAGGTTAATATGACTTAGCCTACTCCCTAGAAGAGAATTGGAGCAGATAGGGGAATGATGTAAAAGAACTAAAATCAGATTTGCTTAGTACATTATCCTTCTTTTGACACTCTTGGGGACTTAGTGGGCCTCTGGAGAGGGATAATAGCTGCAAAATATAACAGCAAGCTGAGTTTTCAACAGCTATTGATCTGTGCCTTCAAGTTCAGCACTAAGGCCTGTATTTTGAAAACATCCTGCCTCTTAAGACCTCTTTCCCAGCACTTAAACACCCCTGAAAGAGGAAGAGAAGTGTCTCAGCAGCAGGTTAAGATGAGGTTTCAAGGGAAAAGGGGAGAATGAGAGCCCTTGGAATAGGTACAACTAGGTGAAATAGAAGCAATGCATGTGTCTGTTCATGCTTAAAATGCTTCATCCTTTTTCCAGAGCTAGCCCTTCTAACTTAGGCCACTGAAGTCAATGGTATTCTACATTTCTTTGTCTGAGTTTGCCCTTGAAGTCAGTAGCAGAGCAGGGAAATAGGTCTTTGCCTTCACAGGTCCAAACAACCCCTCTGCTACAAGACTATCTTTCACCATACATTGATAAAACTCTCATCCTTTTCCTACTCCCATCACAGCCCAATTCAGTTCTGCTTCAACAGGCACATTTAAAGGACTGAATTGCTGGAACATATTGCAGCTCAGTATATTTAGACTGATGTCTTTTGAGTCTGTTATTTTTGAATGTCATAGAAACATTTTGCTGCACCACTTAGTCTGTAATTTTAGTACTAAATACGACAGCAATAATTCTAGGAATGAGAGAGGTATTTACTATAAACAAATCCAAAGAATAATAAGACCTACCATCCTCCAGAATCCATTTTTCTATCAGTTATGCATATAATACTGACAGTATAATCAGAAGCTACGGAGTGTGTACCATCTGCAGAGTGGCAAGCAGCAGAAGGGACACTTCTGTCAGGTTGGAGTCCTATAATTCAATTCCTTAAAGCAGAAGCATCTACTTCTCCATGTACACAGAAAGCCCAGGGTCCCTGAGCTTGAGACTGGAGAAATGGCTTCAGTGGTAGAAAGTTCAAGCCCTGCTGAGGCAGGTGAGCAGAATATGTGGCACCAGTGAGTTCACACCAGAGATTGATAGGCTCTACAGGAACCACAATGCACAGGAAAAGGTATGGCCAGAGACCAAGAATGGGATCTTCCAGCACAACTGGAGATAAAAATCTGTGACTACTGAAAGCAAGGATGCTCCCTCTCCAAATGCAGATGTTTATTGCAAAACTATTGAAGTAAATGGGAAAACTTTATTAAAGAAGAGAAGTTGGATGGAAGATGAAAGGAACATGCCTGTAACTTATGAACTGGAAGAGGTGAGTGTTAGAGATATTAAAATCATAGGAGGAAGAGAATTAGGGAAGAAATCCAAGTGTAAGAATTGTATGAAGTAGTGTAGCCAAACAGTAAAAACAGGACATATTAAAGGCTGACATCAAAACAACCTGATCACCATGGGCTAACTGAAGAAGTCACAGCACCTGGAGGACTCAAAGCCACTGCCTGTCCTCTGTTGACCTCCCACACTGACCAGTGAGGATGAACAACAGCTAGGTGTGGGCCCAGAGCCACCACCAAGGCTCACTACAGCTCCCCTTGGCGCCCTGTCAAGTTTCTGTCTCCTGGAAACCACTTACTACAGTCCCGACACCAGGGCCAAAGGGCATTCTCAGAAAGTTGTCATTTCCACCACCTCTGAAGGTCTCTGAAGGATCAAGGCAGACTGAGGGCTGCTTCCAGCTGTGTTTGGGTGCCTTGCAACAACTTCCATGTTCTTTCTCCTTCTTCTCTTCGCTCTGTAGCACGTCCTCTGCTGTGAGGCTCCAGCATGGTGTCCTGGTCCATACCCTTCTAAATACCGGCAGCAGTACAGAGACAGCATGCTGGAGCAAGGAAAAGAGGAAGTGCAGCTCCTTTGACCCAGCTGTCCATCAGAGAGAGAGAGAAGGAAGCCGGTGCATCGTTGAGTGTCTGATGAACTGCACAGCATTTCTCCACTGGTTGCTTGCAGCCATTGCTGAGCAGACCCCAGGTTTTCCAGGACTCAGTTCAGGTAGGGTGGGGCCCATTGCTCTTTCCAGAGCCAGCAGGGAAAGGGCAGAAGGAGCTGGGTTTCAAAAGGGAAACTTTCTTCCCCACATCCCCCACAGCAGGAGTGGGCAATGAGCAGCTACCAGCAGCCTGCCATGCCCCAGGGACTCTGTATCCTGTGAGCTGCTGTCCTCTGTGGCAGCTGGGAAAGAATGAGCAGCCTCAGGCATTGGAGTGGGGAAAAACAGCAGGGTAAAAATTTCATGTGTGAAATACACTCTCAGCAGTGAGAGTGGAAGGAGCAGGCTCATAGAAGGGAATTGCTCCTTCATGTTGTATTTTTGTGTGCACTGAATGGAGAGTAGGCCAGAGCTGCCTGCTGCTCCAAGAGCCCTGGGGCAGCTATGAGGCCTGAGCACAACAGACATGTCCCTGTAGGTTCCATGACAGTGCTCTCACCCTTGGCTGCCTGTCCAAACTGAGCAAAACCTGAATTCCTGAGCTACACAGGCTCTGCACAACATTGGGATGGCCCACAGTTTGGCAGGTACACCAACCCAGACAACAGTTTGTCTTCATCCCCTGCTCTGCAGAACGAAGATAAGTGATCTGCCATGAAATCCCAGCTCCACTGTCATGACTATTCCTTACCAAGCAAGATGACTGGGATTATGGGAATAGGTGAGGAAGCCTCTGGAACAAGACTGCAACATTTCTGCCCCCATTCAGCCACAGGCCAAAGACAGGCAACCCTGGCACTTTCCAACAGAGTGCTGTTTGTGCCACTCTGTGTGCTCAGCACTCTGAAACAAAGAAACCCTCTGAAACTGCTTGTTTCTCTGGATGTTCATGTGGCAAGATAGGGTGTGCAGTATAACTGTGCTGTGTCATGTCACCAGCCCTTTGTGCTGTGCTCCCTGGCAAAGGCATCTGCAAACTCTCCATAGCTGGCACATCTGTTATTTCAGCCCAAAAGTACAGTGCAGTGTTTCATCTTCAAGAATGAAACTTTCTCCCTTTATCTGTCAGATATCACATATGAAGGCTGTGAAAAGACAGTGTCCTGAAGTGCTAAACCTTGGCTTTTTTGCACTATGGTCATTTTCCTATATCCTATGAAGTAAGTATAGGCCTGCAAATTGTAATAGGCCCCAGGTTTCATGCTCACTCATTCTGAGGCCAACGTCCATCCCTGTGTAACTGATTAAAAGCAGTTATACCACAGATTGAAATGCAGTTGGGGGAAGTGAACCTCTTCACAGTGTGACAACAGCCATGAATACAGATAGAACCCCTTGGTGACTGAATACTGATTAATTTAAAAGCAGATATATAAAGCCATTTTCATATTCTAACTGCCAAACCACTTTTGCAGTCAAAAAGTGAGCTCAAGTTTTCTTCTTACCTTGTTAATTCATCAGCTACTGGCTACAAAGAAATCCATATGCAAACATTGCTCATTCCAAGATTGTCTTTTATGAATTGGCATAATTTATAGGAAAAGATTGATCAGAATTATAGATTCTGTGTTCACAAAGCCAGTTTCTACATGCTGTGACTGAGTCCTTTTCAGGAAAATTTTATTCAGAAGAAGATATAAATACATATGTAAATGTGAGTGTGCAATGAAGTCTCATCACAATCAGCAAAACCAAAAATGATTTAAGGGAGTCAGATTTAGGTCTGCATTTTCATGTTTTCCTAAATTGAAATCAATGGGAGACAAATTTTAATGGGACCATTTGCCATGAATTGGGGAATTATTGCATATTTTGGAACTCTTCATTATCTGCTGTGCACTTTAGATTCTTACCACATTTACTCTACATATCTTTCCTTGCACATGCAACATGAGGACTTTTAAGCACCAATTAATAGATAGTAATAGAGAAGATAAAAAATGGCTTAATTTAGAAATAAGAAATATTTAACATCCACATAAAGCAGCATTCTGCTCAGCTGTCACTCCTCATCACTCCTCTCTGCACACATCTTAAGTATTACAGTTACATATACCTGCTAAACTTAGCAGACATGCACATTCTTGATATTAACTGAACCTAAGCCAGCTTTTAAACTAGTGGCAACTCAGGGTTCCTGCACTACCTGTCATAGACCCCTAGATTCCTGTCAGAGCTTTGAAATTGAAGGCAGAATTTCTCTGTGTTAGTTGTGTTTGGTAGTAACTCAGTCACCTGACAGTAGTAGTACTAGCTAGTATTAAAAATGGCAACAAGTGCAGCTTCAAGAGAATACTTTCACATTGATCCTTAATTGCTCTCTCAGATCCTTTATCACTTTCTCAGAAGAATATTGGCAAACATTTTGCTTTCACAGTTTCATGTCACCACAAACCTGTATTTGCTAGATAGAAGCACACAGTGCACAAAGCAATGATGAGCCTGTGGAGAGGCCAGCTGCAGCTCTGGAGTGCAGGTGTGCACAGGCAGAGAATAATTCTTCTCAAAATGCCTCTTTAGTCCTTATCAACAGTTTAAAATATCATATTTGTGGACAATAGCCAAATGATGCCAGATAAAATAAATTCTTTTCAAAAATTATTATAGAAGCATTAATAAAAGGTTAGATTTTGATGCTCAAAGTGTAGCATCAAATTATATAACTTCAGTTTCTGCTGAAGTTATAACCAAGTCACTTAATCTCTAATTTGCTTTCAAATATGAACCATGGCTTTAGATGAGCATTTGACCTTCATCTTCCACATTAAAAGTCTCAAACTAAATATTTGCATTTTCAAAATGCAATGAAACAAAACAAAACAGAAAAAGCTCTATGCCCAGCATTTAAGTACAAATCTTAATTCAGGTTTTTCATATCCTCTTATTAAGGAGAGATAAGACCTGGGTTCCAGTTTGCAATGTGATTATACAGTAACATCTAGTCCTTCTCCTACTAAGAGAATAACCCACCCATTTTCAAGAATATCTTTTTTGTCAAACTACTGAAGCCAGTAGACTTCTATACACTACTTCACCTTAGATATTTCCTCAGGATTTGATGGTGAGCTGATTACTGAGACAATGAATTAAGAACAGTGTTCAGTGTATGCTACATGCTATATTTTTTATTTCTGTTTTGATACTGCTTTCTTTTTATTTCTACTACAAATGGTAAAATTGTGCACAGAGGCCTGACTGAGGGAATTGTAATTACAATTACATGTTTATATGCAGAGAAATATGTATCAGAAAGGAAATTGGCAGATTTCAGGTTGCTTTAGCTGGGATATGCCTATAAAGAAGTATTTCCTTTTTTGTTCTAACTGAAGAAGAAAGGTTCCTTTTAACTAGATTCCTCACACCAATTTCATTACTAGTTTGATATCCTTAGTGCCCATAGAACTGTAATAAATGTAAATTTAGAAATGGCTAGCACACTTCAGGAGGCTGAATGGTTGTTGACAAAGTACTTGCACAGATTTGCATGATTCAGTGTTGATGTGAGAGCACTTAAAGAGAAAGGAGAGCCATGAAGTCCATTAAAACTGCAAACTTACTTAAACTGAAGCAAATGTTGATACTAAATGACATTAGTGAGACAACACATGGAAGAGAGGACAAAGGCAAAAGAAATGGATTTCGTATCTTCTACTTGCAAATCACAAGAGTGATTCTCAAGGAAAAAAACTGTAATTTCTATCACATGGAGAACTAGGAGGAGCACAATTGATTACCCCACTAGAGAGTGTCGGAACCCAGGAAGTTTCTCTGACTGCCCTGGAGGACTCCAGCCATCCTGCCAGGGGGCTCAGAGACCTTGGCACAGAGCCCAAGACACCTGTGATTTTGATTTTGACCAATGGAGCAAATTAGCACATTTATATGAAGAATTACAAGTCAAGAGAGTTTAAGTAGAATAATAGTTAGTTTGTAACGGGGTGAAAAATAGACTTTTTGGGGTTTTTAGAATGGGGGCTCAAGGTCCCAAGAGGGAGGAATTTGGGCTTTCCTTGTCTTTCTTCTTCTTCCTAGCTTCCATGTTCTGGCTGATGCTGGCACATTTGGATTGGTTTAAGGTAGAAACTCACTGTCTAACATAGGTGATAGGTATTGGGAAGTTATTGTAAATAATGTACATGTAGTTTTTTGCATAAAAAGACAACACAGCCTCAAGGTGGTCAGTGTGCCTCAACCCAACCTGCCAGACAGACCTCGGTGGGTCAGAGAAAGAATCTTATATGTAAGAAATAATAAACAACCTTGAGAATGAGAACAGAAGAATTCTAACTCCTTCTTTGACTGGGAAAAGAGGCTTGAATGTATCTCAGAGTCACACTGACCAGCAGAGATTCTGAGAAGAGACCTCAACTAGCTCTTTTTAGCCAAATGGCATCCTCCTCCCCTCTTCATTGACATGCTATACTTTCAAGACTTGCACTTCCACAGGTCCCAGTTGTCCTGGAGTGCAGGTGGGAAGGGAGGAGTGCCCACAAGGGAAGGGCTCGGCTGCGGCACCCATCCTCTCTCTGGCAGCGGGGAGTGCGCCATTGCTCACACAGCCAAGGAGAACAACAAACCTGCCCCATACATTTGCTCTTTAGTTATTCAGGATATTTAGTTCTTCAGTATATTTCCTTTTTAATTTTATATTTAGTTACTAATTTTCATATTTTAGGTATTTATTTCATTTCCTATAGAAATTTTGCAGTTCTTGTCAATCTTCCTGCTTCTCAGGATGAAAATGACCATGTTGAAATTGACAGATTGCACTAAGTCCTTGACACTGCTCCCCAGGCAACGTAAAACAGGTTTCCTGTTTCCAGTAGAAAGAAATGGGAAAAATTAAAGAGAATTTTAAACTTAGTTTAGCATGGGAAACTGAGACCAGAATGCAGCATTCAACAGCATGAGATTTAGGAAAAGAGAGGAATGCTGCTGAGTGGACTGGTCAAAGGCATTGCTAAAACAAAATATTATTAATCCTTTCCTTTCTGAAATAGAACACTGATTTAGAATTATTATTTATTGTGAGTGGAAAGCACTGTAATTTACTTCTCTTGGGATGAACACAGAGTTCATGACCAAAGGATTTGGGTGGAGAATAGAAAGTGAATTTTAGCTGAAAATAAATTTGCTAAAATTGCACAACATCAATAACAAATCAAAAATTCACCAGAAATATGAGTTTTGGTTCTCTGAAACTTCTTGCAAAACGGTTATTTAGTTTAGGCTGAAAAAATGGGAAATGTGAGATTTTGTTCTTTTTTAAAAAAAAATCATGTTTTTTCTCCACCATTTGCTTAGAGATGATGATTATAAGCCACTGTCCCTCCAAAAAACCCACAAAACCCAGGAAAAGAGGTTTCGATCATTCCACTACAATGGGTTAGCTCTGTTCATGTTCCTTTTTTTATTCTCAGGTAAACTTCAAACATTTTTTAAGTTTTATTTTCTAAGGGCTGTGACTTACATACCCTGATTTTTTTGTGTGACAGCATTTAGGATAAAATCACACATGTCTTCAGGTAGTGCAGATTTTAGTACAGTGACAAAAGGAAAGAATTTTAAAATGATTGGCCTGTATTTCAGGGGATGTGGGAAAGATACTAGCTATCACTGCCTAGCTGAAATGTTCTGCAGACAGGACCCCAGATATAACAGGTATAACTCCTCTGGAACAGGAACTACAAAGAGCCTGGAAGATCCACTTTTGAATCTTGTGTCTGGTGCCCTTTTCAGCTGGCCTGGGGATGTAGCTGTCAATTCCTAGCAGTTCCATCACTGCTGATAGTCTGCCTCAGAAGAAAGATTGAAAAGAATGGTTCATCAAGGAGACACAGGCACAAATCAGTTTACATTACCTCTGCCTGGCTTGCAGCAGCAGCAATTCGTTTTACATTTCCAGTCTCTACTTTTACTAAAAGCCCCATCCTTCAGAAATGTGGCTGCTGTTTCAGCACAGGCTATGCATTGTTCTGAAATCCTGTGTTTCAACACCTTTGCTGGGAAGACAACATAAATGAAGAATCAGACTAGACTAGCATTTCACCTGCAGTCAGGCAGGGGAGCTAAAACACTGGCTATGGCACAGCAGGAGCACAGGCCTAACCTGCACTGTTCATTTTCACTGCTGCTCCTGTTAGGGACACTGGTGAATGACCCACTGCAGCCATTCCTGATGCCTTCTACGGAGCATTGACTGGGAATGAGAACTGCTGTCTTTTGGCAGGCACCCCCAGGGAAGCAGAAGTGAGAATCCCGGAGTCTTTCCATGCAAGAATTAAAATTTAGATCGGGGTTTATTTATTTATAATGATTCAGTCTTTGGACTAAAAGCATAGGCAGCTGACTAACATCAGTCATGTATGTAGAACTCAGAAACACATATCTGATTGAAAATGGAAATCCTGACTAAAGCACTGTCCTAAAACCAGCAAGGAACTGCCTTAACTAATTTTGAAAAATTCCCCATATTACTGAGTCAGAGGCACTCCACATTTTTCTTCATTAATTTGTTGTGGAGACTAAAAGAAGCCTTCTTAGTACTGCCATGACAGTGCATTAAAATAATTTGTCAACAATGCCACTTTTATTCTGTAGCAAATTTGCATGTTGTTTGCAATTGCTCAGTACATAGGATTTTGAACACTATTACCAGGAAAAAAGGAATATATTTCTCTATTACCAGGGAAAAAGGAATGTGTTTCTCAGATACAACCAAAATAAACAAAGTAAAAACTTTTGGAATATATTTACTTTTGAAATGCAAGTCTCTGAGATGGGTAATAAATTCAAGTGTTCAAGGATCTTTCCAGCTCAGTATTTTTTTTTAATTATACACCAATAATGTTCTTCTCAATTTCCAGAAAGAGAGGTCATTTTTCACAAGGGATAATCAAGAAATTTGGATTGGCCAATCCAAACCTGCCATTGTCCACACACATCCACAAATTTAAAAATGAGAGTGACTGAGACCTTGGACATCCTTGAAACCTCTCAAGTCTATCAAGGGAATACATTTCCATTAATATTTTAATTCCAATGATGTAAAATTTTCTTAACAGGGGAAATGAAAAATGACTTAATAACGACTTCATGAAAAATTTTTAAGACATGCCTGCAAAGACATTTCATCCAAATGTTTCTTAGATCACATGAATAACAACATTTTTTAAACCAAAGCAGAACAGTGTTACTATAGGTTTCAAAAATTTTATAAGAACATTTTAAGGAATAAAAAAATCTTGAGGAATAAATGAGCAGTTTTACATTTTAACATTAGCACTGAAAAGCAGAGAAGGGATACTGAAGAATGAAAACATAGTTCCATTGTGGAAAATAAATTGTTCAAGCTACCATCATTGTTTCAGTTCTGTTTTCTGCACTTTTAACTCAAAATAAATGAATTCAGAACAGCCCGCAATAGTAAATAATTCGAAAATCATTCAATGTCTAAATGACTGTTAGAGGAGATACAGCTGTGTTGGAAACAAGCCTTACCAATACTGTATTCTGATTTTTGCAACACTTGAAAAGATACAGAACCATCACTTATTTTCTCTCTTTCAGCGAGATAAATTTTTGCGCTTTTTAAAAAAGTAAAAAACCTATTTTACTTAGAACAGTGAAACATAGAATTTTGTGCCATCTTTGACATTTAGCAAAGGATGGAAAGATTGTGTTTCTAGAACTGCAAAGTACCATAAAACAGAAAAAAATGGCAATGGTGATTGATAGATTTTAAAAAGAATGTTTACTTTAGGACTGTCACAATAATTCTTGGAAGCAAAAGCATAGACAGGAAACAAGAATAAACATAAATGCCATAAGAAGGACAGACATTTTTCTTCTGAGGAATATTACTAAATTTGTGTATTTCAATGAGATATTTTAGTACTGATAGGAGTTGATTTTCTTAAATGATATAAAAGCTTTGAAATGTCATGTCATAGCTCATTTAGCTGATTTATAGACCTAAAGTCATACGTTAGGAGGATAGTCTGCTTTATTCAGAGCAAATGGGTATGGGAATCTAGAAGAATTCTGAAAGAATTCAAAATTTTTTTTTTCATGAAAGAGAGATGTATAATCGTTAGCAGTGTATTTTTAACACACACTGAAGCAATTAATCAATACCTCTGTTTTGGATTTGCATTTTATTGGTATTTTGTTTTTTCTTTTACTATGAAAAATAAAATATTAAGAAAGCTACCACAACCATATTTTGTTTTTACCTTGTAGATTGACTCGTTAAATCCTACTCTTTCATTAACCATTATGTGCACTATGGCAATATTCAGGAGACCTTGTCACAGATCAGTAACCCCTTTTGTGTTCAGCAAAGTAGGAAAACATGCAAAGTAAAATATATCCATGGAAGGAAACGTAGCTATATGACAAGAGAAACGGGTCAATACAGAGGGAGAATGGAGTAAAAGGAAGATCTCCAACCAGCTGCCTCAACAGACTGACCACTACTGAGGTCAGCAAGAATCATAGAACAAGAGGGTTTTTAGGGAAACAGGGAAGTGGTTATTCATCAGCGGCTATTCCCAATGATGTGAGGTGGTCCAGGAAAGAGAATTAAGGGTTTTCTGTAAGAACAAATGATTGGTGCATTAGTGAGCTACACCAGTGTTATTTAGAAGTATAAAGAGAGGCTGACAAACTGATAATGCCTGAGATATGTGACTGTCAAGTCACTCTTAGCACAGTGCAGGCTAGAAGAGCCCCATGAGTGAAGGGAAAGAGACTAAGGAGGCTGAGATTCCAGAGGGATGCAGGGGCATGGCTGATGCCCCTGAAGATGATGGATGACCCAGTCATAAAAAAGGGAAATGAAATTATATTGGAGACATTAAACAACTCAGCCTAACTTCAATATACAAAATGATACTGAACTGTGATAGAAGACAAACAATTTATGACTACCTAGTAAATAATACACTGATAAGAAACAATCTTTGTGAGTATGTCAAGAAGAAATTGTATTGAGCCAGACTAATTTCATGCCAGGTTATCTAACTGTAGAGACTGCTGTTGGTGTGACTTGAACATGATTTTTCTAACACAGTCCCCAAAAATTTCACACAAAAAAAAAGGTGGGAAACATTGTCTAGATGGCAGCACTATAAGATGGATGCAGACCCAGTTGAAAAATAAGATTTAAGGACTTGGTAAAAAATATTTCCTGTCAGCAAAATGAGGCATATCAATGTTGTGGGGCTCTCTTCGAGCCTGATATTATCTGAGTTTAAAAATCCAAACTTTCTCCTCACCCATATGTGAGGTTGTCTATGGAGTATAATGTCCCTTTTTAAACACTTTTGAAATCAGCTTTTTAATAAAGTTGGGGACAAATTGATGTCCAGAGGAGAGTAACATAAAATCTGTGTGAGAAAACTGCTTCAAGAGATGTGGGAAAAGATGTCTAAATATAGGAACAATTCAGCAGCATTTTGAAATATGGGAAAGAGATTAAATTTCTGTTGTCCATGAATGACAGGAGAAGAGACAATGTGCATAGCATTCCAGAGGGAAGATCTGGTTCACATCAGAAAAAGCAGCCCCCCTGCACATTTAGAAAGCACTCAGATAGGTACCCTGGTGTCTTTATAGAAAATCTTTTATTATTCTGCAGCAATAGGAAGAGAGAGGTATTTGCTCATGACAGAAGAGATGATGACAGCACCTGAGAAGTAAGCCCATAGTTACTGGAGTAAGGCAGCTTCAAACAGATCTCCTCATCCCTGTCTAATTCCCAACAGTGTCTATCAGTTCCCTGTCTGTTAATTTGCCCAATCCCTTTTGGAAAACCTGCCAATGCTCTGCTTTTCACAGACTCCTGTCGCAACAGTGAACTTCCACTGGTTCACCAGTTGCTTTTATCTGTTTTAAACTACAGCTCCCTATTTTCAGTCTTGTGGGACTTGTGAATAAGACTTTTGCATGCATTTATCTCATTAACCACCTTCATGATTTTGTAACCCTGGAGCACATCCCTATGGCTTTCTCCTCTCCAAACTGCAGACTAGTTACCACTTCCACTTCTTCACAAAAGGTGGCTACTTCAGCCATTTAAGTCTTACACTAACTTGTGGGGTAATGGTTCTTAATGATAGGCAGGAAGGGAGCACATCTCACCCTTTCAGGTTCCACATTTACCAAGTCATTTTACAATTCAAGCAAAACCTGACAAGAAAAAATGGTGCCACAGCTCCACTTATAGCACCAGTGAATGCAAATCTATCTGCTGACTTGTCTAATATCTACTGGTTTTATTTTAAAAATGCTGTTCTTTTAATCTGTCATCTATTTACCCTGTTCTTGCCTTGTAGCTGCATGTTAGAGGAACATCTCATGTAATCCATTTCAATGCTCACCTTTGTGGCTGACAACTGAAAGTAATTTGCTTTTGTTTGCAATACGAATTGAGCCATCTTCCTAAAGAGCAAATGGCCATTTGTGTCTCTTCACTAAGACATGGTAGCAGAGGCCACTGCAGTATTATAACCAGATACAGAATTACACCTGGCCAATGGGAGTGAAGCTGATGGGCTCCACAACTGCCCTCCCCCATCAAAATTTCTGACTCAGACAAGGAAATGGCTAACTCTTTTCCTGCATTCCTTGGACATTTAATGTGGTTCTGTTTGTAACTTTCATTTTCATTGTAGTTTTACATTCAGCTTTCTACACTGCATAATTTCAGTTCTTTGGTAAGCACTTCAGACATTACATGAAAGGTGCCTTTACGTGGTGAATTCTCAGTACACAAGGGGATGAGATGCCACTTATCTTAAAATTTAGGAGACTTTGTGCTTAATGAAAAGCAAATCCCAAAACTGATATGAGCTAAAAGCACTAGAATAACAAGCAAATTAATTAGAAAATATCTTACAAAATTACTGAAGTATTCACTCCATTATACAAAGAGTCTGACAGTGACAGGAGATATGTTACAATAAGGTATTGGGATAATGTTGACAACTCTATGGAGAAACAAAACTAGAAGTTTAAAGTATCATTTCTAAAAGTCTTCTAAGAGAAAAGTAAATAGTAAAAGGAAGTGGATGTATCACTATGGTTATGGAGGGTCCCAAAAAAAGCATGGGTCTATTGGGAGAGGGAGCTCAGACAACTGAGCTGACAGGGTTCTGGTTTTCCTGATTGACATCACAATCAGCTCCATCTCACCTGTTGGAAGGAGGAGATGGCACTGTTGTGCAAGACTTTCAGAAGCAGGCAGTTGCACTACCAGTGGTGTTGTATACATTCTTTCTGTTCCCTATTGTGATGACAAATGTAGCAGAGCATCTTCGTGGTGGCTGAATGCATAGTGATGACATCATCTCTTGCTTATCTTTGTTGTCCTTTGATAAATGATGGATAAATACAACAGATTGTGAGAGTTTCCCTTAGCAGCAGTAGCAGCTTATAAACAACATTATGTCTACCAGAATATCAAGTTTCTACCTCTCAAAGTCACTAAGCAGAATGATTAACTCTGTTATACTTAGGATAAACTAGTACATAGACACATGACAATTTTACTCCTAATCTACAGGTCTCCTTTTTGAAAGTATCTGCATTTTTAAAAAATTGCCAATGACACAAGTATGGCATGATATTCAATGATTTTGTGCCAGTTCCTAAGGGTTGAAAGCATTTGAATCCTGTTCTCATGGTGAAATACCTACAACCGTGAAGGTGAGTGATCAAGGAAAGGATTGACATGGACTGATGAGGATTAAAGCATGCCTTACACAATTCTAAAATAAACAGGAAATAAATTTCTGTGTCCAGAGATGGCAGACACCCAGTTCTTCAGTTGTGTAGATTGTAGATGTTTTAGAAGCCCAGAGGTTATGCACAATGTCTAAGCTAGAATAAACCAGGTGAATAATATAATGTTTGCCACTGGCTAGCTTATACAGGGAGATTTTTCTCAATGTTAAAAAATTCTCAGTGATCAGGCATTAAAGAATGTCTAGCACAAAAAGATTATAGGAAGCGTCAATTAAAGACTCTTTTAAAATAAAGAAAAATATTGTGCTTCTAGGCATAATGTACTGAATTGTCATTTCTTAAAAAGCTGAGAGGCAGGCAGGTGGAAAGAAGCGAAATGATTCTGCACAGTAGCTTAAACATTTTGAACAGTATTAAAACTCTTAAAAATAAGTAATTTCAGAAATATTAAATTACCAGTTGTGTCCACAAAAATAAGCTGTAACATTATTAAGCTGTAATTATTAGCAACTATTTAATTAACTAATATTATTAGCAATTATTTAATCCAACAAAATTTAGGAAGGATGAAATACAGAGAGACAATCTGTTGTACTGCTGTCCTAATCTTCCATGAGCATTATTTGTACTGACAATGTTTTATGGAATTTTGTAATGATGAAATGTTTGGCTTTGGAAGCACAGAAAACACAAACCAATTTTTGTTTCATCTATGATTTAGCACTTCCCATCTTTCATCAATCTTCACATAATTGCATTTTTGCCACTATGCACATTTTTTGAGATATGTGCATCTTCAACCAATAGTCTGATGTAAAGACGCATACTTGTAAAAAAATCCCCATATAATAAACAAACACAATATATTTACAAAGAAAAATGGAATCATGAAGGCTGGAAAAGACATCTAAGAAGACTAAGTCCAAGCATTAACCCACCACTGCTGTGTTCACTATTAAACTATATCACAAAGTGTCACATCCCCATGACAAATGAACACTTCCTGGGATAGAGATTCCACTCTGGGCAGCCTAATCCAGTGCTTAGTAAGTGAACAGTTATCAGATTTTGTGGTTTCAATGGTCCTATTTGGCTGAGGCTTTTATTCTGTGGCAGTTGATATTAAATGTTTTCTTAAACTAATTTTCCTTTACCCAGTAAGGGTTGTTGTATAAAAAGTCTTGTCTTCTTCTGTTTCATCAGTAAAAATGGCAGTTTAGAAATATATCTGTTATTTGCTGAGACCTGTAAATGCTTTTCCATGCTCAGGTTCATAAAGATCCACTACCACAAAAGACTGAAGCAGTGGGAAAAATAAGCTATGAGCAAGGTCCTTATCAAAATCTAATTCAGGTGAGCTGGAAAACTTCCTCTGATTTTAAATCTGGTTTTGTAAACAAGCACCCTTTCCTTGTCCGTACTGCTACTCATAGTGGGGAAAAAGAGCTAGACAATAAGGTAAATATCAGAAAAGGATTTAGATAACCAAATAAGGATCCAGTTGGAATTTAAATACTTTTTAGGGGGGGCGGGGGCACATAAAAAAGTGCCTTTCCAAGAAGTACCTGAACTACATATTTATATGTGCTTTACAAGTTCCCACATACCTAAATCTATCTCAGGGCTAAGCCTCAAAAATTTTCCATTCCTCTGTCAGAATCCACTGTAACTATATTTATACTTTCAATTAAAATAATATCAGGGTATGGTACAAGCAACAAGTTTGCAATCATCCTTCCTCTTTTCTGTTTGAATGTGTTCTGGCATGATTTCGACCCACATCAACTAATGCTGTCTTTGAGACTGTTTTGCTGCAGATGACATTGCAGTTCAGGCCCAAAGCAATTTTCAGTAGGCAGTGCAGGAATAAACATGTAGTTCTATGGCAAAGAGAAACAGGAAAAAAACCATTCCATCCCCCCCTTTTCATAGGGAAATATGATCACCTATTTTCTTAGCCTGTAGACTGTTTTGGACTGGCATACTTAGTGTTCTTCCTACAGGAATATGCCACTGTGTGCAGTGCTTAATAGTGAGGTCACCTACTTGGCTATTCTAGAATCTGTGTTGTTTCTACATTTCTGCCTTCTATCAATCTTAATTTATATGGACTGCCCAAAAGAGTAAAACAGAAAACATGCACAGACTAAAAACTATGACTTGTTTTTCTTTCAGGTTGTAGGCATGGAGGTTCACCTTTGATTCCTGTGTTCTTCTCTGTATGGGAATCCAGCCTCAGCATCAGACCTGGAGTGCACCTTTACTGTTACCACCAACCCCATATGGGTGATATGGCACATGAATTGCAATACCACAGCCACAAATCTTTACAAGGAGAGGACAGCAAAAAGCCTAGGCCCTTTGCAATGAAGTAATGATACAGAAATTTTGAGGAATTCTAACATTTTAAAGGGCATTAGCCACGATCAATTCTTGAATGTCAGGAGAAAAAAAAGAGTGAGTTGGAATCTATATCCAAAGAATGCATCCCAACTCTACATGCCCACTGGGGAGCAATTCCTGCCTGCATTCTCACATTCAGTGTGCTGACTGAATCTAGCCCTAAGAAGGCTGACTGCTCATCCTACAACATTCTTTTTAAGTGCAACACCTCATAATCAATCCTTTCCACGCTGTCTCTAGTAAACAAACAGGAACTTTATAGCCTGGGTGAGAGGACAGTTGGAAGGGCAGAAGCCTGCTTGGGCAGTCAGGGTTTGAGCCTGGCAGTCACACTACTAGAAGAATGCAACAAGTGCACTGGTGCATGGCTCTGTTCCAGGACCTGTCCTGTCCAGCACCTTGCCAGTGACATGGAGGAGGTGATTCAGTAATGTTCTGTCAAACTTGCAGATGACACCAAATTGGGAAGAACAGCCTTGAGGGCAGGTCTGTCATGCAGAGGGACACAGACAGGCTGGAGGAACAGGCTGACACAGGAACATTATGAAATTTTATGGCAATCTGTGCAAAGTTCTGTACCTGGGAGTCTTGACAGGCAGCAAGATGAGCCAGCATGAGCCAGCAGCGTGCTCTGGAAGCCAAGATGGACAACAGTATCCTGGGCTATACTAAGCACAGACAGATGATTCAGGGATTTGATTATCACTCTCTACTTGGTACTTGTTAGATCACATTTGGAACATTGTATACAGTTTCAGGTTCTCCAGAAAAAAATGCAGTGTTAATAAAATGAAGTAGTTCAGCAGAAAGCCACCAAGACTGTAGGAGGACAAGAGACAATGAACATAAATTGAAACAAAAAATTTCTGATAGGATGTCAGAAGAAACATTTTCACTCTAAGGACAGTCAGTCATTTGAGCAGGTTTTCTAGTGAGGTCTTACTGTCTCCATCCTTGCCAATTTTCAAGACTCAGCTGAAGAAACCCACAAGAGACCTTGATCTACTAGCTGATATGACTTCAAGTTTATTTATGTTGGACTGGAGACCTTCTCACGTCTCCAGCCTCCACTCAGCTGTGATTCTGTGGTTCTGTGACTTGTGGTTCCTTTAAAGCTAAAGTTTTACAACATAATTTTTTGAGTTTTACTGAAAAAAAAATCAGCATTCTTCTGGTTTCTTTTGGGTCATGCACTTTGAATTAGAATTACCTTATTGTTCCCAGACTCATCTGAACTATTCATTGTCACAAAGATGACTAGAAGTGCTAATTAAGTTGATGAGTGGTGAATTGTCAGTTTGGATATCTCAGCCACCACAGTTATGCTGAAATAAATTATATGCATTATTAAAGGGTGAATATCATAACACCCATGTTATAACTAAGGAAGTCTCAGAAGAGAAGACTTAATTTTCTCATTTTCCTGAAGAAAATTAGTTGTATTCCCATACCACAAAACATGAATTTGAAACCACTCACACAATTTACCAAACTTAAATACGTCAAGGGTGGTTTGAAAGACTGAAGAGTGTTTTCTTAGTAATTCTGTAATATTTTTTAAAGTAACAAAACCTGCTAATATTATCACATGTATTTATGTATAATATTTGTGTCACCTAACAATCAGTATATGGGAAAAAGAAAAACCAAGGCTTTTCTCAATGCAGATCTGACAGATATGACATCTAGGAAATAAACGTAATTTTCAATTTTTGGTTACTGAATTCAAAAGGAAAACACCCACTGTTGACCACATAAACAGAATTGTGTGCAAGATTGTTACTTTCTTTAGTGTGATGTTACTTCTACAATTTATCTATGAGAAAAGAAGACCACCACTGCAAGATAGCTTCTCCACAATTTTGCACTAGACAGCTCATTCAACCAGTATTACAAATCACACAAGAATCAAATGAAGATGTCACATACAACAGTGTCATCAGGAGAGTCTGCAGTGGACTTGTCTGTGGTGAAAGAACTGTCCTCATGGCTTGTTCAGCTGCAGATTGCAGGGTACATGCTGTGGATCCAGTTTGCAGAGCACTCTGTGAGTTGTGTGTTGCAAGCACAAACAAGACCTTAAAGGTAAAATATTAAGAAAAAAAGATAAAAACATTGCTCTGTCTGAACACAGCAAGCCAGCAGTTAATTAATGGGTCTCAATGAGGGAGCCAGGCTATTCTACACTAATTTTTTATAACAACAAGCAGATATTGAACATAGGAACCCCTAAAACAGAAGGCAGTAAGGACCCGTCTCTGACTTACGTTCTTTTCTTTCAAAGAGAGGCACAGGGAAGAAAAGATAATGTCAGCTATGGTAACAGCAGATGAGACCAAATAATGGCAAATGGTTGAATACAGAAGCTGCAGGATGTACTTTACTATCAAGTAGGTACTTGTTAGAAGCTATTTATGAATCAAGGGTTGCATGAGAGGGCCCACAGGGAAAAAGGAGCCAGAGCACTAGAGATGCAGCTGGAAATCAGGATGGAATTCAGGCGACACCCGAGGACAGGATGGATGAAGGGAAGAAGAAGGTTCAGCAAAGAATACCTGATGAGAATGGCTGAACATCATCACGAGGAAGAAGAGACAGTCGTGGAGGAAGGAATGAAAAATAATAAACACTTCAGAATGAGCTTGTTGCTCCAGAAGACAAAGATGCGAAGAAAAAACAGAAGGGATAAGGAGAGGGAGAGCTAGTGTGTCAGGAAGAGCAGATGGGGATACTGAGAGACTAGAAAAATATATGGGAATAGGATCATACATTGAAGACTCTGCAGGAGAATTGAAACAATATTAAAAAAATGAAAAAAGAACAGAAATCCACCATAGCAGCATGAAAAGACAATTCTCAAAGGGACTCACTGGCACTATCTGTATAAGCATTTTGGTTTGGACCAAAGGAGTTCTGAAACAGATTACTTCAATGTTTCTACTTAGTGCATGTCAGTTTTATTGGTGGAGTTGCTTAGCTTCCATCTTTGGGAGAAAACTATTTCAGAAGGTGTTCTGTTCAGTGTAAATGGAAAGCATGCTTGCCCTGAAGAAGAACTAAAGGGCCAGTCCAAAGTGGTCTATATTGTCACAAAGTTCTACCCCATATGCATGAATATCTAAAAGTTCTTAAACCCCGAAGTGTTTCTGTCACAATCTGAAGTCTTTTGGGACCTATAAAATGAACCAAATGGTGTGCATCTGCTGCAATACTTATCATCAACAGTCAGCCTTTTACTCTTTGAATCTCTAGCACTCCTTCCCCCTTCATCTTCTTTATCCAAGCTTGGAACCCTTACTTAACTCCCCTGTGTTAACTGTTGTCCATCCACCCTTTCTGACCTTTTACTATTGACTTTTATCTCTTTTGCAATGGTGAGGTGCAAATTATTCTGTGCCATGAAAGGGCTGAAGGTCTCCTCAGGAGCAGCCTAGCACTGGCAGTCTCAGAGGGCTGCTTTGTAACTGATGAGTGAAGAGGACTGATGAGCCAAAAAATCTTAAATTTGAAAGGATGAAAATCATTCCTGATGAGCAAGGGCAACAACCACCCTTTGGGGGCAGCACAGCAGGATATCCATGTTCTGGAGAATTGGTCTCCTGGTGAGAGCTATCACTGATTATGTTGCCCATTTGGCTGTCTTGCTCTGGGACACAGGACAACACACTCCAAGCACACTCTTCAGCCGCTTTGGGATCCTGTCCCTGCATCCCACAAGTGTTTTGAAGAACACTCCAAAAGCAGAAACATCAGTGACTCTCTGGCTTGCTTCTAGTGCTTTTGCAAAGCAAATCTGTGTCAGTGTTCCAGAGTCCAGTATAGACCAGTATACTGTTCCTGTGCAGATCATTATAGTGGAATGGGAATAACATGAAGTTTCTGACACTTGGATCATGACTGAGAGGAGATGATGTATGTTACAAAGCCTGTTGTACTTTAATAGATGTCTGGGGTTATGAGTTGTGGGTGAACTCCTCGATGTGACAGCTGACTACATCGGAAGCTCCCCTCCTAGCCCCAGCCTGTACAAGTGTCGAGCTGTGTGCCAGTGATGTCCAGCTCTGCGTGCAGCCTGCCATAGCACAGCTCTGCTTGAGTCCCAGACAGAGACTTGTGCCATTGATCACCCAGAGGTATGGGAATGGGGGAAATCTTGTGCACTGGGAGGAATAACAGATATCTGATTGCCTGGGAGCCAGGGAGAGCCTGCCCAGGCTGATGCAGAGTCTCTATTGAACATGACCTCTGTTGCTCCTCAGTGTGGACAGGCAGTCAGGGATAGGAGTGGAGTCACAGAAAACACCTGTTGGGACATTTCTACTGTGCTCAGGCCTCATCTGCTACCACAGGTACTTTTGAAACAGCAGGAAGTTCTGGTCCGCTCTCCATTCAGTGGAGGGAAAAAAAACCCAAAACAAAAAAACCTTAACAAAACCAAACCAAATCAAACCAAACCAACAAACATCCCCCTCCCCACCCC
The DNA here is from genome assembly GCF_028769735.1 of Zonotrichia leucophrys gambelii. Taxonomy (NCBI): domain Eukaryota; kingdom Metazoa; phylum Chordata; class Aves; order Passeriformes; family Passerellidae; genus Zonotrichia; species Zonotrichia leucophrys. Next base: position 24,927,426 of record NC_088171.1, read on the forward strand.
CAACAACAAAAAAACCCCAACCAACCAACCAACCGATCAACCAAAAAAAAAAAAAGCCAAGCAAAAAATCAACATGAGAGAGCAATTTCCCTCTAGGAGCCTTCTCCTCCCAGTCTCACTGCTTAATACCACCTTGCTGTTCTCTGGCTGCCACCAGCCTTGGTGATCATGCACAGGAACAGGGGCATCACTTTAGGTCAAGGAACCAGAGTAACCTTAGGCTGGAGTAAAATATGCACATGTGCATAGTGACCAAACATAAGCACCAGCTGCTTTGATCTTCTGCTTTGCTCCTGTTGTACCAAATTATGTACTAAGATAGACACAGATAGCAGCACAATAACTGACAGGTCTGTTGCTGCGGTGGATGCAGGAAATGAAGTATAGGTGTGTTGTGTGTCAGGAGCAGAGATAAAAAATTGGGGCTTTTTAGAAAAGTTAATAATTCCTATAGCTGCAAAACATAACTGGATGAAAACCAGCTGTAATTGCTATTCTTCTTAAGGTATTTAAAAAATACTTTACTTATCTGTTTGTTTAGACAGAAAGAAAACACAGATCTACACCTGTATCCTCTGCAAACATAAACCAGAATGAATGTCAACACAGCTATATAGATATCCATCAGTTGTCTATTTTCAGCAATCCTGTCAGGGTCAGCTATAAATTATAGAGAACTTTTCTGCAAATATGTTGGAAAGTGATCAAATTAATGTTTGTGCCAGTATCAAGAAGAAATAAAGGGGGTGTGGATGGAGGAAAGTGGGAGCTGGCAATGAATGCTGAAATACCAGCTGTAATTATAAAAAGATAAAAACAATTTTCACATGCATTACAGAGTTTAGTCACAGAACTAGGACATCTTTATTTTATGAGCTTCCCTATTATCAAACTGTGCAGCCCAGCCATGAAATTAACAGTCAAATAAGGAACTTAATCCTGACACAAATAACATTCCCACAGACAGTACTGGGAGGTTTGTCATAAAAGTGTGTTCAGAACTTGACCTCTAAAATGAATACAGTGTTGGTGGGTTCCTAATTATAACATCTCATTTAGCTACCAGAGTAAGGCAACTGAAGCAGTAAGAAGTATAAAGAAGTCAGTTGTTGACAGATGGCTTGGTCTTTGCAGCCGTTACTCACAGAAAATAATATTTGCTCTCACACAAGGTGGCCCACAGCATTCACTGGAGTGTAACACAACTTATCAGAGGAATTCAAGTTTCATGATAAATCTTTCTAAAAACAAGTTGTGGCAGAGAATCAATCTTTTTTTTTTTTTTCCCCAAGAACAGTTTTTGTGGGTAAAATCACTACTTTGCATTAAAGTAATCATGGACAAATTACTTGTTTCAGCAACTTCAAGAGCCTGAAATTAATTCAGGAAAATCTCCAGTGTCTTTTTAAACTAATCAGTTAGCTTGCAATCTGAAGTCAAGAGTAACAAAAATTCACCAAAAACACGGATGTTTTAATGATTGTCAAATGAGTTTTTATGCTTTGTAAGCAATTTTTAAACATATATGAAAGTTGTTATTTGGCTTGGTGCTGGAAGTGCTCAAACCTAATTCAAAGTCTACTGATGTCAGCAGGAACCTTTTCTGTGACTTTCAGATTACAGCCAGTAATTCTGCAGGAATAATGGGATCATTCAATCCCAAAAAGCAATGAGACCTCACCAGCTGAAGGATGAAGATCATAGTTCTGGACTGAGATCAAATTATGCTAAGAAAGCTACCAAAGCTGTCAGAAAGAGACTTCAGATGACTGGTATTTCCCAGGTGTGGGAAAAGAAAAATATCAGAGGCTTCTGATATTTCCCACAAAACCTATTTAATAATGGACATACAGAAATGCACAGAACATTTATTGCCTGGGCACTTTTTGAGGTTTCTGGTTTTTACCGATATCAAAGAAACTAAAGCCAACTAGTCAAATCAACTTAATTAAGAAGGCATACACTCACAGGAAGGCTTTATTATCTTATTTGTCCTAGAAAATTAATTATTTTTAATCAATAGAACTGTAACCATAGTGCTGTCATGAGCAGCAAAAGAAAACAGAGCAACCCATGAGTGCAGCAGTTTTTGTAATTGCAAATTTGAAGCACATTTCTTTCTCATTATGTTTGAATATCCAAACTACTGTGCAGTAAATTTGGAGTTTAGGCATGATGTCACAGTCTTGCTTCTCTTTTACAGAGAACTATCCAATTCAGCATCAGTACAAAAAGAAGAACAAATACTACCCTCTTTAGTGAGATATGAACATCAAAATACAATTAAAGCATTACCTCCTGAATTTATTCTAAAGGAATGCAATAGATTACACACAAGATTCATTTCCAGTGCATTGGAATGGCTGCATACTTCAAACAAGAATAGACAGGATAAGCAAAAAGAACTATTTCAAACCTTCTTCATCCCCTTTGCCCATTAGGTATTTTATTTTCTTGTTTACAGTTATACTGCAATCAGAGATTTCAGAAGTAGTATAACTGGAATTCAGCAGCACTGCATTATGTCCTGATGCCTATATAATTGCCAGAGGAAGGTATTTTATTTACACAGCTGTGATGTGTTTTGTAAACATGTTGATCATGACTTCTGAAAGCTCACGGAGAATTATTGCAAAGGAAAAAAAGAAAAGCTGACACAAGCTCCCACGTGTTTGACTTCTTGCCATGTTTACAGATAGGACCACAAAATAGTGCTTCTGTCTGTTTTTTCTGGAAAGGAGCCAAAGCTATTTAAGGACAAGCAGCCCAACAGGTTCCTATCTGAGCACAGCTGCACCAACCACTGCTTTAAAGTCCCAAAGTACTATGGCCAGTCCCAAAGCAGTAAGACTGGTTCACCCTCTGAAATTAATAAAGCTCCTGTTAGACACCATCTAATAAAATAAAATAAAAAAAAAAAAAAAAAAAAGAAGTTCATTCACAAAGCAAAGGCACTCCATCACTTTTATAATGACAATGGTATGACAGATACTGCTGTCATTACTTCTGCTGTCAATACAGCTTCTGAGTGGAAAAGTAGGATTTTCACCTCAAGTTGCATTTGCTTTCCTCAGAAATGCTTTCCCTTCATCATGCATTATCAGTAATCCTACACTAGACTTACCTCACAACAGCTTATGCACAAACAATGCTCTGATCTAACAAAATCCCCAGTTATATTTGTTTAGCATATTGCATCTGTGGAAAGTTTTTAACTCAATCTGTTAGCTGAAGGTCTTTTGGACTGCTGAGTCATACTTGATTAATTCTAACAATATTTTAATTTCCTTCATGATTAGGTAACTAATGATTTGAAATGAGATTGGGCATTCTAAACTGAATCAGAATTAGCTTTTTTTTGATGAATGAACTATAATTGATTTATGAAGTGGGACTCTCTAGGGCCTGACTTTGTAGTGCTTATTGATGAGGCTAAATTCCCATTGAAACCAATGAGCAATTTTCCTCAATAAGCATTGAAGGATCCGCCCTTAAGATGTAGAAGTTATAACTAGCTCTAGCTTTTGAGCCACTCTGTGGTGGTTTGACCAGGAAGAAGTGGGAATTCTGGGATGCTGTGGTCAAACCAATGGATGCTCTGAGTTTGATACTGGCACCTGGTGTAGCCAGTGGGGTTTGGACACACCTCCGAGAATACACAGGGGTTAAAAAGCAGAGCTCTGGCCCTGGGAGGTTCTCTTGGGACGTCGAGGCGAAGAGGTCAGATCACCCTCCCCTGTCCAGCCGCTGCTGCTGGGCGGGGGAGGGGCTGCCATGCGGTAGGCCTGGGGCCTGGACAGAGATGGGGGGTGAGAAGGCCCTCGAGGATGGAAGGGTGGAAGAGCCCAGGGAGTCAGCCCTCGGGCAGCCATCCTCCCCCCCAGGAGGGAGAGAGGAGAGCCGGCGACACCGAATGTGATAGCAGCCGGCCCAGGAGGAGAAGGGGAAGGGGGGGGAAGAGTGCCCGGCCGGTGCGGCAGCGTGTGTGGGAGTGCCGCAGCTCCGGGACAGACAGAGACTGAAAGTTTTAACCCCTTTCTTTCATGATTGGGGCCTTGCAAAAATGCTAATCCTCCTCAAAGCTGAATAAGAAGGGAGATAGGAGATGAGATGAGACAAGGACCTGGCCCGAAGAACGTGGAGATGATTGAATGGGGAGAGATGATTTGGAGTGGCCTTTTGGCTGGACTTTTCTTGTGGCCATGGACTCAGTTTGTTCCTGTGACACAGAGACTGCACTTGGGGGGAAGCAGTGGCTCAGAACCAGGAGGGTTCATCGTGAGGACCCCTCGGCCCCAGGGGGTTGGAAAAAATATGGGGGGGACAGATGTCCCAAAGCAGAGACTGTGCCTTTTTGGAGTGAGACAAGGCATCCTTAAAAGACAACCCTAAAAGCAGCTCTGGTCCATGCACGGTGGTGAGAGCACTGGGCATGGAAGGAAGATGTCACAAGCGGCAAAAGGACTTTTCCGGGCGGAAGCCTATGGAACAAGAAGGACTCCTCTCCTCTTCATGAACTGAAGTTTGAGTATACTAAAGTGTGGTGCCAGGCTGGGCAGTTGGTGATTTGGGAGAATGTATCGGATTGGGAAATTCAGGTAGTGGGGAGGAGGAAAGTGGTTTTTTGTAAGGTTTTCAATTTTTTTTTTTTCCTTTGCCTTATAGTTTTTCCCTATTTTCCTGTAGTTTAGGTAATAAAGTGTTCTTTATGTTTAAGCGGGAGCCTGTTTTGCTTATTCCTGGTCACATCTCACAGCAGACACCAGGGTGAGGGCATTTTCATGGGGGCACTGGCTCTGTGCCAGGCTCAAACCATGACACACTCTTAGGGCTGCAATTACAAACACTCCAGAGCCATAATCCCCAAAACAAATTTTGCTAAGAATTACACCAGAATTTCTCAGTAATGTGTACATGGACTTATCCCAAGGGGTTTTTGTCTTTCCATGACTACAGTGCTTTGCTAGCATAGTAAACACAGAAACCTGAGTTGGAAATACTTGGGCAGTATACTCCTGAAGTGTTCTCCAGCAAAACAACTCTGGGTGCACTATGCAGATGCAATTCATTTTTTTCCACAATAACAATTCTGCTTTATCTTTTTCTTGTAATTTCTCAGTGAGCTCTCACAAACAAAACAAAGAAGCTGACTGTATTTGGAGGTCTAGGAAGGGATTAAAAGTCACACAAATGTGGTGTTTCGGTATTTTCTTAATGGATACTTCCCATTATTGAATAAAACTATTTGTTTTTTCTAGACCAAATGCACAAATGCTATTTTTCCTAACAAATAATTTTTAAAAAGTTTCTGTTTCATGTTGCAATGAAATATTTTGTGTTTTTCCTTTTGTCTATTTTTTTAAAATCAAGATTATCTTCTTTACAGACTTGTGTCAAGAAGCAAGTCTCTCAAAAATGAACACATTTTAGAACCATTTTGCTGAGATAATTCCACATTGCTTTTAAAGCAATTTGGCAAATATTTTTTATGAAAAAACTCCTAAACAAAAGTGCCTGCACTTCTAACATTACAACTCAAGAACAATTTTAAAAGGCAATTTATTAGCTATTAGTACATGTTAATTTTTGAAGCAGCTGTTGTATTAAATCTGCACATGAGTTACAGCACCTGTCATCTCCTGATGTCATGAAGTTGCTATGTTCAAATTTGAATGGACTTTTCTCTGCTGGCATCAGTGAGAGCTGAATCTGCCATGAAGCCTCTGTCCTGTCAGGCCTGAGGTTCAATAGACTGAGAATGACCCCTCAGTTCTGGACACAACTTCAATTTGAGTTTCAAAGCCTTAAGAGATTTCAGCTTTTATAGGATTTGCCAGGAGACAGACAGGGTTTTCACTAATGTTTCTTAAAGGTATGTCTAGGAGTTTTAAGAAATGGTGGAATATTATCTACTAGTTTCCTGCAAAAAACAACTATTTCAATAGTGACCTTGAAAACCAAAATAGGAAAGAGAGCTGTCTCTCTATTGAGAGGGAATGAATGAGGAAAGTACTTGAAACTGGAAGAGAATAATCTTCTGAGCTGTCAGAGTCAATATTTGGTGTAAAATATGAATCTTCTAGAAGCTTCTATTTAGAATTTTTCCTGTTGTTCATTATGTAACCTGGTACTTTTAATTGTTTTCAGAAAAACAGTTCTTGTAGTTCATTTCTATAGAAACACTCATGTGTCACATAGTAGTAGATAACTGTGCAAGCACTGCTAAGGTAGAAATTTTCTATGACAATAAGAAATTTTCTGAGACAATGCTACAGTCTCAAACCCAGTAGTATATTTCAAGATACATTCTTATGTTCTCTGATAAAAACAATCTTACATCACACCAAAAATATAATCCAGAAAATCTTCTGAAATATACCAGGAAACTGCAAAGATGAGTCCACAAATATCTCAGTTTTGTGTTGTCACTGTCATTTTTGGAGGCATAGCTCTCTGAAGACGTGTAAGAATCCTTTATTTTATCCCTCTGGATGGTGCTGATTGACTACCTCCTACTACAAAGTGATGCACACATAGAAAAATCTTCTGTCTCTTTACTTGTGGAAGAAAGGGATTAAGTTTTGTGCTCTTTTCCCTAACAGACCAGAGACTATGCCCCAGTAGAACAGACAAAGGATCAAAGGCTGGCTACAGCAACCACTTCAAGCCAGATTTCACCAGTTTGCCCTGTTTAATTAGTAGCACCATATTCTGTCTGAAACCAGTGGCACTTGCACAAAGAGACTTGCACTGCTCAGTAAGTTCTCTGGGATCTAGGAAAACCTCAACTAAGTTCTCTAAGGGGTCCCAACACCAACCAGAGCTGCCCTGCCTGCAGCCACAGCCCCAGGGAGCACAGGCAGAGTGAACTGCAGCACTAAGAATTTGCCTTTCCTAAGTGGGCTGGGATCTCCCAACACTTATTCAGAAGAAATTAAATTATTCATCTGCTGATGAACAACCCATCTCACTGCAGCTGCAGATTCACTCAGGTGAGCTTTATTTACCATCCAGTTTCTGACAGAGACAGAGCTATGATGGCTGAGTTCTCCACACCAATGTGCAGTTGTGCAGTCCTCTGTAACAAGTGAATGCCTCTTGCCAAGAGCTGTTTGTCCTGCAACAGTAACAGGGCTGTCCTAGCCATGACACAGGACCTCAGGAAGCCAATGAAAAATCCCCTACAAGGGACTATAATGGCTCATACTCTCTGTAAACCAGACCACAAATTCGGTAGATGGTGACACACCTTCCCATTTAAAAAACCCCTTGTCCCAGGTATCTATGGCAAACTGATAAATGCCAAATAAGTCCCCACTACTGGGAATGGCTGTTTTCCTGGCCAACACATCAAGCTTTGGACCTTGGGATGCTGAAGGCCAAGAAAATGAACACAAGTTTAAAAATTATTTCTGAGTGGAAAACTGTACAAATTAATACCTAGCACAGGGTGAGCTCTGAAAACATTTTTGTCAAAAAGCATTTCAGGATCTCTGAAGAGGATCCTACTTACATGCTATATAGATTGAGGAAGCTTGTTCCACACCTACAGTTTCTCCCTAAAAAAACCATTATTATGCTTTCTGTCACAAGTTGAAAGCAAGCCTCCATTATCTAGGTGTCTCCTTTGCTTGAGTTTCGTGTGATTTAGATATTATTCTGAGTACTGACATTTCAAATCTACAGCTTGAGTTGTGTTTTAATATTCCAAATATTCAAGGAAAAGTATGGGTTCTCTAATCCAAATGTTAATTTGGCTTTCTGAAAAGCATTGGAATGAATTCTGATAAGTACTTCTGGATTAGCTTCAGAGCTGAGTTTTATAACCATATGTAAAGATAAAAGAACTGATCAAATGCAGAAACTGCTGATTTAGAAGGTTAGTATTACAACAGGTAAGTTATCTATGAACAAATTTACTTTTTCAGTCTAGCATTGGTCTGCAAAATCAGATCTCAGTAAAAGCATAAATAAAGCACATTCTCCCAGTGGCCTGTTTGTTGAGTGAAGCTGGCTGAGGAGTAGCATTTCTGATTTGTGAAAAAGTTTTGGTGGGAAGCAGAGAGGGTTATTTGGTTTACTCCGAAACCAACAACAAATCCCTTTTTTAATTTCCCACGCACTGGAAACCAAGAGAATATTTCATTCTGACAATCCCAGCACATGAAACTTCCTCCAGGAAATAACCTCAGTGCATGCAGCAGCTGGTCAGTGAAATCAGCATTCCTGCTACTGTCACGCTTGCTAATCACCCACCTTGCTTTCCCAGCAGCTGCCAGGGCGCCCCAGCCCCGCTCACAGCCCTGAGCTACACCCAGCCATTCCCCCACAACTGGCCACAAATCCCTCATTTCCACAGCTTTCAGCTCCTGCCTATGGAGACAGAACCTGCCAAGACTCTCAGCTCTACAGCAGAGAGTTGGGAAGCCCTGGAGCATGTGGGTTTCTTAGGGCCTTGGCTATTGGGAGTGCTGGCCCACCCTGGGCCACCAGTACATCCGACTGATTGTTTATTTAACATAAATATTTGCAAAAACCAATTTTGATTTAGAGAAAAATTAATTATTAGTTCCCAGGTCTCTGGTATGCACAAGTCATTCCTCTTTAGAAAACAAAACATGAGAAACCATAAGTGGCAGACCGACCTCTCTGTCTCCCAATGCCCTTATTTTCCCTGAAGGCAGGTATCTATATGGAAACAGAGAAGAGAAATAGAACCTCATTATTGTTGCCTCTGAGTGAAACAGACTCCCATTAAAGGCAATGTTTTTTGTAAGATTCCAGAGTATGAATTATTCCAGCACGGAAAAATCTGCCTTTCCTAAGCTTATGAGAAAGATACTATCAGTGTAGTCCTTGATTTAGAATCATAAACTGCTGTATTTCATGATATTCTTAGACTGACTTCAGATTAATATTAGCAAAATGCATTTAAAATGATGAATTTACACATACATGTAAAACAATACTACAGTTGTTCTTTTGTAAAGTACAGCTTATAGAAATAGAAAATTGTTAATGAAACTTTGGAATGAGCACAATACAAAATATAGCACATTCAAGAAAGACACTGAGATTACATTTATACTACTGATCCAAACATGCCCAAAACAGTTCCCTTGCACTAAGGCATGCAATAACCCCCACATATACTATTCAACTTCTTCTCTTTGAAAACAGAGTATCTGTCACATCCCAGCTGACTATTGTGCACATCCCAGGCCCATGCCAGCTCCCAAACTTCATCCAGCAACTCTTGGGAGAGCTCTAAATCAGCTGAGGAGAGGAGTGTGCCAGAGGCTTCTCCAACAGTTTTGAAGTATGGTGGTATTGCTGTGATTGGGAATGTAGCCTGAAATACACACACACTCATGAAACCTTAAAACTCTGAGTTACTTGTTGGAGAGAACTGCATAAATACCACTCAAGTATGCCATTTTTATGGTGTCAGAGAGCCACCGGAGTGTGGTATGTATAATCTGGGCCAGTCACTAATGAGGGTAAAGCCAAATGAGAGGCTTGTTTAAGTACAGCATGTTGACTAGGAGCCTTAATTCCAATTTTTCAGGATTTTTCTGCCATGTAAAGGCAGTTGCCCACAAAAAGACAAGATGTATGCTAGAATGACAAGTCTTTAATCTGTATTCAGATTTTTGGCCAAAGGAAAAGAATTATTTCCCCGAAGTGTTTTGGTTTTCCATTGGAAAGCGTCAGGATTCCAATAGGATTTTTTTTTTGTGGCAACACATGGGGGAAAAGAATTATCATGCTATTTCTGCTGCTATACTGAGATGACATACTTTAGTCTAATTCCTCAAACAATTTTCTGTAGGCGCCTGAGCTGCTATACAGTCTCATGTGAACTGAGTCTGCAATCCCCCCATTCACATTTTTGTCTATCAGCTAATTAATATCATTCAATAAATGATTAAAAAATAATATAGGTTCAAATAAAAATGTCTTGTATCTGCCTAACATTTCTTATTTGCGATACTTTTGAACTTTTTATTCCCTATAAACTTCTGGTTATATTCTAAATTAACAAAATTTTTCACTACAGGAATTGATTGCTGAACATCTTTATAAGCCTATTTTTCTTGCTCCTCAGATTAAACAAAAAATAGAAATTAACACACCTCAAAATTATTGATTCTATTGTGACACTATACATTGTTTAAAATTATTATTGCTATTATACCTATGACTGTTCAGAAAAGTCAAATAAAGTTCATATTTTCAGCCCAAATGATTTTTCTCTTTGAATAATAATAACACCAACACTAAATTTTTAGCTAGTGCAGAAATAGTACTGCAAAATCTACCCACATAAAGATGTACATATCATTTGGAGGACAGACCAGAAGACATCAGAATTGACACAGGTGATAAAATTTTTACTCACAGAACTTCCAACAGTCTATTAAGTACATGGTCAGAAGCCTTCTTTCACCGCTTGGAAAAACTGACAGGCTTGAGGTAATGAAATTATTTGTGTAAAGTGATAAAGGAAGTCAAATCTAAATCATGTCACTCTAAATCCCAATCAGATACGCTTGCATCCAGTATATGCATTGTCTATGTAAGCACATAAAGTTCATAAGGAAGACAGACAACTGCACTCATTTAGCTACTCATTAATGAAAAATTTTATTGGATTCTGACACATGGCATTCATCAAAGTAACTTTTTTGCTCTGTAGTTTCAAAATGACATGAGCAAAAACTTGTACAGAAGCCTTTTTGTCTGTGCTGCCCACAACTCATACATTTAAAAAAAAAAAGGAATGAAAAATCTTTCAGGGTGGTACATTTAACATGTTTGCTCTTTATTATGAAGGCATGTTCATTTCATTGACACCATTGTGCCCAATGCAAATCTTTCACAATGCCTGCAGAATTTTAGTATTCTTGCCAGAGCAACGTATATACTTACATAATAAACACCAGGATAATTATAAGGGACACAAGCTTTACACGAGTAGTAGTTGTCATTAGAGGAATACAAGCTATAGGGCCTCTTGATATACCAATAATACTACATGCAGTACAAAATGTCAAACATTTTGCTACCTATTCCCTAGAGAATCTTCTTAAAGTCAGGCTGCATTAGATATTCTGAATTTATTAATTTTGCCTTCCTGTGTATTATATTTTCCTTATACAGTTCCCTTTCATCCTATAATGGGATTTTAGGAAATTATTCCCACATTGTATTAATGCCATTTCAGAAAATTAGTTTGCAATCAAACACTCAGTCAAACCTGAGTGCAAATGCTTCTACTGAGAAGTCTCTATCACAGTCACAATAAATTTAAGCAGCAGAATTTGCTGAGGAAATATTTATTCTTATTATCAAAGTGAAAATGAAGAATTCTGTCAAGCTAGCAGGAAGTATAGATATAATCCTAAATGTGATGATTACTTCTTCAGATAGTTGTACACAGAACTGCTTAAACTGCACCATTGCTCTTTTGTGTCATAAATATTGAGAAAAAATTGTGAACTTTGAAATTTTTTCTATGTAGCCGTTACATTAACAACAACATTATATCTCAAGATTAAACATGTTTACATAGTCTGGATTTGAAAATCTGAGCTACTTATCCCCTGAGTATTTTACTGCATAATATTAATTCAATATGTTGTCAATAAATTGTCAATAAATTGTATTTAAGACTAAGTTTTCATGCACCATCAAAAGGAAGTTTTGGGTAATATGAAATGTTTTTATTCTAATTGTAGTGATTATAAACTAGGATATAGTCAGACTCCCACTCTCCACCTTGCATTAATAGCAGTATCCTATTTTTCAAGGCTGAGGATGTCCTGTGTAAGTAGTGCAGAAATATTCTTCTGCAGTAACATTTTAGAAAAGAATACACTCAAAAATCCATGTGTGAAAATGGTCATCACAACAAAAGGGTCCTCCAGGTTTGTTGTTTTGGTTTGTATTTTTTGGTAAAAATCAGTCATGCCCTTGTAAGTGTGAGGGCACAGCTTACAAAAAAGCACCAGTGAAACATTCTAAACATATTTTTGTTATTTTATTATAATTTGTCCTAAGAAGTTAATGTCAATTCAATCTGTAATTAGACTGTAGTGACCAACAAATATTGTGGAGTTGTAATGCCTTATATCACAAGAACAGAGTTCAGTATAGATGCAATACGATGCTTTACAATGGAGCTAATAAGTGAAAGAATAGAAGAAAATCAGACTAGAAGTAAGAGACTGGAGTCCGTAAAATAAATGCTACGCATGGAGATTAGGAGTCCACAGCATGAAGAGGAACTATTCATGTAGGTATCTGCATGAATATAACATATAGGCAGGCATGACAGGCTAGAAAGGGAAGTATGTTGCACCGACTGACCCTCAAATTAGGGACCAAATGGTCATATGGAAGGCAACCTGTTTACATACATCCCTTCATGTCTGAATAACACTGACTTTTCGAAATGGAAAGAAAGCCAGTTGTGTTTGAGTTGCACCAGTCTCTAGTTGGGATGATCTGGTGCAAGACCTGGACTGGTTTGCACTCTTGGTCAGCAAAGGAGCACTGGGGTTCAAGAGTCACTGGTCGATTGAGAAACACCTTTATGACAAGACACAGAGCGTTTTCCTTGTACAGATAAGAAAATTTAGTCCCTTTTACATAAGCAGGAACTTTCACACTTAGAAACTGACAAGCTTAGAAATTTTCAGAAAGGCTGACTTCAAGAGGATAGTTATAATTTCTACAAGTTTTATGAAAGGAGTACTTTTTGTACTGCTGTGTATCATTTGAACACTACTGCAAAGTGATGCAGTAATGCCCAGGTTGTTTCTAATGGAGATTTTGATGTGAACAGCTTGTTAATAATTAAGACTCAATTACAACCCAACACCCAAAACAGATGCCAGAAATACAGCAGAACTTCCCTTCTGATCAGGAGTCAGTCTGACTTTTATTGCTGCAGTGACTGATTCATCAAGAACTGCATGCATTAATATGGTGGCATACAAGCAGGTCTCTCGATGCAACTCAAAACTGAAGCAGAGCAGGGGAAGAACTTACTTGCCCCAGTGCAGCCTCAACAGCTACTGCTTGTATGTTGAACAAGACCTTCCTTCTACACACAAATTAAAGAAGCACTTTTGATTTCGGGCTTTTATGCCACAATAATTATATCCCTTTCCTTGAAGAAATTTTAACTAAAAGAGAATCTGCACACATCTTCCCTTTCCCTGTGTGATCTGAAATAAAAACTATCTTCCCCTGCAGGACTTCACAGAACTCATTTTCCTTCATTTCTGAGATCTGAGATCTACATTGAACCTCTATTTTCAATATCAAAACCCAGTTCTGTTCCTCCTCAGAATCCCATTTTACCCCACATCAGTTGCCTACATGAAAAGGACTAATACCAGGAAACGGATATATTTTTAGCTGACTTTAATGTGACTTAGCAGCTGGAAACAAGGACAACTTGTTCCATGAGAATGCCACACAGTACTCCATGGGCACTAGTTTGGAAAGTATTGGTAGAACTTTAAATAACCTTGTCCAGCTAGACATGTTTTCCAGGAACCTTTGCCACATTCAGAGCTCCAGCTGGCCTTCACATGCCATGTAATTTTGATTGTAACAACTCCCTCACACTCAGAACAGAGTTGTCAGCAAGAAAAACTCCCACATCAAAAGGGGGAGACCACCCCAGCCAGCAGAAACAGTGGGAAGTTCTGCAGGCTCTCCACTGTAGTGATGCAAGGAGATGCAGAAAACAAGAAAATTATCTTTTTCTAAAGGGAATAAAAATAATCTGTTTACAATTGTTCATAACCAAAAATACATATAATATTTTCATTGTGCAGTTGTATTAATTATAAGGGAGCGAGGAACTAGAGCAAGTTTTCCAGAGAAGTTGTGGATGTGCCATCCCTGGAAGTGTTCAAGGCCAGGTTGGATGGAGCTCTGAGCAACCTGGTTTAGTGGAAGGTGCCCCTGTCCATGGCAGGAGGTTTGGAACTAGACAACCTTTAAGGTCCCTCCCAACCCAAATCTTTCTGTGATTCTCTGATTCCATAACTTTAAGTCTCCAGACTGTGAGATCCTTTTCCCTTTTCACTTTTCCAAGAAATGGTGTTGTGGAGTTTATAGCAGCAATTCTTAACCTATGCTACATAAAGTACAACTTTATCCTTTGGAAAAATACCTGTAGATCATTGTGATACTCCTTCTCCTCCTGCAATAAACAGCTGGAAATTTGCATGTTCACACGTTTTTCCCAGTTGGTTTCTTCTACATGTGTGAGACTCTGGTATAGGGTTAAGTGTTTTTTTAAGAGTTTGAGGAACTGCAAGCCATAGGCGTCAATTAACTTAACAAACACAAAGCCTACAAAATAAGTTTTGCAATGTCCCATAGCAATATACAACATGTGAACTACTAAAAAACTATCTATGCCATTGAAGTGAGGCCTCTGCAGATGACTCCTGATGCCAAGGTGAGAAGTACAAAAAGCTAAAGCATAATAAAACAATCAGGTAAGAAGGATCTTTTCTGTTTCTTTGATGTTTCTATTGGGTTTTTTCATTTCTATGATTTGGAAAATTTCTCACATTAGGCATAGTCTGAAAGGGGTAAGATTTTTCAGTTCCACACCCTAAAAATGTTGACATTGACGATCCCCATTTTTCTGACATTCAGTAAATTCACTAGTGTAAGTTTAAAGCTACTTGCCAGGTGCTAGAAATGAGCAAAACAGAAAAGTCGTTTTGGTTGATTACTGTTTTAAATTATCCATTTTCCTCCTAATACAGGTCAGTGCTAGCGAACACTCCCCTTTTCACACCAGGGAGAAAAGCATCCATCAAACCCAGCAGTAACTTCAGTGGGATTTGTCTATCCATCACATAAGCAGAGTCTGTTTCCTCATTAGCTGGGGTACCTGCAGCACCGTGGGAATGCAAATCACTCTGTACAGCTCAGCTGCACCACTGACTCACAGGGGCAGGGAGTGCTGCGCTGAGCAGACCTCTGAGCAGTACATCAGATTAAAACAAAATGCTCTGCCCCTTATGCTTGTTTATTTTTATACTAGAAATATAGTTAAGTTCGTTGGTGAGTTCACCTTCACTTCGCTTTGAGTGATTTAGCTCCCATGCAACCAAAGTAAAACCAGAGATAATGGAAAGATCAGCATTGTGCCATACCTGCCTGGTAGCCATGCATGGGTTAATTCTGGTGACATTAAGACACAGAGAAGCTTCAGCAAACCACCTAAAGGGGATGTAAAGCCTAGTACACAAAGCTGAAAGTATATCACAATTTCAGCAGAATATGCAGTCATATTTCAAGCTTGTATTATTGTACAGGAGAGCTAAAAAGCATATTAACTTCCCTCTAGTGAGCCTAATTTCATTTTCAACTGCTTTTCCTCAGTTCAAATTTGCAATTCAATGCAATCAATTTCACTTTGGTTAAACAGTTTAATGTGCTCTAATAAAAACAGGCAATTGATATTCTAATTCTGTTGTATTGAAACTAGCACTGTATTATGAACACACATGACAAAATATAGCAAGTACTATGGCAGCTACTTAAGGA
Source organism: Zonotrichia leucophrys gambelii (assembly GCF_028769735.1). NCBI lineage: Eukaryota > Metazoa > Chordata > Aves > Passeriformes > Passerellidae > Zonotrichia > Zonotrichia leucophrys. The sequence goes on from NC_088171.1 coordinate 24,943,014, forward strand.
CATTTTTTTCTTCAGTTGTTTGTATGAGATAAAACAGCAGCCTTTATTGCACTTTTAATTTGAAAGGGCTAGAAGGTAGTTTACAAATTAGATCTTTAAACACCAAATAATCCTAATTTTTGTTTCTGAGATACACCAGGGTAGTCTTCCAACACTTCACAGCAGTACCATATCATAATTTAAGGACAAGTAAATACTTTTTGTGCACTAAATGGGTCTGGGATCTGCTGACAGGATCTTGCTCAGCAGGGAAAGACTGCCATTCCAGTTGTATTGATGCTGCATGGAGAAAGACTATATAGACGTGCAATAGAATTGAAATATCTGGATTTGATAATTTTTCAGAAAATCTTTCCTGAGGAAATCTCAAAAACTTCCCTCCTTCTATTGACTGGAACAGAGGAAGCCAGGGGAGGAATGAAGTGTTTTCTATGTTTTTGTTGTCTGTTTTGTTGTGGTGCTGGAAATTTTTTCATACAGCATAGTTATCTGTCTAAATAATCTCACAAAGAAATAAACAGACAGAAACACTAAGTAATGTCCTTAGTTACCATTAACTGATGAGAAGAATCTTGGTTTTGACTGTTCTCTGTGTTTAGTCGTCAAACACACCGGCAGTATCAGTTCAGTTTTGATTCTGGACAAAGACTATCATCTAAGAAAGCACCCATTACACTCTTGTATTCCTTGCTGACTTTCCAGCATGATTTCAACAATTTTGAAGCTTATAAATCTTGAAATCTGATGAAATCACCATCTGATACATCAGATGTCAAATCAGGTCAGTCCTTTACCTTCTGGGGCTTGACCTTTCTTGACAAATTTTCATTAATGGCAGAGGCAATCCTGCTGAAAAGGGCTGAAGAAAAATGGAACACTAAAATGCCCAAAGGAAACCTGAGTGTACCCATTGTTTAATGCACTTGGATAAATCCCTTAATTTGTGTGTTTGAAACCAGTTCTTCTGAGAATCTAAATCTTGATTTCCACTCTAATTTCCCAAAAAAGTTTTCTGACGCATTTCTTTGTTGCCCTCAGAAATTATGAAAGCTCATGAAAACATCAAATAGGAATAGATTTAGAGTTGGTTTACTTGTTTTTTTTTTTTTTTCCAGGCAGAGGCAAAGGTTTTTGAATTATATTTGCAAATGTGAGCAGGATCACCTTCAGAAGGATTAGTGGATTTGCATTGATGAAATATTGCAATACACAAGACATGTAATTATTAGTCTCACAGTTGATACTTCTCACCCTTACAAGTGCTACCTGCTAGCATTGATTTACTAATTTTTTTCTTCTGAATTAAGGCCAGATTAATTATCTAACAGAAAGCCAAGCTTATTTATGAATCAATTACCTCCTATGTGTGTTTTATGCTCTTATTTTTCTGCATTTCTCAATAAATGAGAAGCTATTAAATTTGGACATTTTTACAGATCAGTTGGTAGGCAGGCAACAATGACAGTATTGAATTATTTCCATAGAAATGAGCTCATTACCTCTGTCTGTTTGTCGCAAAATAGTTTTAAATGTGTTTTGCGTATGTGTTGCCAATCTGGTAGGCAGAGATAGTTGCAGGAAATGTAATTAATGGATAAACTTGAAACCAAGTATGGACACAAAACAGTTGCGCTCTGAACTGCTCAGTTATATTGTTAACTTATCCCTTGTCTAAATCTCGATCAATAAATCAAGAATAACATCAATAATTTTTTCTCAGAATTGCCCACTCTGGGTATTTCACAGGATTATTAAGAACTTTTCTGAACTATGTCGGTTTTAGTGGTGATTTCAGTTGAAACACAATTAGATCCTGAGGGCTTGTCCAAATATCAAGTCAGATATGTGAGCAGAAATCACATAAATCATGCCTTAAAAAGGAGCATGACATACCAAGGTTGGTATAGTAAGCAATAATTATTAAACACTCAGACCATGTCACAACATGAAAAAAAAATGCATTTGCTCAAGCAAATATTCACGTCTTCAAACCACACATTGCTTTGCAACTTCACCTTCAATAACTCTCTTCCCTGAGTCCAGACCACATCATTTCCAGTAAAAAGACAAAGCAACTGAAAGTAACTTCAAGTTAGTAGGTTCAAAAGCTAAGCCAGGATCAAATATTAATTATAAAGCAGAAGCTGCTACACATGTGAAGTTGCTTTCTCTTTACAAGTTTTATATTTTAAAGGACATAAAGTAGGACACAAATTTGGGGGGCATTTACAAACAAACAAAATAGAAAAACCCCAGTAATCTACTGGATAGGCAAACACCAATACAGCAATCCAGCCACAAATCTACCTGAGGTATCACCAAATACAGATGTAATCTAAAGAAATATTACCTTCAAACAAATAGTATAAGAGAAAAGGCCATAAAAGGGCCTTCACAGTTGTTTTTTTTGGTCAGCTTATCCAGTGCAGCTATTTATTGTGACCCATTACAAGACTCAAGTTCCAGGACTGAGATGTCTAGAAAGACTTTTGCCAACTTGAAGACCTGTACCTATTTATACATTCTCTTTTAACTTTATCAATGTATCATTTTTTAAAAATTCATTTTAAAATGAATTTCAAACTCTCCACGTACTTGCTCCAGTCCATCTTCTAATCTCTTCCATACTTTCTCTTTTAATATCAGGTTTTCTTTTGAATCCATGTTTTCTTATACTATCTAATAACTATAAATCTGCCATAACTTCTTTATTCATACTGAACAACGCTGTGTCAAAAGCCTACTTGACTCATCCTATTGTCTCTTTTCCTGCCCTCTCAGTCTCTCAGCTTTACTCACACTGTTTTTAAAGTTGATCTATAAAAAACTTACACTTCCTTATTATAGCCCCTAATTTCATTCAGTGCCTGCTATAATTTCTTAATTAACTGACTGTATAATTAAACTTTTCTGCATTTTCTGAAACATCTGCCACAAAAGAAGTGCTACAAATAAACTTGTAGCATTACTGAATACGTTGCTATTAACTACAGTCTCTCATAAAACTATCTCCGTTTCTATCCACATGGAGTACATCTGTCTCTTGGCTTAGCTGGTAAGTCTTCTGGGATGGGAACAGTGTTTTGATTTGGTATTTGAAGAGCCCTGGAGAGTAGGTTTCAACTACTCGGAGACAGAAGATAGTTTAAAAAAACTTTAATAATTCATAGGGATAAATGTTCCTGTAGAATCTGACATAATTATAATTCTGCATTGAGGCATTCAATAATTCTTTCTTTCTTCAAACTGGACCTCAGTTTGCTTAAATATGGTGGGAGTCTGTCCTACAGACCACTTATTAGCAAGCAATAAAGATTACCTTTATTGGAAAGAAAAGAAACTTCCCTACATGACCCTCCTCAGGTACCTGCTCAGCAATGCTGGGCTCTGCACCCCTCAGCCAGATCTAGCACCAAGTTACAACATTTGAGGATGTGAAACATCCCTGGGGGCTGTGTGAGCACAACTCTCCATGCCTGCACAGTAAGCTGTGACAGATGCACTGAACAGGCTGCTGATTTGTTAAGCAATTGCCACAGAGCTCGAGTTATGATTACAGACAGTCCTTGCTACCAGACACCTACAGCTTCAACATCAGCAATGAAGATGAGTCACTAAAGCAGCTTGGGAGCATCATTGAGCAAGGGCTGAGACAAATATCTCTGTCTGCTGCAATGGTCTATGCTGTGACATCCAAGAGAGCACTGCCCCAGGTAGTGTTTTATTATCTCTGTTTTATTATCTCTCTCCCCCATGTCTGTCTCAAATATTGGAACTCCATTCCCCCTCTAAGTTCAAAGGAAGAAGGAATTTTGCCCATTCACTCTCCTCCAGCAGCCTGCTTATTTCAGAAGACTATCAGTCCATCCAGGCCTGAAACATTACTTACTGGGGTCCTTCCCCTGATGCTACTAATTCAGCTCCTCTGAGCTTTTTCCAGACAGCAGCAGCAGATTTATAAATTGGCTTGATTCATACACTGCCACTCACGCTCTGAAGAGAGGGTATGATCCTATCCTATGAATTTCAGCCTGGTACAACCTGGGAAAGTTATGGTTGGCAGCACATAAACAGAGATTGTCTGTCTACAGACTCAGGAATATGACTTTGCACTTCACATTTGGTTAGAAAATTACCTTTGTAGTCCTCAGACATATTCATTTAACGTGGTACTACTTTTTGACAATTGCACTAAAAAGTTTTCCCATACTTTATTTTTAAATGGAATTTTCTAGCTCTGGAAATATTGTTTTTATTTATATATTTACCAGAGTAAATATATAAACAAATATTGACTTAAATATTTACAAATAAATATTTCTAAACAAATATTTATAATAAATATACAAATAAATATTTATCATGAGCATTGTTTCTTAGGAAGAAAAAAAATCCACATCCTTTTTTTGCTTTTGTCTTTTGGGGAGTTTTCCCTGGGATAGGTTGTCCCAGGCAAAGTAGTCAGGGATGGAAGAAGTTATAGAGGTGGACTCTTTGATTGGTGTGTATGTGAAAAGCACAACACTGAGTGCACATGTATAGAGAATATAAAAACAGCTGTATTCCCCTTAATATGACATCTTCAACACAATTTTGGATAATATATATGTATTCAGAACAAATAACAGAAGAAATGTAATGGCCAGTATCTTAAACTTACTTTTTTAAACTTCACTTCTCAGTGACCTCTCAATCTGATGCAAATTGACAATATAATTGATTTATTACAGTACCAGGACTTGTAGATACAACTGGACCAGTTTAGATTGGCAGAGAACACTATGGCATCTTTATCCCCATGTCAATCCACAAACATCAGAGTAGTAAATTGCAGGAAAGTGTTTAAAACCCCCCCCAATGCTCAATTTGATACAGATCTGTCAATCCTATTCTGTGCAAAGACGGCTTTGGAACTGATGAGACTTGTTCAGCTACCAAGTGCATTTATTTCAGATCCTGTATTACTAGACAGTATCTGAGAACTTTTTTTGTTGGTCTTCTTTCCAGCCACAATGAACTTCTGCTGCTTTTCTCCTCCAAGCAAGGTGAACCTTCAAGCAGACCAGGAGGTGAAGCTCAAGTTGAAGAACAGCTCTTTGCAAACACTTTCTCAAGACATCCCCAGATATCCCTGGCTACTCAACATCCTCATCCACTACATGTTTCTGAACAAGTTAAGGAGATTTTCTTTCCACCTGCAATCAGCCTGTGAATTCTCTGTGCACTTTCAGAGGGGGCGCTGCTTTAACTGAATGGATAGCTGGCACCAGACACTGATGCCCTGTGCCAAACACTAACAGCCCAGAGCATGTCCTTGTTCAAACTACCTCTGATAACATCATTCTCATGTAGAACTGTGTGCAAACACTGAGGGGTTTGTGACCACACAGACTTCCCCAGCTATCATGAGCATTGTTTCTTAGGAAGAAAAAAAAGAATACTTCTCAAAAATGAACAAAGTGTAATAGAGGTAAATTAAATGCAGATGGTAAGATGTCACAATTTCAGGCATCAATTGCTCAAATGATGATATGATATCCTAATCTAGATATCACGTTCTGGAAACAAGTCTTTAATTTAAACCAGAGCCCTCAAGTCAGAAAACACAGAGTGATTTCAGGAGGTGCTGTGAACATGTAGCTCATTGTAAACTCCCTCAGAAACTTGCTCTGAACCAATGAGGGAAAACACTTTCTCCCTCTCTTTCTTCCATTTAGATTTCTAAATAGAGATTTTTTTAAACTTGGAAATGCCAAATTTGAGAGCCTTGAATAAAAGGCCTCACAACAACATAACTTCTGCATGTGCCAATTCTGTGATAATCCATTCAAATTCTGCAGAAAACTAAAAAAACTAAAAAAACTGCATTTAACTAAAAAAACCCCAAACAACCTCAACCCACACCAACTGATGCCAGCACTGTGTTAAAAGGATGCCACCTACCGGGCACCTCATCAACCTCCAGCAAGTGATTGGAGAGGTAGATGAAGTAGATCTGACAAAACTGAAAAAGAATGCTTTTTAGGGTAGCTCCCTAAAACTGGACTAAGAAAATTTAAAATTAAAACCTCTCAGTGCTCCTTAAGCTTGGGGTTTTGTGCCTCTTTTTTTCTCTTGTAGTAGGAGCAGCAGCAGTAGCCATATTTCATGAGCATTTATTATTTTATTTTCCTATTAACTGTTTCCCCCTGGTGCTTCTATTCCTGATGAGAAGGCTGCATCTTAAAATCTGTTTATCATTCTTTCTATTCTCCTCCATTAGGCTAACAGGTACTGTCCAGGCTTTCCACTGAAAATGGAACAATTAAACAATTAAAAAATGCAATATATGCACACACATGCAGAGCTGCACACAAGCAAACATGATGGAATTAATATCATGTTTTAGAGGAAAATAAGGCTTTGCTTTAGGTGTGGTCAAAAAGAAAAGTCAAAAAAGAAAAGTTTCAGCTTTGAGTTTGTATTTCTTGGGTTTGTGAGATTATTTCAGCCCTGTTGTTTAATTATTCAGCCACTACATTCTTCCCCAACTACTGAGTTTTCTTGTTATTTAAAACATTGTTTTCTAGTACGAAACTGCCAAGTATACTTATGTCTTACAGCCCTTCCAATTGTGGAGTGCAAGATACCAGAAAAATCCTAAGAACTGGAATGAGTTTATAGTCTCCATTATTAAACATAAACCTTCAGAAAAGTGTGTAGCTGTTGCCCATATCTTGTTAAAGAGTGCTAAAAAACAGAGGGACACATTCTCATTCACCACCCAGATCAATTTATTCTATTCTAGCAGAGTTAAAAGACTTTGAAACAATCATGGATTACATCTATACCTACCTTCTCCAGACTTCTTTCCACTAACAGGTTAATGCAAATAAATACGAATTATATAAGTAGATTTTAAGTCTTTGTGTTAGATCCTATTCTCATTTTCACTGTTTGCTACACTGGCAGTACAAAGAGGACTTCATATGAATCAACTCTTTTCAAGGAGGAGTTAAGGCTTTGATATAACAAGTGTGAAATACAAGGGGTCACAGAGTTGGCTTACTTAGTTTTAAAAGAAGCATCAATATGTCTTCTAAGAGCATCCTTCTTTTTGTAATTGGAAGAAGCATTTGGTGCAGTAACTGATGTGGTAACAGTAAAGATGTGCTTTTATCCACCAACACACAGTTCCTTCTTCTCACCCAAACCAGGATGTGCCTACTTACCGTGTTCTAACCTCACACTCCTGGGCAGCTCTATGATTTTTTGCTATTTCATTCCTTTGTCATAGCACAGCATATAGAGCATACTTTAAGATTGTATCTCCTGGCCACAGAAACCCCTAGTTCTACCTAAATAGACAATGTAGATAGATTTCCCTTTTTCACCTCTTGGAAAAAGTCACATCACGCAAGTAAGCCTGTATACTCAAGAAGTTCTTTGTTTGTCCTGTTTGGCAATGCTTCTTAATTGCTCTTTTTGCCCTAAAATTTCACTTAGAATGAGGATGCTGTGGAAAATAGTTTGTGAAATGCTGCTTTAATAAAATTATAAGAAAAAAATATATCTAAATTACTGAGTTTTAAGGACACCACATATAACTTCTCAAATTTTCCACCCTCATACTTTTTCCATACCCAAGGATTATCCTGAAATATCAAAGACAATTAAGAAGGAGAAAACTGCTCAGGAATAATCATGTAGAAATTAAGCCAAATGGAGAAAGAGGAAAGGCAGTTTTTGACCAGATCTCTCTCTCAAATTGATATCTGAATATCTGGATATCCAAAGGGGTGTCCGAAAATCTCTCTCTCTTTTTTTACTTTAAACTAGGAGTTCTTCATACATAATGCTATTGTTTTGGGATTCAGCAGATTTTGAGGAAGTCAGTGTACCAGAGGATTTCACCAGTATGATATTCCTCTCTTTATAAACAGACATTGACACAGGTATGAAAGCCTATAAAAATTCTAGAGTTGTCTTAAAAGTAAAAATGTATCTTAAGATACTTTACAGGATCCCCTATTTTAACTGCTTTGAATACCAGATCACATCTTGTGTTAGTCCTGTCACAGAAAAACCTGCCCCTGACACATTTCAGTCTCTGACAGGATGGCAGTTCTTCCAGCTGTGGGAGCTGCCTCATGCCCTAGCACCCCTTCATTTCTCTTGCAGTGTGTGAAATCTGCTCTGAAAAAAATACCTTAAAAGGAATCAAAGTATGAAGAACAGAGATGTACTTCTTTTATCAGGCTAATGGTAATGACCCACAGAGAAAATGCAAGCTCTTCATGCACTAGCATCAAACCTGAACACTAACAGACTTGCTGTCAGACTCCACCTTATTGAAAATTGATGAGCTTTATTCAGCAGCATTAAGATCGCTTTAACATTAGCTCTCAAGAGTATTCTATTTAGCTTTCTGGGGTTTTTTTAAGTCTCCAAATTCATGGAATAAAGTCATAATTAAAGCTTCTCCAGATTATAAAGGTAACTCCAAAGTTAGAAACTACTTGCATAACCCTTATTTAGCTTTTTTTGGTAATAGTTACTACAGTTTTAAATGCTGGTTCTCACACTTCTTTTGCTCTTGGAATCCTTGTTCCCTGGGTTTTTAAGGATGAACAGTGCCCACTTAAAGAAAAGTGATTCAATACTTTATCACTGATAATCAGTGGATCTCATTTATTGTACATACATAAAACCTTTCATGGTAAACAGATTTATGAATTTGTCTTCATGGCTTTTTCCTTGCTGCTCATTTCTGCAGTATAAATGCTTCACTGACAAATAATTAACCTCCAAACTACTGCTGTTTGGTGAGAGATAACATTACTATGACATAATGTTGCATTGATGAGTTGGCCTTTTTTTCCTTAATCAAAGACCTCTTAAACTTACCACCTGCTTTCAGTAGCTCAGCATATCATAGACATGGAGGATGAGGGAGCAATATCTAATACATGGAAGGAAAAGCATTTAAAAGACAGCTGACAGTGAATTGGGCTTTTGTAATGTTGCATAAATATACATGACTATTGCAATGTCCACAGCTCATGCAGCACATCCTGTAGAGGTATTTTCCCATGGAATGTTGCCTTTTATTTCAAGGTAAACTGTGTCTATTTTCTAAATTTCCTAGTCCATTTTTTAATTGCACATAAAAGCCTGTTCCTCCTTCAAGTTCTTACAGAGATGACATAATTTCTGCTCTTTAGCAGGTGAGTTGCTTACCGTACTCTGAGTTTAATTTTCTTTGGAGAGATCAGTGCTTACAGTTCTTTTCCTTTTTTCCATTTTTGGAGATGCCTGGATGCCTCCTTTCCAGACCACAGTAATTCCCTGAGTCATAGAATGAAATTGGCTGTAAAGGACCTCTGGCGATAATCTAAGCCCCCTGCTCAAAGCAGGGCTAACTTCAAAGCTTGACCTGCTTATTCAGAGTCATATCCAGGCTAGTTTGAACCTCCACAAGGAGGGGAATTCCACAGCTTCTCTGGACAATCCATTCCAGCAGAGCACTCTCTACTGTTACCAGTCATCTGCTCACTAATGATTTGGATCTGACTGTGATTTCTAAATGTCCCCAGTATCATGTGATTAACGCTACCAGATTTTAGTGGCCTTCACTCTGGTAAGAGTGTGAGACATTCTGCTATTCCAAGACCTTTCTTCTTTGATATATCATGTGCAAACAATTTACCAGCAGATTTTCTGAAACATTGCCTTCTGGATGAAGTGTCGGAAAGCACTAATTAGCTGCTCTCCTTGTCCTATCAGACTTACCAGTATCAAACTGTGCATCTAACATAATGAATTTGGTTGTTATAGAGGGCCTGGAAGTGATGACATTTAGCATGAGTGGGTTGTTTTGTTCCTGCATGATTGCATGATTGTTCTTGAGTTGATTTGTTCTTGATTCATTGCCTTAAAGATCTTTAATATCTATGCATATGCGGAATACCCTATCATTTTTCTTCTCTACTGCCATCATCAAGTGCACCCTTTCCCATGGCTTCTTCACTTTTCTAATTAACATCTTTATTGCCAAGGGGCTCACAGTAGAAATAGCTATCACAGAGCAGTGCACTTCTGGTACTGCCTTCTAGGTAGATTCTGCAGCAAGCAGTTAACATCCTCTGTTTTCAAACACACTCATAAACCATTACACAGGCCTGCCAGGCCAAATATTTTTTTCCAGATTTTACTGCTTGTAATGAATTTATCAAATTTAATGCATAGCTAACCTTTCGATGCAAAATTATTTCTGCAGGGGTGTCTACTATAGAGATATCTGGATGTTTACTTGTATCTTTGGACTTTTATCTGCATAGGATAAATGTTTTTGTATATTACTAGCTGTGTTGTATGCCACAGATTCAATTTTTCCTAAAGTTAGTCCCAAAACTTGTCCCCAGTACTGATGCTCATTTTTATGGCTTTACTTTTTCTAAATTTATTTGAAAAGATGTATATCTCACCACTATAAATTTCCTTTTTTTAACATCAACATTTCTCCTGGCTGCTTTCCCCAGCAACATTCTTCAGCTGCATATTTTTCACCTTTGATCTCCTCAGTTTGCTTTGTAGTATTTAACATACATATTCTTAAACACCTGCTTTTCATTTTTCATTTTATGATACTCCCATGCTCACTGGCATCTTGCTGGGTTTGTGGCTCTGGACCATGCTTCTAATGTGAACTTTGGTTGGTGCTTCTCTGTGGGACTGTGCACACAAATGACAGCTGACCCACATTTTATCATCTACATGTCATCACCAAATGTCCCCTCATCTGTATCTTCTATTTTCTAGCTATTTTAGTGGTATTCTAGGATGTTCAAGTCTCCTCCACTAACATTCATACTTTTATTTCATTTTTATCTCCCCTCAGCAAGAAGAGTCTATTTTTAATCAATTTCAGCTGGTTGATTCACTCACACCAAAGGACTCAGTAGGTCTTCAGCTTTCCTAAGATTTCTTTACTCAACAGAGAATTTCTCTCTCTGAAACCATACACTTCAAATTGCTCCAACTGTCTACCCACATTTCCTCTGTCTGCTTCAAAACTTTTGCCTTAGAGATGTCTACAAAACTTCTCATCTCTGTACAAAATCGTATGAGAAGCAGGATCTTCCTCATTCTTTGCCTGAAGTCCAGCAAAAAATAAGATTCCATCAACCAAACCTGTGCATTAAATGAAGCTTTCTTCTTCCAAGAACCCTTTTTCTGTGTGAGTAACATAAAATTTTCTCCAGTTTCTGTGTGTCAGCTTGGTTTAAATTACTATCATAAAGACCGGTACATAGCTTACAGTCTGCAAGTCCTGCTCACACACTGAATGTGCTGAACTAAAAGAGTTGCTAAAATTAATTAGCTTCCCAGACAGCTTCTGTACCATACCCACTGAAGCCTGACACAATAAACCCATTACACAAATGTTTTAACTACACATGGTGAAAATGGCTCCTGTGAGAGACTAGAGCCTTTAAACTCTGCTGCAGAAGTTCTTCACCAAAATTCTTCACAGATGTGTGCTGACAACAGAATATGGGTGAGACTCTGGTAGGTCATGTATCACTGGTGCATTGTCAAGGATGGTGCCTCTTTCTACTCTGAGCTTCTCCATCATGAACTTTTTTCTGTTGTACTCATGTCTCCTCACAGACATTAGCTGTTTCTTCTCACCTCTTTCCACTCTCCATCCTTTCAGTACCATTTACAATTCCTAGTCAGACCTAGTTCCTTCCACGGTTTCTACCACTGCAGTTTGAATTTCTTTCCCGGGCATTCACTTTCTCCCCTTCTTAACACTCACTTTCCCAGCTTCATGACTCCAATATATTTAGTGGGGAAGAGGGGAGGTAATTCTGTCTTTTCCAATGCATCTTCCTCCTAATGTTCTGATGTCCTGCAAGTTCCTATTCCCAACTAGTGTCTAAATGCCTGTTTCTGCAAATGTCAATTTATCCCTCAGCATCTAATACGTTGCACAAGCTTGTCCTTCTTAAATGACTCCTGCCCCAACTCCACACTCTACTGGTCCTCAGTACTAACTCCTAATTCTGGTATCCTTCTTCCACGTGTGAAACCGTTTCCATTTTCCATACTGTTTATACTTCTTCCTGCTTTTCTTTTTTTTGTACTTTAGGCATTTTCTCTCAGCTCTCTCTTAGGCGGCACAAACTGGCTTATACTACCTCAAAACCGTGACTGCAGAGGGAAGCTCTAGAAGATCTGGGCTGAACATGTGTGGGTGTGTTCTTACACAAATGTGAAGGTTCAGTCTTGACTCAGAAGCCATCTACTGCCAAGTCCATTTTCCAGTACATGGTAGCACAAGAACTTCTCAGGCAAAAAGGGCGACCAGAACTTGTGAATGTAAGCAAAGGAATATATCATGCACCAGAGGAGATATTCAGATCTTCAGAGATTGTGAAAATTATCTGGCTAAAACTTCCCAAATAAATCCAACAGACTGAAGATAGTTTTTTGTTTTGTTTTTTTTTTTTTTTTTTTTTTATAATAAGTATACACTCTGAATAAGGTTGTTTTCTCTCCCAATATCTCCTCCAGTCTGTTGCACCCTTATCCATTCAAACCATGTCTGCTGTAGAGTTCAAGACACTTATCATATTACAGTGATATTTAAAAAATTAAAAGAGTGTTTTAATATAAAAATTTTTATACATAACTGAAATTTTGTTCACTTGCAAAGTACTTTATAATGATATTAAACCCAAGATTTTATTTTTAAAATCCTGTAATTAATTCATATGTTTAGTTTTCACTTCTGAAAAAAAAGAAAGTTTTCAACAGTAAAATTAGTTCTGAAATTTCTTAAATTCTACACTGAAGTAATTGGCATAACTAAATTTCTTCTAATATTAAACCTGTGTGATTTCTCCATGTGAAATTACATATCAGTTGAAAAAAAATACAAGTCATCACTTCAAGAAACCTCCCATCAAACATGTTCTTTGATGTGGTATGTGATATGTCTGGAGCATTTGATGATTCACATTACAGCAAGTAATATACTGACCATGTGTTGCAAGTTATGTAAATAAGTAGATAAATTATAGGCTTTGATGCTAATAAAGCATCAAGGCAACAAAGTGTCCCAATATTTTGCAAGGAGATGGAGATACTTTCAGTTAATATTTGAGGTTCCTCAGGACCCTTTCTGCATACAGTGCATACAACACTCCTTCTGGCTTAATCACACTCATTTCTTATGCACTATAGGCCATTTAAGCCCCTCTTCTTTTTCTCTTATTAAAGGGGGGGCTGCTAGTTTAAATGCAAAGATTTGTGTAATTTCTGTCACTGTGCAGACAACTCAAATAGCTACAACAATGACAAAGTGCTGGAGTGGGCTTGGCTTATTATTCTGCATGTACATCTGAACAGCAGATGAAAAAGAAGTGATAAATTTATTGGTGGCTACCTACTGATTTCTCCAGTGATGACCTCTGATTACATCAGGCATTTCAAGGGATAAACACTTTTCTTCCAAAACATTTCAGGTCTGATTGCCAATAAAGTCAGCAGGCATTTAAACACATAAATCCACACATGCTTGTTTTCTTTTCAGTGCTGAAATTACTCCAGTCTTTAGGAAGTACACACTATCAAATACCCTGAGACAATAAAACCAAAAAATGCAAGAAAAAACATCTGACAAGAATATACTGGATCTGCTTTATCTGTGAGAACATATGGTAACAATGATTATTATTTATTACATGATCCTGCTTCAACCCAAAACGTACTTGGCAACATTTGAACACAGAAGAAAACATTGTATTCTAACACAAAATAGCTCAAAGGCTTATAGTCAGACCCTTCAGCAGTATGTAGTTGTGGAAATGGCCTCGAGAACATTTAAGGAAATCTCCACTCACACCATTTGTTCCCTATCACCGAGTTTTAATCAGGACCAGAGCTTAGAGGACTTGCTAAATTCCAAGCAGTACAACTCTGCACAGTAAGGGGCCTGTGATCAACTGTCTATGGCTTACTCTTTCAGTTTCTCAATGTTCTTAAACACCCTGAAGCAAAGCCAAAGATTTGCCAGTGATTCTCTAAGCTAGTTTGACTCAACTGCCCTTTGAAATGTAAATGGAATTTCCCCTGCTACAATATAGGTAAATGGAAGACACTGCTATCTATTAGTTAATCAGGCATTTTGTAGCATAACTTCCCAGTTCATCTCTACCACCAAATGCTCAGGTGCCTATAGCATTCAAAACTTTCTTCTGAGTTTTCCCTTTCCTCCAAAACATTTCACTCTTTAAATTTTGTGCTATTTGATGCTATTTCTACGTCCCATATCCTTCAATCCAGTGTTTCTCCCTCTGCAGCAACAGCACAACTGAAGATAAAAGCAGTAAACCTACCTTCCCTTTCTGTATTGTTTTGAAGACAAAAGAAAATGAAGAAAATGAAGATCCAAGAGCTGGATTGGCTGGTGAGAACAAAAGGAGTTCTTATCCAGAAGGATCCAACTTCTAGCCACATGAGGACACTTATCATTCCTAGACACCATTTTTTTACCAAATCCAAAAAATTTTAGAAAGTTTCTCCAAACAGTCCAAGTAATGGAATTGTGAGCATCCTCTCTCTCCTGTCTTTCAATATTTAAGGCTGGATGAGATTGCACACAGCATATTTAGGAGTATAAAATGCTCACCCTGTTTAGTGAGCTAGTATAGCTAATATGAGTATATAGTCTATACATGGCAATGTAAAGGTCATCTAATATCTTCTGTGTTCATTTTGCTACAATGGATAGTGCTAGCCCGTAACATAAAAAGAATTGTAACTTTGAGGGACAGCATTCATACCCCTTCCATGAGGAATCACACTTATCCATTAAGAGATGCTTACCATCTGCTTTTTAGCTGGCATATGGCAAATTACACCACCATGTTTCAACCATGAAAAGGAAGTGAAAAGCAAGAGAGGGGACTAGTGATGAAGCACCTGCAGAGTACAGGTAACTAAGACTACAGATCACAAGCTACAGACTAAGGCTGCAGGTCACTAAGGTTATGTGAACAGAGACATATATCAAATAAAGTTGGAAAAAAGTCACATGGTGATAGGTCTGCTCAAAAGAACACAGCTTGTGCAAAAGTGAGACGTAAAGAGATTTTGTACTGAAGGCAGAGTAAAACATCACCAGTTTGGCACTGAACCATAGCGGGGGTAAATTTAAACAGAAAAATCATTTTGAGGACTCATGTTGCTTCTTCACAGATCACAAGCCACATCCAGCTTGGCCTTGAACACTTCCAAGTATGCAGCATCCGCAACTTCTCTGGGCAAGAGTAGTGTCTCACCACTCTTATCTAAAGTTTTTTCCTGTGATACAATCTAAATCTGCCCTCTTCTAGTTTAAAGCCATTCCCCTGTGTCCTATCACTACATGCCCTTGTAGAATATCACTCTCCAGCCCTCCTGTCGACCCATTTTAAGTACTGGAGGGCTGCTATAAGGTCTCCCTGGAGCTTTCTCTTCTCCAGGCTGAACAGCCCCAACTCTCAGTCTGTCCTCACAGCAGAGCTGTTCCAGCCCTCTGATCAACTTCACATTCCTCCTCCAGAGCTGCTCCAAGAGGTTCATATCCTTCTTATGTTGGTGGTCCCAGAGCTGGATGCAGCCCTGCAGGTAGAGTCTCACAAGGGCAGAACAGAGTGGGAGGTTCATCTCCTGTGACCTCACGCTGATTTCTGTGCAGCCCAGGACACATCTGACTTTCTGGGCTGCACCAGAACATGGCCAGCTCGTGTTGAGCTTCTCTCCAACCTGGTATTCTATGATTCACTTAAATCATGATAGCTAGATTTGCTGCAGATAACTGCTCTGGCACACAAAACTTGTAGGGAACATCAAGATACAAATAAAATACAACTAAAGAGCTACCTGTGATTTTTCTAAGTAGTTAACACGCATTGCTGATATCAGCTGGAGGGAAATCAAGACTAAAAAAAGAGTCATCCATCTGCATACATCATAGCTTAGATGCTACAGTCAGTCACTTGAGCTTTCTGAGTTAATGCCTCAGTGCTGCCTGAGAGAAACAGAAGTGGCTAATTCATTCTATGAAATTATTCAGTCTGTGGTTACCTTTCTCTGTCTTCCATCAAGCTCTAAACAGTGCCATGAATTACAGTGGTTTTTGTTATGTGAGCACTGAAAAGCAAGTAAATATTTCATTATTAAAAACCACAAGCAGAAAATGTCGTTGACCTTTGAAAGGACACTGCCAAATGTGGAATCTCATTTCAGTCACTAATAAAAAGGTAAAATAGAAGTTTAGTTAGCTTTTCTTTTACAAGTATATCTCAGCACAGTCTTAATCATGAAGCTGTGACATATTTGTAATGGCAATACTGTGTTATCAGAGGCATGTAATATATTAAAAAGAGGTATTTTTAATTGTCAGCTTAACTCTGAGAAGACAACTCTGCTTATTTATTCAAATTCATAGAATGTCTTATTCATCTAACTCTTGGTAATAGTTAATGTTATTCATCAAAAACCACAGGCAAAGTGATTTGGTTCTTATATACACTGCTGGATATGACCAAGCAAGAAATTATTTACTAAACAATGTCACATGAAACTGCAGCATTGAAATGCAACATATTAAACTGAAATGGATGCCTATTTCCAAAAACACTCCTAAGAGTGTGGTGAGAACAGTCATTCTGCCAAATCAGTGTCAGGTCTTCTATATTACAAATAATAAAAAAGCCAGGGTCCAGGTGCCACATCATGTCCCCTTTCCTGAACCCCACATGATAACTTTGGGAAAAGGAGTATGGCCATCATGTTGAGGTGCAGTAGATCAGGTGCACTTACATGGACTTCATGTTTCAGTTGGTTTTGTGTACAATATTGACAGGTAAGAAAATGAGTACTGCGCCATCCGTCCATCCCCTGGACCCTGGAGTCTTCCTCCTCACGTTTCCTCAGTCTCTGGTACACAGGTTAATCTGATCCTTGTAGAAAGTCACCTTTCAGGACTACACTTCAGCATGTAAATTGCTAAAACTGGTTTCAGTTCTCCTGTCTACCACATGATCCTAATTCCAAAGGCACTTTGGGAACCATGGAAAAATATACTGCAGCATACCTCTGATGTGCTTGATATGAACTCTTGCTCCCAGTGTTATCCCCTAATCAACTATGACCAGTGACTACACTTTCTTCTTATGGCTGAACACCTAAATTTCTTGTACTTCCTTGGTTAAGTGGTAAATCTTTGCATACACCCATACAAAGCAGCACAAAGAGTCAAAAGGAGCTCACTACCAGGGGGCAATAATCACCCCCAGGTCCTTCCCATACTCCTTAACTGAGAGCCACCTCAAAATCATGGTGCCAAATGAACAGCTCACAGGCTCTCTGGCAAGGCAATACCACATCCTCGGTTTCAGAAGATGCCCTGAAGAAAGATTCCTGCAGTATCTGTGGATACCACCTTGATTAAAAAGGTGTCCATCTGAAATGGCTGTAACTACACTTAGCAGGAAACTTGGATTTTCCAGTTGGAACTTCCAGGTGAAGGCAACATTGTTAGCAGTGCTCATTCTTAACTGAGACATGGACAAGTCCCTCTGCTATTGTTATCTTATATTAGGTAGTTCTTCACGCGAGCAATTCAGTGTGTCTCTTCATTTAAACTACTTCAAAATTCACTCCATTGAAGTGGCTAAAAGCAATGTCAAATGGAAAGTGGGTATAAGAACAAAAACCAATATAAAACAATAATTATATGCTGTTCTATTGAAGGCCAATGTTACTAAATATACAGATTAATACTGAAGAAAATAAGATCAGTGGGAAATAACATACAGCCTTAAGGTATTGGTCATTCATTTCTGGGTACCTTTATCAAAGAATCAATTAACATTTAATCTTCTTAAAAGGTGCACAATCTCCCATTGTTACGTACAGACTATTCATGTTTGGGACCCAGATCATCATCTGGCCTTTGGCAAGATGTCTTAGACCCTCTTGACTATTTACACTGCAAACTTTTCAAGAGAGTGAATTTAACTCTGTGTGTGTAGGAAGGGAGCTGACTGGATGCCACCCTAACACAAACAGTGGCTGGAAGTGCTCAGCACATAACAGGATTGCTCCTGAAAGGCCCAGGTGAGATCTGTGCCCACATTAATATGAGTTTCAATACTGACAAATGAAAACAGTTAGGAACCAAACATTTATTACCAGAAATAAAACAAAACCAAGTTTACCAACTTACTAATACATGAACCAACTATCACTTTCAAAACTGAATTTCATTGTATTTGCTAGCATAACTTTCAGTCAACTATAGCTCAATTATTTAGTTGCTTATTTTCCCAAAAGTTCTATTTGCATGCATTGGAAAAAAAAAATAAGCATAGAAAAGTCTTTTTTCCTATCTAATGATTTTTCAGGAACTTTGAATCATGATATGCTCTCTCTTCCTCCATTTTCACTTATAAAAAACTAGTAGGATTTACTGACAGCTATGTTGGTCACACCACTATTATTATGTAACAGGTCTTCATATAACATGTAGCTTCATATAGGTCTACAGATACAGACTTAAAATTAACCGGCTGGGTTTTACACACTCTCCCATTTTATCTTGATGCAGAAGACAGCTAGAATTGGAAAAAAAAAAAAAATCAAACCCTCTGTAGAACATTGTTTTAATCATTAATGGAAATTCTCAACTTTTTCAGATGCTTTTCAAAATCACTCAGCTGTAGACATGCAAAGAAAAAGTTTGCCAAACTATATTCTGTCAGTTTATGAAGGTATCCTTGTAAACATATTATTCATTACTATTACAGTAAGATTTTTAGAAAAGATGCTCCAGTTCATCTCTCAACAAAGCTTATGAAGTGCAGAGAACTAAACAGTAACATGGCTCAGTTGCTTGCTGACATTTTTATAATAGTTCAAATATTTAGCAGTTTACTTCTAAACTTCTTTGCCACAAACAAAATCATCAGAAAATAGTCCCCCCTGTGTTGCTTGAATACCTTGGTTAAAATAAGGTGCACATGCAAACTGCAATCCGACTTTTTTATGAAAAAGTGATTGAGTCTAATGAAACATGAAAACTGGAGTGTAAGACAAATCTGAACTGCCTACTCCTCTTGAAAGCACAATGCAGTTTATTCTATATAGCTGTTTTAAACAACTATTAACACCTGTGTGGCTCTTCTGCATGATTCTAAAGCAGTACTATGTAGAGTTGTTTGAAGTGCCATCACCAGCCAGATTTAAACATTGCCACTTGAATTTCTAAGTAAATTTGGCTGGCACTCACTATAAATGATAATGAAGACCTATGGTGAAACCCACCCTTTGGAGGGGTTAATTGGGATTTTGCCATTTATCTTAACAGGACCAACATCTACCCAAGATTTATGAAATTTGCATACTCTAATACATGCCAGTAGATACAGAAAGACAGTATTTTAGTTCATTCAGAACTACTTCATGTCAGCTAGCATATGACAACTATAGTAAGCATCAGAGTGGTAGCTTAGCAAAAGTTGCCTACCAGCAAAGGTTATCATATGTCTGAAGGAATTACAATGAAGTATTAGCTCTCCTGTATTTAATTTTCCTACTTGACAATTATGCCTAGGATTCTGAGAGGTGTATTAAATTTCCTCTTCAGCTCAACACCACCTGCAGTTTGAGCTGTTGGCAGCAAAGAAATGTCATCCTGGTCAGCCCTGATACACTCAGCCCTAGAGCAACACAGGGACCCTTTCACTGACCAAACACAAGGGTTCCCCCCACAATATCACCCTTCACTCACTGAAGGGGAAAAGGACCAGAAGCAAGACCTTAATTTAGTGCCTATAAAAAAGCAAAGGCATTATATTGTGATGTCTTGCTTAATTCATCCTAAACTCCCTCTAATCAGACTACTTAACTCTGAAGTGCTTAGTTCTTCCTGAGAAGAATATCACACGCTGTATTACCCTTAAGAAGTTCAAGGGTTGCCAGCGCATGTAAAAGATTGGCAGGAAGACATCTGTTAGATATCGACAATATTGACTTCAAGAGGTCTTAGGATACACATCTTTCTATTTACTCTTTTTATGAATGATTTTTTTCATTCATCATTTCAGCTACAACTGCCATTCTGTAACTAAAATAAACCTTCAGGAAAGAAGTTTTTCTTTCCTTTGCAAATTGTCAACTACATTAACCTTGTCAAAAAAACCTACAAGAATGAAATCAATATAGCAATTTAAAGACAAAATTGGCAGGCATTATATTGTACTTGGACACATTCAGTAAATAGCCTCATACATCAATCTACCGTCATCAATGGCAATATTCTGAAACCAACTAACGTTGTTTATTACATTTGCGGTGTGAAACGCCAAAGTAAGTACAGATATCGGTCCAGCTGATGAAAAATGACACGGAGATAATATCTGACGTGCCTGAGAAGCACGAACTAGTGACTCAGGTGTCATTTAAACGCGCTGTACTCCCAGCACGGAGAGCGGCTGCTCTATACCCGGTACGGTACCGGCAGTGACCCGCTCGCCAGGGCAGGAGCCGCAGCGGGAACTCCGGGATCCGCCGTGCCCCATCCCCGCGCTGCGCCCCGATCTCCAGCCCTTCCCTCGCCCCTTCCCACGGCGCGCACCGCACACTCCGCGGCAGGGCTCGGAGCTCCTACAGCCCTCTCCCTCTTCCCCTTCTATCTCTGGGTGCACTGCCAGCCGGAGGCTGCGCTCCCCCCGCTGCCCGCCTGCCCCGCGGGTTCGCGGGACCCCGGCGCCTCTCCCGCCCCGCCTGCCCCGCGCCGCTCTCCCGGGGGCAGCGGGTGCTGAAGGGCAGGCGGCGAAGTTGCCGGGACTTACGGTGGCAGCGCTACGGACGCTGGCGCGGCGCCTCTCCCGGCCTCCCGTCACCTCGGGCCACCTCGGCGGCGGC
Organism: Zonotrichia leucophrys gambelii; assembly: GCF_028769735.1. Lineage (NCBI taxonomy): Eukaryota > Metazoa > Chordata > Aves > Passeriformes > Passerellidae > Zonotrichia > Zonotrichia leucophrys. Next base: position 24,963,978 of record NC_088171.1, read on the forward strand.
TCCGCGCCCGCACCGGAGCAGCCCGGCCGCCCCTTCACTCCTCGGAGGGGCGCATGGCGCTGCCCGCTCCCCGACGCCCGCCCGGTGGGTCCCCGCGTCCCGGAGGGGGCGGACAGGCACTAGGCAGGGTCGAGCCCCTCCGGCGGGGCTGCGCCTCGGGAAGCATCTGCCTCCTGCCTCCCGCGCCGCGCCCGCTCCCCGCTCCACCCCGGGCGCGGCGGGGCTTCGCGCCGACGTCGGTGCGGGGCGGCCGGAGCCCGCCCGGCGGCGGCGGCAGCGCCTCCCCCGCCCCCGCCTCCCTCCCGCGGCTCCCGGCGCTGCCGCTGCCGGCGGGGCGGCCGTGCCGGAGCCGGCGCTGCGGGGGCGGCGGGAGCGGGGCCGGGCGGCGCTCTCGGCACAGCGCCTGAGGAACGGGGGGTCCCTCTGAGCCCTCCCGGGGCAGGGACGCGTCCCCCAGGCCCCTCGTCCCGCAGGGGAGGCGGGGGCGCCGGCCCGGCCGGCTGCTCTGGGTACCGCCCGTCCCTTCCGTGCGGGGCCGGGCTCTGTCCGCAGCGAGTGTGCGCCGCCCCGCCGGAGCTCGGAGCCTGAGATGTCAGAGGCCCGGCCGGCGACCTCGCCTCCTCCTCCTCCTCTTGGAGGATCCGAGCCAGCGTTGAGCTTCAATCGCGGGCATCTTTTGGAAAGGAAAGCGTGGGAATGTGGGGCGTGGAGCGTGGGACCCCTGCGATCCGGCACCTGGGCGGGTGGGGCGCTGCGCCCGCAGCGGATCGAGAGTTGCTGGGACCCTTGGCCGCCCTGGGAGGCTGTCCCGCATCCTCCCGTCTGCCCCGTCTCCTCTGATGCTCTTCCAGCTTGCATGAACCATCTACCTACCGTCCACCAAGCTGGGGAGGATGAACTAGAGGTGGCCGCAGCATTCATCCGACGGCAGAATCATCTAAATTGCCGTTTCTGCTCCAGAAGTCGTGTAAACGTTTTAAAGTAACTAACTCTAAGAAGAGGCCGAGAAAGACCTGTTTCTAAGCACCTCTGGGCACCTCTGGTCCCCTCAGAAAAGCAGACCCCAGCTACACGAGCATCCAGGGGCAATCGAGCCAACGTCCCGCACCTCGCGGAAGAGCGTCGAGTGGCGGTGCACGAAGTAGCGCAGGGGAGGACTCTCCTGCTATGCCTGTTGCAAGCTGCCCAATATTTAAATATCCAGAGAGCCACAGTGAGGGGGGAGCCGGAGCGAGCGCACGGTGATTCACCTCAGCTCTCCTGACAACGTGTCAGCGCCGATAGCAGGTAGTAGTGGGGTGTCTTCCCAGCAGGTGGAGTCAGGAGGCAAACAAACTTGCTCAGGAGGTACCACCACCCGGCTGAGGACAGCTTTTTTCTTTCGTTTTTCTGTGTGAAGGATGTTGCTGCCATCAAATAAAGTGAACTGTGGGTTTTAAGTTGCTTGGCTTACTTCTGAATGGAAAGTTATCTCCTACTGAAGCGGTTCTCAGGTGTTTTTCTTCAACCTGCCACTTTCTCTAACAGATTACAGCCAAAATTTTTTTTGAGCTTGCCTTTCTTACAGAAATCTGCATGCAAAAGCAGCTGGCTGCCTTTTTGCAGCTCAAGCCATTCTGAGAAGGGTGTGAGGGACAGGGAAATAGGAGCTTAGTGCTCAGAAGTCAGAAGGAGGTGCTGGGCTTAGCATGCACCAAAGTCCAAGAAAAAGGAACTTTTTGCCACTTTTCCCAGCAGTTGATAAAAAAATTCCTCCAGACAATACCATCGAAGAAAATTTGTCCTCCTTGATATTGGGGGGGTGCAACCATAATAAGAGTTGAGACACTCAAAGAATACTGATGTAAGTTGTTATCCCTTTAGTATTTAAATTTTCACTGTTGGTTTTATCCTTTACTCTTGTGGAGACAGCAAAGAGAAACAGTGGAAGCTGCTTTTATGAGCTCTCATAGTGCCACAATTTCTTCACTTTTCACAGCATTCTCTGGTAGGAGCAGTGGCATCAGGGGAGGTTCTCATGAGCTGCACCAGCTCTGGCACCACGGAGCAGCACCTCCGTGGACTCGCTGTCCCTCTCACGCCACAGCTGCCCCGAGGTGGGCTTGGGTGAGTCACAGTTCTAAATGCTTCACATGTTTGTGGAAGGGGAACTGCTGAGGAGCAAAACCTTATGCTGAAGCCTAGGGAAAGCGGGGGGCTCCCCTTCCTGACACTGCAGCAGTAAATTGAAAGAGGTAAAAGAGAGAGCTAGTTTGTCCCAAGGTCCACCTATTTTGGATTTTTTGTATGTTATCCAGCTAATATTGTTCATTCTATGATTGGAACACATCACTTTTTCACTGATGGGTTTTATATTTATTTCAAAATGGATTGCATGTTGCTCTGTTTTCTTAGTGAATAGTATTCATCTGCTTAAGTATAAATCTGTCATTCCATAATCTGGTAGTAGCTTTTCTAAGGTTTGGGTGTATTTTTTTATAAACTCGCATTTTGTTAACCATTACCTTGACACAGAAACAGCACTTTCTCATTTGTTCTGCTATGAGCAATTGCCCTGTGCCCCATGGGACTGCAAGCATAAGTCCTTACTTCTTAGAATGTGTGTGAAATACTGATCCGACCCATAAATAACTCCTGGAAATTATTAACTGTACCTCAATGGTTTTATTTCCGCTTGTGCTCAGGAGTCATTACAACACTGAATTCTGCAGAGAAAAGGCTGAGCTTATGTTTTATGTTGTGATGTTATAGTTCTGTTTTGTAGAGTGTTTTGTAGAGTGAAAAGTGAAGGAAGTCCAAACCTTTCAAAATTTCAGTGATTTTATTCTGTTATGAGGGAAAACATTTTTCCACACAGTATGTGAAGTTTTGCTGTTGCATTGTTTGTCTCATTTTCACCATCTTTTATTCTGTAAATATATTTTGTTTGTCCCTAATGGTACTAGAATAAGGATGCCACTTGTGAAAGGCAGTGCTCTAATTTTCTTGGTCAGGTGAAGAATTTGAAAGAAAAATTCCCAGCTGGACCTGTGAACTGTGGAGAGATATTTCCAAAATCTTTTGCAGATGTCTGCATTGCAAACTGTTCTGGAGCCAAGCTATTTCCTGTCATAATTTATATATCTTTTTTGCTTGGCATGGTGTACCTCACAGGAATTACCTAGAGCACAGTATTGTCAAAAAAGAGATTATTTAGATTTGGTTTGTTTGAAGCATGGGAAGTGTAAGCATTGAGCTTTCTACAGAAGACTGTGGAGGCATGCTGTATCTTTTGATAAAAGGATTGCAAATAATGCATTTGAGTGAGGGCTATATTCACAGCTTGGATAAAATACTGGAATTTGTAAAACATAGTATTTAAACAAAAAGGATAATACATTGACCCTAATCCTGTTCAGTGTCAAGAGAATGGGAATTCACCATTAGCTTTAGCATAAGTTACATCAGTCCCTATAAGTCTTCCATAGGAATATTTAATTATTTACATACAATTTGGTAATCTTCACTCCTGGAAGAGACCTGACTGCAAACTCTGAGAACATTATCAGCACTCTCAGCAGCAATGCAGGCTTCCAAAGCCTGCCTGCTGGAAAACACATCAGCTCTGTGAGGGGGAAATTCATGGAGTGACTATAGCTGCTGTTCAGACCAAGCATCCCTAATGAGATAATTTTTCTTCTAATTTTCAGAAAAAGAGATCACTCCAGAATTAGGGGTTTGCAGAGTGACAGATAAACATATTTAAGAAGCTACTGCCAGTTGCAGAAGTCCATTCCAAACATGAAAGGCAACATCAAGAGAAGTACAGAAATGCTCAAGTGGCCGGAATACACATAAACAGTTTAGACTAGGATTATAAAAGGAATAGAAAAGTGTTTTATTTCTAATCCCAGAAGCTATCAAATCATTCAAGAACTGTCTTTTTAAGACAGCTCTTTCCAAAATTAATGATTGCATTTAACTTTTTGTTAGCCTTGTTTTGTAGAAACCTGAAAAATCAGGACTTGTATGTTTATCCAACATCAGGTATCTCATTAGAATGATGTACAAATTGTTTTAATGTCACAATAGATTTATTTAAATCAGTTGCTTAATGCACAATAATCTCAGTAACTTTCTTAACATACAAAAAAGGCATGGGTACTTACATTTTTCTCTTTGCTTGAATTTCTATTTTTAATTTATGTTATGTTATTTAATCTCCCCAAGTATTGATTCTTTAGTTCACATTCCAGGACATTCTAAGAGGATCTCCAAAATATTTTGAAGTGAAGAAAAACTCCCGACATATATCTCTGAAAAATAAATTGTTGGGTTTTAGTGGGTTTTTTTGATTTTTTTTAAAGAACAGTACATCCAGTCAGTAATTCAGAGACACAAAAAGCAAATAAATAGAAAATGAAAAATACAAAAAATTACTTGTATCCAAGCTTTCAAAGAATAAACAACAATGAATAGAGACATTCCAGTTGTTAGTATTTATGCCACGTTCAATTTTCTCTAGAAGAGGCTATTTTAATTTAGCAATACATGTTTTCATTAGTGCAGCACTCAGTAATTATCCATATTGGTAGCAGAAACACAGTGGGCTTTGCTTGCACTGTGTAGAGGAGGGAAAATGAAAGCAAACAAGATAATGAAAATCTGGGGAATGTTTCCAAAGAGTGGGCATCTGATTCCTTCAGAATGAGCAAGTATTTTCCATCTTCACTTGGAATCCAACACCCCAGGCTTCATTAAGCCAGTGTGAAGCTGTACATGATTCTAGAGAGAACCTCAGCCAAGCATCAAAAAGAAAAGCTCTTCAGGAGAATTAAATACACTGGCAGCTACAAGAAATGTCCTCTCTGATGCTTGTACAGTACATAAATAATAAAATAGTCTAGATTACACAAAATTTCCCTGGAAACTATTTCAAGAGCCTTATGAGATATCTAAAAACCACCAATAGGCATATTTAATAAATCATACATACTTATGAAGTCCCATCAATGTAAGTTTTACCTTAATTCAAAAACATAGTTTAAAACAAGAAATTTCATGTTATTTGAAGTGACAGGTATTGTAAGAATCTATTAAAACTCAAGACTCAGCTATGTATTTTCATACAGATTAAATTTTCTATCTTTGCAAGAGTGGCCTGGGGTCTATGTATCATTAAGGCTTTGCTTACCCCCTCAGTATATATTTTAAATGAAACTAAAGCAGTGCTAAAAGGTAATACTGGTTTTGTGAAAAAAGGTGAATTTTGTTTCAAATGTTGACTCTGCTAGACAGAAATTCATACTTCTGATTAACATGGTGTATTAAAAACTCCTTTTGCCTGAAAAATGTAACTGTAATAGACACATAACTGATTAAACCCCAGCTCTTGACAGTAAATGTAGGCTTAACCATTCTCATTATCATCATTTGTTTGTCACTCAGTTTGACATGTGTAAAATTAGGTTTTGGCCCTCCAAACAAGTTGGTGTGTAGAAATTTCCATGGACTGGGTGTGAAAGTTCTCCCACAGCACCACGACAAGTGACTGACAGAGAGTTCCTTGAGTGCAGAGATGTGTGCAGGGTGGAGGAGGTAACTGCAGTCTTTAGAGGGAGACACTGCTGGCTCCCACCAACAGAATACCTGCCAGAGCCTTGGGATCACAGATCCATGCATGTGCTTGAGCAGTGAGGGGCCTTACACACGCTTGGCCATAATGGCATGTAGCACAGAGAAGCTGGGAAATGTTTCAACTGCCTTTATGGCTGGTTAGCAGTATCACAAAGATACATTAGAGAAGAAATCTAATCGATTTTTCTCAGCTTTTTAAGTAAAGATGAAATTGGCAGAATTCATTTGAAATTTGTAACCACCATTGTGCGATATTTAGAGACAGAGCAGCTGAAGAGGCAAAACTTCAGATAGTTTTGTCAAGATACATCTGATTTCCCCCATAGTCTTTTCTTCTTTACTCTGCAGCCTGTAAAGGATCTGCAGAGTAGGGATTTATTTTCAGCATTTCATCCAGCATTATAATTATAACCCATGTGAGTCTAGAGGGTTTGATTAGCATGAGAACATCAGCTACCTCTTCTATAGTTAAGCTTACTGTAAGGAATGGGGAGCATAATTATAAAAAGATTTCTAAATATACAACACGTATTAAAGAAAGTAGGATGAGAATGTTGCATCTCTAAGGACTTAAATTTAGGCTCTGATGACAAAACAAGTAAGTGATTGTGTGCAGTTGGGGCCAAACACTAACCTGGAATAGGGAGCTAGCAGGGAAACACTGCAGAGACAAAATTTATGCTTATCATGTTGATTCACAAAACAAATTCACCTTTTCACTTCCAGTGTTATTCTCCTCTCACTTTCCTTCACACATGCACACAACTGACATATTTATTCCAGAATGGTTAGTAATTGAATAACTTTGAAGCTGTTTTCCGTGTAACAGCTGCCCATTTAAATCTCACCAGCCAAACTTCTAATAGAAACTAAATGTAGTTATTGAGGATGAGATGCTCAGAGAGAGCTGCAAATCACAGAACACAAGTCTTGAGGGAAATGTCTGAGCGTAAAAATGTTGCTTACCTTTGTCTGAACCTAATGATTCACTTTGCACAGCAGAGGCACAGATGGCCGTGCATCTGAGGTCTCCCTTAGCTCACCTCCTTTCCCCCTGACACAGAAGTGAAATCACATGAAGAGCTCCTAGACCTGTTCTGTATTTCTGAAAGAGCACTGTTTGACTGGTGCTTCTTCAGTCAATTGAAACAGTTACAGGGACAGGGATGAGAGGTGTCTGGCTCTAGATGGTCCAGACATTTAAATGTAACAAGGTCTCCCAGGGGAAGCTTATTTTGTCTTCTACTTTTTTTTCTCTATTTCTATTCTTGATATATTTTATGACTTTGTGGTACAACCCTCACCTTAGCTCTTCTTTATCATCGTGAAGCCTTTGAAGGCAGTCATGTCTAAAATACTCCTCTGTGTTTTGTTTTTAAACACTCTGCTATTTCAAAGACAAAAATAAATCCCAGGAAGAGAGGAGATGCAGTAGTTGTCACCTTCATAAGTCCAAACAAGTAATTTTAGTTATTGCTGAATATCAAAAAGCAAGAATTTAGAAGTTTTAAGTCAGAAGACTGTCAATGTGTTTCAGTCTTGGCCAACATCTTTTCTGTTTGTGTTTTGGACCTTGTCTTTGAACAGATTTGGAAAAAGATTTAGAAGTTTCTTTCAGATGACAGTGAAAAACCTGAAATTTGCACATAAATAACAAATGTCTCAGACAATAAATTGTAATTTTGTAACTTTCTGTATGATGTGGTTTTAGCATTTTTTTATGCTAATACCTTTCTCAAACTGCTACCTTTTGCTGCCAGGTCCTAAAAATAAACATATGGCAGATATGCCATATTTCCATACTATTATGTTCTGAGTTGTACTTCATTTCACAGGGGCTTAACAAGATTCTTCCTATTTCAAATTCTTCATAGCCTGATTTTTGTCACTTACAGTTTTACTACTGTCACCTCTCTCCACACTACTCAGGCATACACATGTACACAATTGCATCTTTATTCTTTAGTAGTATTGATCCATTTGTTGTCCAGTGCAATGTTCCCCCCTGAACTCTAAGCACAAGTTAAATGTTAGCTGGATACTCAAAGAAGGCTGCAAATCACAGAAAAAAATTTGAGAGAGATGTGCTTAAAATTTCTGGTCCCTGTTTGAGCACGTGGTGTGAATTCAATAATTAAAATTTCCATACACTCTTTATAATGAGGTGAAAAGAGATATTCTTTCAGCTGTTCAAGATTTAATAAACCCTTTTCCTGTAAGATGAAGGAATCTGCTCTTTTTGCTATGTGTTTTCATTGATGGTTTCTTGCTATATGTTTAGATTTTTTTAGGATGAGGTTGAGAATGCAACCTCATTGCAATTCTAAGGATGTTATTAGAGGTGTGGTGGAACCAGTTTGCAGGTTAATCTTATGCAAATCCTGATCTTTTGTGAGGCTGGCATCATTTTTCTCAATGTAATGTCACTGAACTCAGTTTGCAAGGTGAGTTTTCCTAGTGATTGATGAATTTTGTTGGGATGTGCAACCTGGCTCACATGTGTCTACGAGCATGGCTCTCATGTCTATGAAGATGAGTTGGAAACTGAGGCTCAGTAACTTTAAAAACATAAATAAAGTGCTTAACACTAATATTATTTCCATATTTATTAAACCATAATCACAACTTTGTGGGTTTCATTCTTTCTAACATTGATTCTATTTACTGCAAGTGCATGAGATGGTGCATGGTATGAGTTGTGGATGACACAATTCTTGTTAAAGATCTAGGACATTTAAAGGTGTTTCCAACCCCTTCCAAGAAAAGTCAGACAAGATATAATTCCCTTCTTGCCAGAGTAACTTCAGTCACACATCACAACGTCCTATATATAATTTAATAACAACAGGGACATAATGTCCAGTGGGCTGAACTTGTTTCTGCAAGTTCATTTTACTTTCCAGTATAAAATGTTTGAGATATTCTTTCAGCTGTTCAAGATTTAATAAACTCTTTTCCTGTAAGATGAAGGTATCTGCTCTTTTTGCTATGTGTTTTCATTGATGGTTTCTTGCTATATGTTTTGATTGCTTTTTTCAGGATTTGGTTGAGAATGCAAAAATATTTGAAAGATGGAGCTACAGATTTTATTTATTTTTCTGTTTCTTTTTTGCAGCTATTATTAAGCTGCTAGAGATCTTTGAGCCCAGAGAAAAGCCATTATAGTTTAAGCCAAAACATTAGACCATGACTCTAAAAATAGAAGTTCAACTCTTCTTACCTGCCGAGGGGAGGTAAAACCAACGAGAACTGCTAACTCTTGTATCTGAGTATAAAACCTCAGTCCCCTTACTTTCAAAGGATAACAGTAATCCAATGGTCTTAGGAGCCACTCATCTTGGTGCAAATCCAAGTGAAAGTAATGGACCTCTCACTAGTCCTAAACACATTCATACTCCTCACCTTAGCAACCCTCCTCACCCCCATCCTATTCCCCCTCCTATCCAACAACCTTAAAAACACTCCCGAAACAATCACAAACACAGTCAAAACCTCTGTCCTAATCAGCCTAATCCCAATAACAATCTGCATCTACTCAGGAACAGAAAGCCTCATCTCCTTCTGATGAAGATGAATTTTCTTACTGTAGAATGTATTTAGTTCAGAAAATAAAGTGTTCCAAATAGTGAAGGTTTGTTTAGTGGAACCATGTCTGCAGTCTGTTGGAAAGGACTCTTTCCTCTGAGTTCACAACATTCAGGTTGGGAGACTATCTTTTGTTTCAGCAGCGATTATAAGAAGGATATAAAGCATCAGCCTCATGAGGCAAAATGAAAAATATCTAACTGGAATAGCTCAGTGAAAGTTGACAGTCATGCTTTCATTGGCATCACTGCTAGATAACCTCTGAAAGCACGTGGCACTTACTTGGTTGCCTAAAACTGGGACTGAGTACCCCACTGAATATTTGCTCAAGAACTCAGCTCCTGTTGCTCTTTTATATCTGTAGAGAAGAGTGAAGACAGGCAAGCAGAAGTGCGGAGCAGAGTTCTACTATGCTTTTGTGTATATTATTCTGTTTCTAGGAAACCAATGACAAAATTGGTTGGATTTTTTTTTTTGAGACTCAATATATCTTACCAACTTGTCTCTGAGTGTTCTAACTGCACACATGCTGTACTATCTAGTTATCTAGGAACTGAAAGAATAGCTGCAACAAAAAATTATCTTGATTTTTCTAATTTCATAATTTGTGAGGAATATGAGTACTTGATGGGGAGCCAGACAAAATATTACTTTGAGAAGGAAGACTGGGGAGGAGGGAAGTCTCCTCCTACTTGTCACCATTTTTTTGCTTCATAACTTTGAGATGAAACCAAAACACCTTTTCTAGTAATTTCTAGGAAACTGGATGATCTGGGATGCTGCCTTGGCCCCATCATGCAAGAAAGTTCCTCTGATGTACCTGTTATGCTAAATACTCACTTCCGGGCTTAGGTACACTGATTTTCTCAAGACACATTTAAACCATGCAAAAGGCAAGACAATTCTCTCCATTACAAAAGCAAAGTAAGCTATCTGGCAAAAAGATTTAGAAATTGTCCCAGACATATGTATTTTCCTGAAAGATAGTTATGGCTTTCTCACACTGAGTAGAGTGAATATGATGACTCCCTCTTTATCTTCTCATCTGCTTTGATGTCCTAATACTGGACATGATAGAAGGGAACTTACATAAGTCCTGCTCCAGAACTCTAAAAGCCCATTTCTGATTCTACTTCTAGTATTTCTGTGGTAGATTTCGTTGTGCTTTTAAAACAAGAGTTACTTTTCTTCCAATTTGGCACTCATAGATTGAAAACCCATCGCCTTTCTTTTTTTTTTTTTCTTTTCCCCAAATATGTCTCTAGAATCTCTTTGTCATTGTATTAAAATAATTTTTTATTTAATTGTCCTCATGCACTTTTTTCTCCCCTACTCTCCTTTGGAGCTATTTGAGACAGATAGAAACAGCGTGCTAGCAATGAGCAAGAGGAGCTCTTGGGAAAGTTAAGAATTAACTTAGAATTAACTCTCTTAAGTAAGAGAAGATTATTTGTTTCACAGCTTAAGTATTTTTTTCCCTACATGAAGATGATTTGTGATTCCTGACCCACAACTACTCAGTGTGCTGCTATGGGCAGTTAGTATGGAAACCAGTAGGGAGAGCATAGCCAAATCAAGGAGAGCCCAGGAAATGTTTCAGCCAGAGCCTGTATTTGCCTCTAGAGGTCTCCCAACACTTCTTACTTTTGAAAGCCCAAAGGAATGCATTGGACACCGCTGTCAGCTGCCTTCAGCGTGTGGTCTCTCTCTTTCTGGCCATCCCATCATGCCCTGGCCCTCAAAATTAGCTGTGTAATATTTGTGCTTTGTGGTTCACAATGCAATTCTTTCTTGTTATTACTTAGCATTGCTGTACCCCGTCACCTGACTACAGTACAGCTCAAGCAGAAAGATTTGTTGCTATTTTGAGGAAAAATACTGGGTAATGCAGACAGTTTGTGTCATAATAAAATCTGGTGACTTTAAATGAGCATTTAATTGGTGTACTCCATGAAAACATTTCCAAGCAAAGTGTGTGCAAAACTGAGTGGCATTAAAATGTCTTTGTGGTACTTGTCAGCAAAAAATGGGATCCCCACAAAAATTTGATAATGCTCTTTCTCCACTGCTTGTATCATCTCAGAATGTCAGCTGAAAAAGCATCTCTGCCATGCTTCTTTGGGCTGATGGCTGGCTGACTGTCCCAGCTTTTGCAAATGGCATTCAGAAGTTATTTGATAGGGGTAACTCATCCTGCTTCATATTGCTGTTTCACTTAGGTGTGACTCCCAAGTGTTTTTACCTAATTTGCATCAGTGAGGAGACAGAATCTCTCCCTGAATCAGTTCAGTTTAACAGTTTCCTGTTAGCATGACCCAGGAGCAGACTGAAGCAGAACAGGGTGGCATATCATACCACCCATTTCAATGTGAATTTAGACCTATCTTCACCCTCTGTGGGAGAAGAGCAGGGCTGCATTCAGAATGCCAGCAGGAGCTCAGCAGGAGCTGCTGCTCTCAGGCACAAGATAGAGGCAATCAGGTGCTTCCTGCAGGTGCTGTGGAGCTGCTTGCTTTGGATTGCTTCCTCTCACGCCAGCAGGATGCTTTTGGTCCTGTCCTGAGAAAAGGAGGTGGGTGCTGGCTCACAGCCAGCAGCCTGGCAGCAGCAAATATCTCTCATGCCCCTTGTCCCCCCTGGGAATGAAGGCTTTCTGCTCACTTTCACATTTTAAACACCAAATGTAAAAGATTAGAATGGCCAGCCTAATTTAAACAAAGGAGGCTCTGAGGCACCTAGGCAATCAAAACAAACAAAAAAAAAAAGGTGAATAAATTTAAAGGGCAGTCAGCTAGAGGAGCAACCTTCACAGGTTTTTGTAAAAAATTGGAGGAAAACAAGAGCAAGCAACATGCAGTATCTCAAACACATAGTCAGTAATGCTGTTGCACTGTTGTACCCCAACTGATGTCTCATATCTAGAGCCCTGGGCTTGAGACAGATTTGGTTAACTCCCACTGGGAGTGGGAAAATGCTATTTATAAATATCTGTCCTGATTCAGTAGAAAATTATCAGAAGTATGGGGATATTAGGGTTTTTCATAGGGTACAACATGCTATGAAGAAAATTCATTCCCAAATCACTAGAAAATCTGCATAATTCATATGATAAATCTTTAAAATAATATAATATTTTTAAATATATATATTGGATATTTGAAAGAATAACATTTTAAATTTGTTTCAGAACTAATTTTGTGGCTAGGGATTTCCTAAATTTGGAAAATTTTCCATTAAAATAGTAAGAGGCATGGCATCTTACTAAAATAGTAAGTGGCCATGGTCATTTTTGGTCTAGTACAAATAAATCAAAAGATTTCCTGGTTTCAAATTTTGGATGTTAGTTAACCATGTTTTAAAGTGGAGATTTGCTTGGTGAATAGGTATGGGTGGGCACTTTTAACTTTTGAATGACCCCTAACATTTAAAATACTTGTTTTAACTTAGGAAAATTTCATTAAGAAAGGAGTGGATTTAAACCTTTCTGCAACAATGAAAAGAGGCTGCCAAGTAAATATAACTATAAGGTTACTGAAGTAAGGAATTCTCAGTTTTCCATGTTCATTTAGCTTGCAGATTTCAGACCCAGAAGAGGAGCAATGAGGACTGTGGCTCTGGCTTTAAGTAAGATGTTTCTTTCTGAAGAACTGTATTCAACCATCAAGCAGCAGCTGGATAAAAAAGAGACCAACAATAAGCTGTGAGAGTGATCAGCTGCCAAACAAGTGTGGTCTAAGAAGATTTAAGATAATCTGTTCAGTCTGAAAAACTGAACAGAAGATCCAAGGGATCATTAAAAAGGAAATCAGATGCTGATCACTTATTTGCTGCTTGCAAGAAGTCAGATATCATGGTATTACTATGAGTATTAACAAGGTATTAACTATGAGTAACCAAGATTTAGGGATTCATGTCAGGAAGGTAAGGAGGATGAAGGAGAGGAGTAGATTATCTGTAAGGTGTCATATCTTTTTCACTGGAAGGTCTGAAGAGGACCCCATGGAGTCCAAAATAGTTTGTGTAGTCTGGTATCCTATGACTGGGTAAGTCCTTGCTGTGCCCCGGTCATCTCAGACCAAATAACCACCTCCTTCCCATTCTTAATCATATCCTTCCCATTCCCTACCCTGTTTTCCCGGCACAGTAAAACAAGGTGTAGGCCACAAACCCTAGAAATAAAAATTTCTTGCAGCAGATCCCAGGTTCAGCTGATATGGAAGGGTGCAGTGGAGAACTTCCATCAGAGACTTCAGCTATTTGCCACGAGCCATCATGGATAAGGTAGAGAGATAAACTGTTTGGCTGCTCTACAGATTCTTTTCAGTCCTTTTTTTTTGGCGATCTGCTGCAGAAAAGAATCAGAGACAAGCTTGAACTGGCAGCCAAACTGGTTGATCTTCATTATGCTGCTTCATACAGAAGAAGAGTGCAAAACACATCCTAGCACAATATTGGTACCCCATAATACAGCTGTGTGGAGCTGAAAAGGTATTTGTAGAATCAGACACTTGGTAGCACAGGGATCATTCTGACCAACCAGTCCAGAATGCCAAATATTTTGTGAAGCCTTCACAGCCCTGGGGATGATGTGATAGGGACAGAAAGAAAGTAACACTGCAAACTTTCTCAAGTGCTTGCCTGAGTAAGGAGACACTTAATAAAACAGCATTTCAGATTCTCCTGTTAAAACTTTGTCTCTTGAGTGAGAAATTAATTCATTTTGACAGTTCCAAAAGAAATGGGAAAATACGCCTTGAGCTGCTAAACCCTTTTTCTCTTACTCCCTTTCTTTCCCTTGATAAACCTGTGCCTGCCCACCAGCTCTAGAGGGATGAATATATGAAGTATTTGGATACTTCAGCAATGTCATGAGTCCCCTAGTGCCCTTGGAAATGTCTCTAAGGGCTTCTCCTTCATTGTCCTCCATACTTCAGCAGTTGACTCCAAACGGCAAATTCTTGTAAATTGAATTTTCAATTCTTCTAAATTGAAAAATATGTGCCAAAGCTGTAAAATTCTATCTTCAGAGCTGGTGTGAGTATCTGCTCTTGGACACTTTTCCATAACCATGCCATAGGTAAAAAATAAGGCACTGAAGAAACACTCAGAATAATATTCTCATTTCCCAGCTATCCTTTTAAAAAGAGCTCTGAGTATTACGCATTGCATGTTAGACAGAAGAAAAAAAATCATCTGCCAGCACAATTTAGAAAAGCTGATGACTTTAAAGACTTTCAACACAAAGCTGCCACTGATAAAAACTTGCTATGACTCAGCTTTGCTTTGCGTAAGAGCAGGTCATTTTGCTACTTACTGTTGATTACTGCATTTAAGCCCCTCTGAGATCTTCGAAAGGTCTGTGAACTGTTAGGAACTGTTCATGTTAAACTGTGTATCCATTAACAGAAAAAGTGATTTTCAAGGACTGGTTGATGAAATTTAAAATATAATTAAAGGTGCTCAGGTCCATGGATATAATAAATGGCCCATATTTTTTCTTATTCTACTGTAAAGCAAAACAGCATTCAAGTTCAGGGTAAAACCAGGTGAAAATATTTTCTTCAGTTAAGGCTATAAAGGTTCACCTACTTCTGTATACAAAGCAGGAGAGTTTATCTGCTTTTGTGATCAGTATTAGACCAAAGAGTAAAGCAAGAATGTTAAGAGATTAAAGTCATAAAAAGGCTCCAGAAAAAAAAACATTTGTTCCAAATCAGCTCATGCACATATATCTAAATATAAACATTATATAAAGAATATTCCATACTGAATATATTTAATAAATGAGTGTATGTGAATAATTCCATCCTAGACAGAATAATGCAGCTGGTGCAGTCTGGGCAGGTGGGGACCAGGCCTGGGTGCCTTGGTGGACAGCGAGTTGAATACCAGTCAGCAGTGAGTCCTTGCAAACAAGGAACATAACCAGCAGCTCAAGGAATAGGCACATTCCTGGAAGGCACTTCCAAGGCCACACTGGGAATGCTGTGTCCAGCTCTGTCTCTTGCAAGGTGGGACTTATCAGAGAAGGAATGACAATTTTGAGACTCCAGCAGAAAAACTTTACAGTGGACTGGAGATGGAGCTCTGAGGGAGCTGGTTTTGCTCAGCCTGGAGAAGAGAAGACTACAGAGGGACCTGATATTTTTCTCCAACTGCCTAAAAGTGTATTACAGAGAAGATGAAACTTGGCTTTCCTCCAATTGGCATATTTGTTAGTCAGGATCCTGCTAAAACTGATTTAAAGTGGAAATTACACTTCTGTGAACAATTCTATGATTCTGTTGTATTCATCTGGTCTGTTTTTGAAGTTTTCTTATTATGGTGAATCTACTATCTGCCCAGAAAATCTATGGCAGTGCTTCCTACAGGAGTGAAAAAAAATACTCAAAGCAACTGTACATTGTGAGTGCACTAAATCAGCTTCTTGAAATATTTGCAAACTTTAAATTGCAGTGCTGTGACAATGCCTATCAGCCAGAGGGTGAAACTGAATACACTGTATTTCTTCTAGCTGACTTGAAGGAAATGGAAATAGTTAGGCATTTAAATAATGGAATTACATTATCTAAAGCAGGAGTTAGCAGCCTATTCCTTGCTAGAAACAGGATATGCATTTCAAACCCTTTGTCAGTCCCAGTGTTAAAGCTTTAAAAAATTAATGATTAAAATAGATATGGCTGGAGAACATATGAAATTATTTCATTCCTTCAAGTAGTTCTCCTTTTCTATTTGCATAAGACAGGTAAAATTATACTTGAAATACATTATTCCCGGTTTATGATATTCTAGGAAGTTAATTGCCAAAAATCCATTGTATTGCCCCAAGATTGTTATATCTGGACATTTAGGATGAACCCCAAAAGCACAAGTTTCTGAAAAAAAGAGCTGTAGAATCTTAATCTTAAGAACTATAGGTTTTTTCTTCTTTTTTTTTTTTTTTCTGATTTTTCACTGCATTAGATGGTATCCTAGCACCTAAATTTTGTTGTTCTCACAGGAGTACTAACAAATCTTTTCATAAACTTCCAGCTAATTTTGACCGCATTGTCCATCCTCTTGCTCACTTAATTTTCATGTTTGTTTTAAAGTAATGCAGATCAACCTTTGTCTGTATAAGAATTACTTTTATTTATATAATTATATTTGGAACATGTAGTTTGTTCTTTTGCCCTCAGTAACAGGCACATACAATCAGCTCAGTGGTCTCCAGAGTCTCATATTCAGCATGTAAATTGTAGTGCCTTTCTAAACAAAACAGAAATGTTGTTGAACAGAAAACAGTGCTATACAAAAAGTGAGTATATGAAGTGTGTGTCTTCAGCAAACACTAAAGTATATGTTCATCAGATGTGTGTATGTCATCTCTTTATATTTCCAAGACTCACTTCATTTCTACTGTTAGTGACTGTGGCTGAAAGATTTTTGTCTGTAGTCACTGAAAGGACATTGTTTTTACAGAGGATCAAGACTCATCTTTTCAAGTTCTCCAGTTAACAACTTAAATTCAGTAGTATTTTTCTACCAGATAAAATACTTATATTAAGAATGGCAGAATCAAGTTGCAGTTCCCAACAGAAATCAGATAGCTGATGGGGTTTTTTTTCCTAATAAATCCATCTCTGGCACTCCCAGGATTTAGAGTATTTTCCTAGTCTAGTTCTTGATCCACTCAAGTATACTCCGTGCCATGCAAGAATTTGAGGTTAAGCTTACCCTTCACAGGTTCTCTCTTCATACAGGGTACTCATGAAGTGCTAGCGCAGCACTAACAAGATGAGGAATTGATACCTCTAAAACTGAATTTTACTTTTACCTGTTGCTAAAATATTTTTTCTAAGCCTGCTACATATCCAGATTTTACGTTTCTGGGATTTTTTTTTCATGAGAAAGAACAATGTAACTTTAAAAAATGTATAAAGACCAAATGCAAATTAATATTACAGTCCTTGAAGTGGCAACAAAGCAGATGTATTCTACAAACAGTGAAAAATTCCCTTCCCAGGGTAGCATTTCTATACTTTAGCGGAAAAACTAAAAAATTAGTTTTGGTTTATAGACAGCTCCTCTTAAATTAAATCCTCTCCTCTTAGTTTATACCCAGGACATGGTGTGACAGGAAAACTAGTCTGTGTTCACCTCAGAGACTTTCTGGCCACTGGATTGTAACTTATTATGTACCACAAAAGGTAGATAAGGTGTTTAATGAGAACATGACTGTGGTACATGTCTTCCCTCATGTCTCCTAAATTCTCCTCAGGGTATTTCTATGGGTGTGAGTCTGCAAGGGCTGCAGAGGCTCATATCTAGCTTTGCTGAGGGCTGATCTCCCTTTGTGGCAGAATGGTGCCAAAAAGCTGTAAGAAATGTGTGCATTTGCATGGAGAGGCAGAGAACAGTATGCAGGAGAGCTGTGAAAGTAATGTTTCTGCAGGTTTTATATTTCAGTCCTCAACACAACCAAGCTGAGGATAAAACTGGGAATTACACTGACTGTTTTGTGTGTTACTAAAGTTAATTCAACATGGATCTCATTTCTCTTAAGAATTGCTTGAGTCAGATCTCAGGTCTATACATCTAAGTATATAAGGCATTTTTCAAAAAAATTGATTTGACAGTGATTGTCCAAGTCAAAGTATCACAGATTGGACATTTCTTCATGGGATTTTAAGTGCTTGTTTCTAACAAGCATCCTAGAAGATTAGTGTTCTCTTACAGCTTGTGAAAGGAATGTGGTGGGTTGCCCCTGTGTGGACACCAGCTGCACACCAAAGCTGCTCTTTCACTCCCCTCTTCATCTGGACAGAGGAGAGGCAATACAGCAAAAGGCTCATGGGCTGAGATAAGGGCAGGGAGAGATCACCCAGCAGTCAAGGTCACAGGCAAAACAGATTTGACTTGGGGAAATAAATTTAATTTATTACCAATCAAATCACAGTTGTTTAGTAAGAAGCAAAACCAAAAATTAAAAATGCCTTTCCACACCCCTCTCCTCTCCCCAGGCTTTACTTTAATCCTGATTCTCTACCTCCTCCTCTCAGCAGTGCAGGGGGATGAGAAATGGAAGCTGGAGTCAATCCAGAACATTGTTTTTGATGCTGCATCCTCCGCTCAATGTTCTCCTGCTCAACATGGGTCCTTCCCAGGGGCTCCAGTTCTTCAGAAACAGACTCCAGTCCCTTCCACAGGGCCACAAGTCCTTCCAACACATCTCCTCCAGCATGGAGTCCTGTCTCCACAGCTTCAGAGGTCCAGCCAGGGGCTTCAGAAGCCCAGCATGGGCTTCCCAGGGGATCACAACCTCCTTTGGGCATTCCCTTGCTCCACGGTGGGGTCCTCCTCTGGCTGCAGGTGGATTTCTGCTCCACCATGGGCCTCCATGGGCTGGGCTTGGGGGGGAACACTGCTTCACCATGGTCTTCACCACTGACTGCAGGAGAATCTCTGCCCTGGTGCCCAGAGTACTTCCTCCCCTTCCTTCTTCTTCTTCTTCACTATACATTTATAAACATTGAAGCTATGGCCTAACCTATTGCAGACTTAATTTCCAATGAATAAGTTGCTCACAAGAGCCTCCTGACAAGCTCTTGGTTGATGTTAAACAGGGCTCCTTCTGATTGAGTGGGGTGTATGTAGCCAGCATTCTTTGCACAGGGTTTGCTGGTGTGTGGAACCCCTTTCACTACAGGCTCATTTAGGTTTATTTTCTTTTTTTCTGAGCTGATTTAAGATCTTGAGCTGTTTCTAACTTTGATGCATACATTCTCTCTCTTCTCAGTTTTGTACACTGATTCACCTCTTAAAACCTTCAGCTTGAACAGCAGACCGAAAGGCTTAACTAAAAGATTTTTATTTCAGCTTTGTGGTAATTCCATACGGAAGAAGAAGTGCTTGAGGTGTAGCAATATGCTGAAGGCAGCTGAAGAATTGAACAACATGGCCCAGAGTCACACTTTTACAGACACTGGCCTCTCACTAAAACGCTTAGGTCTGTCTATAGAGATGTAACTGCTCTGGCTGCAAATGTCCCCTTCTCCAATCAAAAAGAATACTCTTTAGTGCATTATAGGAATTTGTACCTGATGTTAAGCAGCTAAATACTTATCTAGTGGTGATGTGCTATTGTCACCAGTAGCACAAGGCACACAGTCTTGTGCTTGTGATACTAAAGGAGATATTCAGAGCACATACCTTTGTGATCAGAGATCTTTTCATGGCCTTAGCCCTTTCTAGGTACTTTCAGCCACCTTCAGTTTATTTATCATAATTTCCTTTCACATGTCACCCTTTCCTTTTCCCTCAAGTACTTCTGAGCCTTTCTCCATGCTACTGTTCTCTAATGAGCCCTCTGCCATTAGTTTCCATTCTGTCCTTCAAAATACTGTCATCAAACCCCTTTTATCACTTTTTTTTTTTTTAATGTTCAGGACATGCTACTATCTCAAGTAAATAGAAAAAATAGCATAATCAAGAGAATACTAAGAAAAACATCCTCTATACAAATCTCTAGATGTCACCATATTTTCTTCTTCAGAAATTTTAACTCCAGCTGATGTTCTGTCTTCATTATCTCCATTACGGGGTACTCAGAGAGGCCAGGGCCTATCTTTGCTGTGCCAGTATGACACCTTGTATATCTGAACCTTGAGCTTGGAAAGTGTTTGGCTCCCAGTCAACTTTGGGATTTATAGTGTCTTAGATATTTGGTCAGTATTTAAGTGCTTTGCAAGATCAGCAATGTATAAACAACAACTAATGCTCTCTGGCCCTCAGCCTTTGTCCTTGGCCTAGCAATCAAAAATTACTTTGTAAGGTAAGTATTTTATAAGGGATGAAGATGTGAAAACTGCTGATGCCTGAGCCAGCAGGAGTACAGCAAAGGATGCTTCCAGAATTTCAGTGTTTTCTGTGCTGATGATGGTGAGCTGCAGTTACAGTCAGAGAAAGTGAATTGTAACAGGAAAGCGTGAAGATGCCCAAGCATATTCTGTATAATTTCTCTGCTTAGTTCCCTAAGAGAAGATTCTATTTCTAAATTCATTAGCCCATTTCTCCACCTTTTGTAGTATTTAAATTAGTTAATTTCAGCCAAAGTTGACAGTGGATAGGATTTTCCAAAATGTTCAACTCTAAAACCCATTATGAGGACCAGTGACTGGATAGACAGGCAAGATCCAAATGCACCATACCACTAAAGAAAATGATTTAGTTCTGCCAAATACAAATCCTTAAGAGGAGCAACAGACCATTTAGTAGCTCTGCTTTGAACTAGTCCTAACTGTGTTGCCACTTACTCATCCCAGTAGGTGTGGAGCATTTGATGCACCCTGTGAGGCAGGACACAGAAAAGCTTCAGTGATGTTGTGTGTGGGTGGAGAGGCACAGGAGGTGCAGGACATGGAATCAGTAGGAGCTGGGATCTGTTGCTACCACTGCCTGTTGACAACGGGTGGTATATTTTGATATTTCAACCCTGGAACACTGAAGAAGAAATGCTTTGAAGGAGGAATCCTTTAAAGGAGAAATACAGTAAGCATAATATTGCCTTAAATTTTATTGTTGTTACTACTGTTTTTACTGGGATTTCTGCAAGCATCCTTATCTGTAGTTTTTCTAATACCTTTGACACAAATACCTTTGAGAATGACATCTGAGAGTCAATCAGTTAGTGGTACTGAATTCTGCTTTTCTGAATCTTAATGTAGAATCACATACTATTCAGCTAGATGAGTTAAGCAAGTCTGTATGTGTTTAGGATATTAGGTATTCAAAGTCTGTGATAAACATATCACAAGGGGTTCTCCTCTGGGCAGTTGGAAATGTATGGAGTAGGATACACTTTAAAAGGATTGGAAAGTCTTCCTGTCCAGCCAAATTTATTAAATACGCAGAGCAGATGGGAAAGGGATTTGATAACTTGCAGAACAGCTTTTGCAATATAGGTTTATCTAATCTGTCAAAAGTTATATAACTCTCACTTTCCTGCGGCAGAAATGATACATGCATCCCATTTTGTAATTGTTTTCAGAATTCATTAAAGTTAAAAAAAAAAAAGAAGAGGAAGTAAAGGAAGTAACACTCTTAGTAGTTGAGAGTTCTGCTTTCATACAACTCAATGAAACTCTACCCTCAAATTACATTTATACCACTAGTTTGTGCATTTTGCCCCAAAATTAAAATGTTGGATGAGGATGGGAATCTCACTTTATTTATACGTTGGACTAAAGCTGGCTTCACGGATTTCAGGTGAGTGAGATCATCTACTCTTATTCAATGGGTTTATTCTCTTGGGATATAGTAAGTATTGTTATGATGTACTTTAATGAAAAGTATCATAATAGAATTATGCATAAGGGCCTTTTTCATGAGATGCAAACCATATCTACTCCATGTCCCCAAATGCTAGGAATCCTTCTCTCTCAAGCTGCCTTAATTTGATTAACATCATCCCTTCAACTCAGATTAATTTGTGCTTTGCTCAAAAAGTGTTTCTTCTATCATATGTGATTTTCTTTAAACATGGAAAAACATTCTCCTTTTTCCAACAATATTATTTAGTCTAATATAAAATACAGTTTACAAAGGCTGCCTTATGCCCACTTGTATCTCTAATCATAAACACTGAGAATCTGCCTTATTATGCACATCAATCCACACATGTTGCCACTTATCCAATGTACTAATTCAAATGTGGTTTTCCAAGTAAGCAAACTAATCTGCAGCTTCTAGTATGGATTTCCACTCACAGCACAGGCCAGGAAGCAGCTCACCACTTTTAGAAGGAACACTGGAATAATGACTTTTTGCCTTTAGAACAACTTTGTAGGGTATTTGCTTTCAATTAACTTTGACTTGTCTGACAATATTACCTTGGCAGTTTTAAAATCTCATTAAAATTCTAGTTAAATACAGATGCCACTCCTCAAATAAAGGGTTTCTCACTTTATTTAGAAAGAAACCACCAAAATATTTATGTTTATGTCCAATTTATCTTCTGTTCATTTAATTTTGTTAGGAAATTCAATGCTGTGATGGCATCACACTGCTCATGTTATTGTGTGATCAGTTTGATGAAGGAAAAAGCAGGTGAGCCAACAAAAAGGCATGTATTTGAAATGTCCTTTTCCTTTTACCTTGAAATTCCTTTTTCCTTATGTTACATTAATTTTAAATAAACATTTTCAGCTTCCATTTGTAACAGGCTGTCATGGTGTGCCAATTCTCTCCTTTCTTTCTTGTGCAAGCATCCTGCTGCCAGCTGACCCTACTAACTGCGTGCAGGTTTGATGGCACTGATCTAAGGACCATGTGCAAGTTCTGTTTCTGTAGATCTGGTCACAATTTATCAATAGATTTTATCATTGAAAAGGATGAGACTGTGTTGCAAGGCACCACAATATTTACTTGCATTCTTCCATTATTCAGTATTCAACTATTTATTTTTGGCTTTGAGGGTCAGATCATCAAAAAGCTGTAAATCTGAACAGTCTCATCAAATACAATGGAAAAAAAAATTGATTTCTCAAGCTTCAGTTTAAATTACAAAGAACACAATTTTTCAGGGCTACTGTCCTCTGCTTATTCCCTTGACAAACTTTTGTCAATGAAGAAACACATCTTGCTCCCTAATGCAAACAGTGACATTGATCATAAAGGAAAAACATCTCAAAATAGAGAAATTAAAAAGATTATGAACAGTAAACTGGTTCAAGCAGGGATTTGATTCTTTTTACTTAGCAGCTTTTTTTGCTGCCACGTCTTCAGATAACGATTACTGTGTTGGATATTCCTTACTGTGGTGAGGCACTGGAAGAGGTTGCCCAGAAAAGTTGCATGGCCCATCACTAGAAATGTTCAAGTCCAGGTTGGATGGGGCTTTGAGGAACTTGGTGCAGTTGTAGGTGTCCATACTTATGTCAGGGGGGTTAGAACTAGATGATCTTTAAGTCCCTTTAAACCCAAAACATTCTACAATTCTATGATTCTCTGATATGTTATCTAAAATAGAATATTATGCAGTTTTTTTCTGAAAGTGGACTGTGTGATATGCTGCTGCTGAGGTACAGTTGTATCTGGACTGCATTTTTCTTCCTGCCTGTTCTTTTTGCAGTTTTCTAAGCTACTCATTGAATGATGTGCAAATACCTGAACATTTATTGCAGAGGAGAAAGTATTTTATTTCAAGGGTCAGTGGACTTTGTTATTTTATTTTGTTGATTCACAAGTTTATGTATGCATTAACTAAGAAAAAATATTTTATTACCAGTTTGTTCCTTACTTGTTGGTTTATTTATTTTCAATGGATTTTGTATCTCAGAGGTATTTGCTTTGTTTTAATATAAAAGATACAGTGGAGCAATTTTCACATTATATCAATTTTCTCTGGTCTATCTTTGGAAAAATCAATAAAATGAGATGAAAATAAAGGCTGTGACTCACTGGCTGATATACACAGAAAAATGGCACTTTGAAATGCATTTTTTAAAAACAACTAAGTAAAGATTCTGTATGGTTTGGTTCAGATTTGCTCCCCCAACAGATCCAAAATCCATGGTGACCATTGACATTGTTACAGGGAAATTCCATGCAAACCAGCCAGAGCAGGATGCCACAGTGTCTCTTTTCCAGCTTTAGATCACATTTCTATGGAAGTCATCTTCCGCAAGCTGACACTGATATCCAAGAGCTGAAAGCCTCTCTGTGCTCTGGAAGATCAGGATTTCCTCTGGCAGGTTTCTGTCCTGCTGCTGAGGGGAAGTTGGACCTGGGGGGCTGCAGGGTGCATTGGTGTTGTCTGCCTGCATCGTCAATCCACCTACAGTGCTTTTGGAGAAGTGTGTGCTCGTTTTAAAAGTCACAGACATACTTGGGGTGGTTTTAATATGGATGAATTTGCTGATTTGCTGCCTGTCTTTCAGTGGGGTGACAAGTAATTCAATTTTCTTTTCCTCCAGTTGTTAAAATGAAATGCATATTTTATGGCAGGGCTGTGGGATCCTTTCAAAACTGGTATTTTTCATCACAGCTTATCTTGATCCTAATAGGAGCATGTTGCTCCTAATAAAACGTTGACATTTTATTTGCCAGAGTGTTTGCACTCTTCAAAAAGAGATATTCATTGGCTCTTAGCCACTCTTCAGTGCAGCATTACTTGCCCTTAGATTGCTATTATGTACAGCATTGTTGGTATTATTATCTACCAGGATTATTGCTGCTCAGACATGAGATGAGCTGTGTTAAGGGCTGTCTGCTACAGACTAATGTAAGGCTTCTGACTTCAAATATTCTGCAGTAATTAGACATTTTAACCAAAGATTTTGTTCTACCTTTCAAAGAACATTATGCTCCAAATATAATGAAGCATGGATATCTTAACTTCCACACTGATGTCTTCAAAAATATTCTCCTTTTTGTTTCTTGATCTTGTTTTGGGCTTCAGAATTACTTTCCTCTTCATTACTCCCTGTGGAGGGTGAATTATTTATTCACATCTGTCTTGTCCCACAGGCTCTTCCATTCATCAGGTATTCACAGTGGGTTTGTATCTCTTCTCCTTGATCCAACAACTAGACTTCCTGTAATTTCTCAAATTTTGCTTTAACGAAGTTGATTGCCAATCAAGAATGCAAGGAGTATAGACTGTGATTAGACACATGGAGATCAGACCCACAAATATAAGTGTGCTTAGACTATACTTGTATAATCAAGATATTCTGTGAAGCATCAAGTAGATCTTAGAGCAGCAGTGGCAATTTCTGTGAGAAACATTATATGAGCTGTTAAAAATGCTCCAAAACAGGGTCTGATATCACACAGCAGCGGCTCCATGCTGCTCCATCCTGCTCCTGTAATTTTTAAAAGAGATTGTTACCATTTAGGAAATAGAGCAACAAAAATTAGGTATAGCAAGACACCACAACAAAGATTTTCTATGTTGAATTAGATTCAGCATTAGATTAGATTCTTTGACTCTGGATTTTTTACTATCTGTAACAGAAGTTTTTTACTCAGAGGTCAGGTTAGGATGGATTTTGTTCACATTTCCCCTGGACTTTTAAAACCCTTTTAAATCCTGAATTCCACAGCAAAGGACAAAGTACCCACATAATTCACTTCTTGAGCACTTAGTTCTCAAACTACAGACAAGTTTTAAAAGGAGCAGGCACACAGTTGCACATGTGCAATTATATATATTTGTAAATTTATTATGCGCATATATATCCTGTAAGTGCAGGCTGTATTAAAAGATATAGCATTTACTGCTACATTATTCCCCCCTTTATTCTCGCACATCTGGCATCTTCCACAGAAAAACCATAACTTTTAAAAAATATCAATTTAAAAAATGTTGATCACAGAGTACCTGGGTGTAATCACTACTATAATTTGCAAAGTTAAAAAAAAATGAGTGACATGAAAAACAAATGTAAGGTCACTGAAATTATTAGGGTAAGGCATGTTGCAGTTGCCCCTCCAAACTGCAATGGAATGGTGCTGTCAGCCTCACAAGTGCCTCCCTTGGCAACAAGATCTTGTGAAGAACTCCTGTAGGAGGAAATGGGCATGGCAGAAACGTAGCCTCTAGTTCTGACCCATGACACAACAAGCTAATTCAAATTGGCAGAGGGAAATAAGCTGCTAAAATGTGGGAGGCCTGAACTTCTTATTTTTAAAGCAAGACTGTACATTTTATACCCACAGCTACCTCAACAGTATTCCAGTGTTTTTTCCCTAAGTGTCAAGGGAAACCATGGAAAACAAGAGGAAAAACAGGGAGTAAAGGTTATGCTTTACCATGCTGGCTGAATTTTTTATAGCCATCTTTGTTGAAAGAAATAATCGAGAGATTTGTGGAGGATTGGAGCAGGAAAGTAATGAAAATACTAATACATTCTGTAAACTACTGAACTGTATATTTCTGAATGGTCTTTTTATTTTCTGCCTATTTCCCTTCCTATCTCAAGTTTCTATTCTGCAATAAGTCTTTATGCTAATTAAGAGAGGCAGGAATACTTGCTTATATGCCTTTGAATCAAAGAGGATGTTTGTGCAATGCAGAATAGGATGCTGTGATTTATATTGGTTTTCTGTGCTGTAGTTTTATTTTAGCATGATGGAGCCTTGGTTCTGGTTTGAGTGCTTAGTGATAGACTGGGCTGGAAGGAGCTTTCAAATAGCATTCCTCTTTTGTATAATAAGAGAGTATGTCATGGTAATGGTTTTGATAGCTCAGCAGGTGTTCCAGTCTCATACTTCTGTGGCAGAGGGAAAAAATGCAAGTTAACTCAGGGTTCCCATTGTGATTGAAGTGTGTCTGTGAGTTACAGTTAGTCCATAGGGCAATCCTATATAATTTTGCTTGTGCGAAGAAGTATTTGAATGTTCATTGTCTTTTTTTTTTTTTTGTTTTGTTCTAGTTTGTTGTGCTCTTGTGTTTTCCTCTCTGTCACTTCCTGATTACGCTGTTGCTAAAGTAAGTAATGAAGTCTAAGCCTTCATTTCAATGAGTTATGGGGATGTATATATGGATTACAGTCAATATGGAAATTCAATAAAAAAGCAATTACAGATAAGCATGTCTGCCAGCTCCTGCTTGCAAGCTGTAAATAGCTGATCAGAGACTGATTTCATCTAGTGAGTCAGATGCTTTTCTTACAGTTAATCGGTTCAGATAATATTTTTTGTAGGATGAATCTCACTCCCCAAATGGAGAGAGAGAATTGTTCCATTTTGACAAGACCTCAAACATCTACTTACATTTTATGCTGGGTTTGGCTGGGGTATAGTTACTTTCTTCATGGTGGCTGGCATGGGGCTGTGTCGTGGGTTTGTGCTGGACCCATGATGATAAAACAGAGATGATTTTGTTCTTGCTGAGCAGAGTTTACACAGGGCTAAGGCCTTTCCTGCTGTTTGTTCTGCCATGCTGACAAAGGCACTGGGGTGAATGGGAGGTTGGGAGGAGGCAGGACAGGTGACTCCAGCTGAGCAAAGGGATATTCCAGACCATGGGACATCATGCTCAGTGTGCAGTGTGGAGGGAAGAAGGAAGAACTTGGGGGACTTTTAGAGTGATGGTGTTTGTCATCACAAATCACCATTACACATGATGGGGCCCTGCTCTCCTGGGCATGACAACACCTGTCTGCCATGGGAAGAACTGAATTAATTCCTTGTTTCTCTTTGCTTGTGTGTGTGGCTTTTCCTTTCCCTATTAAACTGTTTTTATCTCAACCTACATATTTTATTTTGATTCTCCCCCCAGTTCCATCAGGTTGGTTGGGGAGAGGAGGGTTGAGTGAGCTGCTGTGTGGTGCTTAATTTTCAGCTAGGCTTAAACTGTGACATATTTCCAGAGATACTGTAGAAAACTTTATTGCAAGGGCTTAATTCAGCATTAGCAGTTTCCCTGATCCCATCATCTGCATTGTAATCTATTTCATATCTATCTGAATTAAAGAAGATCCCGAGCAAGTTCATCATCTTTGCACAAGGTTACCAGCAAGGACAAACTCTTAAGACTTCTGGTGCCAGCTTCAGCATCTCAAAGTCTGCATGTCTTCTTCTGAGCTGAAAGCTCCTTTCCAAGTGTCACTCGTTCTTGTCACTGTAGCATCTGTTGTGAGGGAGATCAGTTTGGGATTCCCCATCCATGTATTTTGACACATGATACGATATAACCATATCTATGGGTTATGTAATAAACATAGGGATCATTAAACATTCAGGAGCATGTATTTCCATTCCAAATTATTTAACAACTCACTACATATTTTTATTAGGAGAATTTACCTAATATTAGTTCCATTGTCTTTTCAAGATCCTTGAACTTCAAACACTGAATTTTTATTGATCATATTACTTACAGATCGTTTGCCTTATTTCAGTTATGACCTTCATATCCAGTGTATAGAATTTGATTGATAATATGGAAGATGAATCAGAAAAAAATACTTATATGTTCTATGACTTTAAACTAAGAAGTGAAACTCAGTAATTGTCTGACCTTCTGTTCTATTCACTTCCAAGGCAAGAGGTTATATTTCTAAGTCAAGATTTGTTTATCAAGGATGAAGTTGAGATTGAGCTCACTGCAAAAGAATAAAACATTTTTGTTTCTTCTTCATCCTACATGTTTATGGCTGGCTGCCTGCAGCTAGAAGAAAAAATTTTTCCTTTTCAGCTTTTATTAGATTTGGCAACCAAAGGCAGTTTACAGATTTACCATAAAAATTGCTGCCATTTATCAAAGAAGCTGACAACCATCTCCTAATGATACTGATATAAGTGATAAGAATCTATGCCCACCAAATGATAATCAGGTTCTAGGAAATTACTGGGAAAATGCAAAAGTATGACAACTCTTCCTCCACACAGAAAGTCATGGACCAAAGCAAGAAAAGTCCCTGCTCCATTTAAATGCATGCAAAGAAAATTAATGGCTTTTATTTTCCCTTTTTTTTTTTTTTAAGTCAGATAATTTAATGGGTTGTTAGGTGTAAAACTGGCAGAAAAGTAAACAGAATATTTTGACAAGTACTGTGGTTGAAAGACTCCTGTCAATTGATTGTATCCTACATGTCAGAAACTCATCCAAATCACAACAAGCATTGGATGCTCAATTTGGGCCTTACACTGAAACCTGCTGGCAGAAATTTATTGTAGCTGGCCCTTACAGCATTACTGACAGGAGGGTTCTTTCCTTAGCTGTAACAAATAGAGCCTTTTCAGCAGCATATAGATAAATGTATAAAAATCCATTTCCTGGCTTGAACAGGGTACAGGATCAGTTTTCAAATATTAATTTCAAATTCCGCACAGGTAGGCCAGTGTGCAAACTAGGTATGCATTGTGCACTTAATAAAGAGAACTCCAAGTGAAAAATGGATGCTACAGATAAAAAGCTGTTGTTTCTGCAACAACCCATTAATGAAAATTAACTAGCACACAAAGTTAATTCAGAAGAAATTAATCACATTTTATTGATACAGGCTACTAACAGGCTTTTTAGGGGCTAATCTGCTTTTTAAATACAATTCTCCATCACATGCAGCTATTTGGACCTTCTTGATCTCTGTTCATTTGAGGAGATCACTGAGCAGCTCATGCTGGGTTAATGAAGTCAAAGCCATATTACTGAATTTCACATTTTGCACAAAATTTTGAGGGAGAAAATGCCTAACTTGTGACTAGTTTTAATAAAAAATATTTAAGAAGTGTCAGAGCTTTTAGGGATATATAAATTTCTTGACATCATACCAGCTCTAGTTTTTGAATGTATTTATCTGTGTCTTGAGGATGTTTTATGGCAAACTATAGCTTTTTGGGGAGGGGGGTAAGGGTGGAAATATTACAGACCAAACAAAAAAAAAAAAAAAAAAAACACCCACACAACAAAAAAATAGCAAGCTAGTTAATAGGTTATTGCTCTACATTGCTGTAAATTGTTTTTTGTTGTTCATTAACATTATCCACCTTCAAAACCTTTGCATCCTCCAGACCAAGGTTTCACTGCAAGAAATCTTTCAGAAAGAAAGACTTCAGATGGCTATGGGATGTCAGAGCTCAAATATCTCATGGTATGGAGTGAAAGAGTGCTCACTTATAAGTCCCTTTAGGTGGTTATTTTTTCTTTATGCAGGAGTTTGTTTCATTGGTCACTTTCATGTTCAAAGTTCCCTTTATCCTTATCTTGATCTATTCTTTTTGAAAACATAAACTCATTTCTTGCTGGTTTAACCTACCCAACCCCCTTTATAAGCTTTTCTTTACATGTTCCCTTGCTTTGCCACAGTAGGAGAAGTGTGATTTCTGTGGCTGTGAGTGTTTCAAACCCGATAAAGGTGCAGCAGCGTCTTTGCCAAGCTGCTCACAGTCACTGCACCCCAAAAGAGCTGCTCCAACAGCATCCTTTGCCTTTAATTACTTCAAATGCCTGGGGCTAATATAATATAATAGGCTTATAAAATACATCAATACAAAAAGCTTCTCGGGGGGTCTGAGTAGCAGAAGATGTGTACAGTCATATCAGTCAGAAATCGTGACATGAGAATAAAAAAGAGCTCTATGAAAACTGCCCATTAAACAGGATGATGTACTGGCTTTCCTCAAAAAACATAAGAAGTCTAAAATATGTCCTCAATAAAAAGAAAGACAAGTCTAGGCTTCCAAGGGAGCAGTGCACAATATGTATTTCTTCTGCTACTTTCACAATTGGAACTGGGAAAGAAGAATACTAATTTCAATAAAGTCATAGAAAAAATATGGAAAAGAAAAGGATTTTCCCATAAGGAAATAAAATTGTAACTGAGATACACACACATAAATGGGAAAAAGTTAATAATGAGTGGGCACTGTTTGGCCTAAAATACAGTAAAGCTAAGGACCTTCAGAAGTTTTTTGTTTGCTTCCATTTAAATTAGGAAAAGACAAGTAAAACATGTTATATGTGTATAGATACTCAGATATTCAATTGCAGAGAATAGATTATTGAACAGTATCTTATTTTTCAAAGAGATTTTTTAAAAACAGACAATTTTGTTAGTATGGATTTGAGGGTTTGCTTGCAAAGGAACCAAAACAAAGGGAAGTCACTCTTTTAAATGTTAATCTTTTTATGTACCTTTGGGCACATTTTGAAGTGGAGAACCCATCCTTATACATTGTTTTTTGTCCTTTTTGCTAAAAAAAAAGAGTCTGAAAATTTTTATTAGCCCTAGTTGAAAAACAAAATTATTCCCCTATTCGTTAATATTCACTGTTGCTATTAAAATTAATTTATATTCATCCAACAACAGTTATATTAATAAAGTATCAAAATGAGGAAGCTTGGTCATCTCTCATCCTCAGCCACTGTCATGATTTCATCAAGATTCAGTAGAGGTTGAAACATCAGTTCACACAGAACTTGTAGCAGGGCAGGGTCCAGAGGAGAGAGAACTGTGATTCAGGTGCTCTACTGTGAACCAAAGGGGCATGGTCACTGCTTTGGATGCTAAGCCTGAAGCTTGGAAGGAAAGCATCTCAATTCAAGGGCTTCTTAAGTGGTGAGCTTCTTCTTAACTGGTGAGCTGAAATTCAAATTAGAACAGTCAACTACCAATGTTTTAAGAACTTTGTACAATTACCAAGTATAATTGAAGGTTCCAGGCTTGCCAGAAGCATTTGCTCGGACAAGTGAGAGAAACTTGTAAGTGAGCTTGTTTTTATTTCTTTACCATGTCATCTTATTGCATGGAGCAGGTTTTCTAAATCCAAGAGAAATTATCAATATAGCTGCCACCAGGGATTCCTGTATGAGGTAGTTATTGACTGTGTTGTCTTTCTGTTGAATTGGTTGTAGAATTAAAGCTTGAATCTGGAAAGGATTTATGTATTTTGACATCAGTATGAGCTCTGAGGAGAAATGTTCATCCCCAGTTGATAGAGGAGGTCACTGTTCTCAGAACTGCTGCCATATAGTTTTGAGAGCTACTGCTATCAAAAGCCCCAAGTAACCTGTACTTCTCATTACTAGAAAGTCAGTGAAGATCATTTTGTGTTCAGGCATTTTGTGTTCATAGAGTACAATTTTACTAACAGGGTGACCTTTTCAAATTGTGGTGTTTAATCACCTTTTCATGTCGTGCATTTCATGGCTGGAGTTGTTTTTTGCAGAGAAACACAAAAAAACAGAAGCAAGATTCAATGAAGGATGTAGATGAAATACAGAGTCCTGGAAACAAACACTGTGCAAAATACACAGGAAAAGACTGATGCCTCAGGATATGAGGAGAGCATATGTCCATCCCTCATTGAATGGGATGATCATGAATATTAAGCACCTTATAAGACTTACACCACTGCTGCCTCTGCTGTACAATATCCAGCCACTCTGTGGATGGTGAAGGTTCAAGTTTACTTCATCATGAGAGAGTTCAGACCCAGTTTTTTCACCCTGCAGGGCAGTGCATTGGTCAGCAGGCTGTCCTCTGTGAGTAGTCCTTCCCTTTCCACTGGGGTCACCAGTAGTGCAGAATATAAGGTGCACTGGGCCAGCATGAGAACATGAAAGAGGAGACTGGATCCTGGAAATTAAAAATTAGGAAGTGAAGTACGAGAGCCACATCAAAAATAAAATATGTCAGACAGGTTCTTGTAAAAATTGTTATAAGGAAATTATCTCCATAACTCCCCTTAAGATAAATAGTATGTAGCCACTCAGCCACATAATCTTGTAACAAATGTGTCACTAGAGATTCAGAGGAGCCTGATCTGATGGCTGTATGTGAGGGGCAATCTGGTAACACCTTCTGGATATGATCTAGATTTGATGGCACAGGAAACTTAGAGGATGGGGCATTAGCTGTGCTTAGGGGTAGGCTGCAAGATGGTATGACTGGGGACATTTTGGAGAGTAGGTCTAGGAAACTGGAGAGCCTGTCAGGGAGGTATACAAGGAGTTAATTTTGTAATTGCATGGTGTCTGTCAGGGATGACCATCTATTTTTCATGTGCCCTAAATTCTCCTTCAACCTTGTTCCAGACACTGGTGTGGAATAGAACCCCAAGACTTGTGTGTTTTAAGGTTTCAACATCACATCATGCAAGCCAGGACTGATAAATTCCTGCCACTATCATTTGAAAGGTTATGCTTAATATTTCTGATTGCATTCCTGACTGTGAAGTCGGGAGACATAGCAAGGAATTCAGATGCACTCTTCAGCCACCAGAGACACACTCGAGTGAATTACCAATCTCCCTAGACACCTGGAATACAGATAATGAATTTGTATGTACAGCCTGATCATCCACCAGAGCAAATCAAATCATTCCTCACTCTGCTGTGGCAGGAGGATTTTAAAGCTCCTATTTTGAAACTCCCCTCTTGCTATTGGCGTGGCTAGATCCTCCAGAGCACTAACAGCTGGGGTGCCTTTCAATAGCCTTTCCTTCCAAAAGGGAGAAATGACAAATTCAGCAACACTGGGCTAAGCCAATAAAACATACAGACATACATGACAGTCCAAAACCATTTTTCAAAGCAGCAGCTGAATTACAATTCATGATATAAAGCTCAGAGTCTTGGCTGTGTGAGATTTCTGTTTGTTATTAATTTGGTCAGGTCTTACAGCTTTGGGCCAGCACTATGCCAGGCTGGGACACCCAGCTTTCAGTAAAGGAGCACTGCAGCTACATCAACATGTACATAAGAGATAACATGTTCCTCTAGGGCTGGCAGGATCCTGCTCTCCTCTCACTTTGAATGATAGTGGTTGTGATTGCCAGGAGCTTTCTCTGCCTCCAGCAGCAGCCCAGTTCTCTGCTGGGATTTGCTCCCAGCTGGGCCAGAGCCCACCTGCAGCACACCAGGCTGTCCCCAAACATCACCCTTGGGTCCTGCAGATGTTGTACTTTGGTGTTTATAGAGAAGCAAATCCTGGGGATGGCTAAAGCCAGCTCTAGCAAGCACATAGCACTAGAAAGGAATGTTCTAGAAGTCCCTTTCCTGTCTAAGTCCAGATGAAGAAAGAGGCACTGGAAAACAGCTGGCCAAAGAGGGGAAAAGCACATACTGAGAAAGTGGTGAAAATCTCCCCAATGTGCTAAGCCTCAGAGTCTCTTGTGTCTGGTGAAACAAATAAACTCACCTCACCAAGAAACTGCTGGGTCTGTACAAGGCCATGAGCCCACATTAGTGTCAACAGAGACTTGTTTTCATCCACAAGGGCAATGGCTGCTCTGTGCAAACAAAGCCTGCAGGATGATGCACATATAGGATGGAAAAAAGCATCCTCTGAAAGTCTTTCCAAAAGCCTGACCTCAAAGCCACTAGTGTGGCAGTCCAGCCTGCCCCTTCTGAATACAGTGCTGGAGCTGTCTCCCAGCTCTCGCTCCAGCTGGGCAACAACAACAAATGCATGACTGAATTAGATCACCTCCTCCCTCTCTCCTTGAAAAAGGAGTTTTCAGCAGGAGAATGAGTTGTTCAAAATTCCATGTTTGCTCAGAAAATAGGATGATGAGAACTGCTCACAGTTGTTACACCTTGCCTTATTGGTCCCCTTTTTTATTATAGAATACCACTTGATCCCAACATTTATTTTTTTAACTTTCCAGCAAATTTGGCATCCTACAACTTTATCACTGCATCACAAATTAAGGATCGTGCAGTTGAGGTTGTGGATAGTCTACTTTGCTTTGAAGGGATAAAACTTACAGCTTTTTTTCACTATTTTCTTATACAATCTTCATGTTTCTTATTACTGATGTGTTCTATGGCAAGGCGAGAACATTTTGTCTGCTACAAGTCATGTATGAGAACAGGAGAGACAAGAAAACAGCAGTAGTGCTTTCCTTATACCTTAAAGAACTTAATTTCTGCTAAAACTCTGGCAAGACCCAGGGGTGAAATTGAATGAGACACGATTAATAAATAACCTTAATAAGCATTTTTCATTTACCTTTCAAGTAGCCATTAAAGCAGTTCACACAAAAGTTCCTTTTAGTGTTCCCTTAAATTACCCAGTTTTTTTCTGCTCTGCTCCTAGCCCTGAGGTTTGAAAGGGTTTTTACAAACCTATGCAAGGAGGGTCAGTTTTAACACTCTCTTTGTCTTTTTGCAGGTCCTTGTATTTGCAAAGAATAAACCAACAACGGGCAAACATGCAAAGACCATCTGTCTTCCACTCTGGATAAATCACTTGGAACTAAAGAGTGTTTCTTTGGTTTCCTTTTTTTTTTAAGATCTTATACTAGCTTTTCTTTTCAAGTGTGTTTTGAAGAGGAGGCCATCATCAGGGAGTTCGGTGTGAGTTTATTTTATGTTTGTTTATCAGATGTTTTCTGTAAGAAACTGCTAATTAATTGCTGATTGATAAAAATTAAATAGGCAGCTAGAATTCCCTGAAGCAGCAAGCAGCAGCTGAATCCAGTGCTTTGGGGAAGAAGCTTTTCCAGGGACTGCAGGTCTAATGAATACATTGACACAGCAGGTCAATTGCCTCTGCTGGTGTGGAATTTTGTTCATTGCTCTAACACTGCCTAAACTCTGTGAGGGACACAGGTGCCTCCCTATATATTGTTAACCCCTGATGTTTCTCTTCTCATCCACTCCAGTATTTTGCCTATGAATATGTCAGCATTTTGATGAAAAATTTGATTTTTATGTGATTTGTTTTGGTGGTATCATTTTGATTATTTGTTCCCATTTACCTTAATGGGCTAATAGCCCATTAAAAATGGGCCCGGACAGATAAAATGGCTGATCTCAATACTGTGACAAAAGATCTTCCAGAGGTACAAAATTCACCTATTAATAAAAGGACTTGGTTTGGGTTGTTTGGTTTTTTTAGTCCTCTTTCCCTCTTCAATAGAATAAAACTACAGGAAGTCACTCTTTTAAGTGGGACTCCAGAGGGATAGAAACCTTTACAAGAACAGCTGTTCCTTTAGTGCAGAAACCTCTGCCAAATAACGTCATGAGCTCAAGCTCTTTCCTTTTGGCTTAATAGGAATTAAATCAGTGCCATGCTAAATTGTCACAGGTTCATCAACTTTCCTGAAAAGAAATTCTCTTACTAAGTGTCTGTTTTCTGTTTGCAAGAAGTATTTTGGCTTTTAGGAAAAAAATGGGAGGCATCGTTACCCTAAAACCTATTCAGTTTTTTATCCTAAATCCCATTCACTTTTACAAAATATACTGGAGGCACTTTTTTCCTCATCTATTTTAAGATTTAAATTGCAAGAGGACCTAATCATGTGCTAAAGCAATGAAGGTACTTTGAATAAAGATGTAATTATGTATGTATTACATATATAATTATGTTCTGATAGGATCAGGGCCAAAGTGTATGTGTTCCCCTCCAGATTTTTAAATTAAAATGGATAAATGAAGGAATGACACTTTTTTGGAGGTGTATGGGTGATTTTTTTTCCAATTTGCTAACTGGTCAAAAGAATAATTCCTGAAGATCTGACCTGAAAAAAAAATCTATTAAACTTTAACTCTTTAAATGGAAAAGTAGACAGTCTCTTACCTTCCTTTTTTTTTGACTTTCAAATTTAGGCAAATCACTTGCCAAAATGTCACGTCAAGAGAGTAAAAGAAAAAATTGCAATAAGTGTTAAGAAATGCACTTCAATTGCATTGTAAAGTTATTTTTCTTGTTCACAAAATATCAAAATATAGCATGAATTTTGAATAATTTTCATAAGAGAGTATGTGCATTGCTTTTGAAAAAAAGTAGTGAAATAAAATCTTTACTTCCAGATCCAGCTTTATTTTAAACCTACTAAAATTTCTCACTACTCATCCTTTTTCAGTTATATAACTTTTCCAGAATTTAAGCATTTGAAATTAAATTCTCTTTTAAAGCATCTACCACAGACTTAATATTTTAATTTAATTTCTGATGACATACTTCACCTATTTTTTAAGATAAAGGTCAATGTAAAATATACTGTCCTGATTACCTAACATAAAAAAGTTGTTTTTGTTTTATGTATGAGGTTTTTTGGGGTTTTTTCTTGTTTTAGAGCAAAAAATAGAAACATGGAAAAGAATACAATGGGGATTTACCTTTTCTTATCACCGCTCATGTATTTTTTACAGACTAATTATTTGCTAAAGGTTGCCAGATATATTTTCCAGAAAGTATAATAAATAATAAAGCTAAGCAAGACTTTCTGTGGGGGAGCACACAGCCAGGTACACTTCATTTAGATCCAGAATTTACATTTGCATCCCAAAATGCATTTACCTACCTATCTCAGCATGGAAGCTCAGCTGGTACAGAGGAACTGCCCAATGAAGAGGGAGGAAGAGCCAGAGGAGGGAAGGGCTGGATTGAGGATGACTTTATAGTGTCCATATTTTGCCTTTCCTTGGGAAAGAAATAGAGTTTCCAAAGTTCATTTCTTTCTGGTAGGAGACTTGTAGTTCTTGGTCTCAGAACATCTCTTTCTCCCTTAGGACTGGTCCTCAAGGAGGATGACAATGCATTTCTGAAGGTTTATTAGCTCAAGCAACAGTGAGCCAGCATGTTTTTGGTGGGAAAGATATTCATCAGTATGATGAAATTATGGGATTTTGTTCAGTTTGCTCCAATGAACAAGCAAAAGATGACATGCCCAAATTTCAGAATCTGAGACTCCTTGTACAAAAGAGCTTCTGTGGTTTTGTTTGGCTGGGGTTTTTGTTTCTAATAAAATATTTTTTTTTCAAAACATAGAGAAGTTGTGGAGAAAATTACCATTTTAGAAATTGCACTGTGCATGGTCATTGTGGTCTTTAACTTCAGGGCTTTCTTTTGTGCTGCCCAGTGTAGAGCTGGTTTGGGAATGAATCAGGAGCTCAGTTTGTTTTAGTACACAGACACTGAGCTGAGGATCAGGCAGGTACTAAAGGGAAAGGAGTCACCATATGCAGAGAACACAGAAAATGGGGCCTAGTTCTAATTTACCCACTGAGGGTTTGTGTAGTCCTGGACAGATCAGGTAAATCAAAGTTTTCACAGGCGGTCTTTGGGATGTTTTCTTTTTACCCTTTTCCAGCTG
This sequence comes from Zonotrichia leucophrys gambelii, assembly GCF_028769735.1. Lineage (NCBI taxonomy): Eukaryota > Metazoa > Chordata > Aves > Passeriformes > Passerellidae > Zonotrichia > Zonotrichia leucophrys. The sequence goes on from NC_088171.1 coordinate 25,001,715, forward strand.
TCTGACCTGGGGGCTCTGGTTTATAAAAGCATAAATAGCAACCACAGCTGGAGTCTCTGCAATTTGTCTTATCTTGAACACATATTTCTAAATAGCACAAAGCTCTTTGGAAATTCAGACTCTACTTCTTCAAACAGGACATTAAAATTAATAAATATTTATCCTTACTTCTCTGTGCCTAAATTCTATCTTTTATATTGGGAATAATACCTTCTGTCCCTGTTCTCCCTGCCAGCTCACACACAGAAGGAAAGGAATCATCCTGTTGTGAGAACAGGGCTCAAATCACACCTGCAAAATGCAAAACATATGTTTTACATGCAAAGGAGTTCCTAGCCCTCCCTGTATTAAAAAATGGCAGTTGTTAACCAGGACAGAAATTTGGAAAAGTCCAGGTCTTCAGGCTGTAGGGGTGGATGTCCTGGCAGGTGCTGGGGGTGATTGCTCGAGACTGTTGAAATTAGAGCAAATTTAGGCTTTGGCCTGGGTTCAGAGACGGGATTTATTTCTAAGGCTTTTAATTCTTTAGTGACACGGGTTGATGAGTTACTGCTGGATACACTCTTTAAATCAAATCCTTGATTGTGAACGGTCTCTAAATGAAGCTGGCTGCAATGGTTCAGGGTTTTTAAGATGCCTCTGGAAAACCTTTGGTGTAGTGTCTTATTCCATCACCTCCTGCTGTGAACCTGTGTATTGTTGCAAGGACCATGTAACAAACAGAAAACGAGTCATTCTGCTGTCCTTACCAAAGTTGTATGGCACTTCACTCTGAGGATCTAATTATTTTCAGTGTGGAGAAGAGGACTAAATAAGGCTCTAGAGAAATACTTTACATGTTTTAGAAGAGAATGGTTGCATGTCTATTTTGTTTAATGAGCATGCTTTGTAAAGATGGGTTTGAAATACTTTATCAACCTCACTGGAGATGAAAATCACTGGCTAATTTGCAGAACAGGTGTTCAGGCAAGAGCCATGTGATGAGCAACTTTTTTCTTCATAAATCTGAGGCTAGTAAAGAGGATTCAAGTTTTACAGAAGCTGCCTTCTTTGTGTTGTGATGTTTCTCTGATTTAGACTACTCACCTGTCAGGGTATATATGACTTGTCTTCTCTCATCCTATACTTCTACTTTGCAAAATAGCTACCATTTCAGTCTGTAAAGTTAATATCTAAAGGCTTGTCTTACCCTCTGCTAATAAACAGTATTTCACAAGTAGTGCTGAGAGCAAGGAAGGAAGAGACCACATCACTTCAGTCAACGCAGACAGAGAAAATAAATTTTGTTGTTGCCAAGCATCAACTGAAGAGAAGCAAAAAATAGCTGACAGCAGAATAGAGAAAAACATGTGCTCTATTTCATTACAAGCTCCAGTATCAGAAATATTAAAAAATACACTTTTCTTCCTCTGAAGTATGCTGGTTGACTCTGCATATTAGGTGTATCTATCTCCCTAAAGATTTTGCAAAGGCTTTTTGCAAAACTCAAATAAAAATGGTACAGATCTAGATAATTTTAGATGTGCTATTAAAACTTGTATAATTTTTTTTCTGGCCAGAAGACAACATCTTTGTCTTGACTCTGTAACAGACAAAGGTTGATTTTGTAAGATCAGATTTACTTGGTAACCAAGTTTTATTTTTACCTGAACTGTGTAATCCAGAAAGTGTTCAAACATACCTTGGGTTTGCCATATGTGATAAGGGGATCATGATGCTCTGATACAATTAGTAAGTGATTGCAAATGAAAGGCATGCAGGTGTACTTGTGTGTCATATTCACATGCCTCTTGTTTTGTACTTTAGTCTTAAAGTACAAAAGACATGATTGTGTCCTTTTCTGTCTGTTTTGACATGAAGTGAAAGCTTCCTTTGCCAAAGGCCAGAGTGCAGAAAAACGCACTCACTAAAGCTTTGTCATTGCATCCAATATGGGTGGTATCATTTCAGTTTCCTTCTCCTTATTCTCCAGACCTCTGGTGGGATTCTGGTGCCCTGCTCTCTCCACTTCACTGTGGCCTTTCTTGCACAGAATTCCGGCAGCAGTGCTGGATTACATCCTCCACAGATTACATGTGCTGCAGTGAGAATCCATACCTGAGTACAGATAAGTGCAGATCTGCAGAACTTGCAGGTCTGTGAGGCAGGAGAAGTGAGGGTGAGTGGGCAGCTGTCTTGTGTCTTCCAGGTGGAAGATAGAAACAGGTGAACAGAAGCAGAAGACTTTGGCTGTAGCAGGTCATTCTCCAATGGCAACTTGTTTTCCCAAGGAATAATTGAGCCATTCATCCTCAGGTTTGGTCTAAGTAGTTATATGGGCACATTTAAAAGGTAATACGAGTAGAGAAATGGCAGATTTGAAAACTCTCCTTTTCATTCCAAGATGCAGCAATTCCACTCACCTTTGCTTATGCTGTAAATAAGCAATTTTGATGCTAACTTTTGGACCACATCTCATACTTGGATCATATTCTGAACTGGGACCACCTGTAGTTTCTGTTAGTGAAATATGTGTTTTATGCTGCAATTTTTTTAGAAGTACTGTCTTCAACACTTGGATATAGATCCTTGTGTCACAGAACTGCTTGGAGCTACCGTGTTTGGGATGTTTAATATGCCATAGATTTTATCCTGATGTTTTGTCGGATCTCAAGATCTCAGTCCTGAGGTGCTGAGCCACCGAGACCACCTTGGGGGTCTCGGGAGTCCTGGAATGTTGCCAGAAGTGTCTGGTAGCTGGACTTTAACCCTACACAGGAGACGACAAGGATGAGGGCTTCACCGGGGTGAATGGTGAAGGGATTAGTTAATTAGAGGGTGAGACACAGGGTTTAGGATTTATGTACAGGGGGGTTTAGAGAAGTAAGATGGAGGAATTGGGGTGTGTCCTGTCCTCCTTCCTCTTCTTCTTCTCCTCCATCTTCTTTGGTGATGGTGGCACTTTTGGATTGGTTATTACTGAGAGTGCACCGAGTAATAAGAATAAATGGTATTGGGGAAAAATGATAAATATTGTACACGTAACAATGGGTATAAAGATACGTGGCTGCCCCGGAGGGCAGACAGTGTGCTCATGGCTGACTGCTGAGCAGATCTCTGTTCGGCTGAAAGAACATCTTTTAGATAAACAATTAATAAACATAAAAACAGAAAGAAGAACTGAAGCCTCTTCTCGTCCTTCGATACGCGGGCTGCCCCAAGGCCACCTCGGGCCTTTCCAGGCTCCTCAAACAGCCGAGATATCCGGACACTTGGCGTTCCCTGGCGGGCACTCCCACCACAACCTTTCGGGGGGGGCAGCACCCTCAAAGCCCTGAAGACCAGAGAGAAGAAGAAAACAAAAAGCCAACAGAGTCTGAAAAAACAGCAGTCACTGAGGAATCCATCTCTCAGTTTCTGCCGAAGACAATTCGTAGCAGAACAGCCCGGACCGGAACCAGAAAGGTGCCCTGGGACCACCTCTCGTGATCTGCTGGACAGAGACCGAGACCTCCGGACTGCCCTGATGAAAAATTTGGTAAGAAAGCCCAGAAATAAGAACATGGGGGGCACACTCTCCCAGGAACAACGAGAAATTTTGTCCGCCTTACAAGGTGTGACACAAACATACACAAAAAAAAAAAAAATTAGCTCTGGCCTTAAAAGGCCAGGAAGAAAAAAAAAAAACCTCCAGATGCAGCAGACATCTGGAGGGGGGGACCCTCTGAAAGAGGGGGGGAGCAAGGCTCCAGAAAAAAAAAATTAGCTCTGGCCTTAAGAAGCCGGGGGGAAGGGCTCTCGAGGAAAGAGGGCAGGAAATAATATTAAAATACCTGGTCCCAAAACCCAGAAACCCCGGGAAACCCCCAAAACGTCCAAAAGCCCAGAGAGCATGGAGGACTCAGGAACAGAAGGGGGGGAGCAGGGGGGGGAGAAGGGACCGGGGGGGGCGCTTTCTCGCAGCCAGGCTGCAGCGGAGCAGGCGGGGAGCGCGGGTAAAGAAAAAACAAGAGACGCGTGTTCAGATACGGCTTTGCTAAGCTCAGGGCCGGGGGGGGCAGCCGCCCCGGGGGCCGGCAAGGTAGCAGAAACGCGCGCGGCGGGCAAAACTCGCAAGAACCCGGGGCAGAATCACAAACCAACGCCGGGGCGTCTGACCCATGCAGCGAAATTAGGGGAAATTGCGCAATCCCAGAAAGCTGCCTTGCGGAGACGTAGGAGGCGCACGGTTGTGACGCAAAAACCCGGGACGCAGATCGGCCCGAACGCGGCGGAGCGCGGGTGCCGGCGGGGGCGGGCTGCACACACTGACGAGGGAAGGCACACACACAGCGTCGGAGGAGGAGGAGACAGAGTCAGGGGCAGACCGAGGGGGGAAAATTCAGAGGCGGAACAAAAAGGGAGAGGGAGAAATTACCTCGGGAGAGACAGGGAGCGGCTCGGAAAGCACGCATGCGCAGAGTAAAGAGCGCGGGCGGGGGCGGGCCAGACCCCCGGTGACGTCTCAGGCGAGGAGGGGCCCTCTCCAGACTTGGTGCCTTTGGTAAAAACCCTCGTGGAGTCCAAGCCTCTCCCCTCCTGGGGAGGCGTGTGTGTTCTAACCCTATTGTCAGTTGATTGTCAGTTGAATCAAAAACCAGGTAACCCTGGTCTCAAGTGAGCTTGCAAACAGCGACAGAGGCAGTTGTGTTCATGACGTCTTCCCAGCCACGGAGCCCGGTGACAGCGCCACCTCATGGGGGAATGACCGAAGTGCACGACAGGCCAGATCAGTTCGGCAGAGCCACAGTGTCATCTCGTAACGAGTCTGCAACTATGCAGCGATTTTCCTCAACAAGATATAAGAAGAAACGAATACTCAGACAAAAGCCAGGACTCAGACTGCAAAGGACAACTCAGAAGAGAAACAAGAGGAACGAAAGACTCTGGGGGGTTTTCTCTTTGGGGTCTTGAATGAAAAACATAACAAGGGTTTTGCACAAAAGTGAGGTCATGAGTTTCATAATGCTTATATGCATCATTGTTTCATCCATTGCAATAGGCAATGGGGCAAATTTACCTATTACAGAGAAAACTGACAAAGGATCATGGATTGATCAGCTGGTAGATTTCTTTGACATCTCTCCCATTTGGAGAGGAATTTTAAGGGTAGGATTTTGACATTTCTCCCATTTGGAGAAGAATTTTAAGGGTAGGATTTTATGTTTTAATAGTTCTCCTAATCCTCATCCTTGTCGTCGCAGGTGCCATGAATCGGATTGTAAAAGAGGTTTTCTTGGTGCAAACAGAAGGGGGAGATGTCGGATCTCAAGATCTCAGTCCTGAGGTGCTGAGCCACCGAGACCACCTTGGAGGTCTCGGGAGTCCTGGAATGTTGCCAGAAGTGTCTGGTAGCTGGACTTTAACCCTACACAGGAGACGACAAGGATGAGGGCTTCACCGGGGTGAATGGTGAAGGGATTAGTTAATTAGAGGGTGAGACACAGGGTTTAGGATTTATGTACAGGGGGGTTTAGAGAAGTAAGATGGAGGAATTGGGGTGTGTCCTGTCCTCCTTCCTCTTCTTCTTCTCCTCCATCTTCTTTGGTGATGGTGGCACTTTTGGATTGGTTATTACTGAGAGTGCACCGAGTAATAAGAATAAATGGTATTGGGGAAAAATGATAAATATTGTACACGTAACAATGGGTATAAAGATACGTGGCTGCCCGGAGGGCAGACTGTGTGCTCATGGCTGGCTGCTGAGCAGATCTCTGTTCGGCTGAAAGAACATCTTTTAGATAAACAATTAATAAACATAAAAACAGAAAGAAGAACTGAAGCCTCTTCTCGTCCTTCGATACGCGGGCTGCCCCAAGGCCACCTCGGGCCTTTCCAGGCCCCTCAAACAGCCGAGATAACCGGACAATGTTTGATGTTCTGTTTACAATCAGTTCATGACCATCAAAGCATTTAACAAAAACATATTCAGATTTTCTGATTTTACACTTCGTGAAATTCTTTTTCATGAGCTTCAGATATACTGCATCTGCTCCCTGCAGTTTTACTGTGCAGAGAGCTGCTAATAAAAAGTTAGTGTTGACAGTTCAGTCACAATATAAAATTCTTACAGCTGTTAAAGATTTAAAGATGTTTAATTGTTTTTTAATGACTATTTTGGTACTTAACTTTTAGTAGGACATTGTGAAATTTATTATCTTGTAAAAAAACCTGAAATAACAAGTTTTAATTGTGGATGCCTTCAATACTAGAAGTTTCATCAGTGCTTCTGTACAGCTACTGGCTTATTCTTTTAGGAGTACCGCTAAGAAAGTTTTCTAGGAAAAAAACCCAAAACCACAGCAACAACAAAATACAAAATATTAGCAGTAAAATATCTGATAAAAACCCCAAACCTGCAGTAGTACCAGAAGCAACAAAGAAGGCTGTATCTAAAACTTAGATTGGCAAGACGATGTTTTGTGCCCTTAACTGTACTCAGCCAATCAAACTTGACTGCAGGATTTTGTCTTGTTAATATATCTAACCACTAAATAAAAAGGCCAAAAGTCTTTCTTTGAGTTTTATAGCTGCCTAAATGATGTCAGCACTTTAAAAGCGCTCAGGGCCAGCACCACTATCCTGTAGCTGGGCTGTCCCTCATCCACCAGCACATGTGGCACGCGTGAGACCAGCGCAGCCCTGCCCCGAGCCTGTGGCCCCTCTGAGGGCAGCTGGGGCTCTGCTGCTGGGACAGCCAGCTGCGCCAGCCTCTTCCTCCTGGCTTTTGTCCCAGCCCATTGCTGTGTTGTTCAGGTAATAATGCCACATTTTCCGTCCCTTTCTGCTGCAGCCTGCACATCCATTTCAGGTAAGCTGTCTGAAGAGCTGTCATTGGTTATCTGGCTTCTGCCCAGGTGGTTGTAAGCTGAGAGACGTGGTGGAATCCTGCATCCATTGTTTTTCATCCTGGTGGAATTCAAAATCATTACTTTTCCAGCAAAAGGTTTTTATTTGTATCCTGGTTCTGGCCAGGACAGGGTTAATTTTAACCCTGTCCTGGTTGGAACCAGGGCACTGACACGAATCACTGCACTCACATTTCAGATTTGATCTAAATAAGCACCATAAGTGGAATATTAGGTAAGTATATCTTTCAAAAGAGACAGATGCTCTGAAAATTAGATAAGGGACATGCTTAAAGGAGTTCAGTAATCGAAAGCAAATGTGTCAGATGTCACAGAGTGAAGTAACAAAATGGAAAGGTGCAAACTAGGTGTGACTCAGTGGGTGACTTTCATCAGAGAGGGAATTTTTTCATAGGTATTTTCTTGCTGCCTATGCCTGACAACATGACATAGGGAAACATCTTTGTGCAGTCTAGAAGTCTGAAAAACCTCACTTAGAAATGGAAATCAGAACTTTTTTATTTCAAGTATGTAAACAAAACATTTGAAGTTTTGAAATGTGTTTATATTCTATACAAAAAATATTTAAAGCTATTCTTCTTGGATTCCCAAGTAGTTTTGGTTGAGGATAAATCAATGATTTAAACTTTATTATTGTCAAAACAAACACAGAATCTATGCACCTAGGTACATGAAAATTCTAAAGATATCCACACCTCAACTATAGAATGCTTTATACTACTACTAAATTAGTAAATTTTGAAAATTAATGGAAGAGAAGAAGATTAATCCAGTTGACTTTTATGTCAGCTGTGGTCTTGACAATAGAAGAAGCCACAAGGATTGAAGAACAAGTATGGTAGTGAAGGGTACAGGGTAAAAGAATTAGCTTTCCTTTATGCTATATCTATAAAAGAATTTCAAATATGACCCTTTGTATCACCTGGATATCAGTCTCTCAATGACAATTCCTTACTTCCATTTGGCTTTTAAATACACAATCAATTACATTTTATATTAGTACTATCAGGTAACATAAATTCCATAAGGCATTGGAAACCAATTTCCAAAATAATTTCACTTATTTCTAAGCAATTTCCCTACATTTTGTCTGAAAGATGATTTGCAATTATTCACAGAGATGTGTTTTTAGGCTGCATTAGCTCATGGCTAGGAGAAGAGATGCAGGCCCAAAATGTAAAACTGAAATATATTGCTGTGGGTGGTTTTTAAAAGACATTGATTTTTATTCCCCATCTGTCACATTGGTTTGCAGCCAATATCCATCAGTGAGCTGTGTGATTAATGGGGTATTGAAGAAACAATGAACAATTGCACAGTTGTTTAACTTGTTGCTTTATTTTTCCTTTTGCATTAGTATTATAATCCTACAGCATCTGTTGTTAATGCCAAGCATAAAAAAATATGCTGGATATAACACACATTGCTAGCAATAGTAATAGCAACCAACATAATACACCACAGACTTCTGAAAAAATGAGGCAAAGCCTCTCTGTCTATAACTTTACAAATTCCTCACTCTCTTGAGGCTGTCCCAGAGCCACATGTGGCTCCTTGGGAGCCAAGGAAAGCCAGAAGCATGTCTTGTAAAAACTCCTCTTGTAAAACACCTCCAAGCCTGGCCCCTGCCCTCTGTATCCAGCTCCAGACAGCTGCAATCCAGGTCACCTGACAGGTTATCCAAAATCTGAGCATCTTTATCTGGTGAAGATCTTCCAGCACTCCTCAGCAGAAATTTGCTGCTTATTCATAATATTCCAGATTTCTAAATTAATTTTAAAAATGCAAAATCATGGTGCTTGAAAGATCTAACTGCTATAACAGCAAATAATGATGCAATACTTATTTGAAGCCTTGTTGATAACAGATGGTATCCCTGTCAAGTATGATAAGGATACCATGCATCATAAATTACAAAATTATCCCCAATTGTCCTGCCCTATTCTTGTCCATAATGCTTTCAGTTTCCACATTGTATGGAACAACAATCCAACAACAGCAACAATCAAATCAAGTATTTCTGTCTTCAGCTGCCTCACCTGCTTTACACTGCACATGAATTACATAGATACCTCAGTGCTACTCAGTAGCTTCAAAAATGTCAGCAAGCCTTTGGAGTTGCCATAATTTTGAGGGATTTGGAAAATAATGCTTGAGAATGTTTAAGAACTATATTCAGACTTTGTGAGATTCATAACAGCAAACAATCTGAGATGACAGAAAGGTGGGGTTTTTTTGAAAGATGGCCTGTGAACTATTAGAATGTGCATCACTTTCTCGACCTAGAGCTAGAGTTAATGTATTCAGGCTCCTTTATAACACTAAGTGTCTGGACTTCAAAATATCCTAAAAAAGTTGCAAATCTGCTTCACATGGTATAATGTAGTTTTTATAAGTAAATCAAATATAAGAGTTTTGTATCTGCAGCTAATGGTAGTTTTCACAGTCCTTCATTATATTTAGGAACTATCTTTTCAATATGAAGGTGGCAAACACTGTTTTTTTGTCTCCTATCTCAGAAAGCAAATGAAAGGTTTGTTGTTTTGCATGTGTGCATGTATCTGTGCTTTCCTTCAGTTCACTAACAAAAACAGATTCTGAATATTTGATATCTAGAAGAGAATATGTCTTCATATGCTACATATGCTTCATATGCAAAGCCAGTAGAGAATGATCTATTGAAGGGACTAACATCATTGCTAATTAAAATCTTCTCTTTAAAGTTTTGAGAACCATAAGTCTGCTGCACAGAAATTTCTTTAGAATAAAATTCCTGCATTCCAGAATTTTCAAACTCCATAAAATCATGGAGGACACAGGGAGAAAGTGAATCAGGCACTATTGATTTCCTGGCTTTCTCAGTAAAAGAACTGGGGACATCAAAGGCAACCAAAAGGAGACCTATTCAAAACACACATTCAAAAACCTGGGGTGTGAATGGTCTGGCTGCAGGGTGTTGTGAAGCTAAAAGTTTGCACGGGGTCATGGAAGGCTGGACAAGTCTGGGACAATCAGCTCATTTAGAGCTCCTGGATACGCAGAAGCCACTCTGGTCTCCCAAGCCCTCAGACCCACGGCTGTGCCTGGCACATCCAGTGTGGTCCTGCGCTCTCCTGTGTCTATGCTCCCCTTCAGTCACTTGCTCAGGGACCCAGATAGGGAGAGGATATTGAGCTGTACAGAAGGTCTGTACAGACCTTCAGAATCATCTGCTGTGGCCTTTCATCCTTATCGTCCTAGTAATTCTAGATTGTGGGGAAAAACAATGATATTGCAAATCTTCCAATATGCTAAAATATTATATGATGGCTTTCTCTTAATGGAAAAATCTTATGTTTCTATAAATGTCTATATATTGCATATATGGCCTATGGTTATCTTTTATAGGCAAACAACATCTATATTGGTGAATGATAATAGCTTCTAAAACTGTTGTAAGAACATAGAAGCATTTCTTTTGATAGGTTTAAGAAGTTTCCATTAATTTTACCTAGATTGACATTGAAATGCTCATAACATCAAGTATGAAGTTAAAATCAGATTTAATGTAGTAATAAGGTAAGAAGAAATGGACCAAGATGACTCTGTAGAAATTCAAACTTCCAAATCAAGACTTTTCATTTCAACTAACTTAACTGTACAATGCATTTAAAATTTTATAAAACTGCACATATTCTCAGAATTATTTAGTGTTAGTATGCTTTAAATCAAACTTATTATCATGGTGAATTTTTTGTGAAACTCTGGGTTTGGAGGTTTTAAAACTGCCTAAACATGAAACTTACCATTTGTGTCCATCTTGGAAGTGGTTTTGTGTTCTTTTTTTCCAGGGAATATTTTCCAGCTCTTTTTCCAGGAGGCAAGAGCTTTTCCAGGTTGCGACACAGGGCAGGGCTCTGAATTGCTTTTTGTATCCTCCCCATCATCCAGTGGCTATAGAAGAAATTAGTCTCCTAAATCTTGGCACATGGATTAAGTTTTTTATGTGAATAGGCCTTTGTGCCATTTTCATGAGTTACTCCACACCATACTTAGATATTTCACAGGCTAAATTGCCCTAGGTTCTACTAGTGTAAGTCTGTGAATTATTATAATCAGGACTCCTGCTGAAAGGTCCATGAATCCTTCGGAGCAGGACTTTCCAGCTGTGCTTGTTCAACACCCATCACAATCAGGCCTGATTCTTGTCTGGAATTTCTGGGCACTGTAACAATACAGAAAGTAATGCTAATAGCCTTTGGCTGTTGTCTGCAGATGTTGAACCCAGGAGGCAAGGCTCTGCATGCAGGAAGTACTAAAATACCCCATTTTCCTAGGGCAGCAGCGACAGATTGTTGAACTCATGTGCTCCCAGACCAGCAAGCCACAGAAAAATGCTGAAAAAAGAGGGGCGTAGAAATCAAAAACCAATGTGGCTAAAAGACTTCAGCCAGTTTCTGCTTTCCACTAAACTGCAAAAAGTACCATCACCGGTGGTGAGATCCAGGGAACTTTTCTAGTATGATGCTGAGTGAAAAGACAAATTTCTACTATGCTTTTTGGAAAAGTCTTTAGTGTGGAGTAAGAATGCTTTCTGTTAAGGCTGTTGCAACAGCTGCTTGCAATCCTGTTCATTCAAATGTAGCCTGAGCAGGTAAGAGAATAATAATTTATCAGCCTCTTGCTTTCCTTGCTAGGTATAAAAAATAGTTAATGATATGTACAAGGACACTTCTGGCTGGATTAGCAAGAACAAGCTGCCTCTGTTTCAAACCAGGCAGCTTTCATTTCTGGATCAACAGAGGAACTTCACCAGCAAGGCTTAGAATGTCAGCTGCCCAACACAGCTGAAAAACCCAGAAAGGTCAGAAAAACTTTACACATCTTTTAAGAGAGGCTCAACCATTCTCATCGAAATAAGAGGACAGAAAATGGCTCCATTTTTCTCCAGGTTGTAGCACATCAGTACCTTTTCTGCACTTAGGATACCTCTTTACTCTTGCAGGATAGAAACATTTCTCCCCTTTTCACAGCTCTTAGCTGTGCTCCACAGCACCTGCAGGCTGAGAGTAGCTGTACAAGCATCCACAGGAAGGCAGAAAACTCTGCTCTGGGGCATCATACACTGTTCTGCGAGTGAGCCCAAAATTCTGAATCACAGCTGTGGCAATTCAGCTTCCAGCATCTGGGTTTTACTGTTGTGTTTAAGAAAGACAACCATTTGTCTCCAGCTTGAAACAGTTGTAGAAAACAACATAACTCACTTTCCAGTGGCTTGTACAAACTTATTTGTCATTTGCCACATTAATTTTCATCATCTCCAACTGTCCATATATCTTCAACCAAAACCAAATTAGAGCTTCTCTACAAAACTCAGACAAAACAACAAAGTTGTTGTAATTTTAGAAGGACACTGGCAGGTGCCTCTGCATTGACTTGTTTTGTTGTGAGAATTATGACTTTCTAAGGACAGTTTCAATTTCTCCTTCTTTCCTGCACTGTGTGTTCCACACAGCACGACAAGAGAAGAACATCATGTCTAGGGAGCACAAAATCAGGTGAACCCTCTCTCTGGGAGCCTCCAGCCTGACACGCAGACAGGGGTACCAGCACTGGTACTTCATGGAAGTTGAAAGACAATGTCTTGGCACTAGGTAGAAGATTCCTAATATCAGAGCTCACTGTGAGTCACTCAAGAGTGAGTGAGTGTTACATCAACAATCTGAATGATACCTTGATGTTTCTTCCCCTCCCAGTTGCCAGAAAAGCTGATCAATGCTGGACAATTAGAAAAATGCTCTTTTTCTAATGAAACTTCAGTCTAACTCTATATTCTTTCTTTCAAAGGAAACTGTTTAATTTCAAACTTTATTCCATAGCAGGAAGTCTTGGAGAATAAATGAGATTTTGAATTAATCTTATCTTTGAATTAAGCTGTTTCCAAGTATGATTGAACCAAACTATAATGGATTAGTGTTAGATACTCAGGATTCTCCTACTTTTTGATCAAATGACATTGAAAGCATCAATGAAAAATTAAACGATACTTTGATCAACAAAGACTGAAATATAAAATTTCAAAATGTTTTATCCTCATCAGTTTTTCTTTTTTGTATAAATTTTTCTAAAAAAATTTTTTTCGAACGTGTTCAAGCAGCTTATGAAGTAAAATAGAATCTTCTTTTTTGGTTCCTTTTTTTCTAGAAGTTGTGATTCCAAAATACTTGGTCTTTCATGGCTTCATGGCTGATTGACGTGTTCCAGCTGCTGAAACAAACAAATATCACAACTTCTTCATTTTGTGTGATCTATTTTAATTATATTGTCTGAGCATATTTTCTGAGGTTGTACATTGTCTGGAGATACCAATAATATTGTTAGGTGTTAATAAAGGTTGAGAGTCCAGCCATGCATTTTCTTGGTGTTTGTATTTATGAGACTGAGATAATTTACGAAATATCCAAGTCCAAGAGTAAATTGGTAGCAGATGAAATAACTGCAGATCCTGAGTTGCTCTGTCATGTTCCTACGGATGGATGTCTCTCTTCCTGCAAAGACAGACACGTGCTCCCCAGCTGGGGACTTTTACGGACCAGTAAAAAAAAAAAATCAATTTTTAAAATGTACGTAAGAGTCATACAAAAATATCCTGGCAAATAAACACCATTGGAATAAAAGCATTTTATTTCTTACAAACAAATAATTGTAGAGCCTGCATCACTAGCTAGGGAAAAGAATGAAATACATCTTCAAATTCTATCCTTTTTTTTAAAGTATAAATTCTGCCATTTTTCTTTCTTTTTAAGGGGTGCTTATCTGTTATAGACAAAAAGAGCTGGAAGATTTTCTGCTTTGAAGATATACCCATTTTGTTTGCATGAATCCAAGAACATTTGGATTTTCTCAAGGCTACATCAAAGAGTTTATCATGTTCAGCATCAAAAAAGTAGTGATAGAGGCACTTTTAAGAGCAAAGCCTGCAGCTTCATTTTTGCCTTTATATTTGAATGGGACTTTCAAAAGGAAGAAAAATTACAAGAAAGGGCAGTTTTTCACAAAAGGAAAATACTCGTCTTTAAAATGACTTTTCAATTCAACTGAAAATTAAATACATCTTTCTAAAATAAAGGATTCCAATTAGGAATAAAAAAATACATTCAGCATTCTATGATTAATTTAAGCTTTGAAGAACAGTCAGCAATATTTTTTCCTTGAAACATGAAAGAATATTTCATCTTTAAAGAAAATCAAGCTTTAATTGTCTCTTAATCCAATCCATAGTCTAAATGTGAGAGCAATGCTATGATACCCTGCAGATCTATCAAAGCAACATTATCCCATGTCCTGTGCCAACTCACTGCCTTGTAAAGACCTTTTATCTTTGATTCTTTCCTTGAGAGGGCTACAGCCACTAATCTCCAAAGCCTCTTCTTTCCCAAGAGAGACTTCACACAAAATTGAGTAAAACATCTCAAAGTTTCTGGTTTTTTTCTCTCAATTTCCTTTCTCATCCATCATTGCCTTTCAAAGTCCTGTCAGTACTATTTCCACTAGTGATGGGTTAGTTTGTTGTTTCAGGCAACCACTTTTCAGATTTATTATCTATTGATGTTTATAAGGAAGCATTGAACAACTGATCTCAGTTGACACATGAATACTGAGTGGACAGGGCTTCTTTTTGGCCTCTGTCTCTAATCCCTAATGTTGTTTGAGATGATCTTTACAGCAATGTGATTGTGAACAAATTCTGCCAACTTCCTCAAAGTCTGAAGGAAAAGCAGTCCTGGAAAGCTTGTCTAGGTGCTAAAAGTGCTTTCCCAATCCTGCCAGTGTTCATAAACTGTGCTTGCAAACAAAAATGATAGAATTAAAAATTTGCAATTATTTGCTGGGCTATAATTAAATTATAGGACTTATTTTTGCAGGATATTTCAGTGGCCAAAATCACTAATGTAAGGGTTCTTTTGATGCTTAGTAAGCACAATAGGTCACATTATACTTTTAGCTTAGGAACCCCTAACCCACTGGCTGGACATACCTCCAGAATACAATATTCTTATTGTCCATAAAGTACTACTGCTACTTACTGGTGGAGACCTAAAAGTTGAGTAGAATGACCTTTGGTGTGATATTGCTATGAGAGTTATTCCACCTTATGTTTATGTCATGATATCTGTTTATACCATCTCTTTATTTGTGTGTGGAAATGAAACAATGCTATTGTTACCCTCAGATCCACTCTAATGTCTTTTCATATAAGATTAATAAGGATTAATTTAATAACATTTAGCTAAAGAAATTAATTTAATTACACTGCAAACTACAAAATCTAATGCACAGTGTTTTGCGGAGAAAAGAAGAAACCTCACAACTTGTAAAAGTTGTAACCCGGCTACTTACACGGGGGAGACCAAAAGTTGCGTAGAAGATTAGACCTTTTTATCCCCCAATGCTATGTACAGTTTCCATAATTATCATTTATTTGCATGACATCTTTAGCACAATTTTTCTTTACGGATTCTGGTGGGGAGAATGAACCATGCATTGTTACCCTCTGTTTTTCTTTCTTGTCTCATTGCAGTCTAATAAGGGTCTCTTATACATTTAGCTCAAGACCTTACTTCAAACACTGCAAACTACAAAATCTAATGCACAGCTAAGTGTCAACTCTCCAGAGAACTGACACCACTGTGATTAATGCTATAATTTTTCTTGTTTTCCATGTCGTTGGGCACAGAACTTGTCACTCATTATCTCAGACATATAGAATGATGATAAGTGGAGAAAATGCAGGATTCTCAGCTTGTCTCAAACTTTCTGCCCTCAAATGAAGCCATTTGTCTCCTCTGAAAAATCTAGATTCAATGATCTAGGTCTGAAAATGAATGGCATATCATGATATTCTTCTTGCCTGCATAACTTTCACTAAAAGAAAAGTAAAATGGCATTGATGCTTTCATTTTTCTGATTGTCTTCATTTGCATCCTGGTTTCAAGGCTGCTACCTGGTCATTATGTTCAGTCAGGCTACAGAAAAAAGCTATGTACAGTCACCCTGGAAGCCTACAAGCACTTCTAATTTCTCTATCCCACTTTTGCAGATTAAGGATATACTGAGTTTCCCAGGACTCTCTGAAGAAGGATTCCAGTGGAGACAGCTCAGCTTATATATGATGCTGTTTTTCGAGGAAGCAGCCTTGCCTTTTCTGATGCACCACCCCTAACTCTGGACAATACTGCTGGAGC
Organism: Zonotrichia leucophrys gambelii; assembly: GCF_028769735.1. Classification (NCBI taxonomy): domain Eukaryota; kingdom Metazoa; phylum Chordata; class Aves; order Passeriformes; family Passerellidae; genus Zonotrichia; species Zonotrichia leucophrys. Next base: position 25,017,826 of record NC_088171.1, read on the forward strand.
TGTAATTTCTTGAGCACCAGACCTCCAAACCAGAGAATATGAAATGCATAAAGGTTGCAAATTAGTCCATAATTACAAATTCTTGACAGGTTTAGATGTAGGGATCATGCTTACAAGTGTTTCTCCGTCTAGCCATGGCAATGATATACAGTCCCAGCACTGCATCTGTGTGAGCACCAAGGGATTCACCCCAGCAGCCCCCAGGGATTCACTTCAAGGGGAAAGAAAATGTCCACATGCTCCATGACTCCCAAGTAGTGATTACTCAGGATGGAGGTGGAGTGTCCAAGTCACCTCACCGTTCTCTGTGTCCTGCTTGGACATGTCACAGTTCCTTTTTGCATATTTTCTGAGATTCCTGAAGGTAAAACCACAACATATTTTTCTGCCTCATAGAGACAAGGCATTTTAACAGATCAATTTTTAGTGAAACACTATTGTTAAGGGCATTTGGTACTTCAGCTGGAGCAGTTCTTGGACCTTTTCCACTGTTCTTTAATAAATTCGAGTACTTAAGCTGGTGATCAGTCATAACCTCTGCTGCTTCTGCGCAAAGATCTTCATCTATGAGGTCAACTAACGTGACAGTTTTATACAAGAAACTCCTTTTAAGTATGCACTGAATTCTCAGCAGGAATTACAGCTTATTATGGAAGGTTAATATCTCTTTGAATAGGGAGCTGGATTTGTGTCAAATTACTTCTTGCAGAGTTTCAAATTGCCAAATACCTGCTACACAGGGATGGGATTCCTTCAAATGCAACATGACAGTTTATTTAGAAAAAAAATCACTTGCAAAAACATTTATTAATATAAACCAGAAAAACTTAAAGATGTGCTGTACGTGTTCCCAGCTAGTAAAGTCAATAGTTGTCCATTAGGCTTAAGTGTACCCAAGATAATACAGAAGACTGCAGTTGCATCTCCATCTGTCTCATGTGCCTAAGGATTCCACAAAATCTAACTTGGAACATATTTTTGGCACATAGTACTGAGAGGAGAACAAAACTACCAGTACTTGCTCGATGTTTGTACCTCCACCCTCTGTCCTAGCATTGTTGTCAGGGCTGCAGCAAGACACAGTACCAGCACATCCTGTAGGGACACCAGTCTGGCAAGAATCACAAATGCTTCATAAACAGCTCCAGACAGCAGTAAAAATTATGTAGCACTGTATTTGGCATAAAAGAGTGTCATGGTTAAACTGCAGCTGGCAACTAAGCACCAGACATCTGCTTGTTCAACCTTCCCCAGGCTGTAGGGGGGCAAGAAATTTGGAAGAGGAAAAGGGAGAAAACTCTTGGATTAAGAGGAGTTAATAACAATAACAACAATAACAATAAAAATAACAATAATTAATGTATAAACAAAACCAACAATAACAGTAACTAAAAGGAAGACAGCAGAGATAAATAAAGCTTAAGAAAGGCAAGTGATGAAAATTAAAATAATTGCTCACCACCAACTGATGGATGCCCAGCCAGTGCCTGAGCAGTGAACTCCTGAACATCCTTCCCCCAGCTTTATATACTGATCATGATGCCATATGGTCTGGAACATCCCTGTGGTCAGTTTGGGTCAGCTGTCCTGATTGTGTCCCCTCCCAACTCCTTGTGCACCCCCAGCCTCTTGTCTGGTGTGAGAAACAGAAAAGGCCTTGACTCTGTTAAGCACTGGCCAGCAATAACAAAAGCATCCCTGAATTACCAGTATTTTGTTCAGCAGAAATCCAAAACACAACCCCAAAACAGCTACTGTGAAAAAAATTGCTTCTATCATAGCAAAAACAGTGCAAATAGATGCCCAACAGGCTTAATCAGTTCAGGTACACGCAGCAGATTTCCTGAGGTCTTGTATTTTTGAAATCCAAAAATGAACTTCTTATATCGATTGTAAGCATTTTTATTTAGTCATGGGACCTAATTTCATCTTCCAGCAAAAATTACCAGCATGAGGAAAAGACTATTGACCACATTTACTACCCTCATTCAGGCTGAGTACTGGTTTATCCCATTGTTTTCCTCATTTGTCCTTACTGACCTGCCCAGGAAATAAGTGAATGAGCCCACAGCACTGCTGTACCAGCAGACAGGATGAGACTCAAAGTTAGGAATAAGCTTACAGCCAGAGTTTTTAGGTATAACATGCTATTTTTTAGTAAGGCCAGATTTTTTAAAATGAGCAGCATTGCAACATCTTGGTACTTTTAAATATGATCTCACCTCCTACTTCCCCAGCAAAAATAGATTACTAATAAATTGATTGTAAAACATAAACCCTGTTCTTTTTCATGCATGTTTGCCTGTTCTGTTTGTTACACATAAAACCCATGGCTCCTGCTTAGCTATATTCATGCAGTGAAGATCAATAATGACATCAAATGCCAAAGGACATCCAGAATGAACATATACTTGAATTTAATAAAAGACATACCCATCCAGAATGAACAAATACTTGAATTTTTTTGGCAAGCACTTTAAGAAGCATTTATCTTCTATCTCTGTACTTCCCCTCTAAAAATGTGGATGGATTCTGTGCAAAAATAATGACAAAATTATTTGAAAAATGCCATTACAACATCTTACATCTAGTGATCCTTGTTCCTTAACTCAGCTCACAGTGCTGTGTGTTTGCAGAGTACAATCAAAAAGAGGAGTTTTCAGACACTATCCTTCTAACTTTTCCCATCTGTTTTAGAAACAGGCAAACAATCTTCCCTTGGAGCCTCTAACATCTTAAAGCACCATTTCAAGTCAGTGATAATTGCTGTGCGGTCCCTCACTGCACTCAAAGCACAAATACAGAATGATAATAACTGCACTTCTGCCTGCATGTCATATTACAGCCTGGTTCCTACTAGGAAAATCCTCCCTGTTTGTCAAGAAAATAGATCCAGGTTATGCTTTCTGTGAAAAAGTGGGAGTGAAAGCAGTGGGGGAGCAATGCAGAAGACAGAATGAGTTCTTAAGTGTTTTTTGCAGTGGTACAGCTGAGTTTGTTAAGCCTCAGACATATCCTGACATGACCAAACCATCCCAGGCTGAAATATGGCTTTTCTCAGGGCAGAGTAATCAATGCATTGGAGTCTGGCTTAAATATTCATTTTAAAGACCCATGATGGGAAGGTTTTAAAGACCAGCCATGGAAACTTGCTTTAAATTGAATACATAGATTTATGACTAAAAAATTGCAGTCACATCACTGGTAATGTATCTTATTTGTTCCTCATTTAAGAAAACCTTATAAATTCTAACTGTCCACTTTTTTCTATATACAACATCTGAAAGATCAATATCTGGAAAGTTTCACAAGTCTGGATAAAGGCATGAAACCCAGAGTATTTCTATTATATTTAGCACTTATCCAGAAACAGGTACCCAAGCAATTAAATCAACCCTTTAGTGTGCCACAGTTTTATCCTTTTTTAAAAAAAAATATTTTAAGGGCTACTTTTTTCTTTCATTACTGCAAATGGGTTCATAAGGGTGGCCAAGCATCTTGTGTCAGCCCTCTGAAGGCAGCTCTGCTAGTTCATGTCCCTTTCCAACGCCCTTAGCATTGCAACCCACCTGCTGTTCCCAGGCAAAGCAATTCTGCAACACGCTTGTCTAACCACAGACCATCTGTGAAGAGCAAATGGACTCTTCCTCATTCCTGGAGGTGAGTCTGAGGAACAAACTGCAGTGGTCTGCCTTGTTTTGGTGGTTGATTATTCAGAAGTCAGGACAAAGCCATCCTTTCTTTCAGATATAAGACCAATCAGAAGTGATTGCTATCCAACGCTGAGAACTGGAAAGAAAGCAGTGGCTTTCAAAAAAACAAGCCTCCTCAAATACCCTAAACATCCTGATGATCAGTGATGAGGGATGCTAAAAGAGCTCTCATTTAGCGATAATGTCTGAAAATTGCCAGGAACTTTGAAGGATTTTTCCAGCTAATATACAGATATAAATCTTGGAAGCATTTTTTGTGTTCTGTAAATAAATGCAAGAAATCCATTCTTTCAGAGAGGAAAAATTTAGCTAGCCTTTTACTTTTACTTTTTAGTGTTTTTTTCGTTTCTCTTCTATTTTTTCTCACAGTTGGGTGATTAACGCCTGCTGGTGATCCTGTGGCAATATCTCTGTGCCAACAGCAAGATGATAAAGGTTAAGTGAGACATGGAGAGACAAATAGACCCAACTACCTTCTCTGCTGTCTCTATGTGTCACAGAGCAGTGTGAGGCACCTCACCTGCCAGCACACCTTCCCACCAGCATTAGGGTTATGCAGCATGACTACCCCATGCCAAACTCCATCACTTTTCTAGTCAAAGGTACTTTGGTTAATCATTTCACACATTTTAATGCAGCTCTTAAACCATGATATTGACCTCTTTCATACAGACACTAGAAGACCAAAATAGATTGAAACAACAGAAGGATGGAGAAGACAAGCTCCAGGACTGGATCCTCCTCATAACCAGGGATGGAAGGAGTGCTGAACAGCTGAGACTCACAGCAGTTTCAGCTGGTGCTTAAACAGCTGAAAACGTGGTGAAGAGCTATTGAAAAATGGGAGGTGCTCAACCAGCTGCAATCCTTGTGCAGGGGAGGACTGAGAGAATAATTTATCCTGTGGAGTCACAGCTGCCTTTAGAAGACAACCTCTGGGAGCAGCCTTCCCCAGATGCCATTCCCTGTTAGGAAATGGTCTGGAAGCAGAGCAGTTCTCCACAGCTTGGGCATTGATCCACATCTCCATGGGGAAGTAGACAAGATTTTCAGGAGGATGGCAGGAGCAGCAAAGAGGACACTGCAGGACTGGCTGGGGTATTAAACACCACGGTAGGTTCTTTGTAGGTTCTTTGACTGATGAAAAGCTTTCTCTCAAAACTGATTTTGACGTGAAATTAAGTTTTCAGCAAAACAGTATTTTTGTAAGTAGTGTCTGTGTTCTGCAGGCAGCTTTGATTTCTTTATTGCTTGAAAGAACTACCTAGAAGTTTCCATTTTTGTAGCTAAAAATATGCCTAGAATCTTACTTTCTGGGTGTTTTAACTGAAGAATATATTTTCCACTAGGAAAAAAACCCTGCAAAAATATGTCTAACTTTTTTCTGCTGTCAACTAATCTTCTATTTTACAACACAAAAAGTATATCTGTGTGATTTTCAAGGTACCTATAAGCATAGATAAAATAAATGCAGAATAGGATAAACAGAGTTTACATTACTTAATAATAAGGCATTACTTCTGCAAGAAAAAAGTCTTCCTTAGATCCTGTTAAATGCAATGAAATTGCCACCACTCTGTTACCTCTAAAGGTTTGGATCACTTTTCTCAGCAATAGACTTCACATCTTCTCTTAACCTTTAGACAACTGGATGACCTTCTGACTTTACTTTTCAGGAGTTACTTAGATGCTGGATGGAATGACTGCAGTTTTCTCTTCTAAATGTTTCCATATATAGAGAACAAATCCATCAAATTCTGCTCTGCTTTCTCTCACTGTCTAGCTATAAATTATTTTTAAATTTTTTATTTTTTTACTGTCAGGAGACCCAGGAGTTTTGAAGTCCTTTATCCACAAAGCAGGAGTGTATTCCCACGGACAAGGTGCACAGATGCTGCTGGCCAGGCCCTTGCTGTGAGTTATCAAGGCTTAGAGCACTCAGGCCATGCCACAGCGGTTTTGATTTTCAGCAACAGAAAAATGAAGAGATCAGCCTGTAATTTACAAGTATTTCTGTACTGAAGAAATATTTCACACTTTTTCCATATTTACTCCATTTTTTCATAACTTTTCCTGCCTCCCACCTCATCACTTTCCCATTCTGATGCTTTCTTTGATAGCTCTGCTTTTCCAGCCATGCCTACAAATGCCTCCATAAACTTTTCTCTCTCTCCCTCATCACAGAGGTCTCCAGGCAGCAGCCAGCCCCAAATTACAAAGCCAAGGGAAAAATACAGTGAGAGCTCCATTTTTTCATGTAGAAAATCTAACAGAAATATAATATCTAACCACAACAGGCCAGAAAGATTCCTAGAAACATATGTTCAAACCTCATGTAGGGAAAGCAACAGATTAGATGCATCCATTCAGTCTTAAATGCAATCCAAAGATTCCCCTCTAGCACACTCAGCTCAGTGTTCCCCAATTTCCTGTCCCAAAAGTTTAGAATCCTACTGCCTGTACTGTGAGCCTTGGTTTACAAACAGCACTTCTCTCATCTCAACCTGTGACTGGCCTGGGAAAAAAAAGACATCAGAAACAAGCTTTTCTAACTGAAGAGACTTAATCTTCTCTGGCTTTCTATTTTGGGGTTGCAAAGCAGTGTGATACTCTTTGCTATGTGTTATGTTCTATATTTTGCAGTTATATCATCTGAGAAATTAGAAATGTAACAATGAAGGCAGCAGTCACACCGCCTAATACAGCAAAGAAACAAAAATCCAGCATACTAATGAAAAATTACAAAAAATGTGGCACAAGGGAAATACTCTGAAAAACAGCTCTTTGGATGGAAAGAAAGGAATTTCCTGTAGGAATTTCCCAGTGTGAACACCAAATGGCATCCTGGAAATTAAATTTCCCTCTCTGGCACAGGAAGGGCACATTATGCGCTTTGCCCAGGCTTACCTTTCAGTGCAATTCACACTAGCATCAGCCCTCGGATAAATCCTGGTCTGGTCTCTCTATGGAAATATTTTCTTTGTAAGTTAGTACTGTAAATTCACTCCAGCAATTGAAACTTGGCTTTGCAACCTGTGCTGGATAACGTTTACTCATAGTTATTGTCCCATCCCTTTTCTATTTTCTCCTCAGCCAGCACCAGGGAGAGCAGAAAAAAAAATAAAAATTAGGAGATCTCCTCAGTGCCTTTAGGTGGCCTAAGAGGAGGAGATGGCATTGCAGGCAATGGATGGGTGTCCCTCCTGTGCCAGGTCAGCAGCAGGGAGAGCTCAGTGCTGCAGAGGTATAGGGGTGGAGTCAGGAATCAAACTGCCTCCCACAGATTTGGATATTGGGAAAAAAAGCAACTGGTTCCTCAGGAGGGAAGAAGACCTATCACATCCAGTTTTACATCCTTTTTGAGAAACTGAGTTGTATTTTTTGTTTGAAATTTAGGCACCCATTACATTTTCCATCTTTTTGGGCTTGTTTTTTTCTAGGCATTTTCCCATCAAAGAATGTTCTCTGTTGTTGTCTTCTTCTTTTTCCTCTAATGGAAAGCTGCTCGGAACTCTCAGCCAAGATGGGGATAATAAATACCTCCAAATGATCATTCTTTTCTTAGGTACAGAAGCTCAGTGTACCAGCACACAGTGTCTGCCAATAATTTTATGCTGTGTGTACTGTATTCACATTAAAAAAAAAGGTGGGATAATAATTTTCAGTGCAGTTTGTGGGATCAGTCCTAAAATCTGGAAAAATAAATGTATTTGCACACCTCATAGTACTGATTTGATTATTCTGTTAAATCAGAGCTGCTAACCTTGTGCTGCGCCTGTACTCTTGGACCTTGGATTACCACCAGGAATACAAAAAGAAGTGGGAAACTTTGAATCCTTAAAGTTAGCTATAAGGCTGGTTTTAAATAACTGACACTCTCTAATACTGCTTGAGCATTATACAAGAACAACTCTGCATTGACTTAAAAAATAATACAAGAATACCCAACAATACTGCTTCATTTCTGGTTTATTCTTGCCATGACACATAGTTGGAAATACAGTATATCACTCCATACAATTAGATGGTTTGTAGCATTTTATTATGGTATCAGGGTTTTAGCTGGGATAGAGTCAACTTCTTCTCAGCAGCTGTTACAGGGCTGTGTTTTGGATTGGAACGAGAATGGTTTTGATGGCACACTGATGCTTTAGTTTTCTGCTAACTTGTGTTTACTCCGAGTCAAGGATTATTTTTTTGTTTTGTTTTGCCTTTTTTGTTAGTTTGTTTTGTTTTTTTGGTTTTTGTTTTTTGTTTCATGCTCTGCCAGTGAGGAAGTGTGTGCAAAAGAAACTGGGAGGAAGCATAGCTGGGACAGGTGACCTGGAACTGATCAAAGGGATATTCCATTCCATGGAAAGTCATGCCCAGTGTATAAACTAGGGGGAGTTGCCTGGAAGGGTGGCTGATATGGGCTCAGGAAGGGGTGTCTGGCATCAGTTAGCAGGTGGTGAGAGATTGCATTGTGCATAATTTGTTACTTCTTTTTTAATTATCATTATAATTATCATTATTATTATTATCAATCACTATTATTACAGTATTTTATTTTATTTTTAATTATTATATGGCTCTTAACATACAAGTTTTACTTTAAATCTCATCCCCATTTCACCAGGGTGAGGGAGAAAGGGAGTGAATGCTCATTTTTCACCTGAGCTTAAAACCACACATATGGTTAAATGAAATCACACCAAAAGAAATCTTCTTTTTGCAAATACTTATGATCTATGATTCTGTCTAGTGAATGTGATGATCTAAAGTTATATCATGGTTTGAATTTTAAAAAATCTATCATAAAATCATAGTATTAAAGACTAGGGATTCTTCGCATCTCTCACAACTTTTGCACTTTCTTTCCTTTTAAAGGCATATTTCTCCCTGTCCTGTTTATTTGAGCAAAATGCAATGCCTTCATTGCACTTTGGTCTCAGTTTTCTCCTAATGCTCTTCAAGTCTTTGCTTTGCCTTCACAGGATTGCCAAAGCAGCACCTATGTTTGCAAAAACCGGATGTTTTGGGAGTTGTGCTGTAACTGTACAACTCTGTCCAGCAGTAGTGTTAGTATCTTGTCCCATGTCTCCAAATGGGACAGATGCAATTCCACAATTTTTACTCTTACTTCGCACTCCAAACTCAGTTACACCTCTCTGATAAATGCACAAAGTTTTCAACACACTTCCATTTTAGCTCATATATAAAAATTACAGCATTAGAATAATCTTAATATTTTTTGTCTCTAGTAATGACAAATTGAAAACAGCTAATTTGTAGAAGACAAATTTTTCCACAAAATGTATTTTATATACAGCCTCACTAAAAGCGATGTGATGATAAAAGAATATCAACAAGAGGTTTCTATGAGACATAAAGAGCAATAAGATGAGGGAGTTGTTGTTTCTCCTTTTTTTTCCTTTTATTCTTTCACAACAACAGTCTCATTACCTGCTTTCATTGTCTTGGAATGCTTTTTAAAACCTCTAAATCATGGAAAAGAATTGTCATATTCTTTCCAATGTCTGATAATTCGGTGGCAACATTATCTGCACCTGGTGTTTTGTTGCTCCTGAGCTCCTGATTGCCCCTTGAATCACTTCAAAATTCAATCCTTCCACAAATAGCTCATGTGTCTGGAAGACATCTTTTTATTTACTATCTCCCTGTAGTGGACACCTAAAAGTACTTTTCCATGCTCTTCTGTAATTGAGTTTTTTATAATGAAAAGCATTCCTTATTTGTTCTTTATCAGACATAGATGTGGCTAATATCCTCTCTTCCATGCATCGATACCCTTATAAAATGTGTTTATTTTACTAATCTTCCTAATCTAATTCATTTTTTCCCCTCAAGCCATGGAAGTATTGCCTTTCTGCTTGCACTGCTGACCTCATGAGTTTCCTTCTGACTTTAGAGTGTTTCTCATCCGGAGTTCAATTCTGATTCTGAAGGCTCCAACATTGCTGTATGTCAATCTCAGCTATTTTCCTGCAATCTTTATCAAACCACACTTTTTCCATTATTTTTGAATTTGTTCCTACCATGTATTCCAATGTTTTCTTTGCCATCTCCTAGCAGGGTCTCACCTGGTATCAGTTTTCTCATAAACATTCCAAAATTTTTGGAAGATTCCAAACACTTTTAACTTCTGACCAATATTCCTCTCCTTATTCTGTATTCTCCAAAGAGTTGGTATTTTCTTCTGTGTGTCATATGTTTTGTTTAATTTTGATCAGCTCTTAGTTGGAGGCAATCATTTTCCTGCAGTACAGAGTGCTCACCTGCAGCCAACTCCCCATCTCTTTCTGCTGTGTCTTTAACATTCTCATCTGGACCCCACAAATCTTCCTTCCCTTCTTTGGGTATCAATCATCCAGGAAAACACTAGCAATTTAAATAAACTTACCTTTAGCTCTTCAGAGGACCAATCTTGTATTTCATGATCACTGAGCTTCATCACAAGGGTTTTCTGTGCCTCCCCTTAAACCATAGGCAGGAGTGCAGAGAGAACAGCAAACCCAGTTGCTGCTGAGAGCAGAGCATTCACCAGTCACCCAGTCCCATTTCATTCCCTGCAGGTACCTCTTCATTGCAAAAAGTGCCAAACTCCAGCTTCAAGAGGTTGGTTTCATTATTTCACAGCTGAGATAATCACAACTAAGAGGTTCCTGGTTTATGTAAAGCCAAAATCCTGGATGTTCATATTCTCCTGTATTATTTCCACAGCTCAGATTATTCAGCACAAAAAAAACCCAAAAAACAAAAAAGGTATATGAATCCATTTATATTTCCTGGTGAATGGACCAACAATGTGCACAACAACCAATTTGCACGAACAATTTCCTTAGGCTAATCATTATTCTTCTGTATATCTGACCTAGATAACTTTGGGCATACCTGCGGCAATGCAAAACATAGGGAAGAGGTACTGGTAAAGAAAAGTCTAAGGACTGTTTTAAACAGCGGATAGTACATGCTTTTGCACAATACTTTGTCCTATTTACCAACTGAAGAATTAATTCACTCTGTAACTTAATGTTTTAAAATTCTAAACATACAAAAGTCAACAAAATATAAGTAGGAAAACAACTAAGACAGCTGACGGAGGAAGGGCAAGCAAATTTAAAGCAAATAATAAATAATAACTTCACATTTATTAATTTTTTGTAAACAAAATTTAACTTAAACTGCATCACTTTGAGCCTTATTTAAAGTCAGACTGAGTATGCAACTCTATGCCTAAATCACATTGACTGAAAGAATTGTGCCCACTTACAAAGCTGAACATGGATCTTGAAGTTAATGGAAGCCTCCATATAGAGTTAATTAGAAAATATGTTTAATACAGACATGATGTTCTGCCCACTTGCACACAGTGGGCTTTGGAGAAAGCCTCCCAAAGAAGGTGAGTTCCGTGTGCCACAGAGGGGACAGTAATCTCTGTACCTAAGAGCTTGTGGTGTTTGACCATTGCAGATTGATCCTGCTGATTCCTCCACAGCTCCCACTAGTGCAAGGGAATCACAGGCACAGTGCCTCATTTTGTGTCCTAACAGAGGGTTGCCATGGGAAGAGATGCTGAATTGTGTCTTAGCAAGCCCTTCCAACCTCAGCCCTTCCAACAGTTAACAGCCAAGAAAACAAAGGCTTACACTTGAAATCTATGCAGCAAAAAACAGACCAAAAGCCAGGTTCTGGCCAAAGAACTCCACAGGACGAGGCACTCACATGTCAAGGCATGAGGACAGCAAACACATCATCTCTTGCATTACAGCATTCCACACCAAATCCTGTAAACCACAAAAGCTGTCTGAGCTTTGGGAGTTGTTGCCGCAGTCTGCGGGATCTTTGCCATACCCAAACCATCTTCAGCCAAGCCTCCAGCTGGCTGGGGAGCAGGGGAACCACATTGAGGTGGGCTGGGAGGAGGTGGCTGGGGGGGCCAGGTGGGGTCTGGGCCCCATTGCCCTTGGAGTCACCTTTCGGTGCTGACACCTGGAGGGGAAGCTGGCTCTTCCAGCCCACAGCTTGTGACCAGCATGAGGAAGAGTGGGACAGGGGAAAAAACCCTGCAAAACTTTCAAACATCCCATCTTTGGCCCTGGAAGGTCCTTCTTCTTTTTCTAACTAGAACCAGCTCATATTACTCAGAAGGATGATTGCTTAGAAGAGGGATATACCCTCTAACGTCCAGTTTGTGGACTAATTGAGCCCATTTCTTTGCAGAGGACTTTTCCCGAGGATTTAAGAATTAAGAATAGCTGATGGAATATCCTGGGAATTCTGTTTTATCGCGGAATATTTTGTGCGGTAAAATTACAGCTATCTTTTTCTAGTGTGCTTTCAGGGTAATGCTCCAACTTTAGGACTGTGGGTGGCCACGGGTTGGACATTGAATTGCCAGGGAATGCCCTGGGAGGAAATTTCCTTCAGTTGAGGGTGAGAAACTAAAACAGCTTCCCAAGCTTCTCCATTCCTTTATGTAAATCTAGCCTTGTCACTCAAATAGTACTCCCTCCCCTGTTCTAGAAGACTCCTTCTGTTCACCCATTGGCCTCTGTTCAGAACCACTCCCCTCTCCGCTCCCCATTGGCTGTGGTTGTGTCACCCCATCCCAGCTCCTCCCTTCTCCCCTAACCCTGTTGGTTTATTTGTGTCCCAACCCCTCCCACTTTTCCCCGCTTATATAGGTCACCCTTTCCCCTACTTTGTGCTTTCAGTGCCTTGTGGTCCTGTGAGGGAGATCAGCACCCTTTCTCTGGCTCCTTGACCCTGAGACCCTTCAGCTGTGCTTGTGGACCTTCCAGCCTGTCCTACTCTCCACCTCACCTGGACCCTACCCTCCCTGGACCTTCTACTGTTCTGTAATAAACCCAGTTGGATTCCTCGAGTCAAGAGCCCTCCTTCATTCTCCGGTCGAGCGTGCATTCATTCCATCCGGGCCTGTGTGTAAAGTGGGCTGGGGGAGCTGGTCGCTCTGACTGGGAGGGGTCACTCTCGGGAAGGCGGTCACCCTGACAGTCCCTGCCCAGGGGTTCCCCCTGCATAGGACTGGAAACTTTGTATTTAGGAAATGAAAAATTAAAAAGTGTCTTTTTTTTTTTTCTTCGCCTTTTGAAATAATCTTAAACTGGGAAGCAGTTTTTGAGAATTTGTGCTAATACAGCTATTTGAAGGGACTGCGCAAAAGAGGCTGAATGCTGAAGACCCCCTCTCCCAGAGCAGAGAATATCCTTCAATCCTCAGCATCAGAGAAAGCTCTACGTAATTAGCTGATTTTACACTACTGTGAGGAAGTCACAGAAAAATAAACACAGAAGCATCCGTGGCTTTATTTATTTTTAGTAAAGCTTGTATTTTGCTGTGTATCATTCTTACCCAGACACAGGCCTTAAAGGGTAAACACTGTCCTTAAGGCAGCAATTTAACTAAAATTAAAAGAGGAAAATATTTTAAAAAATATTTTAAAAATACTTTTCTCTAGAGATGGTGATTCCTGAAAGCATCGCCTGCAAGATACAGGAAATATTCACTTTGCATTAGGTTCTACTAGGTTCCTTACTTACATAAAGTCATGTTTGGGAAAATACTCTTTCTAAAGAAAATTAATAAATGCTATCCCAACACTTCTTTTTCTCTTTTCTATAGACACACAGAAAACTTTATTTCTAGTGGTGGAAAGCACAATTTTTAAGAATGTATTGAAAGATCAGAAGGAAGTAAGGTAAATATTTTCATGGATATCTCTGATTATGCTTCCAGTTTTGTGTTTAGCTTGCCAGACCTGACACTTTGGGATCCTGAAATGGAAACACATTAAACAAAATATGGTCTTTATCATTGATTTAACCACCACAGTATTAGAAAAAGAGCATTTTTGTGGCTTTCTATCCATTTCCTGAATCAGGCAAAAAAATAAGTATTATGGTAACAGTTGTTTATTTCAGGCAATGGGAAGAAAAAGTGAGCTATTCTTAAAGCAGCTTGGATAAGGTCTTGAATGTCTGATTTCCATCTCACTGTAACAATCCAAAAGGCCAGTGATTTGGATAAGCACTGGTATCTTCATATTTATTTTCCATATAGCATTATCCACTGGTCTTTCAATGTCAGAATTACCTCAATGAACTGGAAACTTCTTGTTTTGGTGCATAGACATTAAACAATTTATATTTTTCAATTTCTACCAGTGTCTTTCCTGGTAAGTCAAGCCCAAAGATAACCCTATATATTAAACCTCAGACTAGAACACTATGTGTCAACACAGCCAGCTCACCAGGAGGTCGTGGGTACCTTGTGCTAAGGTGAAAACAAATTGAAACGTGCTATCTGCTGGCAGAGGCAAACCCCTCATTCAACCCCTCAATTACTTCCCCTCCAACTGTTGTCTGTCTTTTCCATTTGGACTGTAACCTCTTCATTGCAGGGTCCCTCCTTCAGCCCCTCTTTGCCTGTTGCCAGGAAGAAGGAATTCCAGTCCCAGGATGGGTCTCTAGGTGCTGCTGTAACACCAGTAATAATATATGCTGCTGCAAATATTTTTCCAGATACTAAATCTGTATCAGGACTGCCTGGTGTCTGTGGCTCCTCAGAAATAGATGGGTGGAAATACCATATTTTCAGTTGACTGTGGCTCTCACACTGCAGGACTGGTGTCCAACCCATGCCGTATACCAGCAGTGTGACCAGCTTGGGATTAATGAAGGTGCAAATTTGTCTAGCTTCCCTACAACAATTTTTTTACTTTTGATATTGCACATATTTTCGAACTCAAGGGAAAAAAAGTAACAGGCAAGTACAGTGAGAGAAAGACACAGTACAAAGCTAACTGGGAAGATAAAAGAAGATATTTGGTTGCAAGTAATGCATTTCCTTCTCTTTAACATTTCCTGGAGTTAGAACATCTCATCTTGTCCTTCTAGAAGAACTTTCAGAAGCATGGAAGGAAATAGCATATACACCTGCATATTAATAAAACTATAATTGATACTGTTATTGCTACTGTTATCTACAGTAAAACAGCTGCATTTTGATTATCTATCACAACATGAGCACATGTCCTAAAGTAATATTATTATCCCCATTGAAATCGCAAAATTTCAAAGGGGATCAATTGGGCAAGCTTTGGTCCGTGTCTCAGCACTTGATGGCATCCCATGCCTTTTGATGGCTTTGACATTGGGGAAGATTTTATTTTTTTATAAGTACCCATGTCATGTCCCTAGTAGTTTCCCCACCAATTTGTGTCTTCCTCCTTGATTTTTTCCCCTGCTTTTGCAACATCTGTGAGCTTAGTTTTGGCCTGTTGTGGTCCTTTATGGTGCATGCAATGTAATTGCGGTCCATTTTCTTGCAGTCAGTAAATTTCCTGATTTTCTTTTCTTTTTTTCTTGACTTGCATTTCATTTGATGGTATTTCCATTGCAGAGTGTTCAAAAGTCCTTCTTTTCTGATTTGGCTTTCAATGGGAATAAATTTTGGCAAGCTTTGGTGCGTGTCCCTGCAGTTGCTGGCATGCATGCCTTTTGATGTCTTTGAGTATGGCCAAAATTTTTTTTTTTAAGTATCAATTCCATGTCCCTCATATGTTCCCCTGCAACTTGTGTCTTCCTCCTTGCATTTTTGCCCTGCTTTGGCAACATCTGTGAGGTTAGTTTTGGCCTGTTCTGGCGTTTTGCACTGCACCTGATGTAATTGCTGTTCATTTTCTTGTAGGCAGTAAATTTGCCAATTTTTTTTGTTTTCTCCTTGAATTGCATTTCCTTTGATGGTATCTGTATTGCAGAGTGTTCGAAAGTCCTTCTTTTCAGTTTAGGCCTTCAGCAGGCATGAATGTTGGTAAGCTTCGGTGCGTGTGTCTGCCATTGATGACATACCGTGACTTTGGATGGGAAATTTTTTTTGCTGTGAGTTTGAGTTTGGAGAATTTTTTTTTTAATTTATTTTTTTTTTAAATACCCGTGCCATGTCCCTCATATCTTCCCCTGTGACTTGTGTCTTCCTCCTTGCTTTTTTTCCCCTGCTTTTTTAACATCTGTGAGCTTAGTTTTGGCCTCTTTTGGTCCTTTGCATTGCCTCTGATGTAGTCCCTGTGCATTTTCTTGTAGTCACTTAGTCTCCCGATTTTCTGGGGTTTTTTGTTTTTTTTTTTCCATTAGATTTCATTTGGTCATATCTCCTTTCTAGAGTGTTTGTCTTTTTGTTTCCATTTTGTAATATTTCCTTTCCTGTCCTACACAGAATACTTATTCTGACCCCACTCTTCTTTGAGGACTTGCCATTTGGTCCCTCCTTTTCGCATTGTTCAAAATTATATCAAATGACAATTAGTGTTTTATTCTATTGATCAAATGAGTCATTCTGAAGCAAATAACCTAAATACCTCAAATTGACTGTGGTTATAGCATCCACATAGTGACAGCCAGGCTGAATTCGGCTTTTATAATATGCATGTTCTTGTTCATATAATTAAAATTCAATCAGAGTAT
This sequence comes from Zonotrichia leucophrys gambelii, assembly GCF_028769735.1. Lineage (NCBI taxonomy): Eukaryota > Metazoa > Chordata > Aves > Passeriformes > Passerellidae > Zonotrichia > Zonotrichia leucophrys. The sequence continues at coordinate 25,034,024 of NC_088171.1, forward strand.
GGAATTTTTATGTTCACACAGGAAAATTAATTCACTGTCACGCAAGAAGTGGTCAGTGAAAATCAATGATAACTGGAGAGGTTTTATATTTATATTTAGTTTAGACTGCTTCTGACAACCTGCTTAGCAGACTCTTGAGGTGTCCAACTGCACATGAGCAATGAATTTATACAAATACCTCTGAAGTCAAAACTCACAATACAGATTTTTATAGCTGTGGATGGGGCACAAAAAATAAATTTCTAGAAGGTTTTAAATTTAAAAAAACAACGACAAAGCAACAAATGAATGAACAAACAGTTATAAAAGAGGGAGGGGAAAGGCCACCCAAAACAAGTGACAGGTTATAAAGCAGGGAAGAAAGTATTTTGCTTTTACACTGTTTTGTCTTGATAATAAAAACTCATGGTCATACAGCCACCAGAAAACAATTTTTACAGTCTAATTTTCAGTGCAGTTTTAGGCGCTAAAAACCAAAGTGGAAAACGGGAGATTTGAGGGAAAATTTGTAGCTGGATTCAGTTTTGGAGGATTCTTAAGAGCAAGAAAATTGACCTACTGGAACAATTTATTGTTCAGCATGATTTCATACTTCATTTATGGTGAGGACTAGCTACTTTCTGAGGGGAAGTACAGGAACACTCACGTAAATAATTACCAAATCACCTACCCACATATTTATTGCCAACTCCTCTACCCTCTCCTATCTTCACCTGCTCAGAGAAACAGCATGATATTTACCACATGTCTGTAATTTTTAAAGTTTTATGCAACCAAAAATCCAATGGTTTTCAGAATTTCCAGTTCAGTTTAAATTGTATTTAGTTCTTGCCTCTGTTACTACTTTGCAACAGAGAGTGCTAGTGGTTAAAAAAGCATTAAACCCATTTCCATATATGTGGATCTTATATATTCTGCCTTGTTTATATGACTCCTCAGTCTGAAGTTGAGTAAGGCAGGAGACCACCTTTCTTTTGCCCTCTCTGAGGCACTGCCAGACGTGGAGGTGCTGAGTGCTGGGACCTCTCTGGCTCTGTCTGTGCAGCCCAGGCTCTGGCTGCCCTGAAGCCTGGCCGGCCCATTGGTGAGTGAGCAATGACACTGGCCGTGCACTGTCACCAGAGGCACTGATGGGGTAAGAGTGACAGCCTGGTGCCCACGGTGGGCCCATGCTGCCTCTTCTGACACACCGTTGGATTCAGGGATCTCTCGTCCTCTCCCATGGAGAGTAAATCCAGCATGGAGTTGGCAGCACCCACGAGCTCAGTTGCAAACCTCGGCATATCAATACTTAACACCTCCTGACTTGGAAGCTACTTTTTTTCTCTGACCTCTTTCATGAAAGCATCCTATTTTCTGTTCATCAGTTCTTGCTGCTTCTTTGCCTTTCATTGAGGTTATAATCCTCTAAAGGGTGAAATTCTCAATGATTGTGAGGAAGTCTACAAGGAACCTGCAAAGTGCTTTGGGGAGAAGGTGGGAAATAAATGCAAATTAATGTGTTAGCATGACAAACAGTGGTCCTGGTTTTAATAACAATTCACTTTTTATTCTCTGCAACTAAGATGACACTGCTGTTTTTAATTCATAGAAGAAAATATAATCAGAATATTTATTCTCTCCATGCATAGTTCTGATTATAAACAGCTACAGAAGAAAAAGCAACAAGTCAGACCTGTTCAATCCTGTGAATTCAAAAAGCATGTTCATCTACAAGTGTTCATTCTTCTCATCTGTCACTCCAAGGCAGATACCAAGGACTGGTATTTACTCAGCTCACTGCCCCTGGAGAAGCTGTCCAAAAATGGGTAGAAGTCCCTTTCTTCGCTGATACCAAAAGCTACAGTCAGTCCCAAAACTGTCTATTAATTACAGTGATCAGAGAAGGGACAAGCTCCAAAGACCTGTGCAGGACCTGATGTGCTCACAAAGTTGGCTTTGCAATCACACCTACATTTGTGGAAGCCAATACAACAATTATTATGCTAATTTGTGGAAGGAGAGACTTGTAAGAGGTGTCCTGAGGTCTATGCCATGCTCAGAGTTGTACTTATTCATGAAGCACCTCGACTGCCTTTGAACTCTGTTTGGCCTTTAACACAAAAGAAGTGTCCAGCATAATTAGCAATTCAGCCTTGGCACAGGCACAGAAGTGGGTCAGAATGAACAGCAAAACCATCTGTATGGTGAGCTGGATAGCTTCAGCCCCTCACCTGTTCATGCAGGGGAGCCCATTTCTTTGAAGTATTTTCCCAGTGATTTTACTGGCATGTTAAATTCTTCATCAATTAAGCTAAGTAATAATAATAGAATTTTGTAGTGTCATATGCCTAAAGCAGCATCAAAAGCTGAATTGATAATTCATGGATTTTAATCCTTGGTTTTCCTTATTGATTTAATTTTAAATTAAACTGTTAAGTGAACTGTCAGTTTGGCAGAGCAAGGGAAGAGAAGCACACCCAGCTCTGAAAGTGTAGAGGAAGCACGAAGCAGATCAAGAGCTGACACCTGAGATATGCAGAGGCTGCATTTCAATGTACTTAGAGAAGAATGCCTAAATAGAAATCTGTCTGGAGGCTGACCTGTCCTGTTTGGGCCATGTTGATGAAGGCAGCGACTTTTGTTTCCTGTTTGGGTTATTTTAGAAAGTTACCTGAGGCTTTGAAGTTCTGTCTTTTTCCCATTTAGCACCACGTTTCCTAGTCAATAGGAATCACCCAGCTCAATTATAACCTCAGTTACCTCTGTGTGTCCCAGCAGGTTCTAGCTAATGCATAAACCCCAGCACCTTTCCTGCATCGGTGATTCCTATCAGTGTGGGGAATGCTACAGCTGAGGAGAGGCAGAGGAGCAGCTGGAGCAGTGTCAGGCTCTGCAGCCTTGCAGGAGGTGCTGCAGCCATGAAGAGGCTTCACCTTGATGCCTGCAGTGCTGAGAGCCTTTAGAGAGGCGCTGAGTGTGAAATAGGATTTTCTTGTGTCTCAGGGAGGAAAAAGATTTTTCTATGAGAGTCAATGAGTGCAGAAACACTCTTAACTACCCTTATAACATAACAGAAATGCTGTTTCATGACACCACTTTTCACACTTTTAAACACTACTTGCTTATTCACACTCAACCCTTGCTACATTATATACTTGGTACCTTTTATGATTTATCTACCTCTGCAACTCCTGTACTGGTCCCCATTGACTAAAGTGATATAGGTAGTAGAGGGTAATAGCAGCACACCAAACAATGGATATTTATGTCATATACTAAAAAAAGCCTGTTTCTTAACAGGGTGTGGAAAAAGAGACAGTGAGGTCCCATCTCTTTGCCTAAAGAAACATATAGTAAATTGAATAAAAGGGAAAGACGAGCTGGAAAGTGAGAAAGATGAAGGGGCCATAAACCTAATTTTTGCCTTTTATGGATGAAAACATTACAAAACCTGCAGCTTTATTGAGATTTCTCTGGAGCCTATGCTATAGAAAATGTTTAGTGTTCGCTCATGGGATTTTTTGGACACAGAATCTTGAAAGGACCGTGGCTGATGGAGAGCTGTCGTGATGGGATGGCCCAGTGTAGGATGATGCCATGCACAGTGTAGGAGTCCATATCTGGGTTTCCAGAGGCAAACTCTAGCATTGGTATTCAACTCATGGCAGAGAAAATTTCAGGCACTCTTTCCCCCACCCAAGCCCCTCTTCTGCTGTAGGATTTTACATAGGAGGAGATGAGCAACACCTTGTGGCTTTTCCTGTTGTGGTATGAACATCCTGGACAAAAGGAAGTGGTTGGTTTGTCTAGACAGATCTCAGGCATAGAACATGTAAGAGGCCCAGGCTTTTAACCCATTGTGAGGGTTGCACACAGCATCAACTTTAGAATTTTTTATTATAGCGAAGGCTGGAAACTTTGGACTCTGTTCACTTGATATGGCAGATTTCTGTAAGTCCTGCAGTAATACTTTACTATGTGGTCATTTACATCAGCAAAGATTTTATCATAATATTTCTCTGATTATTCTGTTTTTTCATGATTATTACAACAGAAGGATTCAAACATAGACACTATGCATTTAACTCTTTCCTTTCTGTGCTCTGCATCTTTCAGCATCATGCACATGTGAGGACATTCCTTCACAATGTTATGCCACTGTGCCCTTTCTAAGACTGCTGATACAGGAGTGTCAGCATCATTGTCTCTTTAAATTTCTATTTATTGTGGACAGTACCAATAATCTTGGCTGTATATTTCAAATAATTGTTTTGTTTTAAAATATATGTTATCCATGTGTGTATATATATTCACATGTTTCTATTAACACCTAGTTACTAGCAATGGTTGAGAAAATATCTGCTTTTATAAGAAAATGAGGGATTTTTCCTGCCTCTTTGAATTCTAGAAATAAGTCTCCTCACATTAACACAATGTAAAAAAAGCTGAAAGATCCACGAGGTCATTTAAAAAATAACTTCCTAGATATTATTCAGAGAATTAGCATAGATATTCTTCTTATAAAAAGAATCTCTAATCTACTATAGTCTTGTTTAGTGTTTCAGTGCTTTTGTAAGAAAGTGAGGCTAATATCACAATACTTCTAAGTTATTAAAACTGAGATTAAATTGTGCTTCAGGGAGCTTTCTTTGGAAAAAAAAAAAATTATCAGATCTGTGATTCCAAAGCAATACTGGTTACTGTTTTTTGTGGGCTTGTACTTCACATATCTGTGTCTGCATTTCATGAATTGAGAGAAAAAAGGCACTGCTACCTGTATTTGTGATAACATGTGCATAACAATGAATCCATCTCAGAAATTTCCCTGTGTCCTTGATGATAAAACTGCTGTCCCCAGAACTTTAGGATATTCTCTGTCAAGAATGCATCTGAAATATGTCCTCAGGGCTCACAATGGAAGGGGAATACTGCTGATGGAAAATTCCTATTGAATCAGTCACAAATATCTCTCTTTCCTCAAAGAATGTTTGTTCTGACATACTCCAGTTATGGATGAATCAACCCTAGTAATCCTAGGCCAAATCCTAGGCCGATTTCCATGCCTAGTAATTCTAGGCCAAAATCAAAGACTTTTTAATTCCCTTTACAGCTGTGTGGATAACTGAAACAGTTGAGCTAGATCTCTGTATTGTGCAGATGTTGAATAAATCTAAGAGAAAGAAGAATGTTTTGCTGTTTGCTTTGGCACCAGCAAAAGAGCTGCTGAGACGGAAGGGATGTATGTCCAGCAGTCCCCAGAGTGCCACAAAGAGCTCTGGGGTGGTCCATGAGATCGATGTTCCTGAGGATGAGAGCTTAACTTGCCCAGAAAAAAAGATCAAGCAGAAGAGTTAAATCTGGTATGTCACTCTTTTCTACACTTTGAGACATTTTCTCATATTTCTTAATAAAAGTGGAGTTTAGGTCCCCCTTGGGAAGAAAGAGGGGTGGGATGTGGGTTCCCTCTCTAATAAGAAGCTCTCACATGGCTCAGTCAACATCTCCTGCACAAGGGGTTCCAGCTGTGACCCTGGCAAAAGGGTGTGCTTTGCTCAGCCAAGCGAGCAGCAGATCAGCTAGAGCCCTGAGAGTCACTCGCCATGAAAACCAAATGCTCTAGAGGTGCATTCATCCTCTTGGGCACAGCAGGATGTCACACCAGAACTGCTGCCCATGATGTCCCACCATGCCACCCAGAAGCTGGGTTCTCGGCAATGTGGGCACTCCCTGGGGTGAGATACCTTTGCCTGCAGAGCATGGGCTCCCCAGGTGTCTTTTGCAGACTCCTAGAGCCCATTTGGAAGGGGATGGACGTTCCAACTTTGCCCCCCTGTGCCTAAGCTCCAGACACCCACATCCTCCTGTGCATCTCAGTGTCCTGCAGTTGTTCCCTGCATTGCAGATCATGGTGAGTTTTTCTCTCTTCTTTCAGAGCTCTTGGTCTTGCTCTTGCTCACTCTCTCCCTCTTTATGAGGGTGTTACCTGGGTGTTTTTTCAGAGCCTTCAGGAGGAGGTTGTTTACAAACATTTTTCAGTGTGACTTGAGACACCCAAGAAATGTGAAATGGAACAGAAGAAACTGGAGCACTCACAGAATTTGAAAGAAAACAGTGTATTCAGGCAGAGCTCAAGGTAGGCCTGCCAGACAAAGTGCTTCCCAGCATGGAGAAAGATTTTAGCCTTTGGCTCCTGCTCATCAGCAGACCAACAATCTCCAGTTTTACTATGCCTATCAGTTGCTCCTAGTGGTTCATCTTCAGTGTGAAAACTTACTGACTGCAGCTAGAGGAAAACCAATGGATTTCCTATATCCATCCAGACAGTGATCTCTGGAGAGAGTATTAGGTGGCTTCTTAAACCTACTTTTTCCTGCTTGAATCTATGCTGGGTACTGCTTCTTCTTTGAGAGGTAGGAGGGCAGCTGAAAAAATCTCCTGGGTACAAAACTTGAAAATTATCTATTTTGCTCTAATGGTTCAATAGCAGACTGTTGGTATGAAAGCCTGGGAATTAGAGCTAATACCCTCACACATCTCTGACTCCCTTGGCTCCTGGCATGCATTGATGTAAGAGGGAAGAGAATGAAAACCCAGCTACTCTCCATTGCAGTGATGCCGTATCTAATCACAAATAGCACAAATCAGAGGCACAGACAAGCCTTGGGGATATGCTGATCTGTCACCCTGGTAAAACATAATGACTCACACGAGGCTGTACTTGGAGTTTTTCTCTTGCTTATGCATATGCTGAGCATTTCTGTAATACATGTGAGGTCTGAGTTCCCTTACTCCTTACAAAGTTTTTCCACCTCCCAATAGTGAGTGTGTTCAGACATCAGTCTTTGCTAGGCCTCCTGAATCAAACTCAAGACATCTCCTACTACATTTCCTGAACATATACAGCTGAGCAGATGACCAGGTAAAGTCAATTTACATAGTGAAACTATTATGAAACTCTGAAACTTGTTATACAGTGGATGATCATCCCTGTACCCAAGGGATGGGAGGAAGAATTTTCCCTTTTGTTAACACCATGAGTAAGTATGACTGCAAAGATTAGCATGAAAATTATCCCATTTGTAGCCCCTGGAATACAAATGGCATCATACTGTTACTTTCAGAATGCTGCACTTTGTCCTGTATACCTTCCTGTATAGTGACTACTTTCTTTTAACAAGTCAGGTGTCAATAATAGTTCCCAGAATTCACTAAACATGAAGAAATTATAGCATTCAACAAATCAAGTTCATTAGTCTGGGAGCCTACTTTTAAAAACATAATTTTCTTTTGCTTTCATTCTCTGATGTGTCCTTCCACCTTCTGCCAGGGACAACCCAACACTGGCATTCGGTTTCTCAGTGACTTTCAGGACTTATATCCATGTTAACACCTCATTCCTGCCTTTCTGCTCTAGAATATGGCCTTTGTCATTCTGCTAGTTTGGGGGATTTTGGGTTTTTTTGTTTGGGGTTTTTTTTTTTTTTTTTGTTTTTTTTTTTTTTTTTTTTTTTTTTTTTTTTTTTTTTTTTTTTTTTTTTTGCCAGGGATGATCTGGGAAACAGATTGGGGATTGATCTAGGTTAAGTTCATAATATTTTTTTTTTAAATAGTTCTAATTCCTGACTTGGTTTCCAGCACGAAGCAGCAGTGCAGGTGAAGGGAGTATGTGGTGTGGCAGTGGGAACAAAGCACCTGGGAAGAAATGAGAGTACCCAGGGTAGAGAAGGGCCAAGAACTTCTGACTTTGTCACTAGGTGCAAAAACTACAGAATCAAATCTGGGATTTGTGCCTGTATTGACAGAAAGAAATTCAGTTTTGCTCTCAGAAGTGCAAGAGCCTGGAGTTGTTTCTATAATGAATGCACTGCTAAACTCTAGAGGATGTATGACCCACGGTTAAATATTTCGGACATGAAGGAGACAGTAGGAAAGACATTTCAGATTAGTTTTTAGCCAGTATTATTTAGGATGAGAGAATAAACTGACCTGTTTTTCAAAGAAAGTGTTCCAGAGCTTCTGGGGAAGAATAGGTTTTGTTTGTCAGGGAAAACCAGTATTTTATATTGATTTTCTTAAAATTATTTTAATGATGATGATTGTCCATGAGTCTGTACATAATTGCACATGAGGCATGGGAATTAAAAGTTTAACCTTTCATCCAGCATTGTGGATTTATTAAGTCATTTAATCTTTCTAGGAAAGGGGGATGATTCATATGTATTTGTATATATACATTATCTGAAATGGAACTGCCACTTTTCACCTGCCTAAGAGTTCCACAAAGCACCTTTGTGTCCATCCTGAAAAATAAATCTTATTTGGATTTTGACATTCAGCATCAATTCCCCACTAAAATCTTGGGTTTTTACCTGTAAAGTGCAAAACTCCAAACATGAAAAAAATTAACTTGAGGAGTGATGTCTTTGTTCTGTTATTTTCTTACAATCTGCAAAAAATAAAAGTGCAACTCTAAAGTCCAGAAAAAAATGATTTATTAAGGAAAAGTTAATTTGCATATGAAATAAATTCAACTCTTAAATTCTGCATGAATTCCAAATGGAAATGGATGCATTTTATTTTAAGCAAGACAATGCTCCTTTTTTTCCCTTTTCCTGAAAAAAAACACTTTTACATTGTTTAGAGCAATACTGCTGTAGATTGACATCTGACTTTACATAGGAAAATTAATTTATAAAACTTAAGCCTGTCTCTGGAGATATCACTGGAACAGGGCAGTAGATATCAACAGCTTGAATGAACCCCTGCTAGCAAAAATCAGTGTTGGACAGTCTGAAGGTGCAGTAAGCTGTGAATTAATGAGTGACCTACAGAAGGCTATGAGAGACTTTCATTTCTCAGTTTTCTTTACCTCAAAGAAAAGTTACAGGACTCTGTTCATTTGGTTCATGGAAAATTGGCTTAGTTCCTGATCTGCTCCCTTCCTCCTCTGCTGCTTTCAGCTAGCCTCAGGCTGGTAGTTAAAAGCCCTGAGCAAACACAGAGGTTGGGTTAGGCTATGGTATCAAAAAAAAAAACAAGAGGGAGAGAGGGAGAAGGGGCTGTCCCAAGGGTTTGAGGACTATTTCAGCAGCTGAAAATGTTGCACAGAGGACTATGGGAATGCCAGAAGAGTCTCCAATATCCTGATCAGAACAATACACTGTAAAACAGGTAAACCGTGACTACCTGCACTACTTCCTCATGAAGTAAAAAGACTCCACAATAGCTGTTTCTGCCAAGGTGAAGTTTTTTGGATAGGTCACTAGTTGAACTTCTCAACTTTGCTGTGAGTATATTTAAGAATTCTGCAGACTGGGGGAAACTTGCAATTTAATTGGGGAAAATTTTGTTATAAAACTTTATGTGGGTGATTTTCTCTGTTTATTCTGCTATTTAAAAAAGGAGGAAAATTTCGTTTCCTTTGTACGTGATGTTGAGAGGAAAAAATAGCACTTCCTCTGAGCCCCAAAAGACTCAAAGGGGTTTACAAAATGAAGAATCAATAAAAAGAATAATATATTTTTAAAGTAATGCCTTTTAAACCAAACCAGCTTCCAGGACTCATTTAACTGCTGAAGCATGCAAGTTACTGCAATCATCAGCTAGACATGAGAAGATCAAAATAAACCACCAATGTGGAGTCTATACTCAGCTGCTTATCAAGTAAAGAAACTTTTTGACACATGGTCTCAATCTGCTGTTTCTGTGGGCTGAGTTCATATCTCTGATGCCAACTGTATCCTATCACAGGCTGTCACATGAGTGAGTGAGTGAGGGACCTGTGCTGATGGCAGGGTATGTCATCTCACATTCTCCTTTACATACACTAGTGTATCAGGCTTTTCATATTTTGACACACAGTAATAATAGTTGCTTTCTGGGTTGTCTTTTCCCTCCCTTGACATGACTGAGTCAGTCTCCTGGGACCAAAGCTCAGCCACAACCTGCAGGAATGAGGCATCCTGGATCAAATCTTAGACTTTGAAAGACCTAAATTCAATTCTTTGCTCTGTGCACAGTGGTGTTGTATTCTTGTTGTACTCTATATTTCTCAAGTCCTATACTGTACCAAGCTGTTCTTCTCTGCAGCACAGTTCTTCATGTATCTTCTCAGAACCTCCTCCTGGGCTCTCAACCCACCCCTATTTATTCCAGTTACCTTCACGAGCTACAGCTTCTGCCCAGCTAAGGACTTTGCAGCTGTAGCTCGTTTGGAGTAACTAGGACCCACACATAGATCTTACAATACATAGATCTTAACAGGGACTCTCTCCATAACAATACATTTATTCAGGCCCCCACACAGTGGTAGGGAGGAAGTGGCTGATGACAGGTGACTGGTACATAGTTCATGGAATGAAGGGAGTAGCATGTTTTCCCATCTCTCTCATGCTTCAAAAATAGCAATTATTTGTCCTGCCAAACACATATATAAATAACCTTGTTATCTGTGCTTTGCACAGATTGGTGTAGTCAGCAAAAATACATGATTATTCACTTCTTTTTCCTCAATGTTCAATGGATGTTATACAGTCAAAAGAAAATATAATTTCCGGTGTCAATTATCATTGCCAAAAATTTGCATTTGTAAAACTAGAACAAAAGTACTCAGAAGAGGATGTGAAAAAAACCCCAAAATATTCACATGAAACACATTGAAGATGGGGAAAAAGCATGGGATTTGGTAAAATGTAAGAGACTCTGCAAATATTGACCCTGGAAATAACAATGTTTTTGTGATGGGAATATCAGACAGTGGAAAAGAACAGGCTTGCCCATCACATTATGGCCTACAAGCTGGCTGAACTCTGCCCACAAGGTTGTTCTGAAAATGCCACCAATACAAATGTCCTTTCAGAGACAGGTGCTCTAGGCAGCCTTGAGAAGATGACCTTTAGGTGCCCAGATAGCTTCAAGGTTCAGTGAGATGCAGATGGACATCTCATTTTAAAATTCACTATTTTGATCTTGAAACTTGACAAAGTTTATTATTTTTTTTGCTCTTGAGTCATGCTTTTATCCTCCTGTAAGTCAGTAAGGCCTTCAACTTGTCATCTGGATAAAACTAGAGTTTATGCAGTTACAATAGCCAGGAAAGAGTTTGCTTTAGTGGCATGTTTCTTTCTGCTCTGTGTCAGGGTGTGCTTTGTGATTACTGTTTAAAGGTAAATATTCCGTGTGAGCATTTTGAAAACTTTCTCTTTATTTCTTTTTTTTTGGTAATTGTTCACTTTACCATGGTTGAAAGTTACTTTCCTTCATGCACATAGATCTCTGTGGAATGAAAATTTTGCTGTTCATCAGAATTGTAATCAATGCCCAAGACTCAGTTGGCATCTAACACTGAGTGTTAAGATCTATAGTCTAGTGCAGAGGCAATGCAGACACATAGAAACTATTGCCTAAAGGTAATCACATGAAAAAGAATTGATTTCCACCTTTCCAGTTTAAAGCAGCTATCCCTTTTCCTTTTAAATATTTTCAACTTTCCCTAAGGTCTATGACAATATTGTATTCACAGACATCCTTATTCTTCTTCTAAATGTCAGGCTGCTTATTCCAAGAGGTTTGAAGCTGGAGACTGTAATGTGCATAAAATAACTTCTTACACCAAAATATATAATATATTTAGCTGGGCAAATTGCAGCAGCAACCAGTTCAGTAAATACATCTTAGGCACACACACATACAAGCTTATACAAATTATTTATTCAACCAAATAAAAACACCTGATTTGCATTCATGATGAAAAACGCTGTGGCAATGGAGGTTTCATTGGGACAGTCTGCTTATCTTACATAGCTATTAAAAAACCTGGGACGTTATGTGTGGATACCTCCCTGCCTCCACAAAGTATGGCAGGTTTCCATCTACCTGTTTTCTTTCTAGAAAAGATCTAAGAAAGCTAAATTACAGGCTTTGGTAGCTGAAGTAAGAATGTAAAATTATCCAATATCAGTTGCCAGTAAAAGAAAATAGAGATAAATGCAAGGCTTTCAGGCCCTTCAGACTGTGGGTGGGTGGAAAGGGTCTGCCTCGGTGCTGTGGACCTCATGGCTCTGCCAGCCAGCCCTCACCAGAGAGGGAGCTCACAGGTTTTCAGCAGTTTTCTTTTTTCTGATCATCTGTACCTGGTACTGTTGCCAATGCTGGAGAAGTAACATTTTAAATTTATAAATGAAACCAGAAAAAGAACCCTGTCTAAGATCTAAAGGTTTTTACCTCCTGTATTTTATGTCTGTAGAAATTCCTGGGGCATCAGCATAGTTTTTCAGTGCTGTTGGCTGTACTCAGGTACCACAGGACTGAACTATGTAAAAACTGGAAAGGGAGAGAGTTCATGCTGTGTAACCAGAGAACTGCCCTGCTACCTGCAGCCATGAAATGATTCCATGAGCAACAAGTAAGGTATGAGGGTGGGGAGGGAAGAAGAAGATTAAAAAGGAGACTTCTGAGGAAGAAGAAAGATGCAAAACTATTGTTACCATTTATTCCAATTTAAATATTTGCTGCTTTCAACACTTCCTGAGTGTAGTTTTTTCCTTATATCTCTGCAATTGCTGATGGGGGGTGACTCAATTTATTCAAGTGAAGGGCATTTCTTGCAGCAACAGATGAGTGCTTACTAGAGGAAAAAAAAGGTATCTGATGAAGATTATTTAATTGCAGCCTTTCAGTACCTTAAAGGACCCTACAAGAAAGATGGAGAGAGGCTACTCATATAAGAGTAAGTAGTTATGGGGCAAGGGAAAACAGCTTCAAACTGAGAGTAGGTTTAGATTAGATTTATGACAGAAGTGCTTTACTGTGAGGATGCCATGGGAGCTGGGCTTTCATCTAGGACAGGGAAGTCAATCCTGCCAGGGAGATGGTGTTGCCCATAAAGCTGCTGCTGCTGAATCCACAGTGGCACCCCTTTGCTCCATCAGCACAAGCCTCCTGCATTTCTTACTGTTCTGAGAGTGGAATACATGACATAGCTATTCCTCTATATAGTCAGCATATTTGCTTTGTGTTCACTTTGTAATGCTGACAGCTGCAAATTGAACAACTGTTGTTATTCTTGGCACATTTCCTCCTCCTTAGGGCACAACTCACCGTCCTAGAATTCAGAGGTTCTAATTATCTGAGTGTCTTGGTTTTTATTGTGTTTGACCAGGATTTTTTTTTTAATCACAAAAAACAATCTGAGTGAAAATGATCTTTTCCTGATAGAGTTCATGATTGTAAGAAAAAGGACAGAATCTGAGCAGATGATTATTATTAGCCCTAAGCTTCAAAAGGGCCAATGTAGCAGGCTGCAGACAAGGAGGCAAGGTGCCCACGGAGAAGAATACCAAAGGGTAAAAATATTTCAGGAGAAATGCTAATTCCTATACAAAGCAATATCAAGGACACAAAATAAATGAGTTTATTTCAAATAAATAAATGAGTTTATTTCAAAGTGAAAGTTGCAGAAGGGTGTCCAGTGAAACCATGCTTAAAAATGCATAAAAAATTAAATAATGTGATACATTCTCATTTATATATCTTTTATGAGAAAGGGAGAGAAAATAATCATCAGGAAGACAATTGAAACTCTTGGAACCTATTAGGTGTCACTTTAACAAAAATTTTAATGGTGATTCTTATTTAGATAATTGAGGGGGTATTGAGGAAGAAAGTCTACACCAGGAGAGGGGAAAGAGCAGATTAAAGACTGTTTAGGTGAGAGGGATATATTCAGACTGAAATCACAAGATGAACATATCCTTGATTTCTTACAGACCTGGCCAAACTGTATGTGCTTGAATAATTATGATTTTTAACCAAAAAAAAAAGCATTTACTAAAAATAGTGAAGTCCCAGAGAACACTGAGATGCAGAAATACTCTAAAGAGAATAACTTTTTTTTAAAAGTGGAAGAAATGGTGATCCAGAGAACTATACCTTAGGCAGCTTAATTTTAGAATCCATAAAGACTAAAAGAAATTACATTTCAATAGCCATAGAAATTATTTGAAATTTAGAAAATATAAACATAAAAATTGATAAAAATATAATAATTTGGTATAGAAAAGAGATATAAATTAGGATATTACTGAACAATATAAAAAGATGATGATTATCCAGGCAGCCTGTCAGGGCAGAGCAAGACAAAAATTCAGTTTAAGTAGAAGCAGAGTAGACATGTGTTAGATTTTAGGACAAACTTGAGAATTATAAAGATATTTGGGTAGTATCATTTGCAAAATAGCTTGTAGAATTTGCAGTTGCAAAGTCCCTGAAGAAGAAAAGCATCTGCCTTTTCCTACATAAAATTTGTTTTCACACCTCCCAGCAGTGAACTTTGTTGTAAGAGCAAGTTTCCACAGACTGCCCAAGCAAGGCCATCTTTGATGGGTTGCCTCTGCCTGTGGTTGCTTAACTTTGAAATGGAAATAGATGTTTCATAGAGAATCTCACTTAGATTTCAGTTGGCAATACTCAAACAGAGCAACGCCCTTTGGGAATGGTCAGGACAGAGATGAGCCTGCGAGGGCTTCTGAACCTTCTCAGAGAAATTACCCCTGCCTGTCCCACATCAGAAACGTCCTGGCACCTCTATAGCCCTGCTGTGCATGTCTTGAACTTAGGGGAAGTCTCAAGGGTGGTTTTTGCACATCAGAGCATCTCCTTTTTGGTCCTGAAACACTGCTATCAAAACGTACAAGTGTTGTACAGTTTATCTACACAGAAATAAGACTGACCTCAAGGTTAGGTGAATCAATATATCCTTTAGAAAACATTAAAGAGTTATGAATTCTGCTAGGTAAATATTCCTACCATGTAGCAAATATAGAGGGTAATGGGTTTGCTTTGACCCAGTTAAAAAAGATACCTGAGATGGAAGCAGAAAATAACAGTTGAGCCTTGTCAGCAGATTTATATTTAATTGAGCTCCTCCGAGGGAGGCTAAAGCTGTGCAAGAAGAGCGCAGCAGCATGACACATATACAGGAATCAGGCCCATGGCAGCCTTGGCTGTCTGGAGAATGTGCCATTTGTGCACATGAACAAAAGCTTTATTGGACCACCAGGCAAACTTTCATCTGGAAAATGGCCATGTAAAAGTGGAGATTGGGAGGGAAGAGAGATCTCCAAACACAGCACATCCGACTGGAAGTGACTGAGCCTCTGGCTGCTCAGTAAACCACATCTTAAAATATCTTTTATAAAAAAAAAAAGGCTAAAATCCCTCTCAAAATAAGTAGGTTTTGCTTCATTTTTTTTCTAGGCAGCTGTTCCAAAACCTCACTGGTCTCATGATCTACACCACTTTTGAATTTCTATACTAAACTGACAGTTTTTTGCTATTTCATTTGTTCTTTTCTAGCAATGTCATTCAATTTTCATGGTCAGGGAGGAGCCACATCCTGTCTCAAGCTTTGTTTTGCTCTTTATCTGAGGAAGGCAAGTATCCTTCACTTTCAGAGCCATACACAGCGTAATAATCCCCGTGGTAATGCTTGAAGGAGCTGGTTTGACAAAACAGGACTGATGCTGCAATGTCACTGAAAGGAGTAGAGTGATGATAGTTCTTCTGGGGTCATTCAGCTCTTCCTGGAGGATGTTATGAGGTAATTAACATAATGAGTGAATTTGGGCTGTGGTTAGGGATAGGGCCTTCCCTGAGGCACTGGGATGAGGGGAGCCATCAGCAGGCCTCCAGTCAAGGACTTTTAGGCAGGAGCTTGATCCAATATCCACATCCAGAGCAGCAGCTCTGTAATTCGCAGGAAAGATGAAGCATGGCTTTGGGTCAGTGACTGGCCACCATTATTAACAACAACAAATCAGGACAGAGAAAAAAACCCCAGTTCTGCCCTGCTTCTAATTCTGTTTCATATTCTTTCACGGACAGGTAACAGGCAGGGAGAATTCAGCAAAGAAGAAATGTTGCATTTCCATGACCCTTGGCCTTATCCTGCAGGCTGGGCTTTTCTCTGTCACACTATCTGCATTGCTACAAGGTCTAGGCAGTCCCTTGTCCCTTTTTGTTTGATTTTTCATGAAATGGTAAGGTCAGTCTTTTTATTACATCTCACTGGTAACTCCGATTAAACTTGGATGTTTTCATCTCCAACTCTCGCCAGCAGCAATTTTTACATTTCTGAAACTTTAACATTTGGCTGCTAAAAATGCATTCCAAAATCTAGACATAGATACCCACATAAATAAAGGCTCAGTCACAGAGCTCTGATTTCAGAGGGCTGCAGTCAGTTGATGTCTGAGAAAATCAGACCAATGAGCTCCACATAGAGCAGTCTGATTTCTCTGAACACCTTTCCCAGTGAATATAAAACCATTGCTAAAGCAGTGAAAATATTATTCAAAAGATACAGGATAAATGTTACAATTCCTGGATTTTTAAATCCTATCTTCGAACCAAAACTTAACCTTTATCTTAAAAAACTGGCTATGTGCATTTGGACTAAGAGTGCCAAGAGATATTTTTCTTATAGGTTGTTTCAAGGGAGAGTTAATATGTGGTTTTTATTCTTTTCTTTCAGCCCTCAGGAAAGAACACAATATACATACATGGGGAGAAAAAGCACAGCAATCATTGCAGAGAGGAAAAACGCAAAAATCTTTGCAGAGCCATCATTTTTTTTCCTTCAGGTATTTATTTTTGGTGATGTCTTATCTAGGTGACAGAAAACACAGATGACAAACAGCAGCAAACAGTGCAGAGACTGGCAGCTGTCTGCATGAAATATGACAGGGTTTATGCAACCAACTCTGGCTCATTTCTCAACCCATTATTCAAGAAGTGTTACACACTGAACCTGCATGACTCTGATGACCAGCAGCATACATTCAGATCACCTCCAGGGACAGCACGAGGGCTGCAAATCCCCAGACCCAGGATGGCAGGTCAGGAAGTCAGTCAAATTGTACACTAATCCTTTATGTGTGCTTCCAGTTCCTTGTGAATGAGAGGAAAATAAAATAATTCTTCAGCAATTTGGGAATAAAGCTGAATTAAAATTACCATACTCTCATCTGTTGTGAGGAAATACAAAAGATAGGGGTTTTTTTCTTTATTACCATTTTCCATCACTACGGAACTTATTGCACTAGGGAGTATACATAACCATTTGAAAAGCTGAAAAGGCAGAGGAGAGATCTGGGCTGACCTACCAGAATCATAGTATAATTTAGGTTGGAAAAGACCTTTAGGGTCAGAAATTTCACTGTTAACTGAGCACTGCCAGATCTACCACAAATCACAACATCTAATAATACCACCAGGAAAACACCCCTGAGACAAAATATCAGCAAAACTTTCATATGGAATGCAGTTTGTAGACTGACAGCTGAAGAAGAACAATCTCCCACAGATAACTGCTGCAATATTAGAAGGAAGCACTTGGATGTTTGGATAGCTACTTGATGAATAAATGCAAAAATCTATCTGTATTTGTATCAGAAACCTGCTTTGTTTGGATGCAAATACAGTCCAAGCCGGACCCTAGCACACAGGATTGCAAATAGACCAAGTATTCCTGATGGGAAGCAAAATTTGGTATCATTCCATCCTTTAACAAATAAAGATGTTCAGGAAAAAACTCTGTAAGATAACTAAGTCAAGCTTCTTCCTCAGCATGTCTGGCACCCCCTCCTGTCAGGAACTGTCTGTTTTGTAGGCAATTGGTTGTTGAAGTGCATATCCTTGTGCATTGGGTGCTTTGTCATTCACAGGCTCACAGCCAGCAGTAACTTAATGCTGCTCTCGAGGTGTCTCCTCTCCATCTTTAACCTACAACACCTTCTTATCTATAGACAATTTCTAAAGATTTGTATGCTGGTGCCAGCACAGGTAACAGCTTGAGAGGTTTTAATATTTTCAGATTCTGCTCCCTTAGGCCAGCTGCAGAGAAATGTAAATACAATATAGTTAGCAATGGGCTGTTTGATCCCTTTTTGCATAGCTGGCACAGTGGTCAAGGACTGTCATTCCAAGAACAGCAGTATTTTCAGGCTTTATCCCAGAACTGTTCAGCATCACTGAGGAGGTGATGACACCACATTTGTAACATCCTATTAGTGTTAGCAGTAAACAGAGAGACTCACACAAATGCCCCAGAAAAGCAAAACAGAATGACTGGCTTCTGAAGTCCAGCGGGTCAGGGGAGGGTATTCCACCCCTCTTCTTTCCCCTGATAAAACTCCATGTGAAGTACTGTGTCCAGCTCTGTGGTCATCACCACAGGAAAGACATGGACCTGTTGGAGCAGGTCTGGAGGAGTGTCACAAAAGTGGTCAGAGGGAAAGACTGAGAGAGTTGTAGTTGTTCAGCCTGGAAAAGGGAAGGTTCTGGGGAGACCTTACTGCAGCACTTCAATACTTAAAAGGGGGCTTATAAGAGAGATGGAGAAAGACATTTTTAGCAGGGCCTGTTGCAATAACACAAGTGGGTTTAAGCTAAAATATGGTAAATTTAGGCTAGCTCTAAGGAAGAAGATTTTCACAATGAGAGTGATGAGACACTGGAATGTGTTGCCCAGAGAAGCAGTGGATGCCTCATCCCTGGAAGTGTTCAAGGTCAGGTTGATCTAGTTGTCCAGAGAAACTTGATCTAGTTGAAGATGTCCCTAGATGTCCCTAGACATCATTGCAGGAAAGCTGGACAAGATGACCTTTAGAAGTCCATTCCAACCCAAACTCTTACAGGATTCTGTGATAATGTTTGGGCCTAGAAAGAAGCACAGTATAGGCTTGGCCCATTAAAATCACTTTCCTTTGATAACAAACAGAAAAGTCATTTATGTATCTTTCCTGTCTTCTGCTCAAATCACTAATATAATAAAAAGTTGCTCACATGAATAACAGGCACCCACTGTAAGATCCCCAAACATCTCATTTTCTTTCAGCTCTCACTATAAGTAAAATAAAACATTCAATCTTCTTCTAGATAACACTTGGACTTGGTTTTCTGCCATGGTTTTATTGGATTTTTGAAAAATTTTTATCCCACTGTTGTACAGGTGAAAATCTATATATGACAATCTTTCAAATTATTAGTACAAACCTCTATGTTTGCACTAGATGGACTATTTTCTACAGCTGAAATGACATGAAAAATATATGTGTAGAGAACACAGCTGTCAGTCATCTGCTAAGCAGAGAAAGCCCACAGACCTGTGTGCCTGGACAATACTGTGTGAAGAATGCAAAATTAACTTTTGAGGTGAGAGGGAATAATAGATTCTTTTTTTATTGATGCATTTTCAGGTGCTGACTGATCACTGCTAAGCTTAAGCACATAAACATCACAGGCACAGGGAAGAGATTCTAAACCATCCCTGTGAGATTGCCAGCTCCGTATTTCCTCCCAACCATCAAACTCTCGATCAGCTCCTGACGCACAAGTTACTCCCTTCCTCCAAACCCCTCCAGGTGTTGACTCACCATGAGGTGCAGAAAATCTGCCAAGGCAGCTCCTGGCACAGATAGACCAGGATACATCACTGGGTTTGAGCAAATATTCTTTATTTCTTGAAAGATTTTTTTAATTTTTAATGCACTTGCACCATGATGTAGAAGAAATGCACTGTTATTCTGTGTTCTCTGTGTACCATCCAGGCTTGTCCTCAACAGATCTATAATGCCACTAGCTGGCATAACTGCATCTGAGGAGGTGAATGAAGCTTCCTGGCCTCTCCTTGTCATGGAGTTTTAGATGACAGAATTACTCCAGCTCTACACATTCTTTAAGGTCAAAAAGGCTGTTTCCAGAGTGCTTTTGCCAGGGACCCAGTTGCTCTCTTCTCAGAAACCTTTTGTTCTGTACCTATGAGAATTTCAACAGCCAAAACAAACCTGAATAGCTTAAGTCATCAGAAGGATCTTTTCCAAACACCTGGTGGGACTGAAGATGTAGTCCCTGTTATGAAATGCTGGTGTAAAATGCAGTCAAGTGCTCTCAAGCCTAAGTTAGCATGAACTGGACAGCAAAAACTGGTGATTCCTTACAGGCCCAAGTTAACAGAGAAGACTCCTAGCAGCTGCCAAACAAAAGCCAAGCTGGCATTGTGGCTGTAGATCCTCTGACATGTGTTTAGAAGGTTTTTTGTGGGAAGAATCACATGAGGAAGAAGAATGACCAGGAGATGCCAGAGGGGAACCAGTGCTGGAGAAATAATGAGTCATCTTAACAACACTGCCAATTCTTTCCCTGCTGCTTTCTGACACAAAGGGAGCAAGTTCAGCACTTGCAGCCCCCAAGAGAGCTGCATTTTGTAGCAGCAGCATTTCCCTTCAACACTGAACTTTTTATTCTGGAAAGGGCCCCTCCCTTATTGCCGGTTTAAATGATGATTCTCTTCCAACTCTGATCCCTTTTCTGAAAACCTAAAATATTTTCCTCCTGTGAGGGGAGCAACAATGACACCATTATATCTGACAGTCAAAACTCAAGTGAGGAATATAACCCATGTTCTGGATCCAGCTGTTACAGCCAAATGGCTCATATCACTTTATTAATTAAGTTTTTTAAAAATTTATTTTGAAGCTTCTAAGGCTTCTTAATCTATTATTGACCTGCCATTTCCCAGCAGGAGGCTCTTAAGGGTTGAATCTATGCAACAGGAAGCAATCTCTCAATCTCTAGTGTGTGCTTTCAAGAACAAATTAAAATTACTACTGATAAGCCCCATCTGATCTTGATGAAACATTTAGGAATATGGGAAGATATGTATTTTACCCATAACTATGCAGCAAAATTGTTTGCTTAATAAATTCTTCCTTTTCTCAGTTTGCTGCAACATCCAAACAGGTTAAGGTTAAAGAATAATTGTGTCTCATTTCAAAATATGCTGCACAATAAATAGCCTTAATTTACAAAAGGATTGGAATTCAGAGCCTTCTAGAAATTTGAGTGCTTTTAAGATGTCCTACTTTTCCTTACTCAAAAGTCTGGACATGCATTTTTTCACAGATTTTCCTATAAGCTTATTTTTTTTCAGATTTTCTTATAAGCTTATAATAATTGCTTATAATTTTATTTGCAGTGTTTTTTTTCCTGTTTCCTGTGCATCTGAAAGTCTGCCTTTTGGGATATAATCCCTTTCTAAAACAAGATAAACATCTGAAATTGCTCTTTTCATGGTTCTTGCCCTTGAAGTCCTGTTTGTCTGCTCCACTGGTGCCTGCTCACAATCCTCCACTTGCAAATCCAAGGGAACAACATTCATCCTGAGCTCCAACAAACCCTTGTAAATGAGTTCAGGAGTGATGCTGTAGGTTCTGCTCACACACTGGGGAGTTGGGCTCCTCCAAGGTCTGTAATGCTGCACCCTCTCATCCAGAAGGCAAGAGTCACCGTGCTCAACCCCAAGAGCCATCGCTCCCAGCAGCTTGGGGGTGGAGTATCCAGTAGGTCACCACTTACCCTACAAACTGAGAGCATGTGGCATGGGCACTGTGTCAGTGTCCCAAAAGGATGAAACTGTGATCAGAACCAGTGACGATAGCACTGAGCTGAAGAGTTTAAAATTTTTTGTTTCTTTCTTTTTTTTCTTTTAAAGATAAAGCTAAGCATGGACTTCCATCACCTCTGTCTTGGATCACTGGTGAAATTCTCCAGTTTTCAGGTGTTGAAGCAGGGGAGTAGCTTTCCCTGCTAGTGGTTTATGGAAATACATTATGGATCTGAAAGGTAACTAGTGCCCAAAGGAGAGTTTGCTGCCAAGGCTTTGCTGACAGGTGCAAGTACACCAACAGCTTCTGTGTGAGCTCTGCAGGTGTCCTGCTAGTTTTCAGAGCTTGCCTGATAGCTTACTTCTGCCTCATTTAACCTCATTTATTGCTGTAAATAATTTATCTCTATTTAACATAACTCACAGTCTCTTTAACTTGACAGTGGAAATAGACACTCACCTGGCTAATCTTCATATAGAATTCCCAGTTTAGATTTTATTTAACTTCTATTAGTTCAAATACTTTTAAGGAACCTGAAGGAAATTTCTACTGAAATGCCCTTGTGAAAGATAAAATTTAATTTTTGAAAGATAAACTACCCTTTTTTCAACTTTCAAACATCCTTCATTACTCACATGTCATCCAATATAAATGTGGTACTGGAATAAGCAGAAAATAAAAGTTAAAAGGAAGCTAGACAATAAAGTTTGCATCATAGAAAACATTTTTATATTTGCAAAATAAAAGGGAAAAAAAAGAAAAATGGACTTCTGAAATTTCCTCTGAGAAAATGCATCAAAAAAATCCGATCTTCACTTTTAACCTTGCTGTGAATAATGTCAGCTCTGGGTCAGCTTTGCAGTAGTGACCCCCACTCTCCCTCCTCTCCTCTGCCAACTGTTTCCCTTCCTTTCTTGGATTCCACAACAGAGCTGGTATTTCTCTTATCTCTGCTAGCTTTTCCCATATCTAAACACATAATTTCCTCCCCTAACTCCCCCAGTCACCAGCTCCTGGTAGTGCATGTACTCTCCAAGTAATAATTCTTGCTGATCTTGGCAAGCCATGTGGCTCTTCTGGCTCCTTTGCTCTCCAGAGCAGAACTGGGTGCAAAGCAACCAGGCTTGTACCAAAGCATATATTTCCTAAATTCTCTTTCCTATGTTCTGTGTTGCAAAAATCAGTCTGTAAAATGTTATTCTCTATTATTTCACTAGTGGCCATGAAGTTTATTTAGTTTTATAGAAGAAACAAGTATTTTAACCTGCTCTTTCTCTTTTGAAAAGGGCTTCAATTTCATATTATTATTTTCCTCTAATTCATTCCTTAAACTGTTAGGATGTCAAAAAACAACACCTCCTCCACATGTTTGCTAGAAACAATGTTTTTGGGAGACCTATAAAAATGAAGTAGAAAAGTGATCTCAGACATAGTAAGCATAAGAAAGAAATGCCCAAGAATGCATTCCTGTGTGCTACAAAATAGGAATTAACTTGATATTCAACATTTCTATGACTAGTTTGTTTTTTTGCCAAGGTTCTGGAGTGCCTGGGAGCTCTCACCAGAACAGGGCACTGCTGTGGGAGGCACTGTGCAAACAAATGGGAATAAAAGATACCTGAAAATCTAAGTCACACAATAAACCACTTGGGATCTGCATAGATGTAATTGCTGAAGTAAAAACCCTCATTGTTCCGTCTGATTTTCAAAATAAAATTCCAGCTGGTACAGAAGAAGGCCTTCCTTCAAGGACAGCAGAGTCTTAAAGTACTGGGCATGAACTCATTAGGCAAAATGTCTGGCTCCTCATAGTCCAGCCTGAACTGTGAAATCCAACTATTTATATTTGCATTTTTGCAATGGCTATCAAGATGGCATTATAAAAGAAATCTAAAAGAAAATTAAGTGGGATAGAAGGGCAGCACTGCTGTGGAAACAAATGTAGGAGTGACATCAGAAGGTAGCTGTGCTTAGTTATGAGACCAGACTCCTTAGAGGACAAATGTGCTACCCTAGCCCGCAGCCATGACTCTTGGAGGCTGTGGTTTCCCACCTATCCAGCGGTAATAATGCCAGGAAATGAATGCCACTGATATTTGACAAACAGTATTAGGGGTTCCAGGTGAGGTACAATGCTGGGCATTTAAAGAGGTTGGTCTGGTTTGGAGTGGATTACAGCTTATTCCCTTGAGACCCAGAGAGAGAAGTGGGTGCTTAGACCTTTCTTGTCCAGCAAATGGGAAGTTCCTCTTGATTTAGAGGAAGTTTTTGGTAGAAACAGATTCTTTTTTAGCCTTTTTTCCTCTTTTTTTTTTTTTTCCTATCCTCTTTGTGTACATGAGGATGCTGTATACTCAAGCTGGCTTTTTCCTGTTAAAAAGAAGATATGAGAAAGGTTTTGTACATGCACAAGTTTATTAGTGGCTGAGTGCAAATTTCCTTGGAGGAGAAAACTTCACAAAAGGTTTGGATCCACAGGTTAACTCTCATTGGCTGTTAAAGCCTGACCAGTTGATAGACAAATCAAGAATTTAAGACATTTCCTCTTCTATTTCTTTATCCTCAGATGACCCAACAGATTACCCAACTGGAGTAAAAACATAATAGCATAAATGTTCATAAAACAAGGAATAAATGGTAAAGAAAATTATTTCCTTCCCACCTCCAGGGTAGTCCATAATAGTGCACACAGCAATGACAATGTACAGTCCTGTACACACTCTGTTTCAGGCAACTTGTGGGGCTTGAAGCATGGAGCAAAACAGAGAATGGTTTGGAACTACAAAAAAGTATTTCAGTTTCTGACATTCCTCATCTTCTGAGATAAGCACTAAGCCACTTTTTGTCTATCAGATGCTGACCATTTTACACATAGTCACTATCAATCAGTAGGAATCAATCAGTATTTTATTGTAGATCAATCACCACTGGAGATTTTATTCATTAGGTGTTCAGTTAATCATTTTAGCATGAAAATTGATTTTGTTTACAAGAGGATACCTGGAGCCTACTTGGGTAGGTGAGGTGATCAACTTTTTAAGCAGGGAAAAATGAAGGGAAACGCTAGAATCAGTTTGGGTAGATTATATTAATCCTCTGACTCCAGTAAGTACATCATTTCATCCATTATCTGATTTCTGTATCAATAAGTACATTCACTATTTTAATAAATTTTATTTTTAAAAAGTAATTTGTGAAAAAAAAATAGGACATTATTTGTGCTATTTTTTCAAGTTACTTGGGAATTAACTTATCATGGCAGTATTTCATTTACCAGAATTCTTTTCATTGGTATTTTACAATTGATCTGCCTGATTGTTCAGGGAATACAGCTCAGACTTAAGTACAAGTAAGAAATCACTGAGAAAGCAGAATTTTAAATGCAACCAGGTTCTTTTAGCCCACAAAATCAAGAAAATTTTACATAGAATTTTTTTTCAACAGTTAATTATCTCCACAAAGTGATCCGGACTTGTAACCTAGTCTTCTAAACGGACTCATTTAAACCTCCCCTGTTTCTCCCAGCTGACAGAGATTCAGCCTAAAGGTACTGAATGTGGCAGGGTAAGGTAGTTAAAACCACAACACAAAATGACACCTTTCTTTCCATGGAATCGATCTAGCAATTGCTCTGTATTGCTGTAAAAACAGATTTTTTGGCTGAATTACTTTGGCTACTTCTCTGCATTATGCAAAACCCAGTAAGAGCAGATAAACTAAGATTACTTAGCAGTTGAAATTATTTAACCTATGGGATTTATTGCATCTGAAAAATGAAGTCAGTTCTCTGGAGAAAACATGCAGTTACTTGGAAATACATGTGAAATATTTGGGGTGAAGTAATTCATCTGGAATGGTGAACATTTAATTTCTGTAATTTAGCCCTAGATCTGTAACTGTACTTTGTTTCACAGGAAATTTCAGGAATTATTTTATTTGACTAGCAGTATGGAATCAAAACCTGAGAATGTTGAAAAGAGGCTGGTGCTGGAAAGAGTCTGGTGCTGAAGCACAACAGCTGTGACCTACCCTACCAGCAGAGCATGCTGGTGGAACAGCCCTGGCTCCAGAGGAGTAACATTGGAGAACCAGCCCAGGGAATTGTTATGAAGAGCAAAATTAAAGGGCACATACAAAATATTTTGTTCATTTGTGCTCCACAACTTTCTGCATTAAAAATTTTGGTCCTCAGATTTCCAGCTAACCTAGGAGATTCTAAGTTCTGTAGATAACTACATTTTTGCCTCCTAAGTCCTAAGCAAATAAAGATCTTTAAAACATGGTCAGAAGTAAACAAACATGTCTCTTATAGCCACTCTGGTGAGATTTACTAAGTTGTCATTCTTTCATGTCTCATAATCATCTAGACATTGGCATTCTTAGAGCACATAAGTGAGGAAGGCTTGCACACAAAGGGGCTATGGGAGGTGGGTGATGAATCAGATACTGGAATCTCACTGTAAAGCTGGTTTCTTTTCTTTTGAAAAAGCAGAAATTCAGATGGCAAATACTTAAAATTTTTGCACAAAATGTTCTCTACTTCAAGTTTCTTCAATCCAGCTCTCTCTATCTTTATTTTTTTGCATTCCATTGGGATATAGTTCTGTTTAATAACATCTTTCTCTTTCAATGAATACTGAATTATTGAATAATTTCAACAGGAAAGATTGGAAGAGATAGGCTGTGATGTGAGGCTAGAGTGTTTAAGAGGAATGTGTGGGTTTATAATATGTTAGCAGAGGGAAGAACTGACAGTGGGTCTTCACATCTATGCAAGGGCTGTAACCATTGAGCTTATGGCTGAAACAGTAGGAACAATATTATTTATCACAAACTTCCCTGCAAGGAAGAACCTAGTGGGGGATTCCTTGCAGAATGACGGCCAGTACTCTGCTGAGACTGAATTGTGTCCCACTGGCCCACTTGAAGACTGCTTTTTACTAAGTGTTAGCTGTGACAGATACTACTTGTTTGTCTCTCCCAAGTACAATTTATGGCCCTCAAGAATGCCATTGAAGGTTATGGGTTTCTTCATTTCAACTGTGATGAGGCTGAATAAGTATGCTTGAATTTATTTTTTCTTTTGGTGAAACATCTTCAGCTAATAATGAGGATTTTGAACATAGCTGAATCTTTCCTGTACACTTCTAAGCTGCTGCTGGCACCCAGACAAGCACACATCATGGTATTGGCACCGTGCTCCTGGCAGGAGGCTGGGACATGTAGACTCCCACAACAGCAACAACCTAGAGTGCTCCAACACTTGCTTGGCCCATAGCCACAGTGTGTTTTTGCCATCTCCCTAGAAGCTATCGAGATGGTGACATTGAAAGGCAAGAATCCCACAGGATTCTGTATGTCAGCCTGTCACAAACCCCTTCAGCCAGAAATATTTCTTTTTTGTCTTAATCTTTTATGTGGCCTTTTTACAGCTTGAAATAATGTTTTCCATCAGTTACAGAAAATATTATAGTATCCTTATAAATGTTTATTTATCTGTTCAGTAAAACAATGAGATCTGGGGCTAAATGCTACAGACAAAAAGGAGATTGAAGTAGCATGCACAGAGATGCAGCTAATACCTCTAAGCAAATGTCATGTTCACAGTACTCGTGGTGAAATGGCATTAGCCAGAGCAGTCTTTTCTCTCATGTCTTCCAAACAATCACTGTTCCTTTCTAATCTGAAATTCTTCCTATCCTCTCATTCTATAGTGACTCTGTAGCTAGGCAGAATTTTCATTAAATAGGCACACACTTGGCAGAATATCTTCAGCTGGGATATTTACAGATAAAATTTGTTTAAAAAATTTAGCTTACTCTAATGAAACATTTTGTTCTCTTTCCTTTTACTTCACTCAAGACAAGCATTCAAGAGGTTGAAGTGAAGAGGTCACAAGGAAACACCCTGTTACCTATCAATCTTTGGGGGATCCCTTGAGATACTCGGTGTAGTTACTCAGAAAGTCAATGGTTCATGAAACAAAAATGTAAGTTATGTTTAGGAAAACATTTGGGCAGAAACTCAGCTCATATTGCAGGTATTTATCCAATTTGAAAGAAAATTGTTCCAAACAGTTCCTTGCACTTTAAGCCACTGAGTCACCAATTTCTTCATCAGCAGAAAAGCAGCTCCTATGTAACATACAGCAAGGAAATCAGAAAATTTGCTTAAAAAGGGGTCACTACTACTATTTCACTAATAATATGGTGCAGGTTTTCAGGTGGCCCATCCATCAGACCAGTGCTGATTTGTAGCTAGTAAGGACCTTTTCACAGCAATATTGTGACAGCAGCAGATGTGAGCTGTCAGGGACACTGAGCTGGGATTTCTGAGCAAAAAAGCCTTGTTGGGTGCATGCATTACAGCCTAACAATGCTGTACCTTGCTAAATGATGGGCAAAATTAGTCACTTGCTATATGGCATTAACAGGTCATGCTCAAGGCTCTTGGTATATTTTCATGGTCATGAAAGATTTATTTCTCAGATCACCTGCATATAAGACAAATATCCATCACTTGAAAAGAGGAATTTAATTTAAATAACCTCAAAATAACCTCAAAGGCTCTGGGATCTCTGAAGATAAACTCCTTGGTATTTCTAACAAGCTAGAAAAAGAAGAGGAAAAATTTCTGCCTTGGTCTAATTAGAATCTTGCCTTTTTGATCCCCATTTTCAAGCTGCTGTTTTTCAGGACCCAGTGAATTTGGGCTTTGGTCACATGGTATGCATGCCTGTGTGCAGGCAGGGAGCTGTGGATGTTGCAGTGAAGGGATCTCCTCACCAGGTTTTGGAGAGTGCAAAGCAGAGTTGGGAGTGGGGATGCTGCAGCATACTGATACACCAGTGCTTATCCAGGTGGGAAACAGCACATTTCAGCGTTCCTGCTCTCGAAAGGAAGAATACAGCCCAGCCCAGCACTCTGGAATGTTTCCAAGTCCTTGCAGGCTGATAGGGAGGCACAACACATACAGTATGTGTCTAGCTCAGGAACAGGAGGTTCTTGCTGTGCTATAATGTGCAGGTTGGGTCTCACAGAAAACTGGCTTTCCTCAAAGATGAGGCAATTTGTACTTGGAAGCAGTTCAGCATTTATGAAGGATCCTCTCTGATTGTAATGAGCAATGATATAAAGCTACTTTTTTATTGCTTTTCTGTGGGAACTCAGCACATCACTCCGGATGTCCAGAGTTACTGAGGTAACCCTTGGGGGAGGCTCTGAAATCCTGGAATGTTGCCAGAAGTGCTTGGTGGTTGGATTTTGACCCTGCACGGGATGTGCCACCTGTATGAGGACAAGAGGATCACTTGGGGATAAGTGGTGTAAGAATTAATTATTCACAGGGTGAAAATACAGGTTTTAGGATTTTGGTAAAGGGGGTTTATGGAGACAAGATTGAGGAATCAGGGCATGTCTTGTCCTTCTTCTTTCTTCTTTCTTGTCATCCATTTTCTGTGGTGATGCTGGCACTTTGGAATTGGTTCATGGTGAATGTGCACTTGTTAATATGGGTGAAAGGTATTGGGAAATAAAGGTAAATATGATGTACGTAGTTTTTAGTATAAAAATAGACGAGCGCCCAGTGGGAGGTCAGAGTGCCCTTGGCTGCCTTGCTGGTCAGACCTCTGTCAGGCTGGAAGAAAATTTTGTAGATAAGAAATAATAAACAATACTGAAGACTGAAAATCTGAAGAGTGCAGACTCGTCCTTTGGAGCGCGGGCTGTCCCAAGGCCATCCTACACGTGACCGGGCAGAGACAGAAGCCGGAAAATATAACTTTTCAAATTGAGTTATATTTTGCATTTTTAAAAACTTCTTAGTTGATCTTATTGAGTATAATTTCCCATTCTGTTTTCCAGTAATTACTGAAAGGAATCAGACTTCATTGTGGGGTATGTCAGCTCTGTGTGGCCTGGAACCAAATTGGAATAAAAAGAGGAATTATATGGGGGACAGGGTAATGTCTGCTCTATAGTGGAAATTCAGATTGTGTAGTTTTCCTGCAATGCCACATGGTTTCTCCATCCAAATCCAGCCCAGCATGATCCAAACCTTGTTTCTAATAACACATAAGGTGATTACTTGCTCAGGCCAGTCTGCTGCCAAACCCCTGTGAAAGAAATGGTACCAGGAGGGCTGAGCTTCACACCACTGTGACAGCAGGGGCTGGCAAATCTGATGGACATCAATTGCCTAAAGTGAGTTTATCCCCCTTCTGAGCCATGAAAAGGTTTTCTCAAAAACAATTCCAGGCAATAATGATTTTACAGACAGAAATGTTGTGTTTCTTGAGACTGTACATTGTACCTTTTTGAGGGAAAAAATAAAGAAAATGGACAGTCCTCAGGACAATTCGAAGGACTTTTTGAACTTGGAAAGAAATCCTTGTTATGGTAACAAAAGAGTTACTTTATCATTTTTCCTGGGTGTAATGTTTTAAGACAAATAAACTTCCTGATTTAATTGTCATTGCTAACTGGTTTTCATTTTTTTTTACCAAACATGTGGGAAGAATTATAAAGTACTCTCTATCAATAGTAAAAGGCAGTAAAAAAGAGCTGAGTTACAAGGGGTATAAGAGTGCAAAGCAAAATTTTAGGGAAGCAAACTAGTGGAGCAAAGCTAGTACAATTTTCTGAGAGATGCTGTCATTGTATTTGGTTGCAACAGGGCATCCCTGGAATTAAAACTGATGAAACAAATGAAAGTATCAAATTAACTAAGAATGTTTGAAACACAAATTCTATGGCATTCCAAGAACTTCAGTATGAGTATTGCCTCAAAAAAGATTGGAAAGTTAGAATTTTGGCTAATAAGAACATGTGAGATTCTTCTGGGTTAGTTTTACAGAACATCATAAAACAGTGGGCTATAAAACCAGCAGTGCATACATAATAACAGCTAACTGCAAACACTCTGTTTTAAGTTTAGAGGAAAATTTGATTTCAGAAGTAAAAGAAACATCTGTGTTTCTTCCAAATAACCCTAACTAGACAGTATTTTATGTAGTAAACAAAATGGGAGACAATAGCTTCTTTCTGACTACAGTATGATAATAAACCTGAGTTTGAAAAAATAAATGTTTCATCCTAAAAGATTATGACTTAGCAGGAATAGCCAATTACACACATTTAGCTTTCTAGAACCACTTTATGTGATTAGAAAAATGAATACAAGGGAATTAATGCATATGCTCCTACATTCCTCAATGTAATTTGTGCTCTATACATCTGTCTTTTAGATGACAAATTTTAGGGACCAGGGCTTTTGCAAAACATCAAATAAGCTGTTCATCTAAGTATAAAAGAACAGTATTGTGTGACAAGAAAACTGCTGATCAGATTTAACTTTGGAAAATAGCATGGCTGTTCATGTGGCTTGTAAAAAAGTGGGTGAGATTTAATTTTTTGAAAGAGTTTTAAGATACAGGAATGGCTCAATGTGTGAGAAGAATCCCCCTGGTATCTGCCTATGTCGAATATGGCTGCCATGACTTTGCTTTCCATTTTGCTAGATTTCAAACCTTTGTGTTTAAAGAGAAAGAATCCAAATATTTAATGTGGAACAGAAAAATTGTATGTAAGAAGAAAAAAAAATATAAAATAAATTTGCATTGATATATAAAATATTTGGCTAACCAGACTAAAAGTATGCCCATCTTTATTTTTGCAGATTGCCCAGCCTTTGTTTGCTCCTGCTGTGGTCTGGCTGTACATGACTCTATTAGTGCTAAAACCAGCTGCCTATTTGAGAGCTGGTTTTATTGACATTAGGTACCAGAATTACCCAAACTAAAGTTTGCCTGCTATCTCAGTCCTTCTGTTCTGTTTTAGGGAGATCAGTTAGGTCCTTTGTGATCCAACTTGCAAGCAATTTCCACTAACTTTGTGAAATGTGATCATGAAAGGAGCTCTGTTGTTCACAGGGCATGGTGAGTAGAACCGACAACTTCTGACTTTGGAGACCGTGCCTTGAGGCTTAGCCACGTGCTGGGTGTGAGATGCCTCCAGTTTTCCTGTTCATTTCCTAGCTTATGTGCAGGGTCAAGAAAATGCAGCTTCACAATGTTTTCAAAGTCATACAGTCCAGCAGCAGGCTTGGTGCTTTCATGCAAGGCTGGAATGGTATCTCCAGTCTGAAAAGATCTTCAAAATATGTAACACAGGGGTTTGTCTGCATTTCTTTGTGACTTCTCAGTCAAATAAACAAATCAACTTTTCATCTACCAGGCTTCCAAAACTTCTCATGGATATGGAAATTATATATGTGCAAAGTATATATGAAATCTCTGACTTGGATTTGTCAAAGCATTACAAAAGAAACAAACTTTGTGTTAAGAAATATCAGTCTGTGTGAGGCTGGCTGTTTAATGAGAACATACTACTCCACACATTTTTATGGGCAGAAAGGAACAAAGCATTTTGCTTCTTTACATGAAGGATGTTTGGTTAGACTTGATTACTCTTGTTCTTCTTTTTACTAAAAATGATACATTTGAGAGGAAATTCAATCTTATAAAAACAATATTTCGTTAAAACCTGATATTTATACTTTTCTTCCAGGCCAGCAATAAAAGAAAATATTTGAAACTTGGAGATTACCCAAAGAACAGAAATTTGGGGTTATAAGAAGCAACACTGCTTTTCCAGGCCTGAATTTCACACATATTGAGTGCTTTGCTTGCTTCCAAACTGGTTCCTTACTGTGTGGCCTCTGTAGAAAAAATCCATCAGTTCACCATTTACTCATATGTTGGTCATTCTCAACCATCAATGCATTTGTGAACCTCCCTGCTGTTTTACTAGCTTGACTGGATCCACATGAACCCAAATCTCTGGCCTTTCCCACAATCTGCTACCCAGCCACCCCATCAGAGCTTTCTGATTCAGCCGGTGCAGGGAACCAACGCAAGAACCATTTCACAACACAGAAGGTGTATGTGTATTTTCCCACATTACTCCTCACCCATCCCAGCCACTAACCAAACATGAGGTGTGACAGAAGACATACTGTCAAACATAGGTAAATGTAATAGATCATTCATCCTTCTTGTCTTTGCTGTAGGATTATAGCTGTCCTGTTTTTTCAGCAGTCAATGAGAGAATTTAAGTCTCAGAAGCTGATTGTGTCCCTTACAGATTTCCAAAATAAACAAAAACTTGAGCAACATATCTAGCAACTTAATTCTCTCTTTTGGGTTGAACACCAAAAAACTATATACATATTTCCAGTTATATTGCAGTCTATGCCAAAAATATTTGCAAAAGGTCAAGAAGTCAGTACAAGAAGTTGTGTTGGATGATGACACGGACTAATTCAGTGCCACAGTACCTCCATTAGCTGAAAGGACTGACCTTGTGTGTGAAATGGCAGAGACCTTGAGGGTTACCACGTGCTCATCTCAGTCCCATTTCTGAGGTTTAGTGACATAGTAGCAGAGTAAGACATAAGCACAGAGAAAGTAAAGATAACCACTACCTAAGGACAAAAAATAAGAGAATAAAACCAGCCTGTTTATGCTGGTTGACCTTACAGAAATATTTTAATGTAATTGTATCATTATGAAGAGAGCAGTAATGGTTTTATTCAGTAGGTTTTCTGGATTGCCTTTTAAGTGGATGAGAGGAACATATGAAATTCAGCTTCAGTCCCACCTTCCCCCCTGAAACCATCACCCTTACTTTATACAGCACAGTGAAGCCTCTTGATGTGGTATTGCTCCCTTAACTGAGCTGGCAGACCTATCTGTCCTTGCAATCTTCACAGTCTGCCTTCATCAATTCTCCTTCTCTTTCATGTATGCAAATCCATATCTATGGCATGAGCCATCAGTTGAGTTTTAGATCTCATGAAGAGGCCCACTAATAGTGCTCAGATCTTTGAATATCTGCATATTTTTTAGTCAATTCTGTTCATTTCAGGTCTGCCATTAAGATGCACTTGAAATTTCAACTTCCTTCAAAAAATCAGTTCTTTATGTCCTACCCTCAGACCACAAGCTCATTCCATACTGTGCATCAAGTAAACTTGGATATCAAAAATATTGTGGTCTTGGGTCTAACTGGAACTGGAAGTAGCAAGGTAAAGGCTGTGTATTGCAGGAATCCAAACTATTCAGTATGTCAACACTGTTTGAAGAGCCATGTGTGCGTCATATTCTT